>NW_022884330.1:1314990-1972485 GCF_011952255.1 Bombus vosnesenskii | reverse complement strand
CGCGCGGAGCGCGTCAAACGCCTGTCTCCGAGAGGAAAAAAAACGAAATTTTAATTAATCGAACGGCACGCACGAGCTGCCACCATAAACCACCATTTTTCCGCTCAAATCTCTCGCGATTTTCTCGCACGATCGCGAATCGATCTCGCGTCCAGAAACGAAAAGTACGGTTAAACTCTCTATCTCTTTACAATTTTCATACGAGTCTGAAGTTCGTATCAGCTCGGTCCGAAAATGAAAATCCTCGTTGATGAAACGGGCGAACCAGTCGCGCCGCTCTGAAAAACGACCACGTGTTCGAAGGGATAGCTCCTTCACAGAGTGGAGCGTCGGGTGAACGCGTCAGAGAAAATACGCGAACGAACAACGTTCTTTGACTTGCGTAATCACGAGAATGCACGGTTCGACGCGTGTCTTGATCAACGTGATTCGGGATTAATAAAACCATGGTGGATAGCGCGGCCTATGAGAATCTCGCACTACGAATTGGCATTTTTCCCCTCGGGCCTATTCTCGAGCATCCAGCTGGATCGAATCTCGATGAGAATCCACGATATAAACGAGACGAACGTGCAACCGGATGCGGATAAAAAAAGAAGAGCCATGCTCGTGATGGATTTTGATCGGAAATATGATGCCGACGTTACGTGAACGGAATGAGCTGCAAAGAGGATCCTGTCCCGCCATAGGAATTACCCAGCGTGTGCGGTGAATGGAAACGCTGCGTGCACAGCGACAGCGATGCAATTTCTTGTTTAGGTTTTCCAGTTTACCTTCTTTTCCTCTTTTCTAGGTTCCCTCGTTTCTCGGTTTTCAGTTTTTCGCCGGATTTTAGGCTGATGACGTTATCAGTGGAAGATGGTACCGCTCTTCTTAATTAAAACGTGCCATCCAGATTAAGGACTCTTGGTTTCTCTTTCTGCCATCCTTGCTTCCTTTATTCGGTTTAATCAACCCGTTATTCGACGATCTAACATGGATGTAGCATGAGTTTTTCTAAGAAGGTTCTCGAATTTGACCAACTTTTAGGTAAAACACCTGCGTATCGTCTAAACTCGAACTGGAAATATTGTCCAATCTTATTTATTTATCTATCGTTTGTTTATCAGTACGGTGATGGATCCTTCGGTGTCTAAAATAGCGAGCACTAGCTCCAAGTTTTTATTTAAGGTTTATAGCGAGCTAATTTTTTTAAGCAAGCTCACAGAATTCAGAAAAATGTCGACGATTTCGCTAACGACGTTCGCGGTTGAGTCAAAATCTCTCGATACGATCGAAGTTAGCAAAGATGGTGTCGATATGGAGCGACATTAAGAGGTTGCCTCCTTCCAACGCGCTCTTTCGCGTAAGATTTGAATAGTCGAAGAATTTCTGGATAGTGAACGAAACCGATCGAAGATTTTAAAGACGAACGTCGGCTCTGCTAAGAGCCGAGCCTCAAGTTTCAGGCACAAGTTTCAGGCATCTTGCACCCATAGCTTACCGATAATAATCGTCGTAATTTTTCGTATATTTCGAAATGTACGACAGCCATTGCATAGAATAATTTCTAGCCGGCAGCGCACCTGTTCGAATTCACTTGAACGTACGCGCTCAGACAGCGACGCGTACACTCGGATACAGGTAGGTTTCGCGAACTAATTGACAATATAAATGCAAATTCTCTCATAATAAAGATCTTGCATAATAAGGGCGCAACATTCTCCAGTGAAATATAACCACCGACCACGGCAAATACCATGGTGGATCACATTTCACCGGGGAAATTTATTTTCAGCTGGCAAACGCAGCGCATCGAACTGTTTGCTCCAAGGAAGATTTATCGCGAAATCATACAAACAAGCCATTAAATCGCTCGTCGATACTGGATTTCTAAAGGTGTGCGAGGCTTTCAACGTGAATCAATCCGATTTAAATATTAATAACGTTATTCGCGTATTGTAACGAGCGTTCGAAAGGAATACGAGTGAAAATGAAATATACAAACGCAATTTCACGGCGCCGCTGCGGCAAATTCTATCGGTTCGTACGCGCTTCATTTTCTTCAAACCGTTCTTCTACGATCCTCTGTCTACCGTGTCGTTTCGTCGTTCTCGTCGACTTTCAGGAAAATAACGTAAATGGGCTTCCCGGTTTTACGACCCCTCTAATTAGAGTATTCTCGACCGGTGACATAATACGTGCACTGTTCTCCAAGTCAAAGGAACCAGCGACTGTAGATACAACGTTAGCTTCTTTCGCCAGTCACCGTTCAACGTTTCTCCGCTTATTTCTCATGCTAATTTCCTGACACCGTGCGAAACAAAAATATTCGTTGGCTTCTCGGTAAACGTTCGAGTAACGAGCGTGGCAAATGGCGAATTTAATTATTCAACTGCGATCAATCACCAGAGGTTGTAAAAGTAGCTTCGTTCATATATAATAGCTTAACGCTTCACATCGATTCCGTAAAATTGTCGTCGAATCAATGAGGATTGTTTTACAAGCTTTTCACTTTTAACAAGTTTTCTATTATTTAGATAGTCGATGTAAATTTTTCTATTTTCGACGCCGCGGTAATAACAAAGATCCGAAGCTGATTGTTCGAAAAGCTGCCTCACAGACTGACAATTTTCTTTTATTTTTTTAAGAGGAAACCAACGATGCATTTAATCTTCCAGCTTGGAAGACCTAAACGCTCGATCGTTAAATTGTTTTATACGATTTATAGACGTTTCCCTGAATCGACCACCGCGAAACTTGTATTTGGCGAGCTGATGAAACGATACTCCGCACGACAACGCTTCAGGGCTGTACGAGAAAGCTCCCCGGAGAGTTTTTATGACGACATTCGGCCCAGGTAGATCGGCTCGTATCAAGGAATTTTGAAGTTTACGGTTGGCTAATAAAAAACCTATGAAATCCACGGCAAAACAACACGAATATATTGTACTTAAGACGAGACGCTGTTATCGTCGCCGGCGAACTTATCTCACGCGCAACGAACGTCTGCCACGCGTACAAGAAATTGAAATATTCTTCGGCGGAACGTCCCACGTTTGCTCGATTTCATTTTGAAAAAGAAAATACTCGAGGAAATTATCGACGATCCGAAGCGCGCTTCGGCGTACGGTTTAATCTCGTAAAACAGAGCAACGAAATGGGAATAAAACCGTATGAACGAGCGGAAAACGAATCGTTAACATCGGTTAACACAGAGAAGCGTGATATAAAAATATAAATGCGATTGCTCGACCAATTGATTAACTGCGGATTGCGTTTCTTCGATTTAGAAATTCCGACTGAAGCTCGAACGAAGCTCGTTCCGTTTTTCCAAATCGAAGCACGCGTTTTCTCCTTTACGCGTATTGTTTCCGAGCAATGCATGCGCCTTTCCTTTCGATGACATTTCGCCATCTTCGTGGTAACTTGGTTATTCCATCGACGTACAATTGCTTAGTCCTCTGAGGAAAAGAAACGTTCGAACTGGCGTTTCCAGTCTCCCAAAGGGGACAAGTTCTTATCGTCGAGGTAGTTTTGTAACGAGCAGAATAAGCGATAGTCTGAGCGTGCAAGATCGAAGGAACATGGTAGATGGGCTGGAACATCCCATTCAAGTTGCACCAATCTTTGTCGCGTGACGATCGACACGCGTGGTCTTGCATCGTCTTGGTGAACCACGTTCCAACTTGTTCGTTTTACGCTCTGCGGTTGACTATTGACCGATCGACGATACTACGTTCGACGAATTAACTCGAGGTTCATAGCGATTCGTCAAGCTCGGACCCATTTCCCTGCGAAATTTGTTACTTTTGTTACTTTTGTTGTTACCTTAAGGGGGTATTCTGGTCTAGAGGCATGAATTTCGGGCGATTTTTGAAGCTCTGTACAAGCGAAACAAAAAATATTTTTGCTATCCTTCTCTTTAGCATTTGTTTATTGATATTTCGAGATTACGTAAAAAAATCACTGAAAAAAAGAACTCGATATTTAAAAAGTTACGAGCTGGCAAAGTGGGTGCTGCCAAAAAAATGGGGTGTCGTGGCGTGCATGATATCAACCCCTCTGATCATCCGAAACGAAAAATGCGAACGGATTCTTAATTAGTATGGACGCCGCTATCGTCCGAACCTTGGAAAAGTGAATACAACATTTTTTCACAAAATGACGGCCGTTTGAAAAAAAATTTCTTATTTCGCGCGTTTCTTTGACAATTCCGAACGTTTAAAAAATAGCAATATTAAAGATTTTGAGCTGAGCGTGGTCCGGACGATAGAGGAGTATATAAGGAATATTCAGACCAAATTTAAAATAAATCGGTTCATTAGAATTTGAGATATCGTGCACGCCAACTCGAAAAATGTAGTTTCGAGAAAAACGCGTTTAAAGTTTTCAGACAAGTTTACTCGGACTACGTCTACCGTCTACTGTTCATTGGACCGGAGCAGATGCTGCGTCACAAAAATGGCTGTAACTCATAAAATAATTGAAATTTTGAAAAATCCTTTTAATCGCATATTCTCGAATGTCTAAACCTTGGAAATATGAAAAAAAAATTCTCGATTTTTTTAAATTTCTAGGCCAAAATACCCCCTTAATTTATGGCTACCTTACTGCTGCTATTATTTAATCGCTATTAATCACTACCACCAGTATCGCTAGTATTAGCCGCGTTTCTCACCATTACAGATATCGTTTCAATTCTCCACCTTCAGCGTACGTCTGGACACGCGTGTCGTTTGGAAATCTTCAGCTTTGCAACGGCAATCACGCGTTTCGAATCTTGAGGTTCGCGAAGTTGCCGAGTAAAATAACGTAACGTTACAATTCGTTACATTGGGACAGTAGCACGAACTCGAAAAGTTCAATTTCCACGCGTTTCGAATCTTGCGGTTCGCGAAGTTGCCGAGTAAAATAACGTAACGTTACAATTCGTTACATTGGGACAGTAGCACGAACTCGAAAAGTTCAATTTTCACGCGTTTCGAATCCTGCGGTTCGCGAAGTTGCCGAGTAAAATAACGTAACGTTACAATTCGTTACATTGGGACAGTAGCACGAACTCGAAAAGTTCAATTTCCACGCGTTTCGAATCTTGCGGTTCGCGAAGTTGCCGAGTAAAATAACGTAACGTTACAATTCGTTACATTGGGACAGTAGCACGAACTCGAAAAGTTCAATTTCCAGAGCACACACGGGATTGGATATTTTACGAATAACTTCCTTAATAAGCCCGATGAATAACGCATAGATGGAGAAACAAGCCAGAGATTCGAGTCTCCTGACTGCAACTTTCTAGCTTGCTTATCTTTTCATGGCATCAAAAGTACCGTTCCGCCAGATGAAAATCGTAAATTCCAGTGGCACGAATAACTGTAAAAATCGATAAGGGAAGGAAAATGTCCCTTGCCTCTTATCGGAAATCCCCAAAGCGAAACAATTCCTCCGACATGTCGCTTTTTATGGATGTCGGAAATGAAATATACATGCAGATAAAGAAATTGCCGGTACTTTAGTCGTTGAATCTGGTTTCTATTTGAGAATGATAATTCGCGTGCACCGTTAGGGTAATTAGAGCGTTAGCAGCGAATTCCACTGTCCATGTAGCGTTACATCAATGTTTGATCGAAGGGTTTTAGGATATTGGAAAATTGGCAATTTAAATAAAATTGAGAATTTCGATTATTCGAAGATCCGGAGGATGAAAAATTCAGAGGTTTAAAACCTCGAATCTTCGAAAGGAGAAACGATAAATCGATGGTATTAAAATTCACAAGTTTGAAGGTTGGAGAGTTTGAAAGTTTAAAAGCTTGAAAATCCAGAGATTAAAGATTCAAAGATCGAAAAATTGAAAAGTCCGAAAATTCTTACTTTCGACAGCAGTGGCGAACAAATGAAAAAAAGGAAAGTGGGATATTTTTGCCTTTGACGAAGTAAATCTGAGAATCAATTTCTCACGGCTGGATCAAAAAACAACCGCTGTCGTAAAACGAGGCCGGTGTACAACCAGTCTCCACTGAGATTGCATCGCAGAAGTTGCATTGTTCATTCGATCGCGTATAAACAATGCAAGTGTTAATTTAGAGGCGAGCCATTGTAATTAGAACGGGAAGCTATGGCGGCCCGGCGAAAATACACGAGACGGGACAACGCCGCAGCGTCACGATATTTCCCATGTGCATTTTCCGCAGCCTAGCTTTCCCTTCGTTGTTATTTTCCAGCTGTCGTTTCGTTTCCCAACAAAATTCCTTCTTTTGAACCTGTTACGTGTCTATTCGTAAGAAGCTTACGTTTCATTCGTATCCGATAGACGTTGAAACTTCCTTTCTAAGATTATTTCGAGTACGTTTGGAAGCACAAGACTGGCGAAATCAATTTTATACGCGAACGTAGCGAATGTACGATCGTAATACCCTCGGACCGATGAAATTTTGAAAAGCCCGCGTTAAAATTCTGACGTCAAAGAATTTCCAGATAAGAATAGTGGCGCCGGCGTGATACAATTTCGCAGGGAGGAGAACGAAGAAAGTCCAATTTTAAATAATCGAATATGTTGGTGGAATGAACGTTAGTTTCGAGAAATGAATCGTCGTGGAATTTCTATCGGATGAAAAATTGATCCGTTTGCTCGATTTAATTTTCAGCGAAACCGTGCGAGTCTACGTATTTGCAGCGATGTTAATTACGTTCAGATTTCATTTTCCGAGAATAGATTGAAAATAGGAAATTATAGGAATGATGATTTTAAACAAACGAACGTGTACAATCGCGTGTACAGAACTTTATCGTAGTTCCATTTGAACTCTCGATTATTTCAGCAGCGACGCGTTACAGCCGTTACGTCTCGATTTTCCATCGCCGTTCAAACTTTGTGTTCTTAGCTCGCAAACGAATATGAAAAGCGACACGTTGAAATGACTTTAATTCGTCTTTTAACCGAAGAAATATCGATCGCATTCTCGGAAGTTGTTACGTTGTCTGCGACTTCAAAGCGAATACGAGTCGATGTAAAATGATAAAGTAACGTTCGGCCAACTTTTATTTCCACGTTGAAAAAGTATCGATCGATCGTTCTCTACTCGTGAACTAGTTTCCATCGTGGAAATACGTGATTTACGACGAAACGTTTTATATTTATTACCGTATTCCTTTCTTCCATGCGGCTCTTACAATCCGAACGCGATAAAAATAGCTAGGAATATCCAAAAAGTAATTTCAACAGATCAGAGTTAACAAGACGGTCGGATGGCGATCACGTTACTTAAACGCTGCAATATCGTTAACTCGCGTACATCTTACGATCGCTGGTAACGCGAGATTAATAACTTAATGAGGTAAGTTGGAATATAGGTTATTGCAATTTATGCAAATCTAGTGACTGGTATTAACGTGACACGATATATGAGATTCTTCATCAACAGCAGACCTATTATGGAATTTATTAATTGAATTGCATAAAATGGTACGAATACGCGTGATTCTTTCCATTTTCACATTTTTCTTTCGCGTACTTTCTTACTTTCACGTGAGTCGCAAGCATTGGGAATTTCTAAAAATTTATAAAACGAATCAGGCAGACTAGATAAGAGATGCTTCTAATCTTCCCAAAAATGATGAATTTACATTTTCCAAATCGAGGAGCGTACAAATATTAACACTAGAACGAAGCTATTTCCACCAAAACCAGTGAAAATGACTTTTGACTGGTCTTTAAAAAACACGTTGTAATGGAATATTTTTATATTTATTGATTTATTACCTTCTTACAGAAGCAATTCCATGTTATGTAGTACATTTTTGGTATTATTAATCCATCTGGGACTATCATCCCTAAACGAGGGTTTATAAAATTGTAGAAACTGTGATTTTGACTGGTGTGGTATTGCTAGCGTTAGCATCTAGCGATCCAGCGATCGATCCGGGATTTTCCTGATAACCGATATCGTCGTATCGAATGATACGCAGCAAAACTTTGAAAAACGCGTGGCAAGTTGTAGAAAACGAGGAAACTGGTTAATTAGGGTTCGATGAACAGATCGCAGCACCGTTTTACACTTCGACGAGTACCACTCATTTTCACTGGTATTGGTATAAGTAGCCTTGATGCAAAATTATTTTCAGTTTGAATACATAAAAAACAAAATAAAACTCGTTATATTATTCTTTTGGTTATCGTTGCGAAAGTCATTACATCATTGCGGGAGAAGAAGCAGGAATTTGAAAATAAAATTGTAAAACCAGTCAATTTGAGTGGTGTGGTAGTTCTAGTGTTAAATGAGCAAATTTTATCGCATATTTCATTCTTATTTTTTCATAAGGAATATTTCACGTCTGTTCTCGTTTATTCAAATTCACCGAACTCGATCTTAAACCCGAGTAACGTAAGAACGATAGAAAGACCGCAGTTGAAATATCCCGAATAACGTACGAATAAAGCGTTAAAGGGTTGTTCCGCGCGTTATATCGTTCTTTTAATTATCGCTGCGAAAGCCATTACATCATTGCGGAAAAAAGATATAACACGAAGTAGAAATTTGAAAATAAAATTGTAGAACCAGTCAATTTGACTGATGTGATAGCTCTAATTTTAAAGCAGCGAGGTTTCGGTATTTTTGCAGCTATAAATCTCTTCAACATCGAGCATACGCGATCTACAAACGTCTTTTTTCTTCAACGCGTTTCATGATCGACGATACGACGGAATTTAATGGTAGAGAACCTGATGCTTCGCTGGAAAATAAACTATACATATACATGCACGCGTATTAACGTAATGGTATTTATTCAAACTATTTCTCCGACAATAACTCGTACCCGAAGTATTTCTACTATTCGTACTATTAATAATATTTATCTTGATGGAGATCGAGATTTGTAATACCTCGAACTACCATAAAGTCGGACTCATTCTTTGTTCTCGGCGAAGCCACAGCGAACGAGCATAAAATTGGAAAAAGAATGGACGAATCTACGAATAATTCGGCTTGATCGCGTGTTCCTTCGAACGAAACTCGCATGAATAAAAGATCGATGCAAATGTCTCGATGCTGCCATACGTTCGAGTCGTTGGAGACGCGCGACGATTCATCGATTAACATTATCGTCACGTTCTCCATCGATCGATGCCTCTCGCTGAGCAATTAAAACCGAAGATGTCGGAGCCTCTTCGAGACTGTTCCCCTGAAATTAAATTTCGCCTCCCGTCACCTACGTCTCGAACGGTTGAAAAGCCGCGGATTAAACGCGAAAGAACCTCTGCGACGTGACAGACTCGAGGAAATTTATTTCCACGTCAGATTCCTTCCCTTTCGGCTAAAGAGAGACACGCGACAGAGTAATTGATTAATATTCGCCGGATAGTATCGTTACCGCATGATTATATTTCGCTGATCGAAAGCATTAGGTCGTCCGGAAAGTTCCTTTCGTTTTACAAGGAAATAATGGACGCGCAATATTTTTCGTTTCATATTATTTTATCGAATTACGTACGATCCATTTTGTTCTATCGAGATAAAAATCACAACGTTTGACAGATTGGCTTTTATGTTTGTAGAAAAATGCGTGGTTGTAAAAGACGTGTCTGTAAAAGAAAGACACTTTCCGGACAACCTAATACGATGCTGATGGACAGTGGAAAGAATGGTCCGTTTGTTTGTTCGTTATTTAGAGGAGAGCTGTAAGTGGAAATATTTCATCGTGTTTACCACGAAGCATAACTGCTACTTTTAAAGCGATTAAAATATGATAAAACCGCAGAGTCAAAGTTCTAATTAGAATCGCGAAGAGTTTGACGAACGTAGAAACGAAAGGAATCGATTGGAACTCACAGACGCGTTAAAAATTTGATGAAATTCGTTTCTGTCGTTCCTCTCCCTCTCTCTCTCTCTCTCTCTCTCACTCGTTTCTGCCACGACGTGGGATCGTTAACACGTTCGCGTCTTAGATATTTCGTGCTGTATCTTAAAAAAAATGAAACTACTGTCGAATAAAACAGTAAAGAAAGCAATGGATGGCATAAAGAAATTGTTACGAATGCGTCTTTGCGTCTGAACAATACGAAACCATCGTCAGTACGTTAGATGCATCTAACTATATTGCTGGCTCGGAAAGTTCGTTGCAAGTTTTAAAGAATTTGGTAAAAAATCGTATTAAAACCTGAGAGATTGTGCAACGATGGAATATCGAAGTGGCGTGAATGATGAAGAAAGATCGTGGAAGAAAATGGCACCTATGTAACTCGGTAAAAGGTATATCGAATGGAAATGTAAATCGAAACGAACTTTCCCACCGACCTTTCGAATTTTTCCAATCGCTGGAAAAATACGCGACAATTCGAGCTATATGCTTCTCAGGGTACACTCGTCGTTTCGTTTTATATTCGCCTCGTTGCTCGCACCGAAACTCGTTGATTCGATTAAACAGCGATTTCCTGTAATATTTAGCTTGGAAATACTTTAGCCTGATTAGAGGCTGCAAGTTTTCCGTATTAAGTGGTCGTTCCACGAGCTCGCCGGCAAACGACCAACATCCAAACTTTATCGTAGTTTACATGGAACTTAAGCGACCGATTGGTAACGAGATAATAAACGAGCCGCAAACCACAACGAGATAATGAGCCAGTGTAACGTGCCAACGTCGACCAAGCGAATCGCGATTCGTAGAACATCATTGACGCGAAATCTGCATCAAACCGGTATGAAAATGTAGAACGACCATGTGATCGATGGATTCGCTGGATCCGCGAGCTATTTAGAAACGAACCGATGAAAGTTTAACCGGAGGGTAAAATTGACGAGGCTGTGGGAACGTTTGCCCGAGCTTTAGGCGCTGTTTCGTGGCTTGGTGAATCGAACGATCGACGAAACTCGAACAGGCGACGGTTTACCGCTTCGTTCGTGAAGATCTCAAAAAAGAATCTTCGAACGAGTGCTTGAATTCGGGAGGATAATTTTTCAGAAGCAACTTGAAAGATTTACGCCGAGCAAAGAAATCGCGTTCGAGTCTGTTGCCTCTTCTAAGAAAGTTCCTCGTGAAAAATTGATAAACCGTCTTTAAGAAACTGCTAAAACGCAAAGAGCGCGAGCGAAATTGATCCGAAGAAAGGGACGAAAACCTCGCTCTCGCGTTGTCGAAACGATATCTTTCAGCGTGTCGTATTGAAGATATCAGATTCCTGGAATATAAAATACATATTAACGGTTTTAATCGAGAAACGTTAGACGTTCACGCTGAAACCAAGTGAAACGAGTTTCTAAGCAAAAATCTGGAAACTTCGCGCTCGAAATTCGTGTTCTAACGAACCGACGTTCTCGTTTCTTCGTTTGCTCCTTCTGTCCGATTTTCTCTGGCTTTGCTTGTTCTTCTTTTCGTGCTCGTTCCGACGCAACTTGGAATCTTCGACGCGGGTCGATGCGACTGAAGTATTCATGGCTCCATGAAAAGATTTTTCCGCTGCTAGCATTCGCCGATTTCGCTAAATATTGCATCCAACGATGCAGGAACTTCGTTACGTTTTCCACGGGCGCTGACTATTTTTAAGCTTGCTCCGATCGTTGGCTCTTGCCCGTGGCAGAATCTAATTAGAAAATCGAAATTCTTGATGCAACGAGCTAGTAAAAAGCACACGGACCAACGAAAATATTCGAACGTTCGTAGACGCTTTTTAGAGATACGACACGGAAAAATGTTCGTTACGCGATACACTTTGAAAATTAACACTGTTACGGAGCTTGACTATCGCGATCATGTCGATCAGGTTCGCATGAAATCTGGAAATACGCGTGGGTATTATAAGTGGACGTTTGACGCGTTTACGAGAAGTTTGAGAACGTAAAGACGCATAGAACGCGTACAATGTGAGAAAAGTAGACGCATGTCGGAAGCGTAACGCCTGTTGTAGCGTTAGGTTGTCCGAAAAGTGTCTTTCTTTTACAGACACGTCTTTCACAACGATGCATCTTTATACAAACACGAAACCTAATCTGTCAAACGTTGTGTCTTTATTTTGATAAAACACAATGGAGTATACGTAATTCGATAAAATAACATAAAACGAATAATGTTGTGCATTCATTATTTCTGTGGCGGATCGGTGTCAATAGGACGCCGACAGGTCGAGGCATCAACGCGGCGCAACACCTCCAGGGCGATCCGCGGGTACCAACCGCCAACACCAGAGGGCTACGACGACGAGTCTGTCTATCTCGCTAGCGGTCGAATATACGGACGATTGATACAAATACCGCACCTAGCGAGACTCCCTCTACGTCTAAGGCAGGAACTACCGGGCATAGCCTTACCGACGAGTCCACCGGTAGTCTCGGGACGAAACGCTCATTCCCTTTTCACCTAGCTCCAACTGCACCTCCGTCACATTTCTTTATAAAAGGAAAGAAACTTTTCTGATCATTTCTTAAATTGCGCTTCTCGCGAATTTCCATAATTGCCGGCAGCCTAATTGTGTAAGATATTCGGTATTTCTCATTAAACGACAAATGTCTTAGAAAACGACAGATACCTTCATCACTACGTCCATAAAATATTATTCGTGCCATTAATGAGTCAGCATTATTAATCTTGCTATCGATATACGCTATATTACTAATTAATAGCTAATAGGATTGGTAAAGTATTCAGTGTTCGGTGTTAGGTTCGAGAAATATTAAACATTCGTAATTATTCATTTTACTCGAAGTTACTTGCCGAGTGGGGAGGAAGTTTCGGGGCATTTTTAATTTGAAAATTTACAGACTGAAAAGCATGGTGGTCGGGTGAAGGTTGATTTGCTTTTCGTTTCTGTGCGCCTGAATAATTGGAATTCTGAATGGAAACTTGATGGAAATGTACTTTTTCAAAGGAGATAAACACGATGAATAAAAACGACACGTAAAATTTATAATTGCTCAAAGAATTTTCAGAATAATCGTCAAAGGTAGAAGCCCAAAAACATTTATATTTCATGTTTGAACGTGCGTGCAACTTTCTCTTAAAATTTAACTTTATCCACGGTTTCCACAAGTTGAAGATGTTGCATCGTATCGACATTGCGTTCCTGATGTTCGAGGAATCTGTTGACAAGTGGAACGTTGATCGAGAAGGGTTAGATTGGACGTATTCGTAATTCCATGAATATCGTAATTGCAACGATAATACTCTATGAAATTAGTTGGTCGAGCCGTTTGTCCCTGTGATATTAACAACTAGCATGATCAAGGTAATTATACCGGCCGCGTAATTACAAAATAAACGGATATCGTTGAACCCTCGTAAATATGAACAATTTCGATGATCGAGCGGTCTAACTTTCCGGTTTAACAGACCCGCACTATCTACATTTTCATCAAGAAATTTTCGATCGAATTACAACTGTAACACACTTATTCTAATAGAATATTTTCCAGTTTCAAGAGCTATCGTAGTTTTCTGCAACTCGCAGAAACGCTGGATGTGCCTTCTCTTGCCCGTTTCCGTTTTAACGTGGTCTTTCTCCGATCAAAATAGGTGCAACGAATAAACACGTTGGCATTTTTAATAACTCGATCAACGTTTCTTCGGGGAAGGATTAAAAAAAAAGAAAAAAACGACAGCTAAGAATACTTTACAGACCACGTAACGGAGAACGTATACCTACGTTTACGTATAAAAAAGAACCGCGAGAAGTCTTCATTTGTAGAAGCGTGCCCACTTACGATAATTAAACTGCGGATAATTATGCAAATTCATGTTTTTGTATAAATGTAACGAGGAAAATGGAACCTAGGTAGAGAATTTTGTCGTTTTACTTGGCGAAATATTACACTGGTTTCTACAGTTTCGACGCTTTCTATGGTTTGCCCGTGTTACCTAAATTCTCCGCATTTCTCGCGCCTTCGAGTATCACGTAAACGTGTATGTATATGAAACAGCAATCTCACAATAACTTGAAACAGTTGCAAAAGCAAACGACGGCTTCCAATAAAAATTGAAAATTAAATTTATTCAAAATGTACGTTTGGTGATAAAAAAAATTACGTGTCGCGTGTGCAGGCAAATTCGACGGAAGCGTTACTCGGTCGTATACGAAGCATCCCTTCAGACGAATTGTATTATTTTATCATTTTCTCGCGTCATCGTTCGTTCAAACAACGTAAACCGAGCAACGAGAATCGAAGCGAATCGATCGGTTTCCACGCCGCATATACATGGTGGTTGGTAACTGGTGGTACAAGCGGAAAGGGGGTGATTCTACGCGAAAAAAGAAGTCGAAAATATAGAATAACAATTTTTCGTTTGAGACTTCGTTTTCGAGAAAATCGACTTTGAATTTTCGCTCGGTACGTCTCGTTATAACGGATCTCACTGTAGATCGTTGTCTCGATTGACGTTATTTTAAAAATTTTTAAAATTTTTAAAATTTTTAAATTTTTAAAATTTTTAAATTTTTAAAATTTTTAAATTTTTAAAATTTTAAAATTTTTAAATTTTTATTCTATATTTTCGACTTCTTTTTTCGCGTAGAATCAGCCCCTTTCCGCTTGTACCACCAGTTACAAACCACCCTGTATATCCACACGCGTATTGTACACATTATAGTCAACGGCTGGGACCACTTGTTGTTTGAGACTAACTTTACCAGGCCCGGTGAAAAATGACCGATTTCAATGTTTAATTTAAAATTGTACATTCGTTGTTATTTCTCTCGTTCGTCTAACTGCAATTTCTGTCTCAATTTTAGTCTCAATGTTTGTTTAATATAAGAATCAACGTAATGTTAGACGAACGAAAGAAATAACGATGAATTTTGAAATTCAATTTTGAAACCAGCCATTTGACCGGGCTTGATAATGTTAGCGTTAAATGCTTGCATTAATCGACTGTTCCTCGCGAACGAAATTATTCACCGCGTCTCTGAGAAATGGTTCCCCGAGACGTTTCGATTTACCATTAACTGAGCGTTCGCTCCACTTGTTAAATTACCGGAATTTACGCGGAGTTAAGATCGCTGTTGAGCGAGATTGAAATCGCGAAGTACTCGTTAAATCTTGTGTAAAATAATGGCCGCTATTGGAAACCCTTGTCGCAATCCCTTTGCGCGCAAGATTCTTTCGTATTATCATAGGAGGATAGTAGTTGCTTGACAAGTATTGTTAGAAGATACAAGAAGACCCGACAGTTTGATTATTCGAACACTGGAACGTTCAAAAATTTGCAAGCTTGAAAATCGTAAGGTTCGAAAATGTACAAATTTAGAAAACCGATGCGGAGTTTCCGCTGGATTCAATTCGGACAAGATATTGAGAACAAAAAGATACGGTCAGCTTTGTGACAACGGACAAGATTTTTTTTTTTTTTTTAAATAACGTTTATTAGACCAAGATACATTTTAATACATTTGGGTATTCACAATACACTATGAATTTTGATAAGATGTGTTAAGCAAAAGTACATTTACATTTTTTGTGTTTTAATATATTCTTTGGATTTAAGCCGCTGGGGAGCGGAGCTTTTATGCGATTTCGTTTTTAGTTGTTTTTTCTGTCCTGAAAACTTGGTCGCAAAACAGGACGCTTCGGTAGTCTGCTTTTTGGGTGCTGTGTAACTTTGGGGAGGGGCGGGATGAGAGGGAGGGGGATGTTAAATAGGTTTATTTACAAAATTTACAATATTTACAATGTTCACGCCTGTGTTATACGGGGGCAGAATTGAGTTCTGTCGGTTTAATGGTTTTCTCTCTTATTTTATTATGGATTCGGTATCCACCAATATTTTTTTGTGCTTTTTCTGTGCTTGTCTTTAGTGTCTTTCAGAGGGAGAGGGTCATATTGTATCTCCACCTAGTGTCTGCGGTCTGTCCATTTAAGTTTTCTTCGTAGAGTATAATTTTGATCCCTATTTTTCTTTTCATGTGATAGATTATTGGCATATTATTTTAGTCTTGGAGGTAGTTTTTTTCGTCTAAATATAGGAAAGCTTCTCGGGGGATGTAGTCACGTGACAACAGACAAGAGCATCGCAACGTTCGACAAACATATTCCGATACAAATTTTGGGATAATCCAACAAGATGTCGACTATTCCGGTGGTCGAAAAGGGCTCGTTATCTAATTGTACGACAGGAGCATCCTTAAAGGTTTTAACGACTGACAGAACCGAGCCAGACTAAATTTACGTTAGCGTAATTTGACATAAGGACGGAGTCGGTGCGTTGCCTGGTCGCAGATAGTTTGCAATTGGGTCACCGAGTTTAACATGCTCTAACAAACGCGTATTCTCCGCGGTGGAACTTGCACGGAAGTTTATGCAGCATAAAGATTATTATAGTTCCAAGGCGGACGAGAAGTTCGACAAAGACGCTTCGTTTGAATCTCCAAGAAAATTTCAATCCCACTGAATTATATCGCATCTGGATGTTACCGTGAATTATTTTCGTCGAATCTATAAAATAATTATGTAAACGCGTCAATGGTACAATTTTATCGACAAGTCGGACATAAAATCGTTCCTTGCTCGTTATTAAACAGATCCTATCGTTTTGTCGGTCGTTTCGAAACAGAAGCTCAATGACTTTCGTAGACGAATGTAGTTCGTGTCCACTGAACCACATTATTAGCCACCTTTCGAGTTTCACCCTCTGCTTTCCCTCTTCCTCCAAGCAGAATGTTTCTCAACGATTCCCTCTTCCATGAGCTTTCCATTTCCGAAACGTCTCGGTCCACCGTACTAGTCTCGCGTTCCTCCTCCTCGTCGAACCTCCTCCGATACGCGACAGTTTCTTTAATTTCGTCTACGATCGAGACACTGTCGCGCGAATTGTCCAGCTGAATGGGTTTTCGAAACGCCGTGAAGCAAAAAAAAAAACAGTTAGTTCTATTGGCTTGGCAACCAAGTGATTGCGGACTTTGTCGATACCATCTAATGAGAAAATCCGCAATCACATAGTTGCCAGCCCAATAGCAGTACGCAGCAAGCGGACGTTGAACATGGAGGAAGAACGTGGAATCGTTGGCGTCGCTCGTTTCAAAGCCGAGATCCAGAACGAATCACCGTCCCTTTATCTTCTTCTCGTTTCTTTCTTGATTCCCTGTGAACCGGTAGCGACGACCAAAATGGGATTCACCTCGGTCGTGGTCGGTCGATCGGCCGGTAAGTGCGTTCGAATGGAAGTCGAGGGAAGGATAAAAGCACCTTTAGCGTCGAATTGAATTTTCCACTCGACACGACAGTCCGACCTCCCTCTGTAAATTCAATTAGCGCGGTAGAATCTCCGACGACCAGGAGAATTTTTCCGATGGAAGCAAGCCGACGCGCATGATAATGCGCCGCGAAGACGAACGATCGATCACCGCGAGTCGCAATTACGATAAGAAGGGCAGGGTCGCTGGCACAGGCTGGCAGAAGGTAAGGTGTGGTTCTCCATTCTCACCCTGCTCCATGGAAACTCGCCTTTGTGCCGTTAACCGGCTTCGTTCTCCTTCCTCTTTTTCTCTCATTTCCTTCTACTCTGCTTCCTCCTTTTTTTTCTCTCTCTCTCTCCTCGTCCCTTTTCTTGCGTTCGTTACCGCGCGCCGCGGGTAGTTTCAAAGCGGTTATTTTATGTAAAGCAGGGGGAAAAAGAAGGAATGACGCGACAGAAGCCGGCGGGTCGAGAGAGTTTTCGTGACGAAAATTAGCTGGACGCGGTAAATTTGCGGACTCCGATAAACTGACGAATAAAATTTCCTCCATCGCCGCGCTCTCCTTCAACTTTTCTTCCGCGCGTTTCTTCCCGTTATCGTTGCCGCTTTTAATATCAATTAAGCCGAGATTTCGCCTTTAAGATTTCTACGAATGCACTCACCCCCTTAGAAACCGTCCAACAGTTTACTTGGAAATAAAGAAGAGATAAGTCGCTTCTGTCGTTACGACGAATGCATTTTACGGTAATTGTATTTGCGGCAGGATCGAGGTCGATCGAGATCAGAATTCAAGCCGCGGGCGTGTGATATTTCGCTTCTTTTTTAATATTCCGCTTATTCTACTAATTTTATAGTATCGTCGGTATTATCGTCATCGAATTAACAGCCGCTCGTTGTGCATAATTTATTACCTATTAGAATTTCATATTTCTCCTTCTTCGTTAGCAGTACAGCGCAATATTTCGCTGTTTGGTATTTTATTCGGCCATTATGGCCGAATACGATTTAACGTAATTCGTTAATAATATAATTCATGACAATTCCATTTCCTAATCCGTGGCAACGTATAGTAAAGTTCAATAATATATCTGGTTGTTAAAACTGTACGCCACAACTGAATATCGCAGCGTGCTGTTACGCCTCGATATTGCAACTCGCAGCACGCTGGCAAGCTTTCAACGTTGATCCAAATTTTAAACGCATCTGCCTTTAGTTTTCTTTATCGTCCAATACTCGTGTGTAATGCCTATATTCCCGCCTTTTATTCCACCCTGTTTCGCGGCCTTTTATTCCTCCTATATTCCCCCCTTTTTACATTCGTTTTCCTACGCTTTTTTCTCCTAACGAAAACACCACGAATAATGGAAACGCTTTGGAAATAAAAGAATTCGGTCGTTGACGTTGGCGCAGGCGAGCACATTGCGAGCAGATATTGCGTGCGACACTGCGAAATGTCAGATTACCCTCAACAACCTTTAATCTCACGTCAGCGTTTAAATTATTCCCGTACGTATTTGTTTAATACGAATATATGGCGCTGAAACGACAATCGCGTGCGCCGCTCTAACTAACGAAAAGATAGCCTCATAGAATGTTTTTAACGCACGTAAGACGTTCGAACGAATGTTCCCAACTAACGGGATAATAACCGTAAATAATATTTAATGCTCGTGAAATATTCGAACATTTACAGAAAAGCAATTTAAACGGATAGCTCGAATTCACCTCGCCCTAACGTTATCTTATACGTATTTTCGTGGCCGCTATTTCTTATTGAATTCTTCATCGTCTTGATTCCATTCCTCGCGGGAATATATTTTATACGATCTTGCAAAACTTTCTTCGACATAGCAGTCGGACATTTATCCTCAAAGGCAAAGTAACTGATCGATAGTCGGCGCTTCAAATTTTTCTCGTGCTTTTTCGTAAATGCGGAAGTTGCATTCGACATTTCGAAGTACATTTACATTCGACGGTGGCTCGCATAGCGTGGTCAACCGGGACCACCGGGCGATTTTTCATGCAAAAATTAATTGAAAATGTCGAATAAAATTCTTCCCCCAAATTATATACTGCTAGAGGAATGCAAATTAATAGAAATGAAAGAAAAAGCATTAAAAAGAGAAGAGAATGCACTAGAATCAAAAAAGGAATTAGTAAAGGAGTGCATAAAGGAAAGAGATAGAGAGAATGGGGGAATAGTCAGGAAGGGAAAAGAGCAAGAAAGAGAAAGAAGGGACTAGAAGAGGTGAGAAAAGGAGAGACGCAGATGGAAACAAGAGAAGAGCAAGAAAGAATGACAGCGGACCAAATTATAGAAGAAAGAAGAAAGAGAGAAACAGAAGAGAGGGGGAAAAGGATAAGGGAATCCAAGTATAACGTACACTACAGGAACATAGCCAAAGAGAAATTACCAAAGTACTTAGAAGGGAGGATGAAATGGAAGGACAGAAGAATACTGGCAAGATTCAGATACGAACACCAAACCAAAGCAAGGGAATACTGAAAGGAAGAGGGGGAGAAAAGATGCAGATTATGCAAAAGGAAAGAAGAAGACCTAAGACACGTAATAGAAGAATGTGAAATAACGGGAGGACCAAAAGACGTAGGAAAAACGCTAAACGAGACTGGAGAAGGTTTAGCGGAACTGAAAGCGATAATAGAGAAAAGAAGGGTAAACGACAGGAAGGAGGCTAAAGACCAAAGTTGCGATAGTTTTTAGCCATTAGTTGATAATTTATAATTCGCTATAAATGAACTGCATGGTAGTGCAATAGAATAGAAAGAAGAGAATTAGATGTAAAACCGAAAGTTGGTCCAAATAAAATAAAATTCTTTCCACCGGGGAAATCTAGTTTCGAAGAATCGTAATAATTCGCCAAGCCTATTTAAACTCGAACTGATCGTCGATCGCGTACGAGCAAATAATCGGCGAAAGGTTATTGTACACCCGAGGATCAGTGAAAAATGTGGAATCAAATTTTTCCGTTTAAAGCCTTGCACGGCCAAGAGAATAGAATTTGAAGAATTTAATACAGGCGAATGGTAAATTGTCAAAGTTATTTTTCTCGGAAACGGATCTCGCGAAAAACTTGTACCGTACATTTTCCACTTATTTTCATATACGACATAGACGATAGCCTTTGATCCATAGTTTGCTCCTCTCCGGTCCGGAATTAGCCACGTTCAAGCATACGCGATAAACTTTTCAACTGGATTTTCTCGAAAACCAAGTTTCGCTCGAGCAGATCTTACATTCTACATTTTCGTATTGCTGTGCATACGATCAGCCTCTAGTCGGCTGACCGTGTTACGCAAGACACCCTGTACATGTACAGGCGATTCACAGAGTACGTAATAGGTCAGAGAAATACGTGTACATTGACTTGCACTTGTTTAATAATTAACATTCATGAAGAAACGTATCACGATATCACAGAGCGATGTAAATGTATTAGTTTGTCGCGAAGATCTATTTATAAGGAAATAACGGATACACAACATTTACTGTTTCGTATCGTTTCATTGAATTCTTTACGACCCATTTTGTTCCCATAGAACGATAAATGGGTAAAGCAATATAAAAGAAAGGACGTCGTATGTGTACTATTTCCTTACAAAACGAAACTTATCAAAGGAAACCTTATAAAATAAAAGTTTTGGAACAGCCTAATATTTTCGCGTCACGTAACGCTATTAAATCTGAACGTTTGCGGGCGTCTCGGTGTTCCATAAATACACAGACGTGCACAATCTGTCTGTCTACTTGTCACGCCAATGCCACGCAGAATTAACAAGTCAAAGAAGATCGATCTGATCCTCGTAGTATTTTTCATTCGATTTCGACAAACGAACGTTGCTTCGCGCGGATATACATTTACGTGAAATCTATTCTCCGCATCTTCGACGCACCTACATACATAGACAGACGCGTTTACACGCAAACATACACACACACACATTTACAGAAAGCTGACAAATCGACGCATCGAACGAAGATCATCAGCGCGAACGGTGCACCGGCGCCGAAACGTTGATCGACCGACGGTGTAGCGTGGAAAACCGAGTGTGGAGCATCGGTAAGCCGTTCGGCTTCCACGCCCAGGAGTATCGCGAGATCTCCGATGACGTGGTTGTCCACCTCGTTGCCATTGCCGTCGTTGCGTATCCCATGATCCCCTGAGACGGAAACCGCCCATTAGCCGGCCAATGATGATGCCAACGGACACCCAGGTCAGCTCTCCGTCGTGGTACCGCGCAGAGGCCGGCACTGACGGCAGCTTTCGTTCGTCCACTCGTTTCGTTTCGTCCAAGAGACGGCAACCGTCCGACGAACGGCAAAGTTTCGTCGATCATCGGGCTGTTGGGTGAAAAAGAAGGACTCTCTTCGTGGAAAGTAAAATCGTCGGGAATATAAAAAGAGGGGACGGATTTAAAAAGGGAACAGGATAATTTTACAATTGGATCGAAGGGAATATAGTCGTTGCTCGTCGCTAGCTGCATCTCGAGGATCGGAAAGATTCGCGAGAGGTGGCTGAAAATTGGAAGATCTCGCGGGTCTCTTTCAGTGGATAATTGGATCGTCGGGGACTGTGAGTTTAATCGGTTCGCTCGCTACGAATCTTGCTACGATCCTTTTTCGTCGTTTGGACGTCGTCCGGGCGGCTTTGACCGGCTTTCGCAAATTGGCGAAACGATCGGCGCGGCCGATTAAGGAGGACGTGCGGAGAATACCGGATGCGAATGGAAGGATAGAAACTGGACGGAATTGCGAGGACTAGTGACGCATCGATCGACGTTCGTTTGTTTGATAATCGGTGGTTCGGTTAAATTAACTCTGACCACGTAGCGCGAACATTGTGTTCGTTCCTTGGCGGCAAGCGCGAAGGAAACTTGCGAGGAAATCCACGGGCATATTAATTCCATATTAATTCTACGTCGATGGTTTGTCTTTGTCAACGATAAAGTGAGTTCACGGACGAAGCGAGGGTTAAGATCGGAGAAAAGTAATGGAAATAGAAATAATGGATAAGTGAAAGATAATAATCGAGTGGAGCTTGTCTTACGGAATAGTAATAATAATAACGATGATGACGATTAATCACTGTGACCTATAACCATCGAAAGTTTTATTTTGGATGTGGCGGTTACATCATTCGCACAGTTGCATCGTGGATAGAGAAAAGTGTGTCGTTATGCTTCCCCCTGCGCTCAATGTAAACCCCTGTTTCGATTAATCGAGTGAGCGGCTAAGTTTCTTGATACGCAGTGACATAAATAAGCGATGACCAGTGATCACGCGAACGCTCGTCATTCTTTCGCTTCGCAGTTCCGTAGCAAGTATCTCGCGAGTGACAGAGGAAACCGCCACGTGATCTACATGGATCGGTATGTGTGGTTCTTCGTATTTTTCGAAAAAAAAAAAAAAAAAAAAAAAGAAAAAGAAAAGAATCTCTACCCAATTTCATAGTTTGGAATTACGTGGGAACATTTTCGATGGGATCTCGTATCTGTCTGTTTCTAGAATCAGCTCGATATGACGATGCGAAACGGTGTTTTCGGTAACGACGTTTTTACTAGAAAAATTTCCTACTAAAAAAAAAACTTTCCGGCTGAAAGAAAAAGTTAAAAAAAGCTGCTTCCGTTACAAGAATTTCCTGCTCTACCGAAAGCTATACTTTCGTTGAGAACGACGCTTTTTCGCTGAAATAACCGCTTTTTTTAATTAAAACGGTAGAAAAAGTTCCCATTTAATTAAAAATATATTTCTTTTTCGCTAAGCGATCCTCTTCTCTGCTGACGAATTATTTCGAGGATTTTCAAAAGGTACCCACGTGCGAAACGACTCGGAAACGTAAATAGAAATGCTGCGTTCGAATAAACGCGATGCAAGAACAGATAATTTAACCTTCGAAAGAGCGTGTTCCCCGAGTATCATTAACCGGTTAGCTGTTGCAGCCTCTTTGAAAAGTGTGTACCTAAAACGCGTGGCGAAATGTAAAGGACGACGAGTATACTCGTCGAACGCGGAGTACGTGTTACCATACGGAATTAGCTTGTCACGAAATGACTGTTTTATTTCTTAATTTTATTGCCGACGGGGCTCGTCCCAGCACAAAATATCGCCATTTCTTCGTGACGAGTATACTCGTGAAAAACAGCTAACTAGTTAATTCGCCGGTAACTCGTTTTACTTTCATCTTCGTTTTTCTTCTTCGTTGCTAACCGAGGATCGGAACTTTGGCCCGATTTACTGTTGGCGGTGTCGCCCTAAGCCTGGTCTGTCGAAGTTATACATAGAAAAAATACCATGGGATAGTAAAAACAGCAGGGGCTGAAAGCGATAGCGCGTTAGGGTGGCGGGAACCGAGCTCGTCCGGGGACAAATATTTTTCGAAACTTTTCCTTCCAGCTACGTCCAACCAAGTTACGTATGAATCAAATTATAAAGAATAAATATACCTCGTAAAAAGCGACGAGAAACATATCTGACAGTAAGCGTTTTTTTACCATTTTTCTTTCTCTTCTTTTGCTTCCGATGTATCGTTTCACACGCGAGTGAAACGTGTCTCGAATATCCCTCGCTATGCCAAAAATCTGGAAACCGCGTCACTCGCGCGCCTGAAACGGAGAACATTTAAACGGAAAGTTAGAATTAGGATTTCGACAATGGCTGTCGTGTTGCAATTATTTAGGATCGTCGAGTGAAACAAACGAAGCGAGATAATACGTGAAAGAACCGAGGAAGAAACGAGCGGAATAGCAAAGAAGAAATAATCGCAGCAACGGCCTGGTCCAATCCAAATAAAAATCCAATCCGCTTTCTAACTTTCCAACGAACAAGGAAAAGCAACAACGTTGCCTACGCAACCGCGTTATTTTCACAGCGAATAGTCGTTCTTGCAGCATTTTCCGCGCTTCCATCTGCCGTTGCACGTCGTTCAATGATCGACAACGACTGCAACAACGATGTTTATCGAAATAGCGTGACGGCGATGATAAATTATTATTTTCCGCGATCGGATAAAACGCGCGAGAAGAACGGATCGCGTAAATTTTTCGAAACAATACCGTCACGGGATCGTTTCATCCAATTCGCGGTCTTAACGGATCGTTAATCCGAACTTGCAGAGCTGTACGAATTTCAGCTACGGGACTTTTTATCTTTAATTAAACTACGGGACAGGGGGAGATGAATCCGAGATTTTGGAAGGCGAGCAACGGCGAGATTATCGCGGAACGTTCGTAAGTGGAAACTATAAATTTCGACTCGCTGATGGCTACGGATAATCCCGAAGCCGCCGGGCTCATATATCTTAACTTATATTCGGTTATTAAGGCGAGTCATAACAATTCAAATCATTTACAACTTCCGTTTAAAGCCGCTCGAATTTATTACGAATTTTCTACGTTTATTAAACGAAAACTATTTCTTCATTTACAAAGATAGAAGCATCTCGTTCCGAGATTATTTCCGAACTTTCCTTTTTCTTTCTTTTTTTTCTTTTTTTTTTTTTTTTGCAATCCGATGTATCGTTTCACACGCGAGTGAAACGTGTCTGGAATATCCTTCGCTACGGCAAAAATCTGGAGACCGCGTCACTCGTGCGGCTGAAACAGAGAGAACAGAACTCTAATTATCCTGATCGTCGAAGAATCTTTGCCTCAAAGGAACTTGCTTTTCTCGCACGATGGCGTGTTCTTCGAAAAAGAAACGAAGGGGAAACGAAATTGAAGATTATCTGTTTCTTCGCGCCGAATACTCTCGTTGCAAGCGATTATTTTTATTTATTGGTAGAACTGATCGCCAATTACCTGTGGAAAAGTCGAGGTTCCGACGAAGAATTTGAATAGAAGTTTACGATTTTGCAAAATTCCATTTGCCACGGGATAGCGCGATGGAAACGATCCGCAGTTCGTGATAATTGGCGGTTGAAGTAACGCGATGCTATTTTCCAGTTTCGTAACGTCGCTTCTCACGGTTCCTTCGACAGTTGCATCGTTTCCGGACAGATAACATCATCGTTCAGTGATAATTCATCCGACGAGTTAATAAGAAGCGTTTCGTTCGACGCGTTTGCAGAATGTAAGAACCAAGCAATTACTTCTTATTTCTTGTTATAGAATCTTAATTAATTAACAAATCGCTGTAGCTTCAGCTATAACGAGATTATAAGATGTTAGATTTATATATATATATATATATATATATATATACAGGGTGGTTAGGTTGATGTTAGGTTGGTAACTGGTGGTGCAAGCGAAAAGGGGGTGATTCTACGCGAAAAAAGAAGTCGAAAATATAGAATACAAATTTTTCGTTTGAGGCTCTGTTTCTGAGAAAATCGACTTTGAATTTTCGCTCGGTACGCGTTCACTTTATCGCGTCTCGTTATAACGGATCTCACTGTAGATCGTTGTCTCGGTGGAAAAATTTAAGAAATAAATGTTTATTCTATATTTTCGACTTCTTTTTTCGCGTAGAATCACCCTCTTTCCGCTTGTACCACCAGTTACCAACCACCCTGTATAATTGTTAAATAACAATAAATTAACAATTGTTAAATAGAACCTTTTGTAACTAGAATTGTCGATATGAAAATTCCCAGCTACCGAAAACTACCAACTCTCATCAAATCGATTTTAATCCTCCACTGAACAGAGACGCGAACTACCTGAGGTTCGGTAACCAGTCCACGTTCTATAGTATATGTCAATAAAATCTCCTAACGTAGAATAAAACTACAAATACGATCGTTTCCAGTTCGAAATCTCGCGTGTCGATCAACTTCGTCGTTAAATCTTGCCATTTTCGATAACAGGAGACTCGGCATTACCGATACGTAGAATGGATTCCTCTCAACATCTCCAGCAATGCACAAAAGAGACCACGTTTCAATTCCAATTATTACCCGCGACCAAATTCCAAAGCCGCGACGAAATTCTAACCACCTACGCCCTTTGTTTGCAGACTCGGTGTACTGGTGCACCGCGGAAGAGCGAACAATGGATATGAGAAGAGCAGAGGCTAAGTAGCAGGCTGCAGGTACAGGAACAGAGAGGGCGAAGCAACAGGAAAGAGGAAGCCGACCGAGCGTGGTGCGAAGAAGCAGCCGACAGAAAGTGTGTGAGAGAGGGTGAGAGAGGGAGAGAGAGAGGGGGTATAGAAAACGCCGAGAACGACAAGACTGAAACGACGAGAACAGTCCTTTCTTTCGAACAGCTAAGCAAAAACAAAACGAAAGCAAGAGAAATCTGCTGGAGGAAGAGAAAAAGAAGAAGAAGAAGGAGGAGGCCAATAAAGAGGTTACGAGACGTTTTCATAAAATTTCGATAAGTTTCGAGTAAACAGCAGGTAGTCGAACAAAAAGATGAAGGAGAGCAGCTTATGGACATTGGTTTGGGCAATGAGTCTGGCAACGAGTCTGAGCCTCGCGCAATCCATCAACTGCCCCTCGCACGGTGAAATCTCGCCCTGTTCCTGCACACTGAAAAAATCCGGCTTGGACATCGTATGCGAGTACACGGACATACTTCACATCTCGGAGGTGATGAGCAAATTGAAAGGGAGGACGAACGCGGTGATCTTTTATCTGAGGCTCAGGCACAACAATCTGCCGAAGCTGCAGCCGTATGTGTTCCTCGGCCTCGACATCCGCCATTTGACCATTCACAACAGCAGCCTGTCGAAGCTCGAGGAATCGTCTCTGAGTTCCATCGGTGAGTACCCTTCGCTTCTTCGTTCTTTGCCCAATGTGCGTTTCTATCGTCCCTTTGACAACGTCTCGCCACTCCTCTTTTTCTCCCTGTTTTCAAATCGACCGACCGAAAAACGTTTTAATTCAACCGCGACCTCAACAGCGTTCTCCTTCGTCTCGTTTCTCCGCTACCTTCGTCTCGGTTGCCGTAAAGTTGCCTGGAACGGTTTCACTGCTCGTTCAGACCCGGTAAATTCAAGCAACGATACGCCTTTTCTCGTCTTTGCTCCTGTCTCTTTGCGTTTAAGTAGAGACGTATGCGCGTCTCGGTCCTTGAACGTTCTTCGAATATTATCTTATTTACGCTTTGACATCTTCCTACCTCTCGGTGTATTTTTTTTTCTTCTTCTTTTTTTAAGTATCTTTCCATTCTTCGCAAATGAGAACGTTGCATCGCGAAGGCCGTCGAGATCCCACGAATCTTGACTCTTGATACTTGACTCTTTCGACGAAGCGCAAGCAATTCATCAATGTGGTTTATCGCGGCGTTTCGCAGGGACTGGCCTGACGCAGCTGGACCTCTCGCAAAACGCTTTGCTCTCGGTGCCGTCTAGCGCTTTGAAGGATCTTCAACATCTACTTATACTGAATCTGAACCGCAACAAGATCAAAAACATCCATAAAAAGGCTTTCGAAGGGCTCGACACCCTCGAGATTCTTTCCCTGTACGAGAACGAGATCTCCTACATAGAAGAAGACGCGTTCACAGGATTGCACAAGTAAGTTACTTCAGCTGGAGTCAACCACCTGCTACCTATCACCCGGCTACGAATTTCATTGCGTCGCTTGTTCTTCCATTACTTCGATCCCTATCACTTCCGATTAATCGCGTAAAATCTGACTTAAACAAGCGTCGTAGAATTAAGTTGCAAGTAAAAGGATACGTTTGAACCGTAGCCGAAAGCTGAGGAGATTGAATCTCGGAGGAAACAATTTGACCAAAGTGCCGACGCCGGCGCTGCGCACTCTGGACATGCTGAAGAAGTTGGAGATGCAGGAGAACAGGATCACGGCCATTCAGGAAGGCGATTTCGAAGGTACGTCTACTTTCGTTTCCGCCTTCCCTACGATTCCTCAACATAGCTCGGGATTTCCTCCGGGGCGATGGATATTAACGCGCGACTTACGACTCGAGCTGTTCGCGTTGTAGCGTTCCTGAAGCAGAATGATATTTGTCAAATGCTCTTTTCCCAATCTTTTTTGCATCGATCAAATTCGATTAATATCATCGATTAATATCACGAAGCGAGCTGTCGAGGCAAATCGTCCGCTCTGTATCGCGTCGTTCGCGATGGGTAGACTGTTTCTTCGCAATTTGCGGACGTTTATGCAAATTCATATGGTTACGAGTAGCACTAAAAAGAATGGAATATCGTACTTTGAATATTTTACGTGTTTTCGCACGATATATGCATGCTGTGCTTCGTTAGTATCTTCAAATATGCCATAATCACATGAAAATTCGCGATATGGTAATAGGTAATATTTCTTATACAGTTTTATTGTATAGGATTCGCGCTAAAATGAGAATACTCGTGAAGATTCATATTTTTAGGAAAACAATTAAAAGAATGGAAAGGGATTTGGCTGGCTCATCGTCGAATTATCGTAACGAGCACTATGATTATCTTGTATTATTCTCACATGTTGCGTTCGTTGTCTGTGCGTCTGTGCATCTTTGCAGCTTCGAAGATTTTACTTCGAACTTGGTATTTCTGATCCATCGGATTTGCAACGATTCCATTTGAAATCTGAGTTTCGTGTCGCTCGAAAACGATTCGCTCGTCTTATTATACCAACTTCCTAGCTCAAGTACTAGACTGTAATCCACTTATATTCGATTAACCTCGTAACTTTACAGTGCGTGCACGCGCGTGCATCGCCGACCTTTTCGCATGCGAGCAATAAGGTCATCGATAGAGTTAATATCTGTATTTATTCTTAGACGCGAATTAGCTCGTCTCTAAAAAAGAGGGCCGCGTCGTAACTTTCAAGCAGATCGATTCGCGCAGTGGCAGTGCCTCTTCAAGGGTGAGACCGACCCTTCGCTCCAACTCCGTGCTTTACTTTCTTCTGTCGACTTCTATTTTCAGACCTGCGATAGAAAAAGAACAAATCTGTCTATTCGGATCTGTCTATTCCTTTCTTTTTCAGCTCTCTACCTTTTGCGATCTATGAATGGGACGATGAGTCGTCGTCGTCGTCGTCGTCGTCGTCGTTGCCTGAACCAATAACAACGACAACGTTTCTACAAATCCTGAGAAATCTCTCTTTACCTGACGCGTATCTTAGACACTATAGATCTTTCGTTCCAATGTTTTTCGTTATAAATTTCCCTAAACGATCGTGTTACTAACCTAACTTACATTGCAGAGAGAAAGCAATTACCATGCTATCTGGCCAAAGCTTGCGAACGATAATCCGCAGACACGTGCCGCAGCCAATCAGCGTCGTTCCTTCTGCAGATTTTCCACGAAAGACAGACGCTGATTGTCTGCGACACGTGTCTGCGGACAGTCGTCTGACTGCGTAAGCTTAGCTTAAGAGTACGGCTTATTCGTGGTTCGCTGCTGCGGATATTTCATCGCATACCTGATCATCTTTTTAATTCGATATTACCAGCATGTACTCTGAAAACACGGTTTCCACGTAACACGGTGGAAAAATTACCGCGGCCATTTTACAACGCGATATTCTCGTAACTCGATTTCCATATAACGCGACTTAATAGAAGACTTGGACAGCGTTCGTATAACACGAATATTTCCATCACGCTGTCTTGCTTTCGCTTGAAACACGATGTCGATAGAACGCGCCACGTATTACTACCGCGTTACAATAGGATTCACTGTAATAACGCAGGATGCAGGATCGTTACGACGGTATATGAAACTGGTAAAATTACTATATGTAAAACTATCGATTTTGTAAAGCATCGGTGAAACCGGGACCATTCCTTGACGAACGCTGAAACGATATACAGGGTGGTTGGTAACTGGTGGTACAAGCGAAAGGGGGGTGCTTCTACGCGAAAAAAGAAGTCGGAAATATAAAACAAAAATTTTTCGTTCGAGGCTTTGTTTTCGAGAAAATCGACTTTGAATTTTCTGTCGGTACGTCTCGTTATAACGGATCTCGCTGTAGATCGTTGTCTCGATTGACGTTATTTTTTTAATTTTTAAAATTTAACAATTTTTAAATCTTTATTCTATATTTTCCACCTCTTTTTTCGCGTAAATTCACCCCCTTTCCGCTTGTACCACCAGTTACCAACCACCCTGTATATTAGCAGATAATACAGAATGTAATTGTTATTGAATGGAACACGTTAGTCGTGTCATAGAGAAATATAGGCGATAAAAATTCTCTTTTCCCTGTGTTATCAGGTCTGAAAAGCCTGGATTCGTTAGGACTGGCGCACAATCAGCTTCGTGAAGTGCCGGCCCGTGTGTTTGCCCATTTGACGCAATTAAACTCTTTGGAGCTGGACGGAAATCAAATTACACACGTGGATCCGGATGCGTTCATCGGTCTCGAGGGTAAGCGTAATCACGATTTCATGCGATTCCTTTGAAACGTCTCGGCATGTGGCGCGCTCGGCGAAACGCCATTATTTCTATCGCATCGCCTCGCACGCCTCGGATAACCGATTTTCCATCAAACGCGTACACCGAGCTACGTCGATCTCGATTTTCCGTCGACGGCAAGAGCCAACGTCGCGAGAACCGTGCTAATCGAAATTATTTCCGACAGTTCCCGTAAACTGCCTTTGTAACCGTTCAGTCGCTTATCTCGTTCGAGAACGATCGTTGCACGTAACGATATTAAATCGTTCGATCGTCTAACGTTGCGTTCTAACGTAGAAATTTGAAACGGCGATCCTGCGGAAAAATCTTCGTTGATCGTTGTCGGCGTCGAACGTTCGTTTAACGACAATTTGCTGATAGGTGGAACGTCGGTGAAATTCGCGAGTGCCTGCCTGTCTTGGAGCGTGATTTCGCGAAAAAAAAAGATAGTCGGCGATTCGATTAAAAATTTGATTAAAAAATTAAAAAAAGAAAGGGTAATTTACGTAAATTCAATGGAAATAATCTCGCGGAGAGGAAGTTAAACGAGAGGCACGTTATGACAAGGTTGTTCTGAAGGGAAACAGTCGTCGCTCATTTCAAACTCGATGACCTTTTTCCGACAGGATCCTGGAAATTCCTCGCTGAGGAGTTAGCGAACAGATTGAATTCTATGATTATGCGATGAAGTCTGCCTGTTTGACGTACAAACAGGTAGCAGACTCGATCGAATGGACGTTGTGCCCCGGGCGGAATCGAGGAAACTTGAAAGTTGCATGCACGTCGATGAAATATCACCTTGCTACATCGTGACTGCGCGACGATTACAGGTCGATTATACCGTACAGCACGGATCGGCACGTACCGTGACTTCAATATTGTATGGTGCCGGCACCATTCCGAACGTAACGCGGTGGAACGGATCCGCTATACGATATGTAACGTAGGATGTCTCTGAAATCATGGTACAAGCGATCGGGTGGTAATTCTACGTGTAAAAATAAGTCGAAAAGAAAGAATAACGTTTTTTCGTTCGAGGCTTCGTTTTCGAGAAAAATGAGTTTGAAGATCGGTGCGGTACGCGTGCACTAATTGTACGTTTCCATGAATTTCGATCGATAATGTATATTGTACGTCTAATAGTGCGTTTGGTGATATGTTTAAGTACACAGACACGAAGAAGAACAGAAGTTTGACAAACGGAAGAATTAACTTACACGGTTACCCGACCGGTTTTCAGACTCATTTTTTTCGAAAACGAAGCCTTAAACGAAGAAACGTTATTCCTTATTTTCTGCTTATTTTTACGCGTAGAATCACCAGCCAACCGCTTGTACCGCTTCGCTTCGAAGACACTCTGTGCATGAACAGTCCTTAATTCGACGAAAACAGCCCGAAATAGACGAATGTATAGCAGTTGTCGCATCTGAAATTGCCATTTAAACGATAGCTCGCGGCTCGCGTTTTCTTTGTAAGGCGTACATTGTACGTATAAGATATTCCTTTGCTCGATAACTGGTTTGAAACACCGATTATTCAACGTTAATAAACAGAAAAGGACGAAACGATTCGATAAATAAACTTTCCAATAATCGATCGATGGTAATAGCAATTCAAGCGAGCTACGCTTTGCTGTAAACAAACAAAAAAAGCGTTAGACGACCATTTTTACGCGTGCCATGCCGTTAACGGGGCAAATATCTGCGCGTTTATGGCTCTGCAGCCCTCTATAATCTAAATAACTCGATCCAAATTACTTGTCATCACGCGATCATCCAACGCACGTCTCTCGCCTTATCGAGGGAAAACAATTTAAAGAACGTGAAGAAACAAAGCGTATCGATCGTAGCCAACGAACGAACTGGAATCGTCGAGGAACGAAATTTCTCCTACGTTCAAAGTAAACGCGTTGCGTTCTGTTCGACCGTCGATTAATTAGCCTAGTTTCCGCCCAAAAACCTGTCGCATTACGACTACGCTCACGCGTGCTATATTTTAATCGAATTACAGAGAACCTGCAATATCTGCGACTGGGCGATAATAATTTACACTCGGTGCCGAGCGACGCGTTACGCCGTCTACATCGATTACGTCACCTCGATTTAAAGGCCAATAACATTACCGTGCTCCCGGAGGACGCTTTCACCGGATACGGTGACTCCATTACGTTTCTCAACCTGCAGAAGAACCTGTAATTTCAATTATTTCGTTAAGAAAACGATATTTCTCTTCTAGTAGAACTCTAGCATCGTAAACGGTCACGTTCTCCTCTCTTTCTCTTTTCTTTTTCCCTTTCTTTAGAATCAAGGTGTTGCCGCCCTTGGTTTTCGAAAATTTGAATTCCCTGGAAACGCTGAGTCTGCAGAACAACAAGCTCACGCACATACAGGAGGAAGTGACTGAAAATATCGTGGACACCCTACGACACATCGATATCACAGGTAAATGTCAAGGATTCGTTCGAACCTGCTTGGAGGGAGGGCAACGCGTAAGTCGTGTTCCTGGGAGAGTCCCCGTTGTCTATACAACGAGCCTCTCTTGGAAATCGATCTGATCTAGCACGATTTTGTGGAACGAAATGCACCATATTCACGTTATTAGTATTGCTCGATGTTAAAGGAAAGAAAACGCAGAATCGAAAAGAAGAAAACGCTTATTATCAGGAACTTACCGGTTGCTTGCTTATCGCGAAGAGGCAGCTCAGGCTGCCGCAAATAACGCGATAAATTAAAAAAGTCAGTCCCTGTAATTGCCAGTCTTTCCTCTGCATTTTGTTCTATGAAATTTTAACCACTCGTACAATGTTTCGTATAATTCCGCGAATGTGTCTAATTGAACGACAAACGAATGATTTGAAACGTAAATGAAAGCAGTCGTCGAGTAAAAGTATAGGAACGAAATATCGCGAAGAGTGGAGCAAAATATTTCAAGAGTTAGTTAACGAACTCGCCGACGAGTTTTTAAGTCGGAGGATTCAGAAAGCAGCGACTGCGACTCGGACAAGTGGTAGTCATTAAGAGACGTCATTATCGTGTGAACGGAGAAACACTCCTTTTAAATAATGCCCTGTAAGATCTACGAACGAGCGCTGCTCCTGCAACATCGTAAAGCTTAACAGACCACAATCGAGCCAAGCTCTTTCTCCACAAAGATATCTCAGTTCGCCAGAGCGATTCAATAGCCAGCGTAAAATGAATTTAGTCGTTTAAGAAATTACAGTTGCCCGAACTAATAAAAACTACGGAGGAAATGATCGGCTGGAAGTATATGCAAAAATAAAAGAAATTAACGAATAACAAATACGTACACTCGCCATTTATCTGAAACATTTTCCACTTGCACTTTTTCCACAGACAACCCTCTGATCTGCAACTGCGAGCTACGATGGTACACTGCTTGGCTGGGGAACTTACGCGACAAGGACGACGAGAGGATGTCGAGGAAGCGCACTGTGTGCACCATGCCCAACGAACATCGGGAGTACTCCGTTCAAAACATACCGTTGGAGAGAATGGGTTGCGTCGGTGAAAACGCTGGAAGAACCTCGTCGACTGGCAGCTGCGGCGTTTACATCAATATGATGCTAGAAATAGCAACAGTGACCGTCGTTGCTATGCTCTAACTGCGATGTTCGATGCCGTTATGTCACGTTATGTCCGGACATCTCAGTTTCCCCTAGCGTAAATTTATTCCCCTGATTCGCGAACGCGAATGCTTGCTACCGGCGGCGTTATCCTCGTTTGCTCCACTTTCGTTGGCCAGCGAATTTATCGTTCTTCTGTCGTCGTGCAATCATGCCACGGTCGCGGAGACGTGACACGATTGAACGATTTATAGCTTAATCCTTTATGTAGTCTCACTTTCGACGATTGCAATTCTACCGCTGCGCAATTCGAGTAAATCTACTTAACGAGCAAGTGTATCGAGAGCTGGTCGAAAGTCGTGGGAAATGTTTGCGCGTGATATCGTATCGTTGAATCGTAAGGAAATCGAAGACTTTTTTTTTTTTAATGTTCTTTATCTTATCGATACTTTTCCTTTTTATCGTGCGAAAGACGAAGGGAAAAGAAAAGAACGTATCGAGCACGATGTCGTTCGATCAGGAGTAGAACGAAACCGAAGAACGATACGATTGCGTATAATACAGCACCCGTGTACATCTCAGTTGTCGCGTCCGACTGGTCGAATTCCAAGGTCGAAATCGTAGGTGTTCCATCGGGAACGAATGACGGTCAAAGAATATCTGAAACGGGGCAAGAGAGAACTCGATCGCGACGTACGATAACAGGGTGAAAAAGGAGCCCTCGATGTCATAAATAATTGTAAGAGCCTTTTTCATCGAACGTTACATATCAAGATCGTTGCCAAGTATTTTATGGATGTCTGTTAAAGCTCGCATGAACGCGAGACGCGTAGCATAACTTGATAGAAAATTCGAATGTCTATAGTTTAGCCGTCACTCATCCACGGACATTCATCTTATACATATCAACGCGTTCCTTAAATCATTGGGACGATGTCGTCGACATTTCTTAATGTTCGCACTTCGTACGTCACAATCTCACGTAATAGTAATATAGACGATAGGTCGTCGATCTCCAGTTTCTGTTGTTGCTGAAAGTTGCGAAAATATTGGTCAGATAGCCTGACCGACGGTATTTACGATAAATTAATTTTTCCTATTTTATTCGACGTTTCTATCTGAAGGTATTTTGTTCCGGTTCGAAAATTATACGAAGTTACGTTACTTAATTTATTATCTGGATATCGGTTCCACGTATTTGCGTTATTTCAGGAATAATCGCGAATTTATTACGTTACTCGGCCGATAAATATTCGGTGGAAACCGAGTAATCCGGTGATCGATATTCAGGCGTGCTCTTTAGCCTGCAATCTTTGCCGGTGATATCTTGAGATCGTTCAGCTGCTTAACTCCATTCACAAAGGACCGACCGGTCGAAATGAAATAACGACTGCTGATGAAACGTAATATACTCAACAGGAAACCGACACTTGTCAATTCTGGTAGAGCACGACCGCGATCATTCAAGTGGCTTGTCGCTTCTGTTTTGTAGGCTCTACTTGCGCTCTAGACGTCGACATTTATACGGCGCGTGATAAAATTACACCGTCTTTCAGCAACGCCGCGAGATGAGACGGCAAAACGATCGTAGTACGTACGTCGCAGTTACGCTTTTGCCGCACCATCCTTCGTTTCAACTAGACGCTTTAAATTCCCCTCCTTGTTATAGCAACGCACGGATTGTGACGTGCGAACACACCACGTATGCTTGTATTTCGAGTTGCGAAACGTGTTCGAAGTTCGTTCGATACGCGCGACAAACGTCAAAGATATCTGTAATATTTTTCGACGAACGCGGAAAATTCGATTGTTACGCGGAAACGAAGAAAGTATAGAGACAAATCCTGCACGTAATTATTATATTGTCGGATTACATTAAACGATCTAGAGATATATGTATATCATAGGGGCGAGTTGATTAATCTGTTGCGAGTATTTGTTGGTAAAACGGTAAACCATCATCGAACACCTTTCGTACACTATATACCGCGCGATATAATTATTAATTATCGATAATGCGTTCACAGAACGCAGAGTCATAAATAAGTTACACATGGAAAGTACATCGTGTTTTACTATTCGATAAATAGAGTAATAAAAAAGTAATAAGATTAAGGCATTAATATTACGAATAATATACTGCATATCGAAATTAGGTTAATGATAATATTACGTCGTGACACGAACCACTATGAAACCTAATGGAAATCGAAGGAAAATCATAAAAATTTTCGTCTTTTTTTCAAATTTATACGATTTATAGAATTATCGATTGTCCTCGAAATAGATACTACGCATGATTTAAAACATCGATCTGATCGATTTTATTTAATTGATAAATCAAGTTTCTTTTTCAAAACTTTTTGAGCTATACCGAAAGTATCGGAGGGATGACAAGATATTAAGAAAATATTTTTTCCTTCGATCGAAAAAGGGAGAAGGTTCGTGCCAATATCACACAACACACACATATCATTTATACGCCCAAAATTTTACCTGTAAAATAATGGTTAATTAAGGCTTCACTGATATAATCTCTAAAAATCATATACATATCGTGAACGTGAGATTTAAGAGAATTTATTTGTTAATATATATATAATATATGTACGTTACATATATATACACATTATTACGATCATCAAAGATATATTATATACCTATATATTATATATATACATATACGCATTGGATGTTTTTTCTAAGAAGTTTCATCGATATAAAAATACAAAGTTGTTATTTACGTGCTGTCGTTACAAGTGAATAATCTCATTACAGATTATTTCAGCCCAGTATCTATTTAATGATTGTCCAGTACTTTCTTCTCTGACGAATTTTCTTTATTAGTTGGGACTTGAAAGAAATATTAAGCTTCGTTTAAACGATACGCCGAGTGGTATTCTTTGCAGGCCCTACACATAGCTTAGAATCCTCAGGAGGCATATCGAAGATACGTTTTCTTCGTATCTTACTACTTTGATGCCAATTATTCTGTTAAAAGAAAAAGATTCGCTTGAACGACAGCACGTGAATGATTATAAGTTGACGAAAAATACCAGTAGATACAGAAATAAAGAGAATAGTAACGTTAGCATAGATGCACTTATCCAGTGAGGCAGGAGTTTAGATCCCAAGATTAAAGACTGAATCGACGGGAAAGAAGTAGAAAAATATATAAGTATATCCGTTTCCGCATTGATCCTAGCTTTCGTCGAGCAATATCGGTCTCTTGTTTCATTTTACCTATCAACAGTACCTTATATATTCGCGACTTTCTCAAAAACTTTTTACTAGAACTTGCTACATGATATCGACGGATCATAGATTTCTTCCTAATTGTACTATCTTCTTCATTGACATATTATCAAAAGAAAAACCAAGGGACTCCTGACTCACATAGTGAAACATATCCCTTTAGGTGATCGTAGAACGATGAAACGGGCTAGTCGCTTGCGCGTATTCGCGTCGGAGACACCCAAAGAACCATGTCGAGACATATCTCTGATGGCCGTAGGTTTTAGTCTCGCCGGCTGCGTTGTTATTATTACTAATTATTATAAGCGGTATTTTTGTACAGTGTCTTACAGTGATGGAGTCGTTGCAGGCGCAGCCGACGAGCCGTTCACGGCATAGCCATATTATACATAATATAAATATATATACATACATATATTTATTTCAATTATAGCGCGTAATACTCTGAAAATCTTTCTTTGGCGTACACATGATACATACAGAGATGCGTATACACGCATGTAAACGTAAATTAAAAAAGCGTCAGTTTAACGAAACGAAAGGGAAAGTGCAAGTAAAAACGGAGAACAAATACACAATGTCAAGAAAGGATTTGTTCGTATAAACAACTTCAAGAACGGAGCTTTTCTCTGTCTCTGTCTCTGTCCGTCTGTCTTTCTGTCTCTCTCTCTCTCTCTCTCTCTCTCTCTCTCTCTCTCTTCCTCTTCCTCTCTCTTTCTCTCTGTTTTCATTGAACTTCGGTGGATATCTTTACTTGTATCTATCTCGGTGCTCTCTTATATTGTCCGCTTCGTTACCTCTCAAAGAATCATTTAAATTTCCCCAACTTATAATTACTGTGTACGCTGGTAAATATCACATACACGCGAGAGACATGCAAGCATATACACACGTACAAATAATAATTTTACGAGCATAGGATACACGTACGATAGATTATATGTACGGACACATTACTACCTACATACCTATATGTTATTTCCTCTTTGATTAAGAGTAGATAATTAATCTGTGTAAGAGCCATACGAAGTTCGTGTGAAATTGAAATACGAATGAGAAAGAAGGATTCTATCGCAAAGGATACATACACATACACACGTACACACGCACACGGAAAATCCATGCCTAAAATGACATATCGGTGTTACAACGTATAAATATATATATATATATATATATATATAAATATGATTATAAATATATAAATATAAATATTATGTAAAACACAGATACACACATAAAATTCGTCTGTATATGTCTATAAATATTGTTACATATATATATGGTCACTATAATGATAATTATTACGTGATATGTATTACGAAACATCTTTTTCTCGCAAAGGTCCGTGATACGGGCATCTACTCAGATTCTAATGTCTATATGTCATTGTTTATTATGTCGTTAACAATTAACGTGTATATGTGAAACTTTCAAAACGAATAAAAGGTACCTAAGCATATGACCATCGTCATCTTATTTCCTTTCTACCGAATCCTTGTCTGTTTTCATTTATACTATAGTTAGCTGTACTAAGAAGTACTCTATAATTGATTAATTTTTACAACAATATAAGCATCAAGGAATAGTCCAATTACTTGTTGCAATAAATATAAATGGAAGAGTAATTTATTTTTAAAAAATATAAAAAATTTGTATTTTCAAATACTTTATTGATCTATCGAACAATCGTGGTAACAGATCATACTCAAACAATCGATTCAACCAGTAACCAATTAACTTCGTTTATCTGCATTCACGTGTTAGAAAATAAGGTTATGTCACGCGTGACGAAGGTAAGAAATACATACTGGGTTATTGTTTTGAAATTTATTACAGTGAATTTTAAACATTAAATGTTTATAACTGTTTTATAATTGTTAATAATAACATACCCGAATAAACAGTAAGGCAGTTTGCTAAATTTATTTGATAAAATACTATAATTACGTCTATATTACAATTTTTAAAAACTGTAAAAGTACGTATTTTAAAACCAATATTGTTCATTTACGAATAAACATTAACAATAGTAATCAAACTGGTAACTTTTAATTATTTAAAACCGTAAAGGCTTTCAACATTTTTAAATCATGACTCGATATGCAAGAGCTAAAGGTTCGAAAGCTTCAAATGAAAGAATACCCAATGAAGCTACACCATGGCATGTAATGAAACAACAATTAATTGAAAATTTATCAAAAAAAGAAGAATCTATTGGAGAAACAAAAACTGTTAGAGAATTGCTGGGTGACACACAAAATACAACTACTACTAATAATGTTGAAAATGCTAATAGTTCATGGGCAGAATTTCCAAACAATTCTGAAATAAAACATAATGTAATGATGCATAAAGTACAGAAAAAGCAAAAGACTATTAGCAAAGATAATCCTGCAGCAGAAATAAACAGTAAGGAACACCAAGAAGATGTATATCAATATAATACAAGTAACAATAAGAAAAGAAAGAAAGATAAACGCAATACATTAGAAATTAAGGAAAATAATATTGATGCAGTAATCAATATGAATGAATCACAAAATGAAAATGATATACCTTCCAAACGCCAAAAACGCAATATGAAGAAAAGAAATTTGAATGAAAGTGTATCCAAAACCACAGAAAATGATAACAATGATAGTATTGAACCAGAAAATACAAATAATAACAAGAATGGAAATAAAGAAATTAATAAACCACAAAAAAGTTTTAATACAAACTTTCCAGTTAAATCACAGAACTTCAAGAATATTCCAAATAAGTTTGGTATGAAAAAGATTGACAATCAGAAAAGGAAGAGGAAACCACCTAAAATTCGGGATGATAAGGAACACAAAAGAAGAAAGCCAGACGTAGCCCCTTCAAAAATAACCATTAATGGTGTAGAATTAGAAATTGTGAAATTTGACGGGTTTCCAGTCAAAAAAGAAGATGCAGATAGACTAAGTGATTTAAAACAGAAAATGATCATGAAAGGTACATTGTATTAGTAAACTTTTTATAATGGTATATTAAACATTTTTTAATCATTTTCGTCATTTTGTAGGTATTCCACAAAAAGAAATAAATGCAGCAATGAAACTGGAAAGGAGAAAAGCTGAAAAAGCACTAGCTAGAATTAGAAAATGTGTATGTTTTCATTGTCGTAAATCTGGACATAATTTATCTGATTGTCCCGAACTTGGATCAGAACAAGCAGGAACTGGAATCTGTTTTAAATGTGGATCAACAGAACATACTCATTTCGAGTGTAAAGTAGCTAAGCCAATGGAATTCAGATATGCAACTTGTTTCATTTGTCGCGAACAAGGACACATTGCTAAACAATGCCCTGATAATCCTAAAGGAATTTATCCTCAAGGAGGAGCTTGTAAAATTTGTGGAGATGTTACACATTTGAAGAAGGACTGTCCGGATTTGATTAAAGGAAAGGAAGAAAATACCATTACAGTAAATACAATTGCAAATGGTAATTTAGAATCCCTAGGAGGGGACATAAATAGCATAGATGAAAAAGATAATAAAAAGACTAAAAAAATAGTGAAATTTTAATAAGTACTTAAAATAGAAATAAATACACGTATTTTTATGTATAATGTAAACTTTTTGTATATAATTCAATGCTTGCTATGTAAACGTAAGATTTATTGAAAGGTACATGTGTCTGACATGTATATACATACATTATCTTCATACATATACTTTAACATTATTTAAACCACCATCATGAAAAATCTGATATCAAATAACATATAATATCATTACAATTTATGTATTATCTATTTACATTATATTGGAATTTTTAAATCAGTTAAAACTTTTTACATATTAATTGTACAATGTGATCATGAAATTATTTATTCATTTAAATAAATTTTCCTAAGTTAAAGGAATAAATTATTTATTAAACTCTATGATATCAGATTTTTTCTCCCTATGTACAGAGGACAAATTATAAAGTTATACGTAGATATACAAATATTATCTGTACATAGTAGTAGTTTCTTATATATATGTATCAGCATCATTTGCAAAATTTGTAATGTTAATTTTAAATTTATATTTCTATATTTAATCTGTTATACAAATGACATGTAACAAGTAGAAACATACGATTAATTTTTCATTACCGTAATTTTCTTTTGAGACATCTAAATAAATGTCTCAATTTCTATTCACACAATTTTTATCTTATTATATTATGAATCTGTACAATTTATATACTTAAAATAAACATTATCATTTGAAGTATGAATTTTATGAATATATATGTATTTATATGTATTTGTACCTATATTACACTTGTTCTTACACTATTCCATATATATAATATATAAACTCTCTATATTTTATATTAATCTGCTACATAAAAGTTATACTTTAATCATCTCTAATGGCAGACAGATATTATTACTACTGCAGTGATGAATAAAGTCAACACACAATGAGAAATATCCATTTATCTGTACCTATTAAATCTTTAATTTATATATTAGACAATTGCATTCTCAATATCTTAATTCACTGTAATGCTCTGTCATTAATTATTTAAATAATTCCTCATATTAAATAATATACAATAATAATTAAATTCAAAGGGACAATTTATTGCAACACATAATGAAAAACTTTTATTTTAGAATTGTTAGAAGTTGTGCGATATTACATATCGTAAGAAAACGTACGGAAATGTCCTAATATATTTTCTTCAAAAGTATGCTAATTATAAAATGCACAAACGTAACTCAATGAAAGAAAATTTCCCAACCTCCTTTTAAAAAATCTGTTAATATTAGCTATAGACGAAGAACATCGATAAAGAAAAAATCATAAAAATACAACATTATTCAGAAATAACTGGAGTAACTTTTACTTTTACAAATAACGTAAGTTTTTCAAATATTTTTGATAATGATAACGATTATAAACAAATTCAATTTCATTGGAGATTAGCGTTTCTCTTTTGTAAACTTTTAAACTAACATATATACACCAAGCTATTCTGAAATTAACCAAGAAAAATCAATTTTTCGATTTAAGATAAATATATTAAATTAACATGCAATATGGAAATCTTAAATAATATAAACCATTACGTTAAACGGATTTAATTTTGAGCTCATTAATCACATTGCCTAGCGATAAAAAATCGAGTGTTTTCGCTATTCCATAAAACTCCATCATCATCCAATATTCTATGAATACATGCATTTCTTTTCATTAAAACATCTGAACTTTTATGCTAATCAGGAATTAATTAATTAGAAATTCAAATTTGGATACGAAGTATAGAACATTCAATGTACAATACTTCTTACTACTTTAGCCTCTTACTTTAATTTCCAATAAAATCTTTTTAAAATGTAATTGACAAATATATAAATATTTTTTGTTATCTTATATATTTGTGTTACAAATTTTCATGTAAAATTTCATTCAACCGTTCTATTTCTATTATTTCTAAACTTGCTTTTATATCCTTGATATATTACATGATAAAATAACAACTAATTTTATATTATTTTTATCAAATTCTCAATGAAAATAAAAATAATTTAGTAATAGACTTTTTAACCACACATAACTGAGCACTCACTATGTTATGATAAACATATCTATAACTTCGAAAGTGCAATTTATGATTATAAAAGAAACCTCTCATATGTTAGTAAGACAAAATTAGAAAACGGTTGAATGTATAACATTTTAATACCTTTCACCATTATCTTTGGTATGTAACACTTGTATATAGTTAGTATGACCAATTATCAAATTAAGAAGTGCCAATAACTAACATCTTCAATTTTGTGACTTCAGGATAGGTCCGCAAACTTCGAACATTTTGAACATTATATTTTTCCTTAGAATGTACCTGCTAGGTAGCTTCAGCCTTGTGTGCTGATTCTATGATTTCCTTGAGGCAGCGACCAAATTCCTCGATTATAAGTCTTTGTGATGTTTCATCATCAAACATGTTACGTTCTGCTTCATCAGCTTGCGCCATTAAGCACTCACACGTTATTTGTACTACTTTATCAGTCAAAAAATTAAATGGCTGCCTGTAAAATATGTATCACAAGCATGTAATTCGTAATATTTCTATCTTTTCCTTTCTTTCCAGTATTTCTTAAACATACCTTGCACCAGTATTTGATGTAGCGGGTGGCCTAAAAGCCATTTCCGATAATTGTAATTTTGTCTTATTTAGCGTAAGTTGTGCAGTTCTTACTTCGGCTGCTTCAGCTAGGTCTTTTAAAGATTTCTTCTCTAAATTCGGTTCTTCTACATTACGACACCCTATACATTTACAATTAGCAGAACAAGGAATCTTAGCCTAGTAAAATAAAAAATATTTTAGCGAAAATATTTTATTATTTTTAAAAACATTTATGTTTATGGCCATTTATTATACCTCGTAACATTCACAATAATTCTTTAAACATCCACTTCGTTTACAGTTGCAACCTTTGTTATGTCTACGTATATCATCGCCAGTTTCACGACCTTTGCCAATTTTTGGACGAAAAGCATTTGGATTACGCTCCAAACAGGACTTAATAGCACGTTGTCTTTCCTCTTCATTTCCAAGATTATTAGAACAGTTATTACAGTTGCACATATGACAAAATTCTCCATTCGCAAAGCAGTCACAATATCTGCAGCAAAACATATTTACGAATTATTGCTTTCATTTATTAAAACGCAATTAAAATAATAATGTATTAATGTGAAAATCAAATATTTCTTACATCACAAAACAATCTTCTAATTAAAAACGTAATATAACATCTATTGTGGACTGTCACTTTACAACATAATAAAAAAATGAAAAGCAATACCTGATGTTCAGTTTTTAAAAGTAGAATCATAACAATGATATTATATATTCAAAAATTATGTGAATTAGTTTACAGTCTTATGTTATACTTACAATTTAAGACATTGTGATTTAGTGCAATTGCATGGTTTTCTTGGCCGAATACCATTTGGCTCAACACTGGTATATGATCTTTGAGAGCTTTTACTTTCTATAACAGATCCTACAGATAAAGTCCCTGTTGAAGTCTGCAAATTTTGTGAATTACCTAGTAAACCAGATGTTGCTTGTTGAGATTTCAATTTTACATCGTCTGCTGGCTATAAGAGATAAATAATGTTATTCTATGCATATCACGAATATTCTAATGAAAGAAATATACTAAACCTGTTGCTGAATATATTGGGCTGGTAAAACTACAATATTTCCCACATTCGAATTTGTTGAAAGAACAGCTTGCCCAGATGCTAATTGACTTAAAGCAGATGCTGGGATAGCAACTGCATTTTTTGATTGGTTGGCTACTGTTGCAGTTGCTGGAATTAATAATCTTTGCCCACTTCCTGTTAATGTAGCCTTAGGTGCAACTGTCCTTAATGGCTGATTGCTAGTATTTAATGGAACTACCTGCATTTTGTTTGCAAAAAAAAAGACATGATATATATAAGTAAATTTTCTAGTATTTTTCGATGATTATATATTCTACTTTTACAAACCTTAACAATCTGTTGTTGACCTCCTATTTTTTGGCCAACACCAACAGTTTGTAAAGTTGTTTGTGATTTCGTTTTACCCACAGTAACAACATTTGTAGTACCTGATGATGGAGTACTAACTAATCTTACATATTGCACCTTGAAAAGTATTGTATATTTAAGATATTTAAGCTTTAAATATTAATGCAAAGAAAAATATTGCAATGTTTTGATTTTATGAAAAAAATATTACTTGTCTGCCAGGCATTTGTATTTGATGTACTTGATTAGATCCAGTAACAATGTTTTGATTTGCTGGTATTCTAATAACTTGTCCACTTCCAAGGACAGTTCCAGGTTTTAAAGAACTCTATCAAAATATTTTATAATTAGCATAGAGATATTTAAAAAATATTAAAATTATATTAAAAATATGCATCACATGCATACAACTAACCTGTCGTATAATCACTTTCTGTGGACTTTGTTGGACAGATGATTTATTAGAAGAGGAAAATGTTGATTGCTGATTTGAAATTGTCGAAGCTTTAACTTGTGTGTTTACTGTAGGGGCAGGTAATATCTTTGTTGGCGATTTGATTGTATTACTTGGAACTATAGTCATTTTAGAGGGTTGAGAACTTGATGATTGCACTAGTTTATTTACAATTATTCCCTTTAACAAAAATAAACACGAATTAATTATTTCTGAAAGATCTTACATCTTAGTTATTTATTGATTGGAAGATTTTTAATTCTTCCTTTTCATAAAAATAATAAGAAGATAATACTTACTTTTTTCTTTATACTCACTTGTTTCTGTGGTGTTGAGGGCAAAATATGTTGAACTTTGTTAGTGGAAAGTAATCCCATTTGTTGTGCTTGTGCTAATGTTATAGTTTTTGTTGGACTTGTAACATCTTGACTTGACGAACTATTGTTTAAAAATTTTATTGCTTGTGTTTGTTGATTTTCATTTTGGGAACTTGCTATAAGAACTTGTTGACCTGATGGTGCTTGATTTCCAGCTAGTATCATTTTTGTATATACCTAAAATCATGGTAAAAAGGGAAGCTTAATAAATGTTTCAATCCTAAATACAGTAAAAATAACGAATATTATATCACGAATAATCTTACATTTCGATTTTGAGACGTACTCTGTGCAGTACGTTTTATAGCAGACTGAGCTGTTTTTGCATTCTGTACATTTCCTAATGTGATATTTCCTGAATGACTAGTTGCCATTACAGGCTTACTAGGTTGTGCAGATCTTAACTGAACTATATTACCATCAGCAGATTTTGCCGTTATGAGAGTCTGAGCTAATGATTGTAATTGACCAGCCGATGCTGTTGACGGGTGTGAAATTTTTAAGATTTGGCTAGTACCTTGACCACCAGCTGGAGAGACTATCATAATAGACTGACTTTGCGTAACTTGACCAACATTTGACTTTACCTATTAAAATAATAAACAAATAATAATATATAACCAACATAAGTATTATATACTGTGTACCTGTACTGTAGATGTAGGAAGCCTTTGTAACGTTGGTTTTGTTTGAAATACAATATTTTGATTATTTTGATTTGCTGTTGTATAGATAATATGTTCCTCTTGAGCTTGTTCAGAAACTTCAGTCATTTCCACATCAGGTACAATCGTTTCAGTCTCAATATTACGTCCAATTATTATATGCTCTTCATCCGTTGTCATAACTTCTTCAGCATTCATGCATTCTAACTCAGCTTGAATATTTGCAAATGCTTCAAAGTCATTGGATGAATATTGTTCGTTATTATGCGATAGACTCAGTGCACTCAAGTCTCCATCACCAAGTGTACGTGAATCAAGAGCTAATGGTTCAACCAATGCTCTAGCATTTTGTCCTTTATTTATAGACATGATTACGTCCCTATACAAAATGTTACTTACTGTAGAAACTTATATATTTTAAATGAAAATAAGTATACCAATAATGTACTTCATTTAATTTGTATTGATATTATCTTTTTAGATTATTTCTTTTTACATATAATATGTAATGTAGGATTATATACAGATTTGTAACAAACTACATAATCAACTACATAACAACAATTATAATCAAGAAAGCCATATAGACATATAATATATAATTTCTTAAAATTATCATTCTCGTAAAAATCTTAAATATATAATAAAACCAAGACATTAATTACATAACTGAGTACGGAAACAAAACATACGATACAAAGATTCCTAAGCATAGGTCTATGTGCTAGTATAAAATATCAAATTATAAACTATAAACAATTTTAGCAATATTTAATATCATGTCATCATATCACTTATTTATATTTAAAATAACTTTATCTAAGTTAAAAAGGTTTTCCAGATGTCTGTATCTTTCATCATAAACATGTATTTGATGGATACACAGGTTAGAAATTCATAGAATGTAAATCGTTTATATTATAAAGCTCGAAACGTTGTTAGACAATACACAGAAAGAAATATTGTAAACCAACGGAAAAATATAAAACGATTTATGAATTGACTTAAAAACGAAACGAATCGACGACGATTTAAAAATTCAAAAATTCAAATCTTTAAGATGTAGATGTGCCTTTTATAACTACGAAGGACAGTAGGATTACCTACAAGCACGTCCGACAATATAAAGACCGAGTATAATTCGAATTTTCGAAAATTCGAACAATAAAATTTGAATAATGAAGAAAAATTCGAAGGATAGTCTACTTAGGAACATTAGCGCCATTTATTACTTGAACGCGCCATTTTCCACGAACTGAATTTCTCCAAGTATTTTAATAGTTTTAATGATTTCACAGCAAATCGACATTAATGTACGAAGAAAAATTAAACACTTAATATTTCAAATGGTAATAAAAAAGGAACTTTTCCTAAATATTCGCCTTATAATCGCACAAAATTCAACTTAACCTATAAGTTATCATTTCATATCAGGTACATACAGTGCTGGGTGGGGGCGTGCCACGAAACTTATTTTAATTTTAACAAATAATACAACAATGTCTCTTATATGCTCGTCAAGTATTTAAATTTCACTTAAACTTTTTCCTAAATAAATTAATCGTTCTTATAATACATACCTGGGTGTTCCTTTAATACCTCGAATTTGTTCAAAATCACGCGCCCACCATTGCTGTCCCACAGTGCACTACGCACCGCTGTGTACAAACAGACCCAAAGGTCGTTTAGTATTAAAATTTCAAAGAGAAACGAGAATGACAAGTTCACTGTTACTATAGAGTTATATTTTTTCTTATATGTAATTCAACAAAAGTAAACGTTTTACTTTATCAATCGAATATTACGTCAAAAACAACCAATATTTTCGCGCACTTTGCAAATTTCGATTTCGCCATTTTCACCCTTCCGCGGCTAAAAACACGTCAGCCCTTTAGCGCCCTCTTAGGCCAATAAAAAACCAAGTGTTCCAAAAACTTGAATATTTTGAATGTAAAATATTTCACGAAAAGTTGTATATTGTTATAACTATAATGTTTCTGTCTATAAATTTCTACAAAGTTTATTTCTTAAATAAAGGAATGAAAGTCTACCCTTTTATTTATACAGTAACTTAGTTATTAACGTTAATATCAAATGAATTCTGTACTTAAAAAATACACGTATATTCTTATGTTGCGATAGCGAAACACAATACTAATTTGATAGTTAATGACCGTCTAATCAAGTAATGAAATTACTCGAATATTAGAGAGAGCTACTTCTGTATAGTAAAAATATATGTATTAATGTTGCTTATCAATTACTCCTAATTATCAAAAATAGATCTTTAAAATATAAATATATATTGAATTCAAATATCTCTTACGTAGCTTATTTTTATATAATCACTGAAAAAAAAAACAGGATAGATAATCAGATAACATTTAAATGCATTCTTTTTGTAAAAATATTTTCTGTTTACGATTATAATCTTACTTCCAATATTTATACATAATTTACTTGAGAAAGAATAAGTATTATAACAATATATCAATTTGGATTTCAAGTATAACGGAATCTGATTCATTAATTTATAATTTTGTCGGCTAGGTATGATGGGACTAATGAGAGATTAAAATTGCAAATGAATAATAAAATTGCATTTCTGTACACATTAGCATACATTAAATTTCATAGAAATTGTAGCTGTAACTAAGTACAGTTTATACAGGTTTACGACACGTATGAAACAGAATAAAGTAATCAACAAATATCTTTAAAAATTTACGAATTACATTATATAATTGATCATTTTTCTACCAATATTTTAGTTACCTACAATTTTTAAATTAATATATAACTTAAACACGTGTACTAATTTTGTTTAGATATGAAACTGATGATTTATATTTATTTTAATCGAATACAGAGTAAGAAGTATTATACTAACCCTATTCAAATTAAATACATCAACTTTTTAAATTATGGAACACGAAATGTTAAACCAAATTTATAAGTATAAGCGAGTCCACATTAATTGTATTCTATTCAATCATGAATTATTCATGCAAAGTGTGTTAACTGATCTCAGTAATGTTCTATAAAGCGCCATCTCAAATTGTATTACGATGTACATATCTTTGTAATTATTTAGTTTTAATAATCTGATAATAACATATATTGTTAAATAAATAAGAATCGGAAATACATATAAAATACAAGATATAACAAGTTGTAGGAAAATACGTAACACAAAAACTATTATTACATGATTTATGTTTATATACAAATAAAATTTATATATTTCATTAAAATTATAATATATAAAAATTTTAATTGTTACTTATTGTAATAATTTGCATTTTATTGTTATAACATTCAGTGAAATCTATTTCTATTTATTCCCTACTGTACTTCTAGTAGCTTCCGTCCATAGTTCATGATCGCAATAGGCGCAAAAGTCATTTTTGGTTATTCATGTAGAAAAGATGGTGGTGACGGTATCTTCTGTACGTCAACAGCTCACGAATTTACTGTATGCCGGGGGCTCTCATAAAGATCAGGCGGAGAAGTAAGCTCGTTAAGTAGGATCAAAAGTATATTTTTGGAATATTCCGTACAAATGGTGATACTTACAGGTATCGAGCGATTTTGGACTCAATACTGTTATCGTCCAGCGAAGAGGCGATGGATGCTTTGAAGATATTCATTGAAGCAAGTACGTTAGATTTTTCTTATAATGTACAGAAATATATCTTCCAATTATCTGATACTATTAATTACTTATAAATATATAACATATATGTATCAAATCGTTACATGTTCATGTCTCTGTATATACAATAATTTATTAGATTAAACGTCATATCCTCATGGTTATTTACATAACTACGTTTTTATATAAATGTTCTTAAATATCAACACAACTTTTTTTTCCAATTTGTAGATAATTCTAGTCTGCATTTTGTAATATGATATTGTTTCCAATGGTTTCTTAGTAACATAATAATGAATGCTTTTTGTCTTGCAGTTGTACATGAATATGTAAGTTTGGTCATCTCAAGACAAGTTTTAACGGATGTCAGTAATCGATTATTACTTTTACCTGATGAAGTGTCGATGGCTATTTCGCATTATACATTAGACAAGGTAAATTTTGTTATAATATATATTAATTGAAATATAATAAGGAGTTGCTTGCTAATGTTTTAGATGCAACCAAGAGTAATCTCATTTGAAGAACAAGTTGCTAGTATAAGACAACACTTGGCAAAAATTTATGAACGTAATCAAAATTGGAGAGAAGCAGCTAATGTTTTAGTTGGGATACCACTAGAAACAGGACAGAAGTAAATAGAAAAATCATTGTTATGTACTATCAATTCCAGATTGTTAGATATAATTATTATGTTTACGCAGGCACTATACAGTTGACTACAAACTTGAAACTTATCTTAAAATAGCACGATTGTACTTAGAAGACGATGATCCAGTGCAGGCCGAAGCATTCATCAATAGGGCATCTCTTTTACAAGTATATAGTATTCAAATTTACCTAAGTAGTATATATACCTTTAAAAACAAATTTATTTTGTGGTTTTTTTAGGCTGAGTCGAAAAATGAACAGTTACAAATATACTATAAAGTTTGTTATGCTAGAGTATTAGATTATAGAAGAAAGTTTATAGAAGCAGCACAAAGATACAATGAATTATCATACAGATCTATTATACATGAAGATGAACGAATGACTGCACTTAGGAATGCATTAATTTGTACAGTATTAGCTTCTGCAGGCAAGTATTTGTTTCATATTCTTTAATTGTTTTAAAAACAATGTATAAGCTTTGCATTAATATTAGGTCAACAAAGAAGTCGTATGTTAGCTACATTATTTAAAGACGAGCGTTGTCAACAACTTCCCGCTTACTCAATTCTTGAAAAAATGTATTTGGATCGCATTATTCGGCGTTCCGAGTTGCAAGAATTTGAAGCCTTATTACAACCTCATCAGAAAGCAAGTACAATTGATGGATTAGGATCCACTATTCTTGACCGTGCCGTTATAGAACATAACTTATTATCTGCTAGTAAATTGTACAATAACATAACTTTCGAAGAATTGGGTGCTTTGTTAGAAATTCCACCAACGAAAGCAGAAAAAATTGCTAGCCAAATGATTACAGAAGGTCGAATGAATGGGTATATCGATCAAATTGATTCCATTGTACATTTTGAAAGTAAGTTTAGAACAATCAGTTATAGTTAATTAATAATTCAGTCTTATGGATTTAATACAAATATTTTCTATCAATAACTTATTTTCTTGTGTAGCACGCGAAACTTTACCAACGTGGGATAAACAAATACAATCACTTTGCTATCAAGTAAACCAAATAATAGAAAAAATTGCTCAAACTGAACCAGAATGGATAGCAAAAGCAATGGAAGATCAGATGGTGCATTAATATAAATTTTTTTAATATCAAATAAACATGCACAGAAACTGGAACATTAGATAAACATTTGATACATACACAACTAAAAATTTGGAGGCAATAAAGATTGTTATAATTCTACAGTGATGCTTATGCATTGCGAGTAATGTAAAATATATCATGCTCGTTAATTTTTGTTAATACGCATAAAATCAATTTTTATATGATCAATAAATAAATTTTGATTTTTCATAATACAAATAAAAGTACCAAAATTTATGAAATATTTAACAATTGGTTTTTGTCATTATAGCTACTTTATTATTTACGAAAACTTAACATTAAAATAAGTATAAAATACGGATAAATTTTTATTGATTAAGCACACTTAAAAATCATTTGTTTAATATTCATCTATGACTGTTATGAACTTCACGCAAGCATATTCCAGTAAAGGGAATATTGTAATTATCTCATGTAAATAAAGCATTCACACTGCACATAAAATAAAATTTTCTTTATTTTATGAACTAATCAAAGCTTGATCCAGATTTGGCTGAATATTTAACAACTGTTGATGTATGGGAAAATAAAATTGTATGAGTACAAACCTCTTATGCATTATAAGTGCTACATAAGACAAGACTGTGGAATTATTTATAACTAAAAGTATTTATTACTATGTACTATTTAAAAAATGTGAAATCTTTATATAAGATGCCAGACTAAATTATTGGAATCTTCGTAACCAAATATGTATTTCTCAATTTGTTTCAATCCTAAAATAATCACGCTGGCAGTATTGTTTTATATTGATTATATAGATAGGAATGAATGTTATCTCATTCTGCAAATGAAAAGTAACTGTACTTGATATTTGACATCATTTAATCTCAAGTCCCTGTACGTAGCTATTTATTTAATATAATATTAAGTGCAGGTATTTTTACAATAAATTCGGTCATTAATATTATTTGTGTAGCTACAAAAATGTATGTGCAGCATCATACTGTGTTATTTTGAAATCAATCACTGAATTTATAGTTATAGTTGATATATATGATATATATAGTTGATAACATTTACTACTGAGTTGAAAAATATATTTCCAGAAATGCTTAAACACATTTTCTTCCTAATTTAATTTTATACGTATTTGCAATCAACATTACTCCATGAGTATATTTTTTATAATTAAGTTCAGAATAATTAACATTTGATTTTAATAGACTGCATGTTCATCAGGAACTGGTAAAAGGCTGCACCATATCAAATATGAGAGAATTATAGAGGAAAAAATAGAACACTTCTATTTTGGTTAAGAATTTGTAAACGTATTGTTCATGATAAGATATTGTTACCATACCATGTTTATACGTATTATATGTGGCATCTATTTTGGGATAAACCTATCTATATGTTATAGGCAATACTTTGAAGCATGTACTGTGATACTGTCTTTATGACACAAAGGCCATGAAAAGACCTTTTGAGTGATCTAATCCTTTTGTGTCTGATTCATATTTAAGCTTGTAGGTCTAATGCAAGACCAATCTTGTGACCACCAGAGCCAAAGTTCTTTCCATCAATATTTGTAGAAAGTGTCAGAGTTACACCTAAGTATATTAAAGAATATGTAAGTCAAATATCAGATATGATAATATAAATATGTAAGTCAAATATGTAAGTAGATAATCAACATAATCAGTAAAGTACAATGATTTAATGGATATATTATGACAACTGATGAGAAATGTAAAATCAAATATAATATTGTTACTCTACCAAAAGTCCCTTCCTTAGAGTAACATTTTGCACGAATTAAACGTCGCTTACCATCACGTAACTTTTGTTGATATCCTAAACCAATTTGAAGATTAGAATTAACTTTAGCTCTGATAGATGCATCTGAGTCAAGATTATATTTTGTAGCAATTCCAAATTGTGTCACATTGTTGCTTGAATTCCACTCCAGATTAATTGCGCCTTCTAGTTCTGGTTTCACTTTGTGATAAATGAGGCCTCTAAAGTCACAGCCATTGTTCCTAAAAAAAACAGAATATTAAAAAATGAAGAAAATTTTATCAAATTATTCTTTCTCGTGAATATTTATAACGATTATACATACACTGCTGCGTGAAGAGTAAAGTCAGATGCGGTATATCCAAGTGCAAAGTTATTCTTTGTAAGCTTGTTTCTTTGTGTATCAAAACAAGCATGATATCCAGCCAACCAACCTACAATTTCATCGTAGTATTTTATAACCTAGTAAATTCAATCTATTCTGTTTTACTATAACACAATCTTACATCATTCTTTCTGGAATAACAGGATACTGGGAATGTAAAGGGGAAGGACTTGAATGGAATTACAAGAAATCACATAAGGACAACAATATAATAACTATTAAATATCTGAACAATATTTAACTTTTCAAGTTCAATACTAAAAAAAGAAATGATACAATATTACATAATAATAAAAATAATATAAATATATGCCATAAACTAAAAGTATATACATGCCATCTTTTTCTTACCTTGGTATCCTACAACAGCTGATGCATTTACCAAAGGACCAGCAGAAAGACTAAGATCAAAATCAGCATTGGCTGATACATTCTCATGTTTGTAAGATGTCTTCAGTTTTCCAGTCTTGGTCCTACAATACAAAACAATCACATATTTTTCAAAACTATTTATTTTAGGTACATGCAAAGCAGGGATAAGTAAACTATAAGATGCAGATAAAATTAAATGATATATTTTACCCTGTTTGTGGAGAGAAAGTACAGCCATAGCCAAGAGTAAGACCTTTGAGCAATTTGTTGGTAAAAGTAACATCAGTAGCAAGTGTATTATCAGTATTCCACTTTTCACTAAATTTCAATCCATAGTCATCAATACTATATGTGGTTTTTAAAGTACCAAATACTTTTCCACTATCTTGATTAGATACCCCACCACTAGAGAATTCTACACCAGACTTAGTTTTTGTTTTCACATCCAATTTGATTAGACCAAAATGATATCCATTGGAAAATAAGTCACGAGCACTTTTGCCTAAATCACTATATGCTGGTGGAGCCATGATCTATGCAAAAACATTAAAGAGGTACACTACATTTATTTGCCAATTAACAATAACATAAATTTATATAATGTATGCATATAAAATACAAATATTTACTTTATTTAAAGAAAAGTGTAAGTAGTACATTTTCATTCATAAATAAAAAAAAATATTGAATTTTAAAAATATATTTTTCTAAATTATACATTTAAATATGCTTAGCATTAAAGCGCTAAAATGACAATAATCTCTAATCTGAATGATAAGTAATCGAAAAATTCAAGTTATTATCTCACAATCAATAAATGATGTGTCAGTCATAATTAACTTACAAGTATATTTTTCAATTACAAAATAAATAAAGAATGAGATTCAGTTAATGAAAAATTGCTAGCTACATATAGCGTAGGAGTTGCAATTTTCCTTGAAAATTATTTAATGCATTTCGTAATATTTAATACATATGCGAGAAAAATGAATATCAAATTAACTATGTATATACTTTCTGACAGAAATTTTATTGTAAATAATGAATTACGGGTCTAATAATGCCAATATTAAGAAAAACGAAAAAAAGAAAATACACTAAGTAACAATATGTAATTAATTTAACAATAATACAGAGGAAAAATGGAGTGATATTGACCTGTCTTGGTATTACATAAGGTGTAAACCAGCAATTTCTAATTCTCAAAATTGAATTGAATTTTACATTATCACACCCGAAAATATATTTGTTTAATGAAAAAAACGTTATTGGTTAAATCACAAAGGAAAGATAAAGCGTTTAAATTCATATGAGTTTACAAAATTGATAGAAATGGTTTTTAACACTGCCAAACGACAGTCTAGCGACATGACTAGCAACTCATGCCGGCTTTACAAATATTTAATTTTTCTTACAAATTTTCTCGTAATCTGTGTGTATGAATAAGGAATCTAATTTAGATCTAGGATGTATAAATAATGGTATTCGTTGGTACTTACTTATGTTCTATGTTATAAGACGCAAGTGCAGAAAACTGCAAGACTTCGTCTCGTTGTCCCTTAATTGCGTACGTGAGACGATATGCGAATCGGGAGAGGAAGACGGAACCTTCGCGCAACTGTGCTTGCGCATGCGCAGAATAACTTCCAAATAAGCTAGACACTATTTTCATGTGAAAATTTTAATAACATACATAGAATAAAATTAATTTATACAAATAGGAGAATGTTCCTCTTTTATTAAACAAAATACATTCAGCAATTTAATCTTTATATTGATTTACTTTCTACATATTATATAACCTTGAAGATCACCCTCATAGGCGTGGATCTTGCACACATCCTGATCACCCGGTACTGTTTATTGAGCGTTGAGTAAAAGATAAAGTTATATAAAGGAAAAAGTATTGTCGAATAGTATACTAAATACATATTTAATTCATACTACTATCAAGCATACCCTTATTACTAAAACCCATATATGTCTCTCTAATTGACTATGTTAATTTTAAATGCACTGTATAAATGGTATTTATATATTATGTAAATAAACGACATATATCAAACTCTTTAATTATAGTAGGATATTATATTTCAAACTTTAAAAAGTTTGGATTAATGTACTGAACAAACGGAAAAATTTTTGAAATTTCTCCAATTATAATTTCCTTTTTTTCCTACTAAATGAACTTTTTCTTTGTTGAAAATCTGGAATTCCAATGGGCAATTTTCAGTAGGAAGCAACCTCAATCAAGTCAATTGCACACGTAAAGAAACTGTTGATCAATCTCGTAAGAAAATTAGATTATAACTAGTTGTCAATATACAGAAGAAGAATCCTGAATACAAAAAAGGAAGGAGGGCGCGAAGTTAATAGAACTTCTTTCAAACTTCAATATATAAAGGTAATTGTATATTAAAATAGTTGGTCAAAACTATCTATTATTCCTAAATTTTCATTTCAAAAAGTTACTCATCCGTAATCTTCTGTCACATGAAAAAGGTACTGAAGATACAGCGAAGAAAATAGCGAAATGTACATAATTATTTATATGATTATTAGATGAATAGTCATAAAAATGACCAGTCTCATTTTTTGACCATTTCGTGAAACTGTCGAAGCAATTAAAACTGGACATTTTCGGTTCCCAAAATAGAATAGTTGCTCGACGCAGAGTGTGTAACTACCATTTCTACGCGAACTGAGACTCTTCCCGAAAGACGATGGTGAACGATCTAGATCATATCTTGGCAGTCTCTTCGTGGATAGTATATTTTTATTAAAGCGAATATATATATATATATATATATATATATAAACGTCTGTGCAAAATTAATTTTCAGTCTGTTTGTATCCTTCTTCTTTAGCAGATCGTGCAATTCGGTTCGAACCCGAAAGAGGCGTACAATACAAGCGAACTTGAGGAAATTATTTCAGTATCAATATTGATCGATCGTTGATCAACCATGTCACAAAAAAGCTTGGTATGTATCATAAATTAATAAAATCTGTTCCGTTCATGCTGAATGTTCTTGTTGTAAATTAATTTTATTGTTTTATTTGCCCGCATAAACCCGCTAACAGCATACTGTAGATTATAAAATATTTAATTTTATTGTTTTATTTGCCCGCATAAACCCGCTAACAATATACTATAGAGTATAAAATATTGCGACTTGACTATAATTTTATCGTTAATGGAAAACTCATGCTGAACATATTGCGTTTAGCATATTTAAACTGCATTTGCATTTAATATATCCAAATTTTGCGTCATACTTCTATAATAGACGAAGTTTTCACTGATCGTTTGTTGCACACTATTAAAAAATAACAAGCAAATAGTCTATAATACAAAACTATGTACTGGTCTTACGAAATCGATGTACCGAATTGATTCGTTTGCATACGCAAGCTTCTATACAGCATGTACAGTGATGTTGCTTTCCGCGTTACATTTATTGCACAAAAATGATTCTGCTGCGTATTTACGTTAAAAATGAAAATAACAATCTACAATTTTCAATTACGAGTCAATTTCTCAATAATACAAAGCTACAGCTTTAAAAATAATAATGTTGTTCATTAGGGGGAATCGACGCCAACGGGGAAAAGCACGGCGACATACAAAATTCTTCAGAATGACAAAGTGGGAAGGTAAGAAAGTATTTTTCTTCTTCTTAATCGACTATATTACGATTGAAATGAACACTGTTTGGTAAATCTTTAAAATACTTTTTCTCAGGTACATGGTCGCCAGCAAAGAGTTGGAAGCAGGGGAAGAAATTGTCACAGAAATGCCTTTTGTAGTTGGACCAAAGGCATTCACATACCCTTTGTGTCTTTCCTGTTATGCAACATGGCCTCCATCGTTAAGCGCTAAACCTCTTTGTTCAAAATGCGGTTGGCCTGTATGTTCAGAAGAATGTGAAAACCAACCGCAACACAAGGACTATGAATGTCAGGTAGAAATCAGGAGAATATAAAAACAGCGAAACTATCTTCCACTTTATGCGATTAACGCTTATTTGCAAATAATTTTCGTATGTTGCAATCGATTGTGAAGCCTTCGCTAATAATACATTGTCAATTTGCATACTTCGTAGGATATAAGAGAGAAAAGAAGGTGTTAAAAGCGGAAAATGAAAGTGTGAAGATGTTAAAAGACGTGTGATTTAGAAATATGATTCGCTTTTATGCTACGCATCGAACGACAAACTATGATACTCACGTATCTTATTTGTAGGTATTCGTACAAGCCAAGGAGAAGTTTAACGTGCAGGCTGCTCTGGAAGAAGCAAACGAAAATGGAGTGCCGCAATTGGAATGTATAACTCCGTTAAGATTGCTTTTAGAATCGGAGAGAAATCCTGAAAGGTGGAACAATGAGATAAAGGACATGGAGGCTCACAATAAAATAAGAAGTCAAAAGAAACATTGGCAATCAAATCAGATTAATATAGTGGACTATATAAGAAAACAACTGAAATTAGACAGGTAATTACTCGTCAATCTCGCGAGAGAAATAAGTAATTTTATCATCGACCTATGTTTCGTTTTGTTTCGTCGCAGATTCTCGGAAGAACAAATTCATACAGCCTGTGGAATTCTAGAAATCAATACTTTCGAGATTCGAACAGCGAAAGGGTGTAGCGCGAGAGCACTGTATCCAACAGTGGCTCTAATGAATCATTCGTGTATCTCTAATACATGCCACAGCATTTCACCAACTGATTATAGGTAAAATGATAATTGCTTAAATTCAGTAACAGATCGCCAAGTTACTTGATAAAAAGTATCTAAAGAACTTTTACTCTGTTCACAGAGTACGATTACGTACCACCCTCAAAATTCCTGCCGGTGGAGAACTTTACGGAAGTTACACACATTCGTTACTTCCTACGCTATTGAGAAGAGAACATCTTCTCGAAGGAAAATATTTCGCCTGTGCCTGTCCAAGATGTTCAGATCCCACTGAACTTGGAACGCATGTGTCTTCGTTGAAGTGCAACAAGTGCGATAACGGAATTGTGTTATCTTTAGATTCTCTGGGTAAAAATATCTCGTATGACTGCCTCGCTAACGATATCGACTGATCCGCATACAATTAAGAATACGATTAACCGTAATCGCAATTTCCAATTAAATTTATGTTACAGATCCAGAAAGTTCATGGAAATGTACGCATTGTGAATTTACGACATCGGGATCAGCCGTTCGAAAAGTGTTGCATATCATACAAGCAGAAGTGGATGCAGTAGAGACCATTAGCGGTGCTGATGGAGCTGATGCCATTCAGGAAAGGGAAACAGTGGTGAAAAAATATCGTTCTGTTTTACATCCCCGACATGGTTTCCTTACGATGCTCAGGTAAATGTAATCTTATTAATATGGTAATTCATATGCGTGATAAGTGTTTATCAGATTATGCGGTGTAGATAACAAACGATCGAGAGTCGATCGAGATAGAGACAGATAAAATATTTATATTATTATATCGATTACCATTGAGAGACGATTGTAAGAATACACGTGGAGATTGAAATGTATGATGATGTATGGTGACACGTGGTAAATTTACGTCTGTGTGTAAAGTTTCGTGCGTATACTGTATGAATGGGAAGAATTATCCGCTTATTGTGTATAAATTATGCTGAAATCTCAATTGGCAAATCCACAAAGCTGTCTCTCAATAGATACAAATTTTGATACCTATTTTGTCGGTAATGTTAAAAACATGGTAAGAGGATTTAGAAGATTGAAATAATCCAGGAACTTCGCTTTTTCAGACATTCGTTGACACAGATGTATGGCCGCGTGGACGAGTACCTCCTAGATGATTTGCCTGACGTCGTATTAGAACATAAAATCGATATTTGCAGGCTGTTACTTCAGGTCTTGGACGTCATAGAACCTGGCTATTCTCGTATAAGAGGTAAAGGATTTATAATTATCTGCCATTTGTTACTGTACTTTCAATGATAACGCACTTTATTTCCTGAGATATCTACGCCAAATGTCAATTAAACAATAATGAACTTCTGTTAATGGATGATGTTTTATTAACGATTGTTATTAATATTTTGCTTTTACCGATAAAGGAATGACACTTTATGAGCTCCATGCGCCTTTACTTTTTATCGCTAAAACGCAATGGAACGCTGGAGTGATCGACGAAGCTGCCCTAAAATCAAAAATGATAGAGGCTGCCAACATTTTGAAAGAAGCGGCATTAATTTTATGCTTAGAACCACCGGACACACCGGAAGGTCAAATAGGTATCGTTGCTAAAGAATCTCTGGCTCAACTCGAAGAATCGATCAAAAGTTTATAAATATTTATTGTAAATATATGAAGCTTTGTACGAACGTATTTCTTTGTTAATAAAGTTACGCAAGACCATACGTACGTACGTAATAAATACATATATCATGTTTCAATACGAATATAATGTATTCAACATAATGTTTCTTACTAAAAACTTATCACATATCAGATCTCATCTAACGAACGACGACGAACACAAATGGAGAAAATAAAACTGTCTCTGATTCTCCAAATCCCTCTCGTAACAGTTTAATCATTTTTAATCTTCGTCAAACTTACATCGGTCTTCTATTTACATCTAAATTTCTTAGAAGATTTCATCAACACCGGGAGAACGATTTATTTAAAATGTGGACGATCGTGGAAGATCGCGGACCCTAAAGCCATTACCTACGCATTGTTTTGTTACGAATACTCGACAAGCACGCGCTACGCTACTTCTAATAATAATATAGCGTATCGAGAGTACTAAAGAGAGACGGCTCCCGCTACAACTTCCTGTATTTCGGTGTCAGTTACGAACCGTAGGAAATGCACGATACCGTCAAACTCTCACGCGTCTAAGTATCGTTAGTCTCGCATAAGACACGTAAGTACATACGTTCTTTCAAGCAATTGACGAAAATAGCTGGACTAATATACCACGATGGAAGGAAAATCGAAAAACGCTGCGACTCCCACGTTAAAATATAGAGTTGCTTACTCAGAGAAGCTGGGCAGGTATAAACACATACAGCACATATATCTTAAACAAATATAACGCGATAGGCATCTAAAAGCGTTGAAATAGCATCTATTGGCAGTATCGTGTTAATAAATTCTTGGATTATATTTAATCTCAGTCAAAAAGCAAATATGATATTGTATATCATGATATATACACTTTTGATCTTCGCAACTAATTGATTACGAATTGAATTGAAATCATGTGTGTATATATCACGTTAGATGTGTTGTATATTTTGACATATATTTATATATCGTCTTTTATAAGATATTTACAGGCGGCAAAGAATTTAACAGCAGGCGAGGTGATACTTCGCGAAGAACCGATCGCTGTTGGACCTATAACTTCCAGCAAAGATCCGGCATGCTTTGCGTGTTTGCGTTTGTTGCCAAAAATCAAGAAAGAACTACAGTATGTTTGCTCAAAATGCAACATCGCGCCTCTGTGCAGTACTGCCTGCGAGGTAGATGCAAAAATAATTCACTCGTTTTACTCAAACATCCTCTCTAAATTTCCTCTTTAATCGCTACAAAATTTAACAAAGCGTACCTTACTTACTCTCTTTACTCTCTTGGAGGAAGGTACACTATTTTGTTAGGCACCGTCAGTTATCATTGATCATTAGTCATATTTCAGGAACGATCGAAACATCATACACCGGATGAGTGCGAAATTTTCAAACGCAATAAAGATTTATTAATAAACAATACGGAAAATATCATCGGTGTATTATTACCGTTAAGGTTATGGCTCTTGAGACAAAGAGATCCAGAATTATGGAAACAAGTCGAATCTATGGAAGCTCATACAGATAAGAGAAGAAACACGTCCGTCTGGAAAGATAGAGAACTAAATGTCGTAAATGTAAGTAAAACGAAGCAACTAATTATGAAAGACGATTAATTTTCTATAATAAGTCTTCTCGTTTCAAATAGGTGATAAAATCGCTTCATTTGGTTCCTGATGACGACCCATCTGTCTCAGAGCTCCTCCAACTGTTGTGCGGAATTTTAGACGTTAATTGTTTCGAGCTCAGATCTCCGGGAGGTCTGGATGGACTTCTTTTACGAGGTTTATATGTGGAGGCCTCCCTGATGGCTCACGACTGCAGGGGTAACACTCATCTAACTGCTGATGACAATTTTCAGCTTACTGTATACGCCAGTTTGCCGATCAAAGAAGGCGACGAAATCTACTTCAATTACACCTCGTCGCTTTTGGTTTGTTTATTCGCTTATTATAAAGATTTTTACTTCACAAAATCCAAATCACTCCTTTTCCAAATCACTTTTTTAAATCATTAAAATACTATTATACCACGTTATATTATGTACGAAGCTTCTAACGATTAAAATTACAAATTGTAAAGGTGTGCAGATCTATCAATTGTTTATCGATCGCTTTGAGAATTGATCATTTACATGTTTCATTGCTAGGGAACCTTAGGTAGGAGAGAACATTTGCGAGGTGGAAAGTATTTCGAATGCGAGTGCCCATTATGCAGCGATCCATACGAAATGGGATCGTACATGAGCAGTATTCTGTGTCCACGATGTAGAGAGGGTTACATAGGAATGCAAAACCCTCTGACAAAGTTTCCATACGAAAAAGGAACGAGATGGCAATGCAACAAGTGCAAAAGCTCCATCGGAGGTCGTCTTGTCAGAGCCACTTTAAATATAACCAAAACATTGATCGACGATGTGGACGATTACGATATTAAAGTTCGTATATGATAGAATTATGATGATTGTACATTATTGAGCATCTATCTAATTTAATATATATCTTGATTTTTAATAATCAAGGGATTGGAAACTTTAATGGCGAAATTGTCGAAGTCTTTCCATCGAAATCATTTTCTAATGCTATCATTGAAACAAAAGTTACTAGCTGCCTATAGAAAGGAAGTGGCAACGCCAAATCCACAAAAAAAAATTATGCAGAAAATGTCTGACGTATGTAAGGAAATGTACGATATGCTTGAAATTACCGAACCAGGAATATCTCGATTGAAAGGTATTTTTAATCGAGTAATTTATTTATTCGACTTAGTAAAATCAGCGAAAAATGATATTAACCGAATTTTAATTCTGCAGCAACTTTAAATGTGTTTAAATATCAATTTAGTATGCATATATATGTACGTATATGAATAAAGTACGTCATCCATTACTATACATATATTTTTTAGGAATAATGTTATACGAAATGCACTTACCACTAGTGTTGTTAGCAAATCGTGCATATTCCGCACGAGAAATTTCTTCAAACGAATTAGCTTCGCGCCTTGAAGAGGCCGGGAGTCTCTTGAAGAAGTCCCTAACGATGCTCCTTTTAGAACCAGTGGACACGCCAGAAGGGAAATTGGCCAAACGAGCTTTGCAAGAATTAAAGGCATTAAATCAGAATATAGTTGATGTTAAAACTATCAATGAAACCGAGGAAAGTGGCAATCGTGATAGAAAAAGATTACAGAAAAATAAATCTAATAAAAACAAATAGAGAAATAAAAATACTTAAAATACCCAAGAGAAACATGTCTTTTACGTTAAGAATAATGATTGCTATATGAATTAACTTTTATCATCCTTTTTATAAAGATGTACATACAGGAAATAAAGATATATTGGTAATTTAAGTAAACAAAATTTTTGATAATTTTGTATTATTTTAAGCGCCATACGTGACACTAGTAATCAAAAATGTCACTATATTGTTTTAGTAATGTTGCAGAATAAATTATATTATTCTTATTTAAAATTGTATTAATATTTTTTAAATTATTTTTAATAACATTAAAAAGAATTTGAAACTCTTAATCGTCATTTCCTTATAAGAAATTATCCTCGTCCGTTGAGATTGTTCTGGTTTAACAGTTATCGGTTTCTGTTTATCTTGAACGATATTAGAATGTGTGATATGTATAGTATATATATATATGGAAATCATATCCAAATGTAATTTTAAAAAGCTAATTCATTATTTAATATAATACATAACATGAGTTAAGCAAACGATTTAATTTATAACAAAATCTGATATATCAACTGAAACAACACAATTGACTAAAACATAAAATATTCAACATTTATACGTTAAAAATCTAAATTCACAAGTTTACTTACTTCCTAATATATTCGCTATCGTAAGTAGATAATATTTTAGAGGTTTACAAAGTTTAATAATATATGTAAGTCAAATATAACCTCAATGATAGAAGTGTAAATAAAACAAATTATTGTCATTTTATTGAATACAGTTTGTAATAAATATTCTTGTGTACAATACAAAATTAATAGCTTGTTACAATAAACATAATTATATATAGCGGATTATTAATTTCCTTAATTCATATAACACGATATATTTCTATTTTAGCAACTAAAATAGCATGTTTGACCAGAGCATTATTGGAATATGTTTTTGTATTTGCTTAGCAGTAGTTTTCAACTTTTCTTTACATCGTATAGAAGAAGGTCATGTTGGTGTTTATTTTAGAGTAAGTAATTTATAAATATATTTGATTCCAATATTATAAACATTATAAGCATTTCTATGCTACAGGGTGGAGCATTATTGCCTCAAGTCAGCAACCCTGGGTTTCATATGATGATACCCTTATTAACAACATATCGCTCTGTCCAAGTTACACTACAGACAGATGAAGTAAAGAATGTTCCATGCGGAACAAGTGGAGGTGTAATGATTTATTTTGATCGTATAGAAGTTGTAAATATATTAGATGCAAGTAGTGGTAAGAATTTTATTATGTTAAACTAGAAGTTATAAATTATTGCAATATTGTATATTAATTATTTTAATTATAGTTTATAACATGGTGAGAAACTTCACAGCAGATTATGATCAAACATTAATATTCAATAAGATTCACCATGAATTAAATCAATTTTGTTCTGTACACACATTGCACGAGGTGTATATAGACTTGTTCGATCAAATAGATGAAAATTTGAAAACTGCTTTACAAAAAGACTTAAATGACTTAGCACCTGGTTTAAGTATTCATGCAGTTAGAGTTACTAAACCAAAAATTCCAGAAACTATCAGAAAAAATTATGAGTTAATGTAAGTACCATAGATTCTATTATAAAAAACTTGAATAATATTTTAATAACTATTACAGGGAAGCAGAGAAAACGAAACTTTTAATTTCAACACAGCATCAAAAAGTCGTCGAAAAGGATGCCGAGACTGATAGAAAGAAAGCTGTTATTGAAGCAGAAAAAGAGGCACAAGTAGCAAAAATACAGTATATTCAAAAAATTATGGAAAAAGAGTCACAACAACGAATAGCGGCTATTGAAGATGAAATGCATTTGGCAAGACAGAAAAGTCGTTCAGATGCCGAACATTATCAAACAAAAATGCAGGCTGAAGCAAATAAGCTTCTTCTTACCCGAGAATTCTTAGAACTAAAGAAATATGAAGCACTAGCAGATAACACAAAAATATATTATGGTCAAGATCTATCAAAAATGTTTATGTTGGATGTTACTGAAGTGTCAAATTAACTCTCTAGTACAAACTCATATGTGGATGTTAAAAAAACAATAATTATAGAAATGAGTGTTTTTTTTTTTTAATATATTTTGAACAATGTAATGATTGTTTTATGTTTAATCCATATGATGAGCGGTATTTTATAATAATTATAAAAGCGATAGTAATGATAGTACTCTGATGAAATGAAGTATAATTTGCATGTAAATTTATACAATTCATCAATTTATATACTATAATAAATTATACATTATCACTGTTTCCTTTTTTACTAACTTTTGTTAGGATAAACGAAATTTTCTAATAAAAATATTGTTACAAATTACATTGATGTTGAGTTACTATATATTTAGTTTGTATCTAAAGTGTCCCGTAGTTGCTCTAAAATAAACACAAATACAATTTCATCTCAAACATTATAAATACGGAATGTAAGTCAAAATAAACAAAATTTTTAAAATTGGGCCATATTTTTAAATAAAACCAAATCATTAGTTTTAATTATAACCTATGATTCACTTAAATGTTAATATATCTCTAGAATTACTAAATTATTAACTTACAGTTTTACAGTTTAATTTACATTTATAGTTTTTAACAACAAATATCTAACAACTATTTCAAATTCGAACTGCGTTCCAAGAGTTTCTTTTAGCATGATAGTTTAAATGCGATGTGCGCGCATTCTACGTTTATCATATGACAACCTGTCAAAAGAAGCATTTGGTAGTCCTAATATTTAAGATTTATTAGACTTAAATAAGTTTACAATCTATCGCGTAGCTTATCATAGTGAATATTAAAGATGACAGCAGTAAGTTTTCCGATTATATTTTATTATTTTATAAGATATAATGTAGTCTATATTTTAAGGTTAGATATAGATCAAGTTAATTTAAAAATATTTATAAAATATTTATGGAAAGAATATGTATTTTATGGATAGAAATATTATAATTTGCGAAAGTACATATAGTATCATAATATTGTTGTTAATTATCATTATTTATATCTTTGTTTTTGTTATCTCAGGAATTAAGAAAATTTCTTTATGGACTTTTAAGTAGTGTGGAAGGACTTCATAGTATACTGATAACAGATAGGGATGGAGTACCTGTCATATCTGTAACTGATGATACGACACCTGAATTAGCTATGAGAGCAAGTTTCTTATCTACATTTGGCATGGCAACAGATCAAGGAAGCAAACTGGGTTTAGGGAAAAATAAAACAATTATATGCATGTATAGTAGTTATCAGGTAATAAAAAAAGTACATATTATTATTATTATTATTATTATTATTATTATTATTATTATTATTATTATTATTATAGAATATTATTATTTTTCATTAAATATAAGACTAACAAATAAATGTAAAAGCTAATGTAAATCTAATTATTAATTTATTTTGTAGGTAGTTCAGATGAACAAATTACCCTTAGTAATAAGTTTTATTGCAAGTCATAATTGTAATACAGGCCATATCTTATCTTTGGAAACTAAAATTGATCCAATCCTAAGTAACTTAAAAAATGCAGTAGTGGAAGCCTGATGGTTACCTGTTGTGCATTACGGGTGATAAATACCAAAGTTTGCACTTAAATTTGGTAAAAACTTGTAATGAACAGATGTTCTATGATGTTTTAAATAATGGTGGGGATATTTTTCCCTAATTTATAAGAAACTGGAGGGTTACATTCTTTCATAATTGTGTTTTCTTTGATTAGTTTCAAAAAACATTTTAAATATATGTCTAAAAAAAGGGAAGTATCTCCTAAACCTTTTATAAGATAATGCAAGAAATAAAGAAGAAGAGGTAGATACTACAAATTTTTATAATAGGTAGGAAATTATCACAAGACATCAGAGGCATTTCAATATTTCCAAAATATATTTGATGAGCCATTCGGAAATTTTACATATATAGGTAATATAAATTTATGTAAAAAGACGTGATATTAAAATACATGTTATAGATGTATATGTATATGTGTCAGTTAATATTCTTAAATATGCTAAGAATATATCATTGTATCATTATATTACTTGAAACAAATATATAGTCTTAAATTATGTAATAAAAGTTTATACTTCATACATGCAATAGAACATATTAGTTACAATTCATATATCAGTGGCTTACCCTCTAATCCATTGAGAATGTTTTGTGCTGCAGTAAGAGACATATCATTTCGTGTCTTCGTAGTAGCACTGCCCAAATGAGGTATGACCACTGCAGTACATTTTATATTTGTTAATGTATATATATACAACTTTGCTATATATTTCTACAATTAACTAATATGTACACATATTACATGAAAATATAGAATGGAATTTCTGTTAATAAAGATATTAAAAAAAGGATAAATATATTAATTCATTTAAACCTTGCATTTATATGATTAACGATATTTACCAGCATTGGGAAGTTTAAGAAGTTCGTGATCGGGAGGCAATGGTTCAGGATCCGTAACATCAAGACCCGCCGCAAAAATTGTGTTATTACGCAATGCTCTAATCAAGGCATCTGTCTTTACGATTTGCCCACGGGCAATGTTTACGAATACCGCGTTTCTTTTCATTTTGCTAAAAGTATCATCGTTAAACAATCCTCTAGTTTCATTATTTAGGGGGGTAGCGACAATTACGAAATCACTTTGTGCAAGAAGGTCGTCAAGAGACACATAATGCGCTCCAAGTTCATCCCCTATTTAAGATTGAAATACAGATAAACAATCCTATCAAAAATGCATATTTCATTTTTATCTATACATTTATAAATACCTGCTTTTTTACGAGAATGTCCGGTATAAATGAAACGATCTACATCGAATCCTTTCAGTCGTTTAACAATAGCTTGTCCAATATTGCCCAAACCAACAATGCCAACTGTTGATCCTCTTAACTCTTGACCAAGTAACCATTGCAAAGATCTTGCCACTTGTCCTCTAAATTTTTAAGTATTTTATATATGTGTATTAAAAGACACTTAACATTTTCTATAATTAAGATAAGTAAATCTATCCTTCTAAATTTTTGAATAAAATCCGAATAAAATTTGTATAACATTTCTTGAATAGATATATAATTTTAACTTGATTAATTACAATTTTCAGAAGCGATTAAATAAAAAGTTCGTGTCTAATTACTGTTCAAGTTTTAGACGTCCTTCATGAGTTCGTCTTGCTGCATTTAATGTCAGAAGTACTGCAATTTCTGCAACTGCAGCTGATAAAACCATAGGAGTGTGACCAACTTTGATACCTCTTCTTTTAATTTCGGGAACATCCAAATGGTCATAGCCAGCTGACATTGTTGAGACGACTTTTAGAGAAGATCCTATTTTTTGATATTTCTTTAAATTTCATTCATGAAAGACGTATACATTTACATTTTGTTGTTTATAATTTGAAATAGATATATATAGTAATACGTCAGAAAATACAATACTCAATACAACGCCGTTACTTAAGCCGATTATTTCAACAAAAAAGAAAGTTAATAGACTTCTAATAAATTCGGAAATGCGGACTCAATTATTCATAATTATGGATAATGCTTATTCCATCAATTAAATTTTAAAAGTCTGAGTTGATTAGCGCCGTTACTGTTGGCTTATTTTAAAATTCCGCGACAACATAAACCATCATATAATCTAAAAGATTAATATGACTAAATATTTACCTGCATTATTAAGAAAATCGCTATTTATACTGATATGTCCAGTAACAAAGATAGCATCATGACCAGGAAGAACTTGCAATACATCTTCTCGATTAGGCATAGCCGTCTGAATGATTGTGACATCGCATCTAAACAAAAAGTATTAAATTCCAAGTAACATATAAGTATGTACCATTAAAAATTCACAAATAATTGTGAATTGTTCCAATAATGTCCATTATTCAAATAATTTCAGCATTATAATGGTCTTCTTAATTTTTTCTTTTTTAAATCACTATAAATAACACTAGTAAATATTCTTTCTTAAAAAGTACACTTACTTCGTCCGCAAGAGATCTATGCCAGATGTTGGCACATCGTTACTCGTAACCAATACACGTGGTTTCATTGTTCTTTTGTGGCGTTCTGTCTACAATAAAAATCACTTTGTAAACTATTAGTAAGCAGTAATATTCCGCGCCTTATATAACGCCACGATCTGACTTTATGCGCAAGCGCATACAATTCGATCGAAAGATAAAAACCTAACATAAGAGGGACATGATATCTCTCTCTTTTTTTTTTTTACCATAAAATTGATTGTTGTTGAATGTACATGTAATTATTACTAATATAAAAGTGTACTTCTCACATGGAAATATACAAAGGAAGGAAAACATATTATATACATATTAGAATGAAATAAAGGTTTGAATAGAATTATTTAACATTATGTGATAACTATTTAACATATATCCAACACACATAGCAGAGATAAAAATTTCAATTTCAAAATTATTTTGAGTATATACGTATGTATATATGTACATGTATATATAGTATTAATTCAGTACGTACGATTATATTTTCACTGTGTTAATATAAGTAAGAATAACGTAAATCCAAATGTGGCGCGTTTATTTACTGGAAACTTACTTCCTCTATCATATGTTTCCCTATTCATTAGAGACGCCACTTTCTGCGAATGATAGACAAGTTAGCGCGTGTCTATCAATGATGAAAGCCATTTTGTTTTCTAGCACGATTGCATGTCAATGAAATGGTAATAAAATGTAAGATATAATAATCAATACGTTAAAATAGCATCACAACTGCTTCGAAAATGTACAATTTAAGCAAACGTCTTGAGTATAAGATATAGTATGTGCATACATTATTGTTTTTATATTTTTCATATACATATATAGATTTTACATTAACGATACTAATTTTTAGTTACTAGAAATAATTTCCTGTCATAGAATACGAGAAATTTAAGTAATAATTCCAATAAAACATATTAAGTAAAGTGTTGAATAATATATTGGACCTGATATACACTAGTTAAACATGTTAATGATTACTTATTTACAAATACATATGTATATATATACATATTTAGTCATTTTGCTGTACTTGATAATTAACAGCGATTTTCATTTATCTATCAATCATTCATGAATTTTTAAAGAGACTGACTGAGTAATTTCACAGATAATATTAAAATAGTTTACCTGCTTTGTAAAGCGCACAAATTACATATTTGTACCTGTTATTAATAAAGTAATAATAAAGTAAGTCTCAACTCCTTTAGTGATTCCAAAGCGTGAGGTATCAGGGAAATATGAAGAAGTATATCATGGATATATCTATGTATGTTATCCGTAGAAACGTATCGAGTATTATTCATATGTGTGTGTGCTACTCTACTGTGTAACTGTTCTATCTATAACCAGGTATAGCTATGCTATAGAACATATATCTAGTAATGTACAATAACTTACTAAAGAAAATTTTATATTTTTTTTGTGTTTTTAAATATTAACTTCTTGTTTATATAATAATATAATAAACAGAAACATGAATAATTTTCAGACATCAACCACGATATCCTGTTATCCATTCATATATCCTGTAGTTCATTCGTAAACCACTTATTTCCTCAATATTAGCTATATACATCGATCGAATGTGAAACTTTTGAAAAGCCCATAAATAATTTAATAAATCTTAATTTTTTAAATCAATTATTATGGATAAATAAATGTTGCTATAGTATTTTATTGTTTAATAAAGGGAAGATCGTATATATGTATGTATATATATAGTGTATGATTTCATATCCCAAAAGTTATTTACCAATACCTCGTTAACATGGATAAGGGGGTGTCCTGAATTAGAATGTTCCAAAACAGCGTTTTTATTTTTTTTTTTTTTTTTTTAGAAGGGAAAGAAAGAAATGAAGTTATTGAATCTTGAGGTATGGTTTTATATATATCTAACGAATACAAAAAAATTTTTTCTAAAGTAAAAAAAAATTAGAACAGATTTCTAAGTCTATTTCATGGGCGTCTTGTCGCTGTAGTCTTCAATCGGCGGGAAAGATTCACCTCTTAATTCTTTTTGTGAACTAAACAACGGCAGAAAAAATCACAAAAAAATGCCGTTTTAGAACATTCTAATTCAGGACACCTCCATAATGTATACCTACCTTAACATATCAATTTCCATGGAATCGACGATTACGCGATTTCGAAGCTCGTTCAGAGGTCGATTTTGTATCTTTTGGATAACTTGCCATGATATTCTTACGAAGTGTATCTGTCAAGAATTTGAACAAGCTAACCGTTGATGCTACAAACTACTAAATAAATCATACACATTTATACTTCTATTAGACACATTAAGACTCAAATAGATGCAACCATGAATTATAACTATTGTATTGAACGATCCTTCAACCTTTTTCAAGTATGAAATTCTGTAAAGAAAGACGGAATGGCGATCGCTCGCACACCTACTCTTTGTCACTTTGTAAACATATTTTTAGATAATTTATCTATCAATTTAAGCAATAAAAAAAGACGATTTTTTGACATTTTAATTCAGGACACCCCCTTAATATTGTATCATTATCAATAATTCATTTATCAATAATTATATCCATGTATTCATTGCTAGTGTAAACAATACATTTAAATCAACTGTCATGATCTAATTTTGGTGACGACATCATGACCTCTTTTGTACCGATACCAATATAACAAACAAGATTTATAAATTTTATAAATATTTATACTTATGCATATTTTTAAAATATTCCTAAATATTTTTCGTCTGTAATGAATATAGTAGACAGCTATATAAAATAAGGAGATTATATAAAAATTTGCATGTACTTTTTTAAACAAATGAGTAATTCCTTAAAGCACATTTTATTTTCACTGTTGGTAATAATACAATTTTAAAAATACGATTTTCGATTCGAGTCTAAAATCCCATCGATAGTTACTTAGTGGATGAAATAAATCGATAGAAACTTATCCAAAACTACTCTAATGGTGGATTTTTTGTGTCAACGTGTTGTGCTTTACTTCGTAATCCACGCCATGATTCTTTCTCATTTGTAAGGTACGAGGTTATGAAATCTTACATTCATAGCAACTCTAAAGCACGTTTCAAATTTAAATCCAAATTTATTTTTGCGGAGATAAAAAGTACGAAATAAATAACGGTTTTAAACATTCAAGTATAAAATGAGGTGGATGGCCCGTTATTTTACACCACCAATTTTACTCGGTTTATCTTTAACAAGCGTTAGTATCGCTTTACTATATGTATTGTACAGAAAGGTAAGTTTAAAAGTGATTACAAGATTATGCATTGTTTAATTTGTACTTTATTTTAATCGCTTCTTTGATTACATAGGACGAAGAAGATACTAAATCCAGAAAAAGTCAAGTTGAGATTTCAAAACGATATACAATAGAATGTAGTGTACCCAGACAATTTGTACCTGCTGTTATTGGAAGGGGTGGTTCAATGATAAAAGATATACAAAATAAAACAGGAACTCTGGTTCATTTTAAAGAGGATAATATTGAATGTCCCGAACGTATTTGCGTCATAAAAGGAAGCTATGAATCTGTATATCTAGCAGAAAATATGATAAAGTCCATAATTCATAATCAGCCTATAATTGAATCATATGTATTGCCCGTTCCTCAAAAAGCATGTGGGAGAATAATAGGAAGAGGTGGTGATGTTATACATCATATTCAAACAGTCTCTGGTGCGAAAGTCACTATTGAAAGTGCCTTTGTTGCTTCTGAGCCATGTATGTCTACTTTGTATAAATTTATATTGTCATGCTTTGTCTTTGGTTTTGTCTCAAATTTTGACAATTACTAATATTTTACAGTTGTTGAAAGAAAAATTACTATAAAAGGAACATCTAAACAAATTAATACAGCTTTAGAATTAATTCAAGAGAAAATTTATGAAGAAGAAGAGGAACGTACAAAGTTACAGGCTTCTTCTGCTGCAAGACTGCCTAGAGGAAAATTATCTCCTCGTAACACCATTAACTCATCTGAACAGGGTCAAAATACTGAATCTTTAACATTACCAGGTACATGAAATATAAATAATATTCTCACTTGTGATATTATGAACGTTTTATATATTTTATACTTTTGTTTCTAGTATCTGATGGTTTCATAGAAGTATATGTATCCGCAGTGGAAACTCCCAGTCAGTTTTGGGTTCAAATTGTCGGTCCTGGAATTACTGCACTAGATAAATTAGTGTCTGACATGAATGCTTACTACAGTAATAAAGAAAATTATGAAATGCATAAGTTGAAAAATGTAAATATATGATTCAATAATTTAATATCCATTAGTATGAAGAAATATTCGAAAGATTTCTTCACATTACTATTCTATCTTTTCAGATAAAAGTTGGCCAATTGGTAGCAGCAAAATTCGGTTTTAATAAGCAATGGTACAGAGCTGAAGTTATTTCCCTACCTTCAAATGATCAATGTGAAGTCTTCTACTTGGATTATGGAGATCATGAAATAATCCACCACAATTGCGTATTGGAACTTCGAACCGATTTTCTCAGCTTAAGATTGCAAGCGATCGAGTGTTCACTTGCCAATGTTAAACCACCGTAAGTTAATTTCTAATTAAATTAATTTAGTTAAATATAAAATTATACTAAAATTTATAAAAACGTTCTTTATTAAAGTTATTCATTGGCATTATACATTTTCAACAGTATTTTATAAGTAGTCAAACTTTCTATAGAATTTATATCATATCTTGATTCATCCTTTTGAAAACTATAAAACCACTGACTAACATTTATAATACTTCACAATTAATTACTAAATTGCTTATACACGAAGAAAGGAAGACGTCAATTGCTTAATTCACTATCATCTATGTTACTTGATCTTGAACTGCTAATACCAGCTTCACAAACTTCATTGAATAATTCTGGGTTTGTTTGTTCCATCATCTTCCATGCCAAACTTTTGTTGAGCATCGTTATATTTTTCTCGCAATATGCCAAACTCGCTCTTTTAAGCGCATCACAGCCAAACTCGTCTGCAACCAAAAGTCTGCTAGCTACATTTTCTGGGGTTATCGTTTCGATAAGATTTCTTTCGCAGAGTTCTTTTAACCCTAAAAAAGACAATTATCAACAGCTTTATTAATTGAAATCAGATTTCTAATAAAAATTCCTCGGTACTGGAGCATGTAATACCTTGTAGGCAAAAGCGTTCAGCCAAAGATAAAAGTTCCTGAGCGAAAATATCCAAATTATCAACGTGATCGCTATAAATGTATCGCAACAATTCTTCTGTCACTTCTTTGCTAAGATCCAGCAAATTCAGAGCATACACGTAACGATTCTAGAATATTTTTATATAAAATATTATTAAAGAATTAGAGTATTTAATAACGAAGGACGCTGAGTACTCACCCATGAAAGTAAACTCAATTAAAAAATATTTCTACTATATGATTATGTCACGCAAAACATTATACATGTATTTTTATAATTAATTGTAGTATGTTAGTTAGCAGAAAACAATAAAAAAAGATCAAAATAATAATTTATTAATTACATTAAATACATTAAACTTCTACAAAATTATATTAATTTTATGCAAGCACATAATAAAAGAAATTTCATTTTAGATGTCAAATTTTTGCAATAAGGTGAATATTAATGTTCTAATGTTAACGTTAAGGCTTTAATAAATACGATATCAGAATATGGATTTGTTATATCGTTTATAGACTTCAGAATAAATTAATTCGAACACTCTGTAACATTGGCACAGAATAACTTCTGACACGTACATTGGAACTTTCGTTTTCTTTATCGATTATATCTTCTTCTAATTCTCTCATGTCCGATATCTTATCTTCTGCGGTATCCGACTTCGAGCTTTTCCTGTTATTCAATTCTCTTATGGGCGAAATCATTTCAGCGAGAACGTTGCTACGAGCAGCCAATATGTTGCTGTGAACTGGAATTTCCATTTTATTCAAACCCCCGCAAATCAACTTAGTGTCTGCGCCATACGAATGCTTTAATAGTCTGGCCATATCCTGGAACATATTAATTCATTACCTAATTTGTATAATTGCCATTTTATTCCTGATATTTTTTCTGATCAATTCTATATTATGCAGTTGTACTAAATTACTGGAATGTTTCAATATTTAAATTATCCATTTATATTAAAAAAAATATCATTTACTTTATTTGAAAGGATTTATTCCCTTTTCAATCTCGCTTTGTATTAACGTAACTTGAAAAATAATTCTTTTCTCGTGAAAGATAAAATCCTCCGTAGAATGAGTTTCAAACTCTGTTTAAATGGGTTTCTATTATATGTACTGATCGTGAGAGTACTTGCCTGCGACAAGTGGTGTTTCTCGCTTTCGTAATGAATTATCTGTATCTTAACCATTAACATCACCTCGCCGTTCTTCTTTAAATGCCTGTCGGCGATGGACAAGTCCCTGTATCCCAAGGAAATGATGTCCGTGTATGATTTCAGCTCAAGTATTGTCCTGCTAACGTGACAGTACTCCCAGTGTTTAACGTCAGCATTGAAAACTGCAAATTGAAATCGTATCTTCGCTTGTTCCGCTTCATCTACGGTGCAGTTCAACATGTTCAGGCACAATACCATCGGGTTTATCATTCGTTTGCCTGTTATCAAACAGTGGATCATCCATTTCTTGTAATAAAATCGATATCAATGATTGTTTCGAATGGAAAAAAGAAACGAAAGAAAGTGGGAATAGAAGATGAACTGAATTCTGAGAAATGCCGCGATGAAGTTGAAAAGCGGTCTGCATTTCTCTCTCTCTCTCTCTCTCTCTCTCTCCGAATCAAATATAACAAGTTCCATTACAAAGAAAATAAAAATCGTTAAAATAAGAATTTGAAAGAATATAATCTTGCTTTAGCAAAGATACAATGTATCTCAAGTTAGGGTAGAAAAGCTTCTCTAGTTAAGTCACATCGTGTCTCAAGTTAAATCATTCCAAGCCTTAATTTGGTTTATCCATAAAATAATATTTCAAATGTGAGTGTAATGTTATACTGTGGGAAAGATGATTCAGATTAGTAATGATCGAAACGATAGACTTATAGTTAGGATAACGTTCTTCTTACCATCGGGATTCTTCCAGAATCTGATGGACAAATTCCACGTGCTGCGAATATCGTTCACATTGATGTCGAACGACGGGCTATCGATAAGCTTTTTCTTTAAAATAATTTTTTTGTAATTTGGAACGGGCCACGTGTACTTAAACACGACGTCCGAGACAGTTGGCACCAGCAACTCCATATTATCGTATTTTTATGTAAACGAAGGAGCCTAGGGTAATCAAGTGGCGATTAATCATTCACATATACGTAAAAAGGCTTCGCTTATCTGAATTTATCAGAAGGAAACAACCTATGTAGCTGGATTACTTATATCGTTCGTTTCACCTGCTACCTATAACCTTTTGCTTAAACAATGGGATATATTCAGATAAGCGAATTTAATTAAAGTTCAGTTAATCGAGCAATATATGGAGTTCTATTGTACACTGAACGAAGAAGCTATTAGGATATATATAGTAAAAAATATCCAATGGAAGAGGAATCGAATAACGAAATGCGAGTCTTGTATCTTTTAATTTTGTAAGACGTTTGAGAAGTCTCTGAAAAAGCTTTTGAAAGAAAATTCGTATTTTTTTATCGTATCTCGCACTCGTCTCAGCTATATTGTTTTCTCTCGCATCTGTTTGTTTATTTATGTTGTTGCAAGTAATTTTGCTAATTATTTACAAAGCGGACGAGCTGGCTGATTTTGATAACCTTGAAGCGTGTTGTCAAGGTTGGAATTCTAAACAATCTTTTCCTATAGACGTGACTGTCGTACACGGCTTTAGTTTTCGAATTACAAAGCAATTTACGTGTTTAATAGTATATGCGGATATTTAACAATTTATTTTACAGACTTTCGTTATCTAAACAATCCTACAACCATGGCGAATATATTCGTTGCTTTTTCGAGCAATCGAAGACCAGAATAAAGACACATGTTTCATGTATCGATCGATTCATCGAAAATTATTTGACGCTACATCGCGTATATTGTTCCAGCCTAATCTATAACCCATCGATTTTTCTTTTCTATTTACGCGATATTAAAAATTCTCTCTCTCTCTCTTTTTCTTTCTCTTTCTCGTCCATGAGTTAAGGTTAAGTTAGGTTGTATAGAAACGCGGCTACATATGAAAGAACACAGTGTAATCATGAGATCGTGAATGTTCACGCATCTATAGGAAATTTAAATGTGCAGAAACTCACAAAATACGCGTAGTACACGAAAAAATACGTGAAATACCGAAGGTAAAGTAGATATAGTATACGGTAGCAATTCTCTATCTAGAATTCTATTTCCTCAATTACATTTATAGAAATACGAAATCGCATGAATATCCGCGGTCCACTAATCATAACCTAAATTTAATTGCAGTTTTTTGCGAACGCTTCGGAAGTAAGGACGAACTATGATCACGTGTATAGAGAGAAATTGTTGTGAATATTGATCTTGATAATACGTTTCAAGGTCATTGAGAACGGTTAAGCCATTCGTTCCGTAAATAATTAATTACCGTAATCTCGTGGCGCACAGCCACAATAAAGCTTCGCGCAAAAGTGCGCAAAACACTTTACCGATTGTTGGTTCTGTATAGCGGAAAACTTTACGATGGAAATCGCAAGATCAACGTGAAACGCACGTGTGCATAACTTTGGCGGGCCGCCAATTTTCGATCTTAATTTATCTTTCATTTAAAGAGTTGCTTGGCGGTTACTCGCTCGTCGTTTACTCTTCTGTTTGGACGTTTTATCGAAATCCGCGTTTTATTCCAGATGGAAACACGTGTTCAGAGAACGATCGAACGCGAAAAAACAAACGGATCGTATTTTAACGCATCCTCGTCGAACGAAATTCGATGCAACTTACAACGACTAGTAACCTGAGCGCAATGTTGCCCCGATACGTTATAAAGTGGAAGAATAAGATTATCAATCGCATTCACACTAAAGATCGTATTCAGCGAAACGGGTAATTTTATAGCTACCTCGCCTGTAAGTCTCTACCCGATGCAACAAAACATTGTTACGTAACAAATGTTTTTGTAACTCTGTTGTCCACGAGATATATTTTCATAATTTCTTATGGCAAGTCGTGACAAGTAAAAATATTTGCGTATCGTTGTTCACAGACAAACGTAAGAAATAAAAGAGCAAAACGTAAGAAGACAAGTGAAAGAACCCTTGCAATTTTGGAATTCTTATATTTATATTATTCTGTTATTAGAAAAGCTTTCGTTCAACTTAGCTGCATTACATTGGAATATCAGTGGCAACGAGGGCCGAGAGTTTAATCAATCTTCTAGAACGGAGTTTCGTCCGTAACTAGCCTAAATAAATCGAAGATGGTTAACTGCTCTGTACCGTTTAACGTTAAAGTGACTAAAGGAGAAATTTAATAGCAGTTATCGGGACGGCAATCGTACAAATGGAATCAATGAAGATTCAAGCCGATGCAATTTCAATTGCTACGGCAATCGACTGAATATCAATTGTAAAACTTCGTATTTGCTCGTGCTCTTTTTGTACCGATGTTACCGCAACTTTAATCGAGAACGAGCAGAGAACTATCAACGCAATCGTTTCGATTTGTTTCAACTACCGAGTAAAGTCGCGATATAACGATTAAATATTTTTAATCGAATGGAGAAGGACAGAGGCGAAAATGATGGAACCGCAATTTTCTTGAGTTTTGAAACGGCAGATAGAACATTTTAAGATAGCCGTTGCAACTTCTTTGAAAGCTTTGAGAAGCTTCTACACAAAAGCAAGCGATAACGAGTATACTCGCTAGAGTATGTGCAGCTGTTACGATACAGAATGAAGCTGCAACTGTTTTATTTTTGAACTTTATTACTGACAGGGCTCATCGTAACACAAAATACTGCCATTTCTTCGTGACGAGTATACTCGTGAAAAGACAGCTGGTTAATTAAAGAGATCGGTAGAACTCTAAGAGATTGTTTGAAACTAAAAGATCGTTTAGAACGAAAGATAATATAAAAGTTAACGAAATAACGAGAGAAAGATGAAGATGTTTCTCATTAAAACAAAGATGTCGAGATTCGAAAGATTTTGGAGAATCGAACCTGATAGGAGAACGACGAGGCGAGTAGAACGGAAATAGAAAGCGTTAAAGCGTTTCAGAGTGGTCTGCGGCTTTCTGGCAACCAGGCACTCGTCGACCGGATTTGCCCTCGAAAGCCGTCGTGTCGCGTGTAACCGAAGACTGTCGGCACCGCGGTAATTCCAACTCGAAAACCATCGTGTGTGCATTACTTCGAGGTTGTGCCGGTGATTAGCTGTTTCTCGGCACGCGATACGAGCCCCGGTATTCGGTCAGATTGATTAAATTCACATTCGATTGCTACCCCGCAGCGGAATCTATTCCCATTCTGATCGTTCGGGGCATTGCGAAGATGCTCCGATTTTTCCTTCCGTTTCACGTGCACACGGCTGTTGTCCACTTACGAGTGCACTACGAATATCTATGAAAATTCATATTTTTACGAATACAAACGAAAGGAAAAAAAAAAGAAGGAGAATCTAGATAGAGAATTGTTCTGTCTGCAATTGGGTAAGGTGCCCAAATTTCGTCCTCCGATAGCTTTTTTACCATTTATCCAGAACTAAATTAATTTTTGTAATCTGAAAAAAATCTGCACAATTACCTGGAAATATTAGTAACGAAGATCTGTAGTTTCATAAAAGTTCGTACAAGCAAAGTAAAAAATGTATAATATGTGTAAAGGCATGCGTTTTTCAGTTCGTCAGACGCTCAAGATACGTCTCACTATAAAACGATATGTACAATATATGAGACAAATCACGGATCTATACAAAATTAAACGTGCACAGCTCATAGAGCGCGCGGTGCATCTAACCCGCTTTTCGCATCGCTCGAAAATTGATTGTCGCGTACGAAACAAGCCGCATATCTTCATCTTCCTCGCTTTCACTCGACGACACTGTCGCGAATTTCGTTCCGAAAAACACGTTCCTAATCTCGCTTGTATCGACCAAATCTAATCCCTGTAGGGGACCAAAATTAAGCGCAAAGCCGCTTTTTAATAGAAACGACAGGTTCTAATCGATAAGCGACAAGAGGAGATCGCCACTTCGAAAATAGAAGCAATATACTACACGTCGCTAAAAATAAACAGTTGAATTATACACGTGTCTGCTTTAGATGTTGAATTATGACTTGAAATATCAAGAAACAATGTAGTGCGCTATTGGCGAAGAGACAGGGCGTCACAGAACATTCTACATACAGCGAATTTCTTCGTTTTTAAATTCCAATTTAAATTGTAGCACTCGATAACGAAATCCGGGCCCTTTACTATTACGACAAGTACTATATTTTGAATAGCTTACGTATTTCTGTCCGTTTCGTTCGTTTCTGCACATCTTCCAATGGATGCATAAACCCCCCGAGATTTATTTACGAGGATTACTTTGAATATATCGTTGCAGTTGAATTTATTGTATTTTTAGAATATATTATCTTCTGTAGTTTTATCGATTTTATTAATTTTAGAGCTTTGAGAGGAACGATCGAATTGCGTCAATGTGTAACCGCTATAATTCTCTAAAATTACCGGTTTGAAAGGAGTTCCGCGAACTTTCGTCATACCTCGAACGCGTCCAGAAAAATTCTCGGCAATGAGAGACGCGATGAGACCACCTGGTAATTTAAGACTGAATTAACAAATGGGGTAATCGCGTTAAACGATGTTTAATTGAAGACAACAACGACTTGGCAGATTATATTTGCGTTACAAACGAGGAGGTCGCTTAAAAAGATTAATTACCTGTCTTAGCTTATATTTCTAAACGATAAACTCGTGATCTCTGGTTGCTATACATTCGCACGAAGCAAATGTACAAACATGCCTCTTATAGTAATAAGATAATATTAAGTAAAATAATAAGACGCGTTTTCTTATATTTTATAATAGATTTTTCGCGATCATCGCTAGACTGCCGATATTTATGAGGATTAGTACAATTTTATGAATATTATAAATATTGTTTATACTTTATACTGTCAATATCTTACGTATTTCTGTATTATCTGCGTTCTGTGCACTTAGGCACACTTAAATTTTCTACCTGATTAATTATCATTTAATTTTAACAATAATAATTTCGTCGATCGAAAAGGATATTTCCGGACGTTCGTTTCGTAAGATCGGCTTTAAACTGCGCTTGAGAGAAGGAAATCGAAGCATCTGACAATCGATGGAAAGTCGAGGGAGTAGCATTTTCTCGTCCAACGTTCAAACCTTGTACCACTTGACACTGTTGCACGCGCTTGAAAAGCCCACGGTCGCACACGAGAGCAAAATAAATGCGTACTTACGTAAATATAACGCACGCTTCTATTATCACGTTCATTAATGCATAGAGCGTAAAGTGCATGGAGCTAGCAAGAGCGTTTCGTACCAGAGCGTAATCGCGAGTTCACTTTTCCACTTTCCACTCGACGTTTCGTACGCGTTCACTTTGTTCTTATATTGCTTTGAATATTTATTTATCCGGTGGACGAAATCAGTAAAAAAAGAGAGGCACAGATCGTTTCAAAGTTCACCAATATCTTCCAATCTTTGGATCTTTCTCTCTTCCTCTATCTACCAATTGTTCAAATTTTTAAAACGAGGACAAGATCGAACAAATTTCCTAACTTTTTCGATCGCCACTGTTGTAGCATCGCGTTCAATCACCGGTCGTTCTGGCTGCAGGCAAATAAAAATGATCGGTTTGCTCGCACACTTCCCTCCTCTTCTTTCTTTCTTTTTTCTCTCCCTCTTTTTCTTTTTACTTTGCGCGAGGATATCGTTCTGCACGATGATCGTGAAACGACTGAGAGATCCTCTGACCATTGCCGAGGGTCTACGTTCGTCGTCCACTTCATCTTCTCGCACGTGTACAGCGTACACTTGTATCGTACCGTTTATAAATGGAACAAGACGTCCTGAAAGTGCTTCAGCCTCGTTAAATGGGGTTGTTCCACGCACACCTTCTTTGTTTCGTGCGATGATAGCTCTATCAACCCTCGAATTCCAACTGAATTCTGCCCATGAAACAGGGTTAATGGTAATTGCATAAAGAATCGCTGTTACGTAAAAGTTGCGGGCAATTGGGGCGAGAACGAAACCAGGGTATACCGTACGTTGCAAGGGGAAATATAACGAGAGAGCGTATGATTGATCGTTCATTTTTATCCTTTAATTATTTCGTGATTTAAACGTTGCCGAGAAACGAAAAAGAGGAAACAGGTGTTCGTCTTGATGGGCGGAACGATGGTTTTTGCGATCGGGGGAAAAATTAAACAGCAAAGATCGACGGTGTTAAAATTGCACGCGGAAGAATGATTTTTTCCAGGTATATTTAGCATACGAATGGTGCACGGTTAAAATGTTAATTCTAAGGAATTTTCAGCGTTCCTTAGCACCGGCTACGAAATCCAGCTGTACAACGAAAAAGTGGTGTTCGTTTGTTAGAGTTTCATATATTGCTCAAAGTTATCGGGTAAAAATAGAAAATGACGCAGAATGAGATGAAGGATAAAGCGAGGTTTTATCTCCATACACGAGGAAATACGAAGATGTTACACGGTGAAAATAGATTTTCGTTTTTTCAGAACTTGACGTTCCCCTTTTTTGGCCCTCCTCGACCATTGATACTCGTAGGCCGATAAAATCAACAGAAACGAATACAGCATGCACATTTGATTATCCACAGGTCAGGAGATTTCATTGAAACGTTTGGAGATCCGGAGATCCCAGTTCGACGATTTCTACGTTATAAATCGTGAAACCGCGAATTTAGCTTGAAGATAGCAAGGCGCTGACTTTTATATTTAGGAAGCTGTGAATAGAATACACGCTTTGTTTAAATTACACGTCCACTGAAATTGTAATTTTCATCAATGGAACGTGATTCGAAGGCTCGCTATCGACGCAGCGTGTACACATGCTACATAAATCAGTATTTTCAACATTGTCAGCGACACGCATTCTAACATAAATATTTACATGCTGTTTGTACTCGCTCTGGCTGCTCCGTGTAATCACGCTAACCGGCAGAAAATTAGCGCAACCAAAATTACCGAATCTTCCTGTTGTACGTAGTACGAACAGTATGAAGCTACTATTACAACTAACAGTATGAAAAGAATGACATTTGCAAAGGATAGAAAATTGCCTAAAAAGTCCTACATCTCTTGTGAAAAATTATTTTAACGAGGCAGAAACATTAAACGTTTGAAAACGAACGAGCATGCTGCTGGCATACGATTCTCTTTTTGCTGGCAATTTATCAACATATTTGTTACGTTACGCTTCGTGTAACGTCGCATTTATCGGACCCGCAATCGCCAATACTTTGTTAGAAAATTAAGGATCGAGCAATGAGAATATTTCATTTTCACTGCAATTTAATTTGGAAGTTACGCGCTCGCGAGTATCTATGTTATAAACGAAGAGGAAATTGTAATCGATTGTAGTTAATTCTTTTTTTTTTTTTTACTGGCAACTAAACAAAATTTCTTCCTGTTACACGGGTCATGATACATATTTTGTTAATAATCATTTACTTTTACTATTTGAATATAATATTTATAAGATATCCTTGAAATATTTGACGTTCCTTTTCGTGTGATGCAGGGGAGCTGAATGGTCCAATGACGAGTGTGACTTTTTCGCGGAGATCACGTTTTTGGCCGAGTGGAAAGTTCTTTATGCCAAAGTTAAAGGTTTCAAAGAGAGAACCTTCGGCTATGGAAGATCTCGTCGCGAAGGTTCACCGATTCCTTCCGTCGAGCTTTACAATAAACACGAGAACGAGGTACTTTAACGAGGATCTGTTCGATGAAACATTTATAAAATTATCTGAATATGTACAGTATAGTAGTGTCTATTTCGTTTCGTTTTTATTCTCATTCGGTTGGAGACTACCGCTTATTGAAATCCGAAACTGCTCTTTAACCATCTACAAAGTCTACGTTTCAATTATTTTATATCTACTATACGTATACGTATATATTAGGTCATCCCATAAGTTGGTGCCGTTTTTCGAGCGGTTATATATGTTATTTTTTTTAAACACCTATGAATCGTTGTCTTAGGAATTTTCAGAACATTTCACATCTGTCGAACTGTCAAACTTCGTGATTTTTCAACAAGATCCCGAATTTTATCTTCGTCTGTCCGAGGAGGACGCCCGGAGCGTTCCTCGTCTTCTAAACAGAAATTCCCAGCTCTAAAACGTTAGAACCACTTCCTACAGGTGCGAGATGAAAGCGCATTTTCTCCGTAAACAGCACATATGTTTTTCGTGGCAATTGTTACAGAATTTTCCGAAATTTATATGACATAAGATGTCGAAAATGGATACGCGTTTCACTCATGATTTTTTACTCTTAGAAGTCACTGTGTTCGCTATATCACGATCTTGTACCCACGAAAATCTGCTCTAGCCTGTTCTCGATCAGCTAAGCTCTAGTGCATTGGTCCCTTATCGCCGTATGTTTATAAATCGACACATAAAATGTATACACAAAAATTGGCACGAACTTATGGGATGACCTAATACTTTATACTATACACGGTGCGGTCGAATAACATGTACAAGCGAGTGTACGAGATGATTCCTTAGGAAAAAAAAATAAGAACAAAATACGGAATAACATTTTTTCATTTAAAACTTTAGATTTATCGAGTATATTTGAACGTGTCGCGGACTAGACGGGACTAGATAATCGACAGGAGGTCGTTCTACGTGTGAAGATAGGTGGAAAGCGCGGAATACAATTTTTCTCAAGACCCTTCGCTTCCGAAAAAAGAAATTCGAAGAGAAACTTTGATTCCACGTTTCGTTCATATTTTTTCACAAGGGATCACCTTGTATCCGCTTGTACGTGTTATTCGGTCGCACCCTGTATATATTATTACTAAAAATCGTACTATTTCGTATTGTATATTTCTATAGTAATTTTCGTCGCTGTTATTTATTGCCATGGAATTGTACATTTTTTAACGTGCGCAGGAAATTAACATCGGCTGCGAGATGATAAAGGAAGGTTACGCCGAGCTAGAAGAAACCGCACCATCGACTGCTTCCTCGACGTTGTCGCTATTCTCACGCCACTACGACGTCGGGGGTGTTTCGACTCCTCCGCTGACGAAGCGAGCTTTGAGTCCTGAAACGTCGGCAAACAGTTCACGTAATTTGGATTCGGCCATCGACTCGCCAAGTACGTCGACCATGGATGGGATGCCTACTGATGTATCTGACGTATTGTCATCCGAAGTTAAAGAAGTTCACCTATTTACGCCGCATGTAAATATATTGGAATTTGACTTTGGACTTGTCGTAAATTGGGCTCTAATTTTAATCTACGTTCAAAACGTTACGTTAATTCGAAACTAAAGAAGGTTTAATATCGCTTTGAGATGGTTGTTGGTGACGGTGCCCGCAAGAAATACTCTTGACGTTCAAGAAAAAAGTTTTTTAAACTATCAACAATCGACAGTCCACGATTAACGATTAACTATCAAGAGTTAATAATCACGTATCTGTAATCGTGTTTGCTTCGTTGTGACGCTTGACCTTTCGCACTTCGCAGCTCTGGGTAGAATGAATGTTTGGTTCGAAACCAAGCGGATTCTTTTCTTTATTGCCCCTCGATATCCCCACTACGTACGCGTTTATTGGATGTATGCGACGGTTATATATTCGGCGAGGAAACCGTAGGGATATCGATGGTACATTAGGCATGTCGGTCTTACGCTTCGAAGGTATAGCGCTTTGTGTCGCGAAGACGTTGAAAAGTTCCGTGGTCGAGTGCCGTCACAGCTTCTTACGCGAAGCTCGAGATAAGGAAATTCAAAGGCGAGAGAAGCTACGTAATTCACCGTTAACGAAATTATCGATTCCTATTTATCCAAATACTTTATCTCTGATCCCTTACAGTTCTCTTTGCGTACCGATAAATTTTGTAAACTCGTTCACGCTCCGAGATCTCTTATAAATACACGACCACGTGCACGGTGTACCGATCGAAAGCAGAAAATTGTAAGAAACGTAGAAAAGATTTTCGTAACGAAATCTACGACGCCGGAAGTCGTCGAGATCGAGATCGAGCGTAGAAAGCGCGCGGACGCCGATCTTTTTCTCTTCTCCTGCGGCGCGTAGCTGGCAAAACACGCTCGGCTGCGGTTAACCATTCAATCGTCGAATACATCGCGATCATTAACCGCGTCTGTATCGATTTCTTTCAGAAACCACACGATTGGACCGAGGAAGTGGATCTGATGGCATCGAAGAAGGAGATGAATCGCTTCGTCGCAAACGAGAAGAAAGTTCAACAGGACGACGACTATAGTGTTCGCCCTCCAAACGGCACTTACATCCCGTTGGAGTCTACCCAAAAACGGGAACGTCCATGGCAAGTCTCGAAATTCTCGCGAGTCGCTCCGGCTGGTTTCGAGAGTGATATGTCGGACGACTCGGACGTGATGGAGCTGGGGTAAATCGAAAGAACCGGCCGTACATTTCTTCCTTTTTTCTATCGAGATACGCTTCCGTTTATTTCATGTGTTGTAGAAGTCTTGTAGATGTTAGAAATGCGGCGGTTTGAACAATCGCAACGAATCCTCGATAGAAAAAAGAAAATAAGAATAGAGTAGAATACGTAGCAGTGACTTAAACTTTACCCGTGCCCGTGCGCTTTCTTTCTTTTTCAAATTTCATTCTCTTGGCAATACCTTTCATATGCTATGAATTTCGGCAAGATATGCTTTTTATCTTGTTGCGATATATTTTTCTAATACCTCGGCGATTTTAGTAGAGAATATCATTGAAGTGAGTTATCAAGTAGAATATAAAACAGTGTTTTATATGTATGTATTCAGTGCGATTGAATCGAGTCGAAAACGAAACCTGGAAAACGCTTTTAAAGTAGTTAGAGCGCCGGGCTTTTCTCAAAATGTAATTATAGATTTTGTTGTTAGCTTTAACTTTTCCTTCTTTTTCTAATTTCTTTTTTATTCCCTAATTTTTCTAGTTTCAAAAATTTGTAAATTTACTTGTTCAGTTATTTACTCACTTGTTCATTTACTTGTTTATTTATATACTTGCTTGTCTGCTTACTTACTTTAAAGTATCTTTTCCGCCAAGCTGATCATTTGTAAATGATTGAAAGTACAAAGGGTCGTTTATTAGGTTATTTAATTTGCAAATGATTCTCTCTTTCTCTCTCTCTTTCTCTCTCTATTTTAATGGAAGCATTTTAAATTTATTTGATTTGTCACGCGTGACATTTGTGACTGGATAATTTTTTCTATATTTTATGTTGCTAGACGCTGTTACGCGTTAATTAGTATCATGTAATCAAAAGTAGAATTTCTATACTTCCATATATTTTAGAGAGGAAGGTACACGATAGAAGAAGAATCGTAAGGGCCTGAAAGCGATAGAAATTAGACACATTTTAGAGATAATTGTTACTCTCATCGCAAGATAAACTTGAAGAAAACTGTTTCTTACTCTTCTTCCGAGTAGTCAGTTGTGCTTGGCCGTTCTCTTCAGATTGTGCATTGTTTCCTTCGGGATACGTACGCTGTTTGAAGTATGCTCAAGATTAACAAACCGCGTGCCTTAAACTTCTGCTTCATACATAATTACCACCATTGAAATATGAACATAATAGCATGCAACATATAGTTGCAACAGTTGCAAGTATTAGGTGTATAAAGATCGAAGAAAACTACATAGAGGTCGTCCTATTTTTGTAATATGACTAACTAATTAATTAAGTTCGTTTTTGTAGATTGGTGGGAAATAAATGGATTAATGCGTAAGCCGAAACGATCGTCGGTATTAGGATTTTTGTTTCTTCTTATCCGATATGTCTTTTTTATTTCGATGTCCTAGTTATCACAAGATCTGTAGAATCTTTGAAACTACCTTAAGATGATAGTGCCATATTATTCATCGTGGCTTCCCATTCTCCTAAGCGCGGTACATCATAAAGTAACGCGATGCTCTTCCAGCGCAAAGGTAAATCCACGATTGTATACAAATACGCAATTACAGTCTACGCGATTTATTACCCACCAAAATGATAGTGATTCATAACGATACGATCCGTTACCTATTGAAGTAAACGACCGATTCCATTGTACCTATTATATTAAGCCCATCGTTACATCCTAGATTTACCTGTTTCTTCCCCAAAGACTTATTTAAGAAAACCCCGAGAAAAAGAACGAAGAAAAAAAAAGAAAAAGAACCGATTCGCTGTCTCGAACCCTTCCGGTAGACACGTGCTGCGATTCAACGATGTCAGTAAATCTGAAAACTCCACGAAAGTTGCCCGATTTTTGCTCGATGATCGAGCATAAATCACGAAACAACGTCAGTTTACGAAATTGATCGAAATATTTGAAATTGTACTCAAGTAAGCAAACGACAAAATATCATTGGACAAATAAAATCTTCGCTCTCTAAAGATTATCTCGTTTGTTCCTTAGCCCTTTAACGGAACCCCCGAACCTTTCTCGCCTCCCTCAGCCGTCTAATCGCGGAACGACGTCAGAATTTATGGAAATTAAGTTTGAGATTGTAGACGAGTAGACAAGGAATGAAACGATCGTTCTACGAATTCTGTTCAATCGTTCGGTGTCCTTTAACGGAACCCTAAATCGTCGTTTCCTTTCACTTTATCCATCTCGTCGCTGCTTTCTCGGATTACGGCGTCGTGATGCAAGACCGGCGAGTTTCCGGAGCTTCTTGTCTGCGGATAAAAGTGGGAACCGAGCGGACGACCGCGAAAAAGAGGAGACAAAGTCCTCGGCGAGCAGCAACGCCGGCACCAGCAACAGAAGGAGAAAAAGGAAGAGGAAAGGACGATATCGGAAGTTGCTGCAGTGGAACAGTGAGTAGAGAACTTACTCATCCGACACAGACTATCAAACCGCGTCTACTTTTACGGAGTTTGAGTACAGTTGTTCGGCTAGAAATCCGATTCGCTCAGAGATTCCAACGATTTTTACGATCGATAGCCGCGAACGAGCTCGTTTTTAGACGATGACGGAGCTTAAATCAGCGGATAAACTTCGAGCTCGATTTTACAAACTATTGTCGTTCCGATAGTTTGCTAATTTCTAAATCAATTTATCTCGTCGTTTTATTTTACTGAAACTCTGTGAAATCTTAAATTTTATTTGCGTCATAGAGACTCAACGTCGAGGAGCTAAACACCGAGACGATTTATCAAGCAAATGAAAGTTAATTTTGCCGACCGTTCCCATCCAAGCGTAACCTTGTGAAATATCTCAAGCTCGAACAAAAGACGACAAAATTCCGATCTACGATTTTTAATTTTAGGTATCTTAAAACCCTCCTACGAATCTCTTTCGTTTACCAAAAAGAGACGAAACGTAGAAATTCGTAATTACGCGGCGTTACTTCGATAAATCGATCATGCCCCGCGACTGGTTTCTCTAGGGATCGAAAGAGCAATCGATACGTCGATGTTACGATCTATCGTTCAACCGTTCCGACGTAATCGTTCGTCGTAGCTAATTACTGCTTGAACGCCGTAAGCGATACCGAATAATGCCAGCCTGCGGTTCCAGCGAAACGATTAAACTCGTTGAATTTGATTTCTAATGGAACTCGATTCACGACTTCCTAAACGAACGGCGAAAGGAAGAAAAATGGCGAAGAGGTTAAAAATAGTCGGCAGTCAATTTTCGCGTTACGTTGGTCGGGAACGCGATAGTTGGGCTGGAGTACGGTAAATAACTGGTAAAGAAGTGCCGCGAGTAATTGCTGTCGCCTGGAAGCCGGTCGGTGGTCGATGATCGGGAAAAACGAGAAAGCTGCGGCCGAGCGAAACCGTATAAAACGTGGCTAATCCGATCTTCCGTGATCAGTGCGACGAATATCGAAACCGGAGCCGCCACGACCAGTAAATCCAACGATGAATCATTTGGTAAATTTCTATTATCTCTTTCCGTTTCTATCGCTAATCGTTCAAAGTTAATCGTCTCTTGGCCTTTCGATGGATTGCACTTCGATTTTTAAATCGCGTTATTTTCCAATTTCCAAGGAACTGTTTTCGGTCGCGGTGTTCGAAATTCAACGCGTCGTTTCTTGATAATACGTCGCAAGATATTAGATCAGCTCGTAAATAATATATATCTGCGTACATTATCGCATGTAAGTATCAATAATCATTCGGTATATTAACGGAAGCGTAGAGTGCGAATTCTAGCGAATCAAACGTGATCAACGATAAATTATCGATTCGAAACTATCGAAATTATCGATATATGAAATCATCGCCATTCCGATGTAATAATTGTTTCTTATACGTTCGATCAATTTTTAAACCGTAAATTTCTGATTAGGTAAAACGTGTAATAAATTCCAATGAAAATATCTCCTCTACGACGAATAGAAATTATTTGTTTTCGCATCGTTGTTTCTCCAACTTCGTACGATGGTAGGACGCGTTATGACAATGGTAAGACAGCGGCTCTAATTGGTCCCATTAGCTCAATTGCTAATCACCGGATGAAATTATTCGATGGTACATCGATGATGTAGTGATCTTAAATTACAAATATACCAGCTAATTGATCAATTACGAGATAACTAATAACCGGTAGAACGTATTCGATCGATTATCGCGATCGTTGTTGGATATATCGCGCAAACTACTTGCAAACTGAACTCTTCGATCGATCGATCTGCGATTTTTTCGTATTTAGAGATATCGATCGCAATTCGTTGCTTTATGGCGCGTAATTCAACCTTTCAACACAGCGCGTTCCCCGTAGCAGCTTTTATTATCGTTTAAAACGATATAATTTACCGCGTTAATTACGATAATTCAAACTTATTATCTCTCGTTCGATATGGTCGCCAATCGGCTGACGTTTCCTGTAAATTTTCATTAGAATATACCGCGAATAAATAACGATAACGTTAATTGGAATCTTCCCGTCAAGTTTACCGAAGGATAGCTCTCGGTAATTGCATTTTCGTTACCTTGACTTCCTTTTACCTATTTCTCCAGGTTGGAGACGAAATCGTTACGCTTGAAAAAAGTGAAATTTGCGTCGTCCAATGCGAGAAGAAGAAACGAAATTGTCGAAGAGGATCGTTCCGAGCGCGCTACGCTCTCAACTTGATAACTCGATCGAGTAATAATTTCTGTTGCGAGCGTTACGAAAGTGAGAGAATCGTAGGATTCGAAGCATCGGACGTAGAAAAGAATTCTTTCCGATTTTTCCCTACAATTTTCGATAGAATTCGCTTTTACATCGAACGCATTAAATATATTGCTGAACGTACGAAGATCGATCGATCGTCTCTACCGTCCCTCGCGATGTTTGCTATCGTTCCAAAGACAAGGATTTAAAAGTTAAACGTTCTTAGATTGAAGGTATCCCCAGGAACGCTCGGTGCGAGATTATTTTAAGCTTTAAAGGACGGGCCGATATACTTTGCGAATCAACGTAGCGGCAAATACACGGCCAATAGCACATCGCTTGACGCGGTTTAATGAAAATTAGAGGCCACCGACCAACGCAAAACTAATAATTATAAATCGAAGACGTAGGCGTGGCTGGTGGAAATTCTATTAAAACGAAATTACTCGATTTCCATCTTTCAAACGTTGTTTCTACTTAATCGCGAGATATTAAAGTTCAAGCGAGATACGAAAAATGCGATCGTTTACGAGATTCGCTCGTAAGACTACGTAGCTACAGAGAGATAACTCTGCTTCTAAACGGTGGATGGATGGATTCATGAGATTTCATCGACGATGCGTTTGGTGTTATAACGATCGATCGTACGAAAATACGTCGGTATGACGAAAATGAAAATTATCCAATTTTTCAATCGCCCATTACTTGTTACAACTTGCGAAGCTCGCACATTAAGAAATAATCGCTGCGGTAGATGTCAAAAGGCAGAATCGTCCACGCGCACCTAATTTCCCCGATCCATTTCTCTCTGCCGTTTAATCTTCTATTTTGTACGATCGCTATACGTACCTTCCGTTATCGATGATAACACCGCAATTGGAAAATAGTCTGGAAAATAGATATCTTAAAACACGCGCTGCCACGTTGGCGCATCGCGTGGCAAACCGAGAGAAACGCGTATACTGTCAAAAATTTCACGAAACTACGCGAATAAGAGTACAATGCGACGTCGTAACACGTGGCCAGCACAAAATCAAGTATCAGTCTACGTGCACGCGATCACTTCGTCGCTCACTCCTCTCGTTGCAACGGTTCCAACGCTGTCTCTTCGCGCGGACCATCCTTCTCGACGATGCTGACAACACTGACTTCTCGACTCACGACTGCCTGTTAATTCGTCTTTCTCCCTTAAGCATCCCTTGGTCTTTTCTCACAGCCCCACCACGTACGTGTTCCACAATCGTCCACAGCCATAGTCACGTAGGTCTTTTCGCTCGGCCTATTGAAGTTGCCAGACCCTTTTGGCCCGTCCACACTTAGACTTTCTCGCAAAATTGTTTACGATTCACCCGATATTTCTTAGGCAATCTGTTTACAGTACGAAAGGGAATATTAAGGTTTTTTTTTAATTTGGTACAACTTTTACAAACAATTCTCATCGAGAATTATAAGTAAATTATTTCGGCGCGGTACTGTAACTTGGATTGTAAGTGTTTATAGTATGTTTGATTCTAGTTGAATCTAACGCTTAAATGTAAAGGGCAATGTCTGGATATCAAAGTTAATCGCTGGATCAAATTCCATTTAAAATATCGTACGATAAAATATGATCGACGCCTCGTTGAGAATTGTACGCTGCTTCAGCGGCGATCGACGAAGAAGCATCGAATAATCGCGAACGTTATACGCCTCACCGCGCTCTTATCACGCGAGAAATCTTTGAGAAAACGATCGTTAGATTTTTCCTAAAGGGTAGCAGAATTTCTTGCCGCTTGGCGATCGTACTCGGCAGGTAGCCACGATGCAACGTACAAGCGCAGAAAGATCGTACGCTCGACGATCTCGACGAGAAGGGAATTTAAATAGCCCAATGGCAATTCTGTTCTCCGGTCGATTATCTAATTCGGGTTTATTCATTTATTTATTCTAATTCCAATACGTTTGTACCATTTTACTATTTCAGGGGGTAACGTTGCTTCTTTTGTGCGGTGTCTACGGTGCTTTGGCCGGTCGCCGTTACATCGCCATTCCCGTGGACGGGTTCGACGTGATCGAGCTGAGCCCGGTGCCCCCAGCCACAGCCAGGATCACCAGGCAGACAGAAGCTTACCTTCCAGTAGCAGTTCCTAGTGTCTCTCAGGAAGAGCCGAGGAGTGTGCGCTCCGAGAGGTCCAACGCCCGCATCCTGGATTACGTGGATTTCGGTGGACAAACAGGCTCGAACGGAGCCTTCAGCTGGTACGCCGATTATCCAGCGCATCATTAATCACCTAGAGCCTGAACGATCGAGACGCGTTTCCACGGATTCTGCCTACGAGCGTTCCACGATCGACGAATCTGTTACGTCGAAGACGAAGGAGAATATCGGAGAAGCAGGTGACCCGGAGATGGTATCGATTGTTCTTTCGCGTTCTGATCGGATCAGCGGACGTTAGAATATCTCTTGGCGAGGATTGTCGTTGTAAGACTGGCGACCATCAAGTTGGTTAGCAGGTTGATCCTCTAACGAGACGTACTGTGCGAGAAACGCGCACGTAGCGTGAAAAATTGGTCGCCGCGACCTAAATCTGCCGCGAGAAGGCAAACAAATATAATGAAGCAAGCGTGGTTCGTGATCCGATGTCAGGAACGCAGGAAATCTGGAGGATCGTTCATTTCGAATTAGGTCGTTTCGCTACGCCTTCGAAGGGTCAACGTTGTCGAACAGTTTCGAAGAAACACGGATGTTCAAAGCGCGAAGCGTGCGCTCCTTGATCGTTGTATTTTGAAAATTAAATTACTCCTCGAGTTGGCTAAGTTAGCTTGTTAAGCAATTTGGTGCAGCGACCACGCGAAAACGTATGTACGCGGATCGATCGATACGTTTTGCAAGCTTTTTAAGCTACGCTCGTTTCGTCGATGTATAAAGTGAATTGTTTGCGAAACTCGCGAAACTGTCCTGTCTCTTCGATACGAACCTCCCAACCTTTTTTCCTTTTCCATTTGACGGATGTTAAAGAGTCGATTGCCGCGTAACGAGACCAATCGTTATTCGTATACACGACAGCGAGTCGAAGCTGTTTGAATAAAATATGAAGCAACTTGGTTAACCGAGATTCGACGATCTCTTCATCGAATATTCCTAAGAGACCCGTTCACGGACAATACCTGGAAACGTCGCGTGCTCCGATGTGCGATAAGCTTCGAACTGTTTACGATCGCTGTTAAAATAAAAGCTTGCGGCTGAAACTCGTTCTTCTCGACGACGAAGTTCCATCTATCTCCACTCGTGAAATTTACCCGCGGTATTTATCCCGACGCGTGCTGTATAAATGTAAGAGGAAGGGCAAAAGTACACTCAATACATATGCATGGTGGCGAGCGAAAGCTTCTAGTCGAATAAAGTTTACCTGCGATCTTTCGTCGAGTTCGGTGATCTCTTAAAACCACGGTCGCCTTCGTCAACGTGCCATCCATTGCTCTTTAAACTTTCTCTCCTCTACAGCCGCTAATTACTTTCAGAGAATTAACGACGATAAAGAACGATAAAGGTCGTTCGTTGTCCTCGGTGTCCCTGTGAAGATCTACCTCGATCCTCCGGGGGAGAAATCACGAAAGAACGATATCCGACCAGAAATTCTCGTACACCACCGTGAAACATCGGACGATGTCCATTTAGAGTAATAATAGTTTTATTTTCCGGCATATGATCACACCCATCGTTACAATACGATAAATAGCGAGAGAACGACGGTGCGTGTCCTTTGTATCTCTTCTGTCATGTTAATATCTATTGTTTCTTCTCTCTCTCTCTCTCACTCTCACTCTCTCTCTCTCTCTCTCTCTTTCTTTTTTAGGTACAACGATAACAATCTCGTCGAGGCGAGCATCATTCCTATTCCCAGGCGGAATTCAATTTAACGAGCCGGCGAATTTCACGAATCACGATTCTTCTTAAGTACCTATATATCTATATATGTATGTATATATTATATCGCGGCCATCTGGCGTCTGCAAACGGCTAAGAAACGATAGGATCGATCGAATCCGCTCGTTATTATCCTCGTCACGCTCTTCCCTTCGCCATCTCGTTCGTATTCCCTCGTTCTTTTCACGCTCGTTGAAATTTCAATGGATCTAGCGAAGATCCAACACGCGACGTTAATCGGCTACGTTTCGCAAGGAATCAACGACTTCGTCGACCTGGCGATCGCGTCGCTCCTCTTCCTTTTATCCGCAGCGCGGAGCAAGTACATTTTGCGTTCTCGCCATTCGAACGATTACAAGTTACGAACCATCGATAAACTAAGTTCCGTAGCTTCTAATTGAAATTGTAACATCGGGACGAACGAAATTTCGCAGCGGAATTACGCGTTAGGCGAAGAGGAACAGGTGAAAGTTTCTCTGAACAGGAAGAAGAAAAAGAAGAAGAAGGTCGATCGTTACTGTTCCTCTTGAAACACGTTTTGCGTTATAAATGTTCGCTGTAATTGTTCGTTCAGATCTTCCTTCTACGATAAACGTCAGAAAGGACTGTTCTACGAGGCAATATAATTCGCTTGGAGATGAATTGTTTTCGTAGGAAGAAGAGATAGGATGATCCTTGGCGCAACAGCGTGAAGAGGATAATAAATGCTTCATCGAATCCGAGCGCGTCATTTCCATCTCTATTCGCCGTCTCTATCCAACGTTACATCGAAATACTTAAAAAGCAAACGCAATTATCGTAATTAATAGCGATTAACGTTGCTCTCAGCAAATTCCGCTAGCTTCTCCTCCCTTTCGCTGCGTATATTTCCGTTCAGACCTTACCACTTAAACGATACAGTTGAATTTTGTGCGAACGCGGCAACATTTTTATTCGCTCGAGCAATTTATTAATTTAACGATCGTTTAACGCTCTCGACGATTCCGTATCATCAGATACCTCGCTGCAATCCGCCATCCCATCTACGAGAAAAGACGTCGCGTCGCCTTTTCCGTTCGCGATCGTTTCATACTCAAGTTGGTACAGTCTCCTGTAATCCAAACACTATGGATCGCGCATCACCCTGAACGAGACGTTTTTCAATTATTTAACAAAATATACAGCGGATACGTATCGACGTCAACAGCGACTTTCCATGCTAAATTTTGGACAAAGAAGATTTGCAAAGCTCGCCCTTGCTCCCTGATTGTTCCAATTCTACGAAACAACAGCGACTCGACAACTCCTGACCTGGTGACGTAGCTACGTCGAGAAAGACAGCACGAGGTTGAGCGGCGGTATCGATCAAAATTCGAAGCTTCGATGGCTAACCGACGAGCACGGAAGAAAATGTTCATCTCGATGGTCGTTCCATCGGGAAATCTTTTTTATGCGTCTTGTTCTATGCTGCGACTCCTGTCCAAACACGATTATGGCAGCGATCATCGGAGCGTTAATTACGTTTCCGCGTCGCGACGTTCTCTCGGCGTTCGATCGAACGATCTCGCGCGAAAAAATTATCCGCCTGGCGCGTAGGCTCGTCAGAGGCGTTACATAAACGTATCGCGGCTCGCAAAACGCTTCTGTTCGCCACGAAACGCCTCCTCATCCGTTTCGAACGCGTTTCCACTTATCGACGGCTCGCCGAGCGTAACGAAAACAACACGTTTTTAAGCGCGTTGCAGAAAAGTACGAACACAAGTAGGAGGAAAACAACGTGTTCCGCGCTTTGCCGTTGTCACACGCTCAAGAAGGTCACCCGCTCAGAAACTGTAACAGGATAAGCTGGACATCCTGCATACCACAGCCATCGAAACAATAACCAAATACTAACGCAATAGGCGCCTCTGAGACACGTCGGACGACGACTCCTCCAGAGGGACTAAAAGCTCGGTATAAAAACCCTGCAAAATAAGCGCTCGCCCCAGTCTCTTGTAACATTTTCGATCATTCTGTTGCGACACTTTGAACCGTCACTCTGTTGGATTCGCATGATAAATTCTATTATCGTATGCAAAGTTCGATTTCTTCACCTTATTCGTGAAACGTTCGAACTGCGACGCGAGGAGATTGCCACGTGAACTTGAGACTTCGATCGTAAGAGAAAAGAAGGTTGAACCGTAACCCAACTATGAACTTTTTTCCTATCGAACTTTACGATAAATACAATGATTAGAACGATTTCACAGAGGTAGAACGATACTGAATCACAGAAAGACCGAACAAGAACTGCTCGAGCTGGCTCGTGTCTCGGCTTATGTGCGTTTCGCTTTGGGGATGTCGAGGGACTCGGTGTACCTTTTGACGTGCACAAGAGTTCAAAGGTCAGGGGTCGATGTTTTATCTGTGACGAGATTAAGGCGTGTCATAGGCTCGGTGATAGGGTGGCGACGTGCGCGAAAGAATCGGAAGCTCCAGGGTCGATGTCTTATCTCCGCTGTAAATCGAGATGCGATCGTTGTCACAAGATCGTCGGTTTCGTCGTGATTTCTCGTGTCTTCTACGTCACGCGACGCGTTTCAACGACCGGTCCATCCGCTTGAATTCGCCGAGAGGAAAGCGCAAGGGCGTGGTATCGAGAGATCGGCGAATTGATTTTCGTCGATGACCTCGAATCATCCCGGTCGCGTCAATGTCGTAAACACGACGAGGGGTCGATAGGCTGTAGAGAAATTCGTCATCGTGGAGCGTGAAGCGTAACAAGATGATTGCGGAATCGAACGCCAAGCCACGTACAAACGCGATCGTGTCCGAATTTGCCTGATTAAGGAGAATAAACGGCGTTTGCCTCGTGTTTCAAGCGGAAAAGCGAAAATCTGCGCGCTCGTCGTTTCTAACGTAAAGGGGATGAAGCGAAGTAGCTGGACAGCAGAAGAAACGCGTAGCTGCGAAAGTGCTAACGATATCGATCGCGAAAACACACCCGACGACTGACGCTTACGCGTACGTCGGTGATGTTTGTTTTAAGTTGAAAAATATCGTCCAACGAAACCGAGAAAGACGAGAAGCTTCGACGATGCAGGAAAAGTCTTTCTCCGGAATCTTATATTCCAAGGAAACAACTATTCGTACGATTTCTACGTAAAATCGTGTTTCAGAAGATCAAATACTTTGGCCTTGCACAGGAAAGCGTCGTAGAACAGCGAAATCTCGCGCACCAAGTAACCCACTAATCTCTGCGTAAAATTGTCTCTTGGGAAAACGAATCTGCCTTGGCTTTCCATAGGAAAGTAGCATTCAGAACATCGAAACTCTGTGTATTTTCCAGGAACGATCAATTCGCGAACGATCTTCAAGCTTAGCGTCCGAGAACAGAGTCTAACAAGCCGAAGTAGCTACCGATTCGATCCAGCAACATTTGGAATTAAAAATTGAAGAAATGCCACCTAAATAGACGTTTGTTACCGAATATCGCTAATTACCAGACACCGGGTCCTTTCGTAACTTTCCTCATTTTCGTTTTCTCTTTTTCTCTTTTCGTTTCTATGGAAAGTTTGACGCGAAACTACGACGAAGCGTTAACGAACCCGATCATCGGCGTAATCTATACGACAGCTGCGTCCTGAAATTTCCCACAGTCAGTTGTGTCATCGCCTGTATTCTCTACGACGAAAGAGAACAAAGCTACGAAAACGTTCATGTTCCTAGGCATCGGCGCGCGTCGTCGTATCGACAGACGCGCTCTCGCAGCAGAACCGCGCGTCTCGGAGCACCAGAATAGAAAAGTATCTCGAGCACGATCGCGAACGTAACGTTGCATCGAATGTATAATAACAAGCTTAAGTGCAGGCGGTCGAACGCGTTACTGTTGTACTTAAATGGGATTAAATACGGCACCGATGCACGTGTTCGTCTCGCAGCGCCGCGCATAAGCATATTAGGTGTGTCGTGCGAGTCCGATTTAACGCGTTCACCGAGCCGGAAAATTCTCCGTCTTTCAACCGGAAATTCAAAATCATCGAACATTTCTTACCGTCGTTCGTATTCATTTTTAACGTTCGTTTCGTATTCAGTTTTAACGACTTTCGCGCTTCGATCTCACTCCGAGTTTGAAACGACTTTCGACGTGCGTAGGAAATATTTGCGCGTAAAATTAGCGTACGAAGCGACGCGTACTCTAACGACGACGACTCGTTCGCTCGTTTTACCTTGGGAAATTTTTCAACCATAGGAAAATACGACTCGAGCAAGGATAATCCGAAGAGCGAAACGAGGTCGAACGTTTTAATCAATTCTACCGTCGTTCATCACCGATGATACAATGCCGCGTTATTGACGGATCTAATTCGAACCGACGTCGTGAGAATTGACACGTTAAAGACGAAACCGATTCCAAGGAGAATCGATAGCCGAAGAAGGCTGTTTCTCGATTCCATGGTCCCAGCAAGCGTTAACGAGCAACAAGGCAATCTAGGCGATTTCCAATGATTTTTCGCTTCGCAGGCATTTTACAACTTCGCTTAGAAAAATTCTAGGAAGATTGCTAGATCCGTTAAGCGGATTTTTATCAAAGAAAAAAGAGGAAAGAGAAGGATATCCGTTGAGATTAGGTGCGAGTTTGCATCGCAACTTAAATTCAGTGGCCAGTGTGGATTTTCCAACGAGGAAGCCGCGAATTTGTCGTTCGGTTTCTAAATGCGAGCAAGTTTCAAAATTGAAAAATCCCATCGGAATTCGTGCGCGTGTAGCTTCTCGAAAGTAAAATTCAATTGCGTTGGCGCAAGGTAACTTGTGAAATTTTCAAGCCAAAGGAATTCAATTATGTAACTTTCGGAATAAAGAGTAAGTTTCCGTTTGCGTTTAACATCGTACCGCTTTAATCGTCTCGAAGACCGGCGCGGGGATGGATAAGAGGAAGAAAAAGGAAAAAGTGTAGGTTTCCCAAACTTTTCCATCCTTCTTTCCAACAAAAGATATTACGTACAGTCAGATAGTATCGTCTCGCGTAACATAACTAAATTTACCTGCAGTCACGCGAGACAGATTTTGTATCCACGAAGTTGTTGCCGGACGTTGAAACCGTGCGGCTCGTGGCAGGTGTTGCGAAGCAAAGATTGAGCGGAATTAATTGCACGGCTTTTTGCCCCGTTGATAATATACCGCAATAATACCAGCGATAAAGCTTCGCGTTATCGCGGTCGTTTTCGCCAACGTTTACACGTGTCGACTCTTCGTCGTTCTTTTTCCTCGTCGCGTTAAAAATCGAGCGATGCGTAGAAATTGCGACGAAGCGCGACGCGTCTGTCGATGAGAAAAATTGAAGAAAACGTATGGCGAGAATCTATCGCTTCCAAAGTTAATTTGTAAAATTAGACGCGGAGAGAAACTGTGAGTATACTTTTCTTAATTACTTTCTGGCCCTTTGCCTCGTTACATCGAGTCACGTTCACGGTGTTAATTACGAACGACGAATAACGTTCGACCAAAGCTCGACTCTTTAACCCTTTGACTACTATTGGCACCTAAACGCGTTGGGAAAATTTGATCGACCATAATTCCAGCGAATCTGGTTCGAACCAGACGCAAGCGAACGCTAATTCAACAATTGTTAGTCATACGTTATTTAAACACAGTTTATTTTACAGCTATTCTTTCTTACATCCTTGAAACGAATAATTGGGATAATAAGAAGGCCAGAGGAACACGCAACGCGAACACGAAACGACAAATGATTCGTGTTCCGATTCTTTGGAAACAAACGAACAAACGAGAATACGTGTGAATAAATGACATCGTTTTAATATAGTAGAATTCAGAGATGCAGGCGTAACGAAAAGTTTCCCTGTCCCAAATTTCTACGTTTCAAAGTCCGCCGTAGTCAAAGGATTAACTCTGACTTTACCTTTCACATTATTAAGTCGTACATGTGCTGAGCACAGATCCTTCCGATTTCGACGTATCATTCAAGTATATTAAGGCCAACGATACGCATATACTCGAACGAAGAGGATCATAACGCAAAGAGCCGTTAACACGACACATCTGGTATGCTTATTGTCGGACACACGTGCATAAAACACGTCAGAACGATCGCGTTTCATTCGTACGAACGATGGAAAACTGTAGGATTTGTAGCGGCACGCGAGCAGGACAAATTAAAATCCTGTGGTTGTTTTGTTGCGGAGTATCATGACCGTATTGCAAGGAGTAACGAACTCCGAGGAAAACAACGTCGTCGCTACTTTCAACCGTCAAACGCAGTCGAGTTCAAATTTTCCGACTGTCCTCCGACCAGTATAAATAAACAAACGAAATGACGAGCGAGGAAGTTCAGCGATCGCAGCATAAGCATACAGACGCATCAGACGTATATACGGAGTTTCTTGAGACTACGCGTATTTATTTCGTAAAAGTAATTATACCTGGACTTGTGCTTTGTGTCGAATTAATACCTTTCTATAAATTGCTCGCAAACAGTGGACTGTATTTCGTGATATCTGATAAGAGCTATCCTCTGCAGATTCTTAACAGATGCACCTTGGTATGTTACCAACGGAACAATACATCGCGACCTTAAGATACCTACAGTTAAAGAAGAAATATCGAAATTCAGTAATAGATATAACATAAGAGTCAACAACCACTAAAAGCCATTAGTTGTTCAATTACTTGACACGATGGATCAGATCCGCAGGCCAAAAAGACGTTACCCTTTGGATTTAAACATTAGATTCAGCTAGAATCAAACATACGATAATCGCTTATTATTCACGCTATAGTACCACGTCAGAGTAATTTACTTATAATTTTCAATGAGAATTGATGGTAAAATACATGCAAATAAAAAACAACATTCGTACGAACGAGCAACGCGATGCAGGTACAACCGTTCGTTTGTGATCAGCTAAAAGCGTGAAACCGATTCGGCTTGTCGTTTTTAAGGATTGCTGTGTTAAAGTCGTCGATGGCGTTAAATGAGAATGGAAAACGATAGAAAATTATCATCAGTCGTTACGTTTCTAAAGTCTAAACGCTTGCTAGCCTCGTAAACCGCGAACATCGATTCCTACGGCTCGACTTAACGCAGGGTAAACGATACGCGTACGTGCCGAGATCCAAAACTTCGAAATAAATCGTTCCACGTGTTCGCGACTTAAAAAAGAAAGGAAAAACTGTGGCGTGCATTGAGAAACGAGATTGAATATCGCAGGACGAAGATTTTCAGACGTTCGAACGACGTAGATCGCTTCTATCTTTCTTCGAGTAAACAGAGAACAAATCGATCGAATATTGCGAGAAACTTTCGAAAAATTCTATTTTTTTTTTTTTTTTTTGCGAAGATTTTTCGATATTCAAAATATTTTAACGTTATAAAATTATCCAGATCTCGGGATTTAATAGAAAATGAAGATGCAGGTACTAGACACTGTGCGTAAGAAATTTTTCTCATTGAGCCAGCGAGTCTCACGTACTGCGACGATTCCTCGCGGTAAGTGCGGCGCCTCTTTTCCTCTTTCACGGTAAAATGCAATTCCAGTTGAGTAACTTGCGTTTGCTGGCTATCGAGACGCTAATGGCGGATTACGGCCGATGTTTGTCCTTGATTCTACTACTGTTATTATCTGAAATTATGACAGGCAACAGTCTCACGGGCGAGCAGTATACCACGCAGATTCGATGAATATGCAACGAGTCTGCAATGCCGACGATGAATACCGTCAGGATATAAAAATAACTTTTCGCCGGTCTTTTTCCGGGCTTCGAGTCGAAGAACAAGACAAACAACGAAGGCTAAACGAGATTCACACCGCTACGTTTCCATCTGTCACCGAAATCGGATTCGAAACTCGAAGATACCCCTTGTATCGTGGTTGTAATACTCGGCGAGTTTTGCAACGACACATCCGTCGATACGTTTCGTAAAAAAAATTATTTGGCATAAGCAACGACCCGATTGATCCACATTTAACGAAATAAGATCCTACGTCGAGCTCGATCTTCGCCAGTCGCCGTACAAAGTTGCTCTCGCGATCGACTTGCCTCTATCGTTCGATCAGAACGCGATTCGCGGATTCATCGTCGATGGCCAGACGAATCTGTTCGCACGGAGCGCGAGAAGGACGATATCCGTAACATCGACGAGTCTTGGACGCGTCGTTAATCCATCAACGACCAGGACAATTGACAACGCGTGGGAAGTCAATCAGGAGGACGAATTAAAGTTGGAACTTGGTAAAATCGTAATTGCCCTTCGTCCAATGTCCAAAGACGAAATTCGATAATAAATAGACAAATGGTAGAAACGGATAGCAGAATGAAAGGTCCCGTTAACGCAAAACGTTCGGCCTGTCGATGGATCAACTGGACGCGTTTGAAAAGGATATCTCGAGACAGTCCTTCGAACGAAGACGCTCGATTAAAAGTCTAACAACTAGAACTCCGTTAGTTAGCGTCAGCTTATACTTGCGTAGTATTTCGCTTAAAATCGTTAAAACGGTACTGCGACTGTTTGTCATGCCGTTTACATGTTGCACGGATATACAGATACAGGAATACAGACACGCGTTTAAATATTATGTTTCTCCACGGATGCACAGCGATTAAGATATACACAGCTCGGATTGTACAGAGTGTCCTATAGCCTCTTAAATACTTGAAAACTCCGCCGGACGATAATGTACACGTGTATAGCCTCTCTGTCTTTCCTCTTTTATCCTCTTCTTACGTTTCTTCACAACGTCCTCTTTACATCGTCGTCGAACAACGGCGCGAACAACGACGCGAACGGCTGTCGCCTCCTCGTTCCGTCTGTTACGCGCTCTTGCTCCTCCTCACTTTCCAGCGTATTACGCGCGCACGTACAGACGTACTCCAGTTTGAAGAAATATAGCGCAGCCGTGGATTCGAAGCCCTCGAACGACGGCGTACCCGATACATCGACATACGTCAGCGTGTAGACGCTATTCCACGATTAGAAGCTTCAACTTCTCGGCGACCGAACGTAAGTCGAGGTTCGTGGAAAGTCGACGAACCGAAAGGGGATGATGATCGCGCGCGAGAACGTAGGTCGAAAATATTGTACGCCACGTCCTTGCGAGGATGCTTCCTTTTCGAGGACGTCGATGTTGAACATTTTTCGCAGTACGTTCATAGGAGCGTAACGGAGCACCATTACGTTGGAATAAAAATTGATTTCCAACAATTTTTGCATATTGGTCCTCGATCCTGGTATCGTTGAGTCGTTTACTTTGGCAAGATCACTCGATTTTTTGTTCCTCTTGTTGTTGTTTCTTGATTCCTTTTTAATTTTCCTTGTTAATGGAAACCGTTGCGGTTAATCACGACTCAAAGGTGCCAGTCGAGGGCTAACAGGAAATAGTCCTTAAGCGAGGACACGCTTATTTCGCTAATTATTCTTCGTTATACCGAGCGGTCCGTGAAACTGGAACGAGCCGTTGCTTTCCGGTTTCGGCAAGCGGTTCTTCGACAAACATCGCTATTTAAAGCGTCGTCGTGAAATCGATCGCTCGTCTATCAGCATATTCGCCGATATGAAATAACGAGACGATTGTCCCCTTGCAAACGGAAACTACGTACCGCTTCTATGCGAGAACGACGTACGATCGTAAAATATCGTTGCAACTACGACCAGGAAAGAAGCGCTTTCTCGCTCGTTCCAATTACATAGACCACTTTGTACAACATACGGTAAACACGAGCAACAACACGAATCGTACAACGATATTTCTAGACTTAATAAAACCGTGCGAGAGCATGCGTGCATACTCGATTTTCACGTTCAATTCTCAACAACTTCTGTTCCCTTCTTCTCTTATTATCTTCTCGCTCAGACTTCTAACGACAAACTGTGCGCAGGGCGCTTGGTCTAATCGCAAGATGTAACATTCTGCGAGATACAATTGCAATATACAGGGTGGTTGGTAACTGGTGGTTCTACGCGGAAAAAGAAGTCGAAAATATAGAATACAAATTTAAAAATTTTTAAAATTAAAAAATAACGTCAATCGAGACAACGATCTACGGTGAGATCCGTTATAACGAGACGTACCGAGCGAAAATTCAAAGTGGATTTTCTCGAAAACAAAGCCTCGAACGAAAAATTCTTATTCTATATTTTCGACTTCTTTTTTCGCGTAGAATCACCCCCTTTTCGCTTGTACCACCAGTTGTACCAACCACTCTGTATATACATATTCTACGTATGTACATTCTTCGAAGAATGATAATCGCGCGAAATTCGCCCAGATACCCGAAACACGTTTCGACCATTAATTTCCAACGCACTATATTTCTTCGAACGAGTATACACACACGCGATGGCGTAGAATACGCACAGTGTTTCGCATGATCACGCGAACATCTGCGACGCTGGATGCTGCGATCCACGCGTGATGGAGACGCGCGTGAATCCTTTTGCGCCGTCAGTCGTCGGCGAACACGTCGATTCGCCCATAGTTTTCGTTAACATCGTCGTCGACGCGTTATCACCTTGCATGGGGCCGAGTCGCAGCGAGGAATCGATATTGTCACTTCGGTAACGCGCGTTCAACGGTGTACTACGCGCAGAGTTTCCCGTAACGGGCGTTGCGTTGGTCGAGAGAAGGCAACGGGTCAATTCTGCTTGGAAAATCGAACGGAGAACGCCAGAGGAGTGAAATTTCGAAACGGAGCAAAGAGCGTGGAAATGGAACTGCGAGATCGACGAGAGAGGAAAAATGCACGGAATGAAATGTCGAAATTGCACGGACAACGTGGAATTTAACGAGTATCGTTTTTCCAGGATCGTTCGGTTCTTCAAACAGAAACGTAGGAAATTTTGCTGAGAATTGATTCGGCACGACGAACGTGAAATAGTAACACGCTGGGACTGATTCCATGGATATTCTAGGAATTTCGTGGTATTCGCGAAACGAAGGTAGACGACGAGGATGGAACTAGAGATTCGTCTTTTCTTTTCCTTTTTTTTCTTTTTTGGTAGTTACAGAGGACGAGGGAAAATGTTGTCAGCGTACAGTGAAAACTTCAACTTCGAACGTATGTTTTCTTTTGCACGATGATATCGTTTATGATAGACTTTTGTGCGCGTGTATGTGTTTCTTATACTTTATATATAAATAACAATCGATTCGACCGTTTATTTATCAAATCCGTGTTATTAGAAAGAAGAATTCCGAGCCTTTCGATTTCTTTTCTCAGACACACGTCACCTTCTTCTCGCCTGTTACGGGAAACTCCGTAAACGTTAAGTATCGAACGTAACGTGTATATAAAATGTAGAAGAATCTGTTGTATCGAACTTTCTCGCGAGAATCCTTCGTAATTGCCTGATCGTCCTTCTAAGAAAAATTCCAGCAATTCGTTCTGCCTTGGACGAACTTTTACGAGCTTTCCTCTAATTTTAATCGTCTAAGAGACAATCGAGTTTCTGCTCTAAATTTCGAGCAAAAGATTAAGCAAAAATACGTTGATAAAGGTACGAACACGATCTCGCGTTTATCCGTAAAATTATCAGAAAATTGATGCAAAAGCAGTCGACACGACTCGAAGAATCATTTACGCGATATCGATCGAATGCAGAAAGTAGACTGCCGCGTATTGAACGGTCCGAGTTCACAACGTTTCCAGTTTTCCCGTAGAAAACAATTTCATCGATTATCCCGGCCAAAATATCTCCTTAATTATCCGCTTATTTACTTATTTTCGTTGACCGTTAAACATCGCGAACCTAAATTTAAGAAACTAACGATCAATTATGAAATATTCCCCTTTATTTTCCTATATACCGTTTCTGCCGTTTCGTTCGAGCCTAAAAGAAACGTATTCCCTTTATCGATGTGGTATTAACGACGAGTCTACAACTACAATTAAAAAACGCTTCCGACAGATTTCTTTTCTTCAATTAAAATCTCACGATCTCAAAGAGTATTATAAAAATAGTCTCGTATTTGTCTAGCGTACTCGTGCTACGTGTTCTCCTTTGGATACGCGTTTTTCCTCTCTTTCCTTTCCAACGTATCGCATACGCTGCAAAGTGTACGTGCATTCGTTTAAGAAGAAGAAAAAACGATAAAGCGAAACAGGTAAACAGGATCGTAAATGACAATAACGAGTCCTTCATTGCGATTACGACGACGAGAGATTAGTATTACGACGAACCTTGCTAAATCTAAATATTCTCTTAAGAACTTGTTCCTCTCGCTCTATCGCTCCCTTTGCTATCAGTTCGAATCGTTCACGAACGGATGATCGATCGATGCGAAGTATCGCGAGAGATCCATCGATGCGATTATCTTCTTGCGCGTCTGTTCGACGATACACAAGGTTTGTAACATACAGGCCCGCGCGACAATTATAATACTGATTCACCGATTTTCAGGCGGAAATCGTTCGCAGAGATCGACAACGAGATATCTAGAACATCTCCTAAGTACACGCGTCGATGAAGATCGTTGCACGCTGGCATTCGTCGTTTATTATTATTTTATCTGTCGTTCCCATCGACTCTTCGTTTTCGAATTTCAAAGAACGCAAACTCGTCTCGTGTCTTCGTGGTTACGCCAACGCGAACGACCATCGATCATCGATGGAAACGCCTTTCTCCGTCTTAAGGTACCGGCGGGGGAACCAGGTCCGTTTGCCGATGCGATCGAACGTACTTCGCACGATCGGAGAAAAGAAGGAATTCGGATGGAATTTCGCACGAATCAGCTTAAAATCGACGAAATACACGATTCGAATTCCGATCGTTGTTTGGAGTTTGCGACGTACGTCGGCCGTATCGACCGCCGTCAAACGTCCCTTCGCGAAGCTTTCGAAGCGTCTCCTTCTCACGTGAACTTACCCTTGTCCGCTTTTGTACGTTAAGTGAAGCTTCGTGGACGATCACGACGGAAAGGAGCGTCACGTACTTGTTGAACCAATCAGAGATCGCGCGTACGTACGTGTTTCGTCGTTTTCTTCTTCCATTCACATGGTGTACTGAGACAGCAAAATTCGGGGAGTCGTGAGGCTGGTCGGCGGTTCGGGTCAAGTAGTGCACCAGGCCAGGATCACTTTCTTGAAGGGGACGAAGATTGCACGGCCGGGATCGCTGCAACACGATTTTGTCGTAGAAAAGGATTTTAGTACGTTAGATTTTTTGGTTATTTTCTGTTTCGGTGAAAACGCGTGGAAATTCTTTTTTTTCTTTTTTATTTAAAATTTCACATTCACAATTTGTCCAATTTGGACATTTGGTAGAATTTTTTATCTGCAATTCTTTCGTTCTTTCCTCGTTGTTGTATTTGCGTCTGGAGACGCAAATTCGCGTCTTACGTACCTCGTACGGTGTCCTATGAAAGATGTTAATGTTGAGATATGTGTAATTTTCTGTGTTGGATGGGTTAAACGCGTAGTAGAGATACTTGTATGTAAACATCAGTGTGTGGAGGTATGTGTGTGCGCGGCGTCTCGAAAACAGATGAATGTAAACAGTCAGTCGGTTAACAGTCGGGTATAGAAGAAAGTGCTGAGACGCGTGCAAGTGTGTATCGATGAATATAGAAGAAATCGTCCATGAAATAAATATATTGCTATTTTAATATTAATCCTCGGTATCAATATAGCGTTCCTATAACATTATTTCGGCTTCGAAGATCCACAATTCTCAACAGTTAACTACCGTTGAATAGAACAGTAGGAAAAAGCAATGAATGCTATAAACAGAATGTTACGAATGTGTTTTTACGTTACATGCTTGAATAATTGGAAACCATTGGGATTTTTAAGGAATTTAATAAAATAATAAATTTTGCTTAGTAGCTCTGCATCGAGGAAATTCTTTTCAAGCATATCTTTAAATATGGTAATTGATTTTGAAGAAAATGTTACGCTTGTTGAACGCTGCTCGAAAAGTTCCTTCCGATTTTTAAAGAATTTTGACGACATAAGAAATTATATCGAAGCATTTCTCGCCGAGAAACCTGAGAAATTCTGAAAGGATGGAATATTCAAGTCGCGCGAAAGGAGCAGAAAGGTTGTGCAACGAAATCACATCTATATAATTCAATAAACGTATATCGAATCGAAATGTAAATCGGAACGAACTTTCTCAGCAACCTTTCGAATCTTTTCGATGAATGCGTCAACTACCTTCGTTGAACCAGTGAGTAAAAAGAAGAAAAAGAAAGACGGCAAAGGAATGTAATAATTACAGTGTACTGATAAATACGAAAAAAGGATTGTACCGATACGTCAGAAATTGTGTTATTTTCAAAGCTGAAACAGAAGCTGAAACTGAACAGAAGAGAGAAACATGATCATTTTTTATAATATATTAGCTTGTTGTTCTTCTGCAACAAAATAGATCATACGTAATTCGATAAAACAATACAAAACCAAAAATCTTGCGCGTCTATATTTCCTTATAAAACGAAAGAAACCTTTCGAACAATCTATTGGGTTGGCAACTAAGTGATTGTGGATTTTGTCATTAGGTGGTATTGAAAAGATCCGCAATCACTTAGTTGCCAACCCAATAGTTTCAGAAGCGCCAAAATTGAAGGTTCTAGTATTGGGTTGACAACTAAGAGATTGCGGGTTTTGTCAATACTATCTAATGACAAAATCCGCAATCATTTAGTTGCCAACCCAATAGATTGTCCGGAAAGTTTCTTACAAAACTGAAGTTTCAAAAGCGTTTCAGAAGCGCGCAAAATTGAAGGTTCTGGTATTGGGTTGGCAACTAATTTGATTTTGTCGGGTTTGAAAAATCCGCAATCACTTAGTTGCCAACCCAATAGTTTCAGAAGCGCCAAAATTGAAGGTTCTAGTATTGGGTTGACAACTAAGAGATTGCGGGTTTTGTCAATACTATCTAATGACAAAATCCGCAATCATTTAGTTGCCAACCCAATAGATTGTCCGGAAAGTTTCTTACAAAACTGAAGTTTCAAAAGCGTTTCAGAAGCGCGCAAAATTGAAGGTTCTGGTATTGGGTTGGCAACTAATTGATTGCGGGTTTTGTCAATATCATCTAATGACAAAATCCGCAATCACTTAGTTGCCAACCCAATAGATTGTCCGGAAAGTTTCTTACAAAACTGAAGTTTCAAAAGCGTTCCAGAAGCGCGCAAAATTGAAGTTTCTAGTATTGTATTCTAGTATCAATACCACCTAATGACAAAATCCGCAATCACAAAGTGCGATAGAATTAATCACGCGACAGGAGTATTCCTTGCTTCGCAGTATAAAGTTCGTTAGGTTACGTATAACGTAAGAATAAACAAACTCCGAGCAAAAGAACGTCGCCGCTACATGTAACCGTAAAACAAAGACAAATTTGGATCTTCCGACTTCCCCCCGACTATTATAAATAAACGGACGCGATCGCAAACGGATTATAACTGCGACCAAACGACGTTACACACACCGTTTCGCGACTAGGACATTGTACTGACAATTTTAAACACATTAACGATTTCACCTACTAGTAATCTCATCATTCAACCTCCTACATACGAAAATCCTTAGCTTCTTCAAAGACTTAACCGAAAATTCTATCCTTCGAGGAATATTTACTCTCGTTAGAGGCAGTCGAAGGAGAAGTTAAGGCTGAGAAACCGAATCGTGGCGTACATGTTGATGATCGTGGATTATTGGAAGGCGTAAGAACGGTTAAGAGGGCAAAAGGAAGAAAGGGAATTAACGACCGGTTAAAGATCGATGTTGCTCGGTTCTCGTAGCGTGGTTCGCCCTTCTCGGAAGAATCGGATGAAAACGCCACGTAACACGTGGATCGTAAACCGGTGCCGACTTCACGAACCAATAAGTCATTTGCATTTTCCTTGTACTTCAAACTTTGAGAGCGTGCACTTCGATTTTTATCACTCTATAAATCTGAAGAAACAAGGAGAAGTCACGCAATCGAGGCAGGTTACACTACGTTGTTTTCTACGCGAATTACAGAAAAGTACGTGGCGTTTCACCTTTTCTTCGACAAATTGCAGAAACGTAATTCACTGGGTCGCGTGCTGCAGCTGTACATCAGATTATGCGAAAATATCATTTTGGCATTATTCTTCCATTTTAAATTTCCATTAATAAATTTCCTCCGCGAAGGCTGTACGAAGAATTATTTCAGAACTACTACCCCATTTTTTTTTAAAAAAACGGTGTCGAAAACAATAAATCTCCTACGAAAACATCGAAACAGCGAGATACTAAATCTTCCATAGGAATACTATACACGAATTCGTTTAAAGATCGTTCCTCCTTATTTTCCTACCAAGGCATCGAAAACTGAAAACGCTAGATTTCCTATGTAAACGCTAACGGAGTGAAATATTGCCGTAAAAATATTCCTCCTCGTTTCTACAAAAGCGCGGAAAACTCGGAGCGATAAATTTCAAAGAATTCCTCTCTCGAATTGTTCGAATCCTATCGACGGCGCAGAGCTACGAGAGGAATTTCCCTTCGACCGCATTTCCACGATTCGATTTACACGACGAGACTCGAAGCAACGCATAGGTGGTAGGTACGTTCTCGAGATCAAAATCGGAGGAGGTGCGCTTTCAGGGTCGACGATCGTCACGCGACCATCTCGAGCCAAAGTTGTAGCGATTTTCCAAGGCTCCCCGCAGACCGACGTTTCTCACGATAACGTATGTGACAGGAATGGCTATCGACCAACCGCGTAAAGCCAACAACGTTTCATCCGTGTTCTGCCATTCGTTTCACTTTTTCGCCGGCTATCTCTATGTTGCGTTTTATCGTCCTTCTTTTATCGCTAGCTATATACTACCAGCTCGGATATCTTTATCTTTCTGCCAAAATATCTCTTATTTGATACGATTTATAGACGAACAATGGTGAAATATCTCGTTTTCGCGACTCACGTTCGTTCCCCGCAACTAATATCGCTTGCAAACATTATAATTTAGCGTAAGTTTTTGGCTATTCGATCGTGACAGCTCTGGACGTATTAATTCATTGGAAACTATGACCTTAGTTGTGAACAGCGAAGGCACGCGCTATGAAACTGCATATTAGGATGTGCCGTGGCAAGAAGAAGAGGTCTGAGATATCTTCACGTTTGATTTGTTTAAGTTCAAGATGAGATTTACGTCGAGTTTACTTCTGTTTCAGTTGAATTCCAGTTTAGGCAGGTTACACGGGTAGGAAGATGGGTTTTGTGGTGAAAACAGTACGTAAGATAAGAGACAAGTCATCGTAAATGAAAATGGAAACCAGCGCCGCAGGATCGCGGACGAATAAATAATAAATAAACAATAATAAATAAGATGAATAAATAATACAAGTTTTTAGTTCAATTTGCAATCTAACGATAGAGAAATTGTTATACCGGAATCCCGTTTTTATGTAAGGCGTTTTCATCGTTTCCAGAAATATGTCGAGTATTTTATCGTAATTATTATATTATATTTTATAGTAACCGTGAATGTTCGTGCAATTGTAGCTACTTTGTATTTGAAGCTATAAAAATGGATAAATAATACAGGATTTTAGTTTCATTTGCAATCTAACGACAGAGAAATTGTTATACCAGAATCCCATTTTTATGTAAGGCGTTTTCATCGTTTCCAGAAATATGTCGAGTATTTTATCGTAACTACTATATTATATTTTATAGTAACCGTGAATGTTCGTGCAACTGTGGCTACTTTGTATTTGAAGCTATAAAAAGGGATAAATAATACAGGATTTTAGTTTCATTTGCAATCTAACGACAGAGAAATTGTTATACCAGAATCCCGTTTTTATGTAAGGCGTCTTCATCGTTTCTAAAAATATGTCGAGTATTTTATCGTAATTATTATATTATATTTTATAGTAACCGTGAATGTTCGTGCAACTGTAGCTACTTTGTATTTGAAGCTATAAAAATGGATAAATAATACAGGATTTTAGTTTCATTTGCAATCTAACGATAGAGAAATTGTTATACCAGAATCCCGTTTTTATGTAAGGCGTCTTCATCGTTTCTAGAAATATATCGAGTATTTTATCGTAACTACTATATTATATTTTATAGTAACCGTGAATGTTCGTGCAACTGTAGCTACTTCGTATTTGAAGCTATAAAAATGGATACAACACGTGTGGATGTAATGGACGTGTACGTGTAAGTGAAACAAATGCCTCCTTGAATCTCTTCCCTTAAATCGGAATCGCAAGAAAAGAAACGAATCTGCATAAATATCGGCAGTATAATAGTAAGAAACGCAAAACACCACATTGTAAGAAACTGCAACTGCGAATCGGGTTACATCACTGCGACTATCTGTTCGCCGTTAAATAATTATAGGCGAAGAATTCGAAAAAAAAAAAAAAGTTGAATCTGCATATCACGCGAATAATATACTATAGTAAGAGGAACGAACACGTTGCACGATGTTTTATAACGCTCAAAGTATAATATGTAAGTACCCTGCTAAAACGTAGTTATGAAAGCAACGACGGTATACCCGTGGGTCTAATTATTTCTTAATCTTTTAGGTGAAATTGCGCGAACTCTTATCTCGACCGGATACATTTAACACAGTCGATCCTAAATTGATACCGCATTATGGTAAAAATTAGGTCGATTAGCCTTGCATCGTAATAATTATTCATTTGGTAACACAGTCTGCCAGCGTATTTTACATTTTCGTTAAGGTATATCGGATGTAACGCACGCAGAAGCAGTCCAGCTATGAGAATTTATAAAAATACCGATCGATCGTATAAAATAGTACATTTCACGTACCCACTCTTTTTATAGTCTCGGAATAAGAACAGGGATAAACGTTTCTCGTATGATACGCGAAGCATACGTCGATTAAAATCTCAGATTTCGATGTCTTTCCAATCTGGATATCGATCGAACTTAATTAGAAGCTCAAGTACTTAAGGCGCTTTCGTAAGACGCGAACTTTTACACAAATCCATATTTATACCGATACGATTAGGGAAACGCGAGCTGAACAGAAGCTTCTTCCACCCGTTCTAAATTAAATTAAAAAATTAAAAAAAAATTAAAAAAAGAATTTTTATTCTATATTTTCGACTTCTTTTTTCGCGTAGAATCATCCCCTTTCCGCTTGTACCACCAGTTACCAACCAGCCTGTATATTTGTATATTTTTGCGTATCACGTACCTACGTATATCGATCTTACTAATTTCCTAAAATTCTTACCAAATTTCCCACAAATGTGCAAACACGCACAGTCCATTTGTAATTAATAACTATATCGTTTCGAATCGCTCGATATCTTTCGCGATTTTCTTGCCAATCTTTATCAGGGCAATGATTCGCGCGACTCTGGAAATTCTAACGAATGTAAGAAGATCAGAGAAAAGATCCGGTAGGATTCCAAAGTCGTACTATCATCGTCGAAAATACCAAAATACCTCTGTACGTTCAATAAGCATTTCCTCTCGGTCGGATCGATATCGATTAAAACGCATCACAGAGAAGAACCAGCCGTGGAAAGCGTAAAAATAACGTAGCATTTTCGCTAGACGTTTCTAGTTTAAATATAAAGCGTATAGTCGATACAGAGGCGCATATATCGCTGTACGTACGTAGAAGCTCGGAACGTGCTGGTCGGATCTCGACGATCTACGGCCACGACACGGCGGAGAGTCTGCATTACTTATTCATTGTGTTGTCGATCGGCGAAACACTTGCAGCAAAAGTGGCATTACGTTTAAACGTCGGTTCACGTGTTCAAACCGGCAAGGCGTAAAACGTTCTCAGTTGGCGAACCAAGAATAGCGATTACCTACCAGTCAGCGATAAATTCCTCAAACATTCAACTCTATGCGCCAGGTACAAAGCTGTAGTTGCACGAACTCTTGCCCGATAGTTTGACCAAAAATTTTGCTAAACTTTCTTCGCTGCCTGCCTGATAGCGTAAGTCGAATCTACGAATGTAGATCAGACGACTTGAGAGTAAGACGGATTACGCACGTTCGATCGATTAGACTATCGTCGCGTTTCCTTCGAATGATACGTGCGGTTCTATCTATCAGGCAAGTCGGTCTCGTGGTGCGATCGAGTGGCGAAATGATACATTATGCAGTTTCCTTAACACGCTATACACTTTCTTAACTTTTAAACGCCCTGCATTTTTCAAGACGTTACGCTTCTTGTTGCTCGGCTAACTTTTAAAAGCACGAAGCATGCATTCGATGTATGGACGTTCGGGTATCGGTAAGTTTTATGGCGGCCAGTAAACCGTTCGTAGATATTGGAAGATCCGCTGCTTTCGAGCACAGTCGACCCAGATTCAGACAAACGATTAATTGCATTTAAAGGCGAACTTGTTAACCGTCGATTTTAACGCGATTTCAACGTCGTGATACATAAGAATCTTCGACTATTATTCTGCCGCGTTGATTCAAATAGGCGTATTCGTTTAAGAGGATAGTTTTGAGAAAGAGGAGTTTCAGCGTCTAAGAACCAAACGTCGATTTCGCCTGTGTCCGAAATAATTGAGACGAAAGCACGCAATTCGATGAAACGATCGCGCATCTATTATTTCCTTGTGAAACGAAAGCGACTATTCGGACGACCCAATACAAACCGTCGTACCTTCAGTTTCAACGGAAATTCCGCTTTCTTATTCGATACGCACGCAGATGAACTATTTTTCTGCCAGCTGGCTGCAATGACTCGAGCATTGCCATTAGCGTTACCATTTGAGCATTTCAGCGTTCAGCATTACCATTCTACCCTCTCTCGTCGCAATCGTTCGCGATTGTCTATAATTTAGAAGTTGTAAGATTCGAAAGCCGGTGAAAAGTATTCCGTGAGCCGGCAAGTAAGCTATACACCGGCAGAATTTAGACGCGCTCGAAGCAACGAGCAAAGCCTTTTTCCTGCTGCAACAAAGAGGGTATTTTATAAAAATGTTAAGCCGACTTGCTGGAGACTCTGCTCGTTATCCGGCGGAAGTGAGCGAATTACCGGTTCTTTTACGCGAACGAACAATGATTATTAAAAATGGCATAGTATTATCGAGCGCGCGGCGTTCATAGGGCGAGCTTTGCATTCTTCTACGAGAAAGAGAGAGAAAGCAGTAAGTCCACGTTTACGTCACTCTGCACGTGAATACTCGTGCTCTCAGGTGCACGTACGCGAAACTCGTACAAACGAGAGAAACTACGAGCAATAAGAGAGAAAGAGAGAGAGAGAGAAAGTTTATCGCGAGCGGAATTGCTTTTGTCACGCAGCTCGTTCCACGTTCGGCCTATTATCTCGAACACACGATGCAATTACGAAATTAAATACGTCGCCGGCCGATTCGGGAAAGGCGGCTGCTGCTTGTGGCGCCGATTTAATTAAGGGCCAAACCGAAGAAGTCGTAACGCAGAACCTTCTGTTTCGGCCACGTCGTCGTCGAAAGGGAGGAGCGCCCATTGCCAAGACGCGGCAGGCCGACCCTCGTAAATACAGGTAAACGAATGTATCACGAAAGCTCGTGCGCGCAGCAAAATGATCACTATTATCCTCTAACTGCAGAAACTCGAGCAATCTACTCGACCATCGAATATACCTTGCTTTATACCGCTACTGGAATTCGAGGTTGTTTCGCCAAGAGTAGATAACGCCTTTTCAAGTATCCTTTGCCTCGATCGCTATCTTTTCTCTTGGCTCGGAAGATGTTGGCGAATTACATTGTCGGATGGTTCCAGGCCAATATCCAACGAACGTTCGAGCGGTCGTTTCATCTTTCCTTCTTTCAATCTTACGCTGCCCTTCTTAGTTGAAATCTGTTAAGGGTCATTCCGAAGACGAAGGAAACTATAGTTTTTGAAGGGAGAAAACGGAACATCCAAGTTCTTAAAAACGAACGTTCTAAGCGTCTGAAATATTTTGCTGTTGCTTCGCAAAAGCGCGTAACTTCGCTTAATCCCTTGACCTACAACTACGGGCACGTAGTACGTAGTACGACGATCGGGCCAAACGTAAATATTATGCGCGTAGCTCGTAGTAGATGATCGCAGCAAACGTAAATATTACGGGCATAACCCGTAGTACGACGATCGGGCCAAACGTAAATATTATGCGCGTAGCTCGTAGTAGATGATCGCACCAAACGTAAATATTACGGGCGTAACCTGTAGTACGATGATCGGGCCAAATATAATATACAGGGTGGTTGGTAACTGGTGGTACAAGCGGAAAGGGGGTGATTCTACGTGAAAAAAGAAGTCGAAAATATAGAATAACAATTTTTCGTTCGAGGCTTTGTTTTCGAGAAAATCGACTTTTCGCTCGGTACGCCCGCGCTTTGTCGCGTTACAACGGATCTCACTGTAGATCGCTGTCTCGATTGACGTTATTTTTTTAATTTAAAAAATTGTTTAATTTTTATTCTACATTTTCGACTTCTTTTTTCGCGTAGAATCCCCTTTCCGTTTGTACCACCAGTTACAAACCACCCTGTATAGCAGCTTGTTTACGTTTTCGGCCCAAAATTCTCGAACGTAAGTCGTAGCTTGTGGGGTTAGAGGATAAGAAACACGAGGAGGCGGGGGGATTTGATGTATCTTGAAAAATTCTAAAAATGCTAAGCGGCACATTTCGACTAAGAACTCGACCGAGAAAAATACGTAAGAACGTGAATACATTTTTGTTAACGATAAAGAAGGTAGGTAAGGACTAAAGGAAGATATAGAAGGTAATTTCGATCGTGTAGAATTCATTTTGTACGACTTTTATCTCGCACTATGGCGTATAAAGCGACTACTGTTTCCCTTAAATAAAAATACATCGTGTTTAGCGTCGATATCGCTTTACTCTCATGATCCGATATCCGTGTGGCGTTTGCTAAGCGTCTCGTTAACACTATTTTCACTGCGGTAACAATGCAGAGTCGCGATTGTGACGTTGTGTTAATGGGCAACTGCTAACTGCGAAAACGCGACCGACGTTCGTTCGATAAAAGGCCTCGTTATTGTTTCAGCGAAGCAACGAAGCTCGTTTCATAGAACTGTCTGACATAACGCACGAACCGTAATGTGTAACGACATGATCGTTGCAGCTCATGCGAATACGCGATGGACTATCCTCCAAAATGGATACTAACGAAATCTTTAACAGTTGACTAGCTAATTACGCTACGAATGATAATTCATAATAATCTCCAGCGACAAGAAAATATATCTGATATAACGTACACATGATAACTTACCAATCGAAGAATCTTCTGCCGTGAAAAGTGCCGTCGGAGGAGCCATTCAAATAGGGTAACTCCACACCCACGTGAGTTTCCTCTCGACTTGGCACAGGTCCGACGTATCTCACTCGTCCTTGAAGAACTTTACCCTCCGGCGATATAACCTTCACGAGATGATCCAGCTTGAGATCTCTTGGTATCTGTCGGAATAAACACCGTAGATCGTAAACCAAGATCAGCAAGTGATCTACCGTAAAGTATACGATTTTAATTCCATGTGGTAACGATTTTAACGGATCGTTAAGAGACGCTCGACGTTCGATTAAGTTTCGTCTATCATCGACGAGTTTAACACCGATAACCATTCACCAGGATTAAAAAGAGCGAAACTTTCAAGCATCTGACCATCTCTCGTACGTACGGTAATTCATCGATTAAGCGAATTGACGGGCGATCGTACGAACTGTATGTAATAACTCTCCTTCGTAACTTCGCTTATTTTACAATTATAACGGTTTAATCGCGCCGGAGTGTTTTCCACCGTTCCAAATGACACGTTATCGTGCCACGTTCTAATCAATTGTCAGCGAAGCCGGATACGTCGAGGCACACGCGAGACACGCTGGTGAAATTCACCTTTGGCAGGTACGGTCTAGCATCCTGCGGGGGATGCCAATCACGGATTAGATCAGGCTCGGAGTATCGCCGCGTACGTCTCCGCCTGGCTGTCTGTCGGCTCCAATAGTCGGAACTGACGCCGCTACTGGAGATCGTCAGCATCGAGTCGATGCTCCGTCGTAAATAATCCTCAGCCTCGTCGATCAACGATTCGGTCGAATCGCCGCTGTTATCGCCGGTCACCAAATCCGAGCGCAGATTTGGCAGACTGCCTCGCGTCATCGGGCATTCTGCGAACAAACAGCGTCCTGACAGAAGTCGCTTTACTGTTATGACGATACACCGTTTATAACGGGTGTCTGGCCAAACGATGTTACTTTAGTGGATCGTTTGGAAGAACTCGTCATTTATTTATTATTTATCGACGCCATCGGCCAGCATTATCGGACAATACGAATAAGTTTGGGGGAAAAGTGGTGCAACGAAACCTTGGGCGGTGTTTTATTTTTGTCGAGGTCGACGGGCTTCGCGTTTTTATTATCTTTATCGTTATACGCGCGTCGCAACAGAGTAATTAAAAAAGGTTTCGTCAAAGCACAGGTTCAATGGTAAAATAGAAAGAACGCGACAAGTTGCAGGTTGACTGGGTTTCACCCACTTATAATTATCGAGGACGGTTTACAGCGAAATGAGCGACACAAAAGAAAGCGAAGGTACGTTTTCAGCTTGTGCGAATAAAGGAAGTACGGGTTGAAACTTTACAGATTATCAACTAAGTAAACGTATTTGGTTTGCGGGAAAATTGCCCGCAAGTTCTAGTACTTTGTGTCTGCTCTACGAAAACATAGGAAAGGATACGTTTGTATAGTTTCTATGGTTAATAATTGGCAAGAACAAATCTGTCTCGAGGTCTGAAAGAATTCGATCCCGAAAGAATTAAGAAATCTCATTCCTGAAACAATATACAAACAACTAGCTGCCTTTGGAATTTTCAAATATTCGACATATTGATCAGAGCGTTTGCGAAAAGTCGAAAAGCGAAAAGTCCTTTTATGGATTGTTTTATTTTGCAGGAACGGAAGGTTGCGAATATAGGTGCAAAATATCGAAACGATGTTAAAATACAGCCACGTAATGTAGATCGGTTACGATCGAGTGACTCGTCTTATAACGTTGCACGGAAACGCGAACCTGCGATACGGTTCCAGCCGATCGTAAGGTTTCTGAACGCGATAGAAGGTTAATTTGAAGTGGCTGAGCCTGAGATTCAATTAACCGCAACTGGCTTCTGCGAGTAAATAGTAAACTACATGCCCATTTGCGACAGTTTATCTCGATTGAAATTAACTCTACAGGCGTCGTTTCAAATTGCACACGCACAATTAAGATGTATCGTGACAAGTAGACAAACTGTAAACTATGATTTTAAAATAAAATTTTAAAATAAGTTAGTGCGATAGAAAGACAAACCTTGGAAAGTGACCTTCGATCGCGTCCTCTTTGGAACGCTCTTAGAAGCTTTCGAGGACGTCGCAGGAGGGTGCACGTGTGTAGGCGAAGAGGGCATAGAGGACCAGGTTGGTCTGGGGGTAGAAGTGGCCGCCGGAACTCTCCAGGTATCGAAGGACGTCGCGGTTGCTCTCCACGAGTGTCTTCGAGACGGGCCACCGACAACCTCCAATCCAGGCGACGGGATCGAAGACAAAGAGCCACGATATCGAGAGGAGTAAAAGTCGGTGGAGAGGCGGCAATCGCACGGACTCGGAAGTCCTGTGCTGGGGTTGCAACGAGGCCAAAATCCCGCAGGAGAGCCGAGCGATTCGCGGCGATGCACGTCCGGTGTTCGAAGGCCACAGCCGCGAGAACTGAAACAAGTCTGAACAAAAGGAACGATATGAGTCATTGTTGATCATTCCGCGATAGTAAAACCGATTGATTATCCGGTCGATCTACCGAAATGTGTTCGAGTAGAACGAGTCAATTTTTAGAATAACGCACGTAATTGGAAATACAAAATTACAAAATAATAGAAAAGTAATTGTGTACGCTAATCCTTTTTTATTTCGTATTTGCCATATTTATTAGACTACGAATGCAAGAACAAGCTGCGGCGTTGTTTAATTTTCGTAAGCAGCCGATTTTCCATGTTTTAAATTACCGTTGGAGGACGAAATGGAAGTGAAATGACAGAAGAGCGATTGTAAAAGAGATAAGCGATTCGTTATTCGCGTTTCAGTGAGATATTTAAGATCGTAGGTTCCCTTGCACCGCAGCGCAGCGGAAAGGAGTATAATCGAATAATACAGTAAACATTCAGAACCTACAGTATCGGAATAAAACAAAACGAGGCAAGCAATTAGTCATCCAAGTTGACGGAGAGGCGGAATTGAAACGAACGTCAAAGTGAATCGCATTAGCTTTATTCGTTCGACCTTCTCCCACGCGCCAATCATTTCTGTATATATATATATATACGGAATATATATACACATAGATAAAACGGTGTTACGCCATTTTAAGAATAGTCTACTTTACTGCTTCCATTCATCACCTACGATATTGAATTTCTACGCGCATGGATAAAGATAGTTTTAACTATTATTATTTCGTGTAATATAATCGCCTCCCAAAGAGCTGTCCTTTACCAAGAACGCGTTACTCTAACGTTGTTACTTGGATTCTTCGAAGTGAATATGCAGCAATTCCATTTTAGAGGTGATTTCAAACACGTAGGATGCTTGGAATCGGACCTATTCATCGAGATAGCAGAGAATGTTACTTATTACGTTATTACGATAAATAAAAAAATATTAGACACCAACAAAATATATTTTTATTGTCCATTATCAGCTAAGTATACAGAATTAATTCATTGGCATCTGAAATATAACGTAACGTTAAACAAATATGACAAAGTACATCTCTATAAAATATATTGGTTATCAAACAAGCGTTTAAACAACACACATACAGGATTTTATAAATATAGTATTATCAACGTGCAAAAATAATGTTTGTTACAAAAACAATGCTGACGATTAAGACCTAAATGTGACAGGAAGACTGCTCAAACATTCCATCGCAGCATCGTACGTAAATATTGCGAACGAAGACAAAGAGCAGAAAGTTGGGATATTACGACCGATAATTATTCGTATTCTGATCTGGGCATCATAAAAATTGAGATCCTGATTACACTCTATTGACGCTAGAATGACGCGATTCGCACTCGCTGCCCTTCCACTTCTCTATCGCGTGTACGATCCTACGAGTCCTCCAATGATTCAGAAATGTTTCTACTACTTGATAAACAAATCTAGTTTGTATCACAAATGTTCGCTATAAGTCCAGCTTACACTGCAGCAGCAGGTCTGGTTTCGATTCTTAAACGATTAACTCCATAAATGTGCATCGTTCCTTCTCACACGAGCGCAAACCAATGTTACGCGATGTTCCTCTCGCTTTCTCTCTGAAATTGTCGAAACTTCAAAAATGTGAAACACCACATTGCACGAAAACCAATGATTCGTAGATGAAATCCATGCTGCAGTCGCGACATACTATCACCCAACATCAACATACTGCAAACTATAAACTCCTAACATAATGTATTTATCGTACTTTCCAAATCAAAAACTACAAGATTTGTCCTTTGACACAGAAGGATCGAATCTTTATATTACGGATTAGGAAGATTCTGATCCGAATTCGGATCCTACCTGTGCGTGTGGGTCGTGGCAGAGATGATCGGCGCTTCTGGACAACTCTGGCACCATGCTAGTGAAGCTGATGTCCGATAGCATTACTCTTCTAGCTTCCCGGGTTTTGTCGGACAATCGAAGTCTTCCAGGCACCCCGGTAGGCAGAGCGAACTTGCTGGGCAACGTGGTGAACGTATGGGCCACTTTGTGCGCGAGATAACTCTCGGAACGCCAGTGGGCTGGAAGCGCAGAAATGTCAGTTTGGGCACCAGACTCTCGTCTTGCTCCGCTGATTCTGTCCATCACCGGTCTCAATGGTGCCGCGCTCTTTCGTCGACTACCCGCTAAAGCTTCACGATGAATGATCGGTCTGAAAAAAGGTATAAAACTATACGGTAAATTGTTTAACGTACTTGGCATTTTCGCCATTTCTCCACTCTTCCAAGAATCGCGCAATTGCGACGGCACGCTTCTTAGTTAAAACGTTGCATCGAGCATACTTTATTATTTATTAAATATTTCAAATTCCTCGTGTCTTCTTACTTTACATTTTAAGGGAAGTTGTACGTACTGTTAAGAAGTAACATTATTACTGTTGCAAAATTTATAAATTTATAATATATGACTTTTTCTAGAAATCTAGAATGTAAGTATAGACGATTAACCATATGATTCGTTCGACATGTCGAAGCGTCTTCTGTTAAGGTGGTTGCAAGATGTTGAGCGTTAAATTTGCTGTGACAAAATTTCATATTAAATTACGTGCAATTTCGAACTATTAGTAGCTCGTCGTTGACACCCGAATACTATTAGAGCCTAGACCATCGACTGTGGCTTCTGATCTAATTTTCAGTCCATAATTGTATCAGAATCAGAGCCAATTTCTGATACAACACATACCTCGCTCTATTCTGACACAACAAACTGAAATCACCGAACTACCCAGCAAATCAATCGAGAGAGAATCGTCGATGATATTTCATTAACGATATGTGAAATGAATGGTGCAAGTAGAGATAAAGGATTTCTTTGTCGCGCTAACGAAACAATTTCAGTTACAAACAACGGTGATGTAAAAGTAAAGCAAATGACAAGCCAACGGATGTGTTTGATAAGTTATTGATAATTATAACCGACGACGTAATTAAATCGCATAAATACGCGTGTGCGCTAACGAACAGGAAACACGTTTAAAGTGTCGTTTCGTGTATGCGTACGCATCATTCGTTAGGAAGCTTCGCATGTGGCAAATTGCCGTAGGCGAAAAAAAGCAGTTGGAAGTAAGTGAAAACGTTTTATGGCTGTTAAATACCAAGCAGCTAATTAAAGTACTTTCAACGAATACACGCATACATATATTAGCGTGAGAGTCTTTCATCAAGTACAGACTGAAGAGCCCTACGAGATGTTAAATAAAATGTCGGTACACCTATTCAAGCGAAAAAGTCGGGTTCCCTTTCCTTTCCTTCGTTCAACGATGATCAACAATAATATCCACGATATTTAGTGTATCTTTCAACGAAACCAATAGATATTCGATAAAAACAACAGGTAATTTAAATAAAGATTTACGCTCCAACTGTTACGACATTTTTCAAGACGTTCGACGGAGGCCTGGAATTGCTGTAACGCAAGTGCCGAAAAAATAAAATCGATAGGCTATCGTGCAACGCTAAAAAAGAAGCTGCTAGTTACCTGTATGCAGTAGGTGGCGCGGCTAAAGTGTTCCTTCTGACCGCTTGTCTGGTAGCAGGCTCAGGTTCTTCGACAACTCCACACTTGCTGATATCTGTTTCGACCAGCACCGAGCACTGAGACCATATTTTGTTCAACCTGGTGCTGGAACTTTCGTCGAACCTATCCACGCTTTCCTCGCGATCGATGCTCGAGCTTTGCGAAGAAACCGCTTCCTCGACGGAGCTGGTCTTCTCACCGTTGCACACCAAGGACTCGCCCTCGGCTGATTTAGCGTACTTCAACAACGCCGGTTGACCAGTAGGCGCAGACTGTGGCCAAGTTTCGGTCTCGGTTATGGAGACCAGATCTTCCTGAAGACCAAGATCGCGACAAGTTTCGTCCGTGGTGAATATCAGCTCGATATCGTCCAACTCCTCGGACTCGTTCTCGGATTGATCGTTCGGCTTCGGCTGGTCGGCCAATTGATTCTGGCGTTGATGTTGCTGCAACACTTGCGTGTCCGGATTATCGCTGAACACCGAATTGTCTCCGTCGGAAACAGATTTCAAGCTCAGATCCTCGAGATCCTTCTCTGGCACCTCCAAGTGATCGACCTGCGCCGCGTTCGCATCCTCCGCCTCGACGTCCTTGGATCGTCTATTCGTCAAGGCGGAAGCCAGGTCGTTCGAAATCCCGCTCTTCACCGTATCGTCCAAACTGACACCAGATATTCCAGCCTGAGATTTAACAACAGTCGCGTCTCTCGACATCGTACACTTCGACGTCTGACTCCTGGATTCCGATTTGGACGAGGATTCTACATGACTGTTAGGCACTTTCTCGACTGTACGAGACTGCAGATCGGGAATCTCGCCGTTACCACTGGTGTTGCTATCGGCACGAGGCTCGATGACCGGCTTAGGTGCCTCTGCCATGTCCTGCGTGTCGACTTTGTCCCTGGACGCGTCCATGAGTACGCCTGCTTGCTCTGACAGACTGACACCGTTTACAGGGTAAGAATGACAGCGAGAAACCAGCCGCGTATGCACGCTACACGTGGTTATTAATAGGTGCATCGAGAATGGAACGCGTTCCTTTTAATTAACACTAACGCTACGGAGAAGCTTCATTTGGCGATTCACGCTTCTGACCGGCGAATTACGCGAATATCTTCCGCTATTATCCTGAATATTTAGATCGTTAATCTACATAATAACATTAACTTTGCTTTGAGCTGAATGGGTTATACTATTTTAGACAGAAATAAAGTGACCTTATCGTGGAAATGTTAAGTAGACTTGAAATGTACGAATAATAAGAAAAAGAAACATATATTTAACGACGAAAGAGCAGCAACAACTGTCGAAACTCTCGCACGACTCTTTTAACTGATCAAAGATTTACATAGAACTCCCTTGCTTATCGGTCATACTGCACTTTTAAAGATCTCACACGCATGGCACACAATTTTGCAAATGTGCAATATAATCTCCACGTACTACCATTCGTGTCAAATCTCTACGTGCATTCTCAGAATCGCTTTTCATTCGTTATCGATACATTAGCATAAACAGTAAACATTTACTGAGTTCTCGATCGCGCATTATCCACGTGAATTTTTTGCTGAAATATCGTGAAATAAACGATGAATAAATAAATGGAAAACACTTTTCCAGTAGTTTCTATACGTTAACACGTTGACAGCCACTACGTTGTTGCTTTATTTCCTCCTTTTTCTTTTTTTTTTTTTTTTTTTACTACATTTACTACGATTAAAATAAATCACGTCACATCGACCGAGAAATTTTTAATACAAATGACTAGATAAAATAGTAGAACGGAAAGTGTGCTATTCGACGATTATCAATTTTCATCGGAACGTAATATTTTGCATAAATCAAGCGCGTGAAACTTTTCCGCCTATTATATATATTACCGAGCGAACAAAGCGCGTAAAATTCGCGCGGCAGTCAACGTTTTCACGTTATTGCAATTCGTTTCTCCGCGTTAATGTTATTCGTAAATAAAATCAATAAAACGAGTCTCGCCGGTCCGCGCTAGATGATCACGATGATCGTGAAACGCGAAAGTAGAAGAAGACGATGGCGCGTGACAAAGAGAAACGAAATCCACGGACGATCTCTTAATTGCTCACAGAGACGCATTTCAAGACTCACTCTTTGACGTCTTCTACTGCGAGTGAAAAAAGACGGGCCTGGGGCGGCGGGCTTGTGGCAGCATCACTAGAAAACTCACTATTCCTGCTTAGAATCTTTCGCCTAAGGACGTGATTCTCAAGAGCGAGCCTCTCGACGACGTCAACGTAGCTCTCGCCAGAAAAATCACCAACGCTCTGCTTAAGACGGCGAAGCTCTTCCCGCGAAGAATCCAGCGCGGAGCGCAGCGATATCACAGTCTGAAAGCATGCATATCGAAAAATCACTTTTATCCGTCAAGCGTATAACGCTTGTTTCTGAAAAGAATTTTTAAAACGATTCTTCGCACTCAAAACACAAATGATAAGTAGAGAGCGGATTTTTGTGCGCTTATAGAAAACTCGGAAGTACAGCGCTCTTCGTAATATTCGCTAGGTAAAACAATTTCCTACCGAAGCTCCACTTTCTTAAATTATACTCTGAAAAATTTAATTGTACGAATTTGCGTAAAAATCCGCAGTCTAACGACAAGGAGGATCAAGTTCAAGGAGATTCGAATGCAAGATTAACTCTGGTACGATCCCCGAATTTTGTATGTCCCAGTTATCGGTTATTTTCTTCTAATTTAGAAACTTTCCTGACGATAAAAGGATAAAAGATTCTCGATCGAAAGAACGAGGGGACAAATGTGATTTTATAGTAAACGTTTCGTCACGTAAATTCAATGCAAATATATTGGGAAACTAACATTAGAACATTTTTAAGCTATAATTCTAAGTATTCTGCGTAAGAACGTATAACCCTACGAATACGACAAGAAATTTCCAATTTGCTCCTTTCCAATTTCCAATTTCTAAACAGTGTATCAAAGAAAATTAACCTTGCCTAATTATAACATCGTTTTCTTAACAAACACTCTGCGTCTATGATTACCGTGGACGATAACAGTAGGTTTCAGTTGGAACGTTCGCAAAATAGCTGCGATTATTATGGGTCACCGTTACCAACCAAGGCGCTATCGGGAATTATTGTAATTGAGACGATGGATGAATGTTTGAAGAGAATTGCACACATGATCAACTTTATTACCCTTTCGATTTCATTCGCCGTGTACATTTAATGATCAGGTCTTGGTATATTCTTAACGAAAATATTCACATCATACACTATTATTGTATACTATCGAGAGTTGCCTATTGAAATTACAGAGTGATCGATGATTTTTTTTTTTTTTTTTTATTTATCGAGCAGTTGCGCGATTAAATTATCCGAGAGTTCTGATTAGTCGTGTTCGAGATGGAAATTCAGAAAATGATTAGAACATGGGAAATCCGTGTGATAAGTCTGTGAATCGGCAATAATGCCTATGATTACAAAGTTAATAACGCTGTTCCGAGACGAATCGCGTACTTTCTAAGACGAATGAAATCTCGGAAGACGAAATGGATCTACCATCTCGATGGGATAAAAATCTTGGCGAAAGCTTGCATCTATACTAAAATGCTTGAATGTGCCTAAATTTCGTTGGTTTGAATAGATGGTCGTTTTATTAAGTGGTTTAATGTAATTTAGCTTAAGATAGCTTAATAATTGAGCGCTGGCAATGCACGGTAGGAAGTGCGGTTTGATTTTCCGCTGCAACGAAGATTAGAAACAAGACGAATCGCGTTTCCATATTACGCTGAATAAAAATCTCACGGTATGGATTTAAATACGCGAATAAAAATATCAGTTTTACAAATAACTGCAATAATTAGAAAATAGTTAGAATACAAATAATAATCTCGATAAAATCAAAATATTTATTATGATATCCTGAATTTTTCTTATGTTTATTAACATATACCCCTTCATCTGATGTACCATGAATCGTACACAGAAGAAACATATCATACACTAAGGTCAAAGGATCACAGAGGTAAAAAGATCGAAAGAGAGCGAACAGCATCGGTGTATTATGAAATCGATGGCTCAGGTAAGGGTGTATACAGTGATCTGATGCCCTTTTAGCAAGCATCGTGTCATCTGACCAATCACACACATACACGCGCATTAATAATAAGTCAGGCATACTGACACACGTAGGTATAACAAAGGAGCGATTTCTTCAAAATTAAACTTATTCTTTAACAGACGAACAACTAGTAACAAACAGGTAGTAACTTGACAAAAACTGGCTTTTTGTATCTACCTACATATGTTGGTACGTAATATTTTACAAAGTTGCAAACAAAAGTTCAAAGCAAGTACATAAATTATACTCTGTGCCTTTTTGTTTAAATATATACACCTTACTATATAAAAAAAATAAATAGAATAGCATATCAAACTTTAACAGAAGTATTTTTTTTAATTTTATTTTTAATTTTATTTTCAATTTGAAATCTATTTTCTAAATATAACACACATACACATACACACGCATACGTATACATATATATATGTATAATAACGAGTTTGAAATTTGTATTATTTAATTAAAATTCTTTGACAAGATTATTTTATGCCAAGATAGGAAAGAATAAAACAAACGGGATGAACACAAGTTCAATTATTGTGATTAATTGTAACAAAGTTAATCGTGGTGCATTAATTAAATTTGTGATTCAAACATTCAAACCTGATGCAAGGCCCTGACAACGTCTAGTCCGGGGATTCCCGGGGATGGCAGGGTAAGCTGCAGCCCCTGATGGTGAGACTGCCGACCAGCTTCAGCTTCCATGCCTCCTCCTCCCCACCCGATATTTCTAACGAGATCTTGCCACCGCCACAGGTCATTCCGAAACCGTCTTTCTCTTTGTTCGTTTCACCACGTTTTTACAATTTCACCGATTCGAATCGATCGCGTTGTTTCCGTTACCACATACACCCGGGACCACTGATCGATTCTCCCTCACTGGACCTCGAATCTTTAATGAAATACCGAACAGATCAATCGCTGAACCAGTCACCAACGATAATCCTAATTCGCGGAAACGATCGTCAGTTTCTATTTTCCTATGTCACGAGAGGGGCGTGAAATCGGATGCAAAAACACCATGGACACCCTTAATGGCAACGCTATAAATAGAGCCGAAAATGTCAGGGATAGTTAATACACTACGCTATCCATTTTACGTTCGAAATTAGAAAATTAGGATTGAACAGGCGATTTTAGTTTTTCCTTATAACGTTATGTTTAGTCACGGATGAAAAACGATTTAAGAAATTTCCTCGATAATGCTGTTCATGAATAAAGAAAACAATCGGAAATAACTGCATACAAGTGAAACACCATATACCGTTGTTCGAAATATTACCTTTTACGTTAAACGTAGGTTTCACCCTGTCGTGAATTTTCTGCGCGCTATGTTTGACTTCTAAGTGATTGCAAACGAGTGTTATTCGTCAAGCAAGATGTGTATAATATATTTTTACTGTAATTTTGAATGACTGTATAAATAAATTTGATATATAGTATATGTTTAATATGCTGTGTAAAATGAAACTTATTAAAAACGATAGAAGTAGAAAATTGAAACATCAATATTCAAGGAAAGAAGCTGCGCTTACGATACGAGCAAGCTTTTATAATTTTTCGTAAGATTAAATTGCAACTTACTTTTTACACGGATTTATCAATATACATCAAGACCATTAAAAAAATTGATTATCAATAAAAAAATTAATATTTTCTTTTTAGAAAGTGACGCCGTAGTAACTGCGCGTAATACCATACGGATTGATTCACTTTTACGCACGCACTTTATCGTTCACTGTCGAGAACGTACTACTGAGAACAACGTTTACGACGGTGCTTGAACAGAGTTTTCCAATAAGCAGTCATTGTTAGAACTACTAAAAGATACTAATCAATATGGAACAGCTCGAAGGGTTTATAGGTACCACTTTAATCGTAATCGCTAAGCGCTTCAAATCTATTAGCCCAATGTAATTATATTCCTCAAACACCGATTATCATTTAATTCGGAGTTTCCTTCTTATGTATACACAATTCACCGATATCGTTTAATTAAAGTTTTTATATCAATGAAAAAAAAGGGAAAGTCCACTTGTATATCTCGATCTTAATAATATATAAAATTACATTTTTCGTGAGTACGACGCGGTAGCGTAATTTTCATACGAATGTCAACAATATAGTTCGAGCTGTCACTTGGCCTTTAATGCAGACGACGAAATAGAAATACATACCCAATTACAACAGGCTTGCCAACGTTGTATGATGCTACTCACGACAAGGAGCATTTTCACTAGGAGATGAATGGCAAATATCGCAAAACTTAATAATTCCCTTTTATCGCTACACATTGGCGCGGATACAAGTATAGTTTAAGCTGAAATTAAAGTATTTTTGTCATTATACATTTTTATAAAGCACTTTTGTATTCATTATACAGTAAAGAAGTATAGTGAAACAGTAAAATTTTCATCAGCAAAATGAATTAAATCTGATTCATATTAAAAATTATTATTTTATTTTTTCGAACAATAAAATACAATTAAAACAATGTAAAACAATTTAATTCTCTTGTATAATAAATTAATTTCATTATTTTTCAGTAAAATCTGCCGTTTAAGGTTATTTGAAAATTAAATAGAACTATAGATGACGAGTATTATATAGAGCAATCTGTCCGCGCAAAGTTCGGTATTATACACGAGTGTACTATTATTCGTGACGTTGACATTACATAGTCCATAATAACAGACGAAAAGAATAAGAAAAAAAAGGAACGGAAATCTCATAAATGTACTAAAACAGTATAATATGTTTCATGGAAAATAAGTTCTAATTGGAGAAGTGAACCTAATTCATAAGGATGGAACATAAGACGAATATAAGAAGCATTTTATTTGTGATTTTTTTACACTTGTCGGTGCTAAATTGTACTCACTTGACGAAAACTTATTTTAAAGATGAAATTACAAATAATGGTGACAATATACCAAAAATCAGTTGGTTATTTAGCAGTTCTGCTGACAGTTCCGTTAGAATTAAAAGAGCCAGCATAATCAAGTTAAACGAAGATAGTTTATTAAAATCTATGAATATTAAATGTCGACAAAATTTAAATCGCCTGTGCGGTGATATTACTAAAAATAACGACGAATTAATGCTGTTAGAATGTATTCAAAGTTTTAAGGTATAACTTTGAATTAACAAAACAGTTATTTTATAATATAGAGTACTTAATAATACAAGTAAAATAAAATTACTAATTTTAATTTGGTTTTTTTTCATTTTACAGCCAACTGAAGTATCTGGTATTGATGATGAATGCCGACAAGCAATCTGGGACTATATCTTAAATGTTACAGGTAATTCAAATATAGAACGTTTAGCTAGAAGAACCTGTGGCAAAGAGTTAGATTCATTGGATTGCACAGCTTTTGGTAATAAACATGGAGCGTATCTTTCATGTTTAATTGATCAAAGAGAAAAAGTCAAAAATCCTCAATGCATTACATATATCCAAAGGTTGGAATGGATTGCATTCAGTGATTTTAGGATTATAACACCATTTTCTTCAGATTGTGAAAATGATATTAAAAGATTCAAATGTGACAAGGTACAACCTTACAGAGACATATCCCAAGGACAAATATTAGCTTGTTTACAAGAACATGTTAATGAACTTCAACTTCAATGTAAAAGACATATACTTCATGTGTCTGAGATACAAGCAGAAAATATCAACTTAGACCGACAATTGTATTTAGCTTGCGAAGAAGACCATACTAGATTTTGTCCAAATATTAGACCAGGAAGTGGTCAAGTATATAAGTGTTTAATGCAACACAAAACGGATAGATCTATGACAACAATGTGCCAAGAACAGCTTGCAAGACGAGGGAAATTAATTGCATCTGATTATAGAGTTAGTAAAGGACTGGTTAAAGCTTGTAAAGATGACATTAAAAGTAATCATTGTAGAAGACCTGTGTTTGAAGATAAAAACATAAGACTTGCACAAATTCTTCTTTGTTTGGAATCTGCGGCAAAAAATGGTAGTAAAATTGATAATAACTGCCAAGCTGAAATGTTTGATCATAGAAAACTTTTAATGGAAGATTATAGATTATCCCCTGAGATAGTTGATGGTTGTGCTAATGATATTACAGCATTTTGTAATAGTTTAGAAGTTGGTGGTGCAACAATTCATTGCTTGATGGAGCATACAAGACCAAGAAAGAGGAAATCGCGAATATCTAGTAAATGTCAGAGAGCGGTAATCAAATGTTTTCATATATACATTTATTATATACATAAGAAATTATATAATAATAAATATTAACGAAATGTTTTTTAAACATATTAATAGTTAGAGGATCTAATTATGGAAGCTGATGCCGGAGAAGATTGGAGAATTGATCCTGTTTTAAAGGAACAGTGTGAATTAATTGCTAATGTAGTTTGCAAAAATGTAAGAAAAGAATTGAAACAAATCAATTGATATTTTATTAAATAATAAGTGAATACTCTAATTTGATTTACATATAGGTACAGGGAGGTGATGCCAGAATGATATCCTGTTTAATGGAACAGCTTGGTACAGACAAAATGACAGAAGCTTGTGAAACTGCTTTAGTTCAGATACAATATTTTGTAGCTAGAGATTTCAAACTAGATCCTCAATTGTATAGAGCATGTAAATATGATGCAACACATCTATGTCATGCAAGAAATGCATGGGCTAGTGATGGAAAACAAATGGATCCAGAAAGAGGACCTCTTGTTTTACCATGTTTATATAGACATGTGTATCATCCTCAAAAGAATATGACAGTAAGAATTCATGTAGTTTCATAAATAACTGTATATAATACCTTAAGTAACTCTGGAAGTTAAAAGCTATTCTTATATTGGCTCATTTTAGTTAAGAACAGAATGTGTTGAAGAAATTAGACGCGTTATGAGGCAAAGAGCAGTAAATGTTGATTTACAACCTGAAATTGAAGAAGTGTGTCTGGCTGAGTTAGCATCATTTTGTTATGACAAAACAGCAAAAGGAGAAGAAATATTATGTCTTCAAGATAATTTAGAACGGTAATAGTAGGTGTATTCGGTCATATGAAAATTTCTAAATTTATTTTACAATCCATTTGTTTTATTCGCAGTTTAAGCAAAAATTGCAAATTAGCGGTCGGCAATTTTACGGAAGAACAAGCAGAACGTGTTGAATTGAATCCAATAATTTCTACTGCATGTTTCCATATCATAGAGCGTCATTGTGAGGTGCAATATAATTTTTTCAAAAATTTAAGTTAAATATTAACACATAATTTTTACTTATGAAATTTATATGAAATATTTAAAAAACAGGAAGTATTAAAATATGGTAAAGATGAGGGTGATATGATGGAATGTTTAATAGAACACAAAAATGAGATAGAAGTGCGATCTGATTATAAATGTAAAGCAGCAGTGGAACACTTCCAATTGATATCATTAAAAAATTATCACTTTACCTATAAATTTAAAGAAGCTTGTAGACCATCTGTTAAAAGATGGTGTCCAAAGTGAGTAGATTTCTTAAATATTTTATATGAATTTTTATCAATACAAGAATGTTTATATTTTAAAATGTAATATTTAGATCTAAAACTAAGGCAGAAGTAATAGAATGTTTAAGTACAAAAGTGCAAGAAGATATAATAAAAGATACTCAACATCACATAACAAAAGAATGTAGACAACAGTTAAAAGCGCAGCTTTATCAACAAAGAGAAAACATTCAGTTTGATCCTATCTTACAGGCACAATGTACAAATGATATTAAACAGTATTGTTATGATCTTGAACCAGGAAATTCTCAGGTTGTGATATATACATATTTATCTTTATATCTATATTTTGATATCTATATTAATGCAAACATTATTACTTCAGATTCTCGAATGTTTAGCGGCACACAAGTCAAAATTAACAGATGCGTGTCATAAACAATTGTTTAAAGTGAGGAAACAAGAATTCCAAGACAGTTCAAGCGATTTCACTTTATTAAATAATTGCCGAGCGATGGTAAGGCAATTCTGCCATGATATAAGTCGTTCACAAGCGTTAGATTGTTTAAAAAAATATAAAGATGAACCAACATTTGATGATAAATGCAAAAGTATTGTTATTCGAAGAATGATTGAACAAAACACAGATTACAGATTTAATACTGCATTACAAATTGCATGTTCTTATGATATTAATAAGCATTGTAAAGAGGTATGTTTGAACATATTTTACTTACATCTTTTTTTCTACCTTATTATATGTATGACATTCCCTCATTAGGTTTTATTAAATGAACCTACCGATAAAGAACTTGAAGGAAAAGTTATAAGGTGTTTAAAAATTAAATTCCGAGAGTCAAAACTTTTAATAAAATGTGAACACCAAATGACTAACATACTTAGAGAAGCAGCTTTAAATTACCATTTAAATCCATTATTAGCCACAATGTGTGCACATGAGGTATTATCATTAGAATATTTTCAAAAAAAGGATAAATAATTTGAAATAAATATATTGACCAATATAATAACTATTTGGAACAGATTGAAACAGTTTGTAAAGCAGATGACAATGATCCAGGAGCTGTAGAAGAATGTTTGAAAATGGAATTTAATGCTGGAAATAGAGATATGAAAGAAGAATGTCGCCTTGAAATTGCTGACTTAATAGAACAAACAAGAGCAGATATTAATGTAGATCCATTATTACAGAAAGCATGTGCCGTCGATGTCAATAAATACTGTAGTGATATTCCTCAAGGCGCAGGGAGGCGTACGTTAAACAAATAAACAATACATTTTATATATAAATTAGTTCATTTATTAGAAGTATAAATCTGTCAAAATTTTATTATTTCTTCTTCTTTTCTTAGATATCATGTGTTTACAAAATGTATTAGAAGACAGTAACAAGTCTCTACAACCTGATTGCTACAAGATGTTAACTACAAGGATCGAAATGTTCAGAAATGCAGCTAAGGTAGCGAATCCTATATTTCTTATAATACATATTATATATTAGTAATATATGTATATTTATTTATTTTCAGTTAATTGGACCAAATTCAATCCAGGAATTGTACTCAACGGTAAATCAATCTCCCGCAAGACGATATTTCATGATTATTGCGTTAACAATGATTGGCTTAATTTTCATCACCGGCTTATTTTGTGGGAGAGTAACAAGACGAACAATGTTAATGAAAAATAAGTGATAAATTATAGTGAGAAAAATCCGTCCTCGAAGATTTTCTATCGCTGTAATTAAAAAGAAAGAACAAAATCAATTCCAAGTAAACATCGAAACAAAGAAGAAGAACAGAGTGATTGTACTGGTGACCTTCCTGCAAGATATCAAACTGTGCAAAATTAAGATAGAAGTTGCATTTTTTAATATTTTTATTTATCTCCTTTTTTAATACACATATAAATTTATAAAAGAGAGCGAAAGGGAGAGAGAGAGAATATATATATATTCATATACATATTATGTACACGAATCTACAATTTGTCATTCAGTAGTATTATCATAAATATAAAAAACTGTAAGATTGAATGAATGTAATGTATGATAAATTGAAAATGATTTGCATTTAAGGTAGATTTTAATAAAAAAAATATATTAATAGAGAATATATATATATATACAATAAATTGAAATGAGGAATGAAATTTTATGTCAATATTCTATACATTTGTGATATATAACAAAAATTCGTATAAAAATAAAATGGTCACATTTTATTTAAAGCAAAACATATTATCTGGGCACAAATTACCTTGGTCTTCCATTTTAGAACGTTAGAATGCATATAGAATAAAAATTATCGGGAATTATTTACAATGAATGAACTTGGACAATTATGTAATGTGCACATAATATGAAACGTATAAGAATATTACATATTTCCTGACAAAAAAAGTTATGCTCAATTTATAGTAATTAAAGCTATTTAATCTTATCATTGAATACATATATTGCTACTGTGTATCATAAGTTAAGGTATAAGACCAAATATTGTGTTACACGAAATATATTACGAGGTGAAATTTCAAGGTAAAGATGCTGAACTGTAGTCATGCCGTTGTTAGTTATAAAAAATAAATTTTCTTTCTACCCATATTTATATTGTAAAAAAATATAACCCAAGTATCATATACGTAATTCAGTCATAACGTCTAAATATAATGAAACTCAAGGTAAATGAAGCGAATTTCTCATTTAACAAAATTTAATTTCTAGTAGGCTATAGTTCCGCTGAAAATCTATCTATCTGATATGAATCATTACTAACAAAGTTAGTTGATGGCCACAAAAGGAATACAGCGAAACCGTGCACCTTGCTTTGCTTTTATGGCAGTAATTTTTGAGTTCAAACGGTGCGCAACGGTCGTACATATAATTCGATTGAAGGTCGCGAGGAGGCGCGACAATCGCGTGAAGTACAAGATCCAGCAAAACATTAACATCAAAAACCTCTGTAGCGCAGGTCCGCAACGTTGTTTCCGTTGAACGGACGAAATTGTAGCTACAGTGAGTGTTTGTTGTGTGAGAAATCTACATTGTTTAATGTTGTGTGTGTCAAGTGTATAACATGATTGTTACGAACTATTAATGAATCCCTATTGTTACCAACTCAAATAATAAACAAATACATGAACTAATTATATCAAACAATAGTATCGAAAACCATCGTGGAAAGATTGATATATGTGACGTGCGTCGAAGGACATCATCATCGAATAGAAAAACACATTGAAGGAGTAGAACGCATACGACAAATGTCGAATCGTAATGAACTGCGCAACGACATAGGTGTGGCGCGTAAAAGAGAGAGCGTACATACACGTATAAGTAGGCATACGTGCAATACGAGCTCCCTTGGAATGAATGTAACCAAGAATTGGATTAACTTTCCCCAGTTACATTTACGTTTAAGAAACCGATCGATTCTTTCAATGCGGTATCAGCTATAATAATCTGATCCTACTAAGTTAATCGTCTCTGCTCTATATCGCCGAGTTACATTGGTATTTAAGATCAAGATAAATCCTGTACTGATCTCGGTGAAGTAAATATCACTGTTGGTATTGAAAACACACCGTGTGGGTGCGTGTGCGTGAGCGTACTCGTGCCCGTGCCCGTGCCTGCGCCTATGCGTCTCCGTTCGCCAAGTTGTGGTGATCTTCGTAGAGGTGGCGGCGGCGGTGGTGGAGACAGTGAAGGCGGCGGCGGCGGCGGCGGCGGCGGCGTATGGATCGACGCAGGTGGCGCCGGCAGCAGTGGTGCGCTTATCAGGAAGCTGACATCTTCGCGGAGGTGGCGTGGCGGCGGCTGCTGCTGGTGGCGGGTCATGATCAACCGCTCGAGAGGGTACCGTCCGTGACCGATGGCCAGAGCGATGCCGAGGTGCGGGTGCGCAGGTTACGGTATATCGCCTCTCATCCTGAGATCGTTCCGGCGGTGGAAAAGGTGTTAGGGGAGAGGTTATGAGCATAGCATATGGCGAGGCCGCGCCAACGGAAATTCTCAATGATCAGCAACGCAGGGACTCTCAACAAATGTTTAAATGGACGCATCGTCCATTTATCACCCGCGTCGCGGGATACTGTTGAAATAATTTAATGGGCCGGAAAGCGTAGGTGTTTTCAGCTGTGGAATATGCAGGGCTTGCCGCCTTACATTTTTTTTTTTTTACGTTTTTCTTCCAGATGCTGGATGGAATCTGCACCTGTTACGGGACTGCACCTCGCTCCTCACCCTTTACCTCGGCCCAACTTCACCCTCACCCTCTAATTCCTTCCAATGCTATTCCGTTTGGTACTTCATCTCTGACGTTCCTTTTCCTTCGCCTTGCTTTTGCTCCGTCTTCGCCTTTTGCTTTATTCTTGCCTCGCCCCTTCAGCCACAAAATCGTGCTCATCCTTCTTCCCTTTTTCTTTCACCTGTTTCGGCGGGGACCCTATTGTATCGTCGTACCATACCTTGCCGCCGTTTTAGACCACTTAATCCTTCGATTCGTACTTTCAATACATGTTTTGGACGAAGCCAAACAATGTTTAAATTAAGATAAAATAAAAATGTTCCCCTCCCATTTCTTAAAACTGTCAAAATATATGCTTATAGAAATATTCTACTATCCTAAAAATGGTAATTTCTAGTAATTCATCCCTTTGTACATTAAGCAGAAAATAACGTTCCATTAATTATAAGAGCAAATTTTACGTTTTATCTTCCATATATTTTTGTATAAATATATCTCTATTTTGGCACAAATTTTAACAATTTTGATCACTTTTTAATGTATATATCATATACATATTTACGTATGTGTATTTACAAGATGATATTTATTTTTTCCAAATGTAGCTCAGTTACCACAAGAGAATGAAGTGAACAGCACCGGTTCAGCCAGTGGCAAAAAGCCAAGAGGGCGTGGGCTTCTGCGATCTCTACTTTGTTGCCTCGGTAGAGGACGTGGAAGTAGTTCTAAAAGTTCAAAGACAAGCTCGTTACAAGGCGATGGACATGGTTCTCCATCCCTAAGGACTGGATCCCCAAGGTTCCTTCTCCCACCTGTCAGACATCAGGATATGCACAAGAAGTGCATGGTGATTGATTTGGATGAAACACTAGTGCATAGTTCCTTCAAACCAATCAACAATGCCGATTTTGTTGTTCCTGTAGAGATTGATGGGACAGTGCATCAAGTGTATGTTTTAAAGAGGCCTTATGTGGATGAATTCTTACAGAGAATGGGTGAACTGTACGAGTGTGTATTGTTCACAGCAAGTTTGGCTAAGGTATATTATGCAAACAGTTGTTTATTATTACCATGGGCTTCATATTTAGATTTGTTTGAACATTCGATATTTCTGATATTTACAGTATGCTGATCCAGTAGCAGATCTGCTTGACAGATGGGGAGTGTTTAGAGCAAGACTGTTTAGAGAATCTTGTGTTTATCACAGAGGAAATTATGTTAAAGATTTAAATAAACTAGGGCGGGATTTACAGCAAATTATTATTGTTGATAATAGCCCCGCCAGTTACATTTTCCATCCAGATAATGCAGTAAGTTTTACCAATGAAAAATATACAAAAAAGAAGAAAATAGTTGAAGAAATAAAATAAATTCATTTTTAGGTACCAGTGGCATCATGGTTTGATGATATGACAGATTCAGAACTATTAGATCTAATTCCATTTTTCGAGAAGCTCAGTAATGTGGAAAATATTTATACAGTCTTGTGCAATAGTAATCATCCTTATAATCAAGTACCTCCAGCTGTACAAAATAGTCCAAGCCCAGGGTCAGGTTCACTTGGTGCTTCCTAGCCCTACCTAAATTCTGGCCAAGTAGCCAGTATTATCATCGCTCAATGCACTCTGAGGAGAACTTTGATTGGAATATTCCACATTGCTTGCTTGTTATGTAGCAATGGACAACCAGGTATGACCCACTAAGTGTTGGGTGTATAATGTAAGCATACCTATCAAAGAGTCATCCAAAAGGAGGTGAAAATTCTAAACCCTCCTGTATTCATTTTGACACAACATGAATCACAACTGCTTTATCATTGGCTTCAGTTCTTTTTTCTAAGAAATAATAATATGATATAACTGCTCACAGTATATCAGGTACAATGAACTGATTGTATTTATCTAATTATTAAGGTATTTGATGAAAGATTAAAAAGTAGCTCAATTGGTCATAAACAAATAACTCTTCCAATCACATTGACATGGAATAGATTTCGAATACAACTTATTGGTTGCATAATGAATTAATGCGAGTTTCCGTGTTTGATGTACTTGAGAAAAGGAGCAAATGATAATGATAACAATGAATGTAAAAAGTGAATATGCATTTGAAATCGAATAAGTACATGTACGTGATTTAAATTCATGCAGAGTATATACAAAATTATTTGCACGAGAGAATAAATCAAAGTGTAGTATTAAGTAACACTGAGAGAAAAAAATAGATTACTTAAGAGTCTTTTGATGGGCCGTTATAATTTTTCCCTCTGTATATTCCGATTATTTACCGTAGTTTTGCATTGCTTTTAACCATGTTATGTGTGAAACTTCAATAAGTATTTCTTATATAATCATAAATATTGTGCAAAGAAATAATTAATTTTTATACAAATTTTATGAGGCTGATAATTCCAAATAGTTACGAAAAATGAAATTAAATCATGAAATTTTCTTACCTTTATAATTAGAATTTGTTAGAATTCATTGAAAATTTGTGTGTTTGATTTTGCTTGATCAAACATATATTTTATAAATGAGGTTGAGATATAAATCGGAAATTTGGGGAAATGATGCAAATATAAAAAAAATTATGTTTTAATAATTGGGTTGAATGAAAAGTACAGAGAAAGAAAGAATATATATTGTTTTTATTATTTTCATGCTATTTTAATTTCATTCCAAAGAATAATTAAAAAAAACAATGCAATGGGAATTGTATAAGATAAAAAATCAATATATATTTGAAACATTAGGTCAATGCATATCATTCTTTCCCTCCAGGCAGTTATGTGAATAATGGAACATTATGTTAATCATTACAATATCATTAACAAATTAAAATCATTTAGATGTAGTCCATAAAGGATGAATAAGTAAACAAATGTATATTTACACATGTAAATATATTTACTAACAGATAGTCGTCAATTTTGTACGCTTAATTCGTGCGTAAGAAATGTATAGCTAGCGTTATACTTTCATATCCAATCAAACTGTCGTTACTTATACTTTTTTATTTTATTCGTATCGTTGCTAATATATTTGTCAGTATGAATGATGCAGTAAATCAAATTTTATTGTACTGCCGTCATTAACTTAATTTCAAATATCAGACTACTAAGGATACTATACGTCGGTCGCATTATTGAATTTTTGGGAAAAAATTTTTACAGAGGAGAACAGGCAGTCAACTAGATACAGTTTTATAATGCCTGTTAAATAATTTTCTAATCATACATGTTACTCACGTCTTAACGTTCATCCTATTCAATATCGATGTATTTTCATCATCTATTTTACATAACATAACACAAAAATCTGAAAATTAACTTACTGTCTTTCTTCTGAAATTTTAATGTTTTTAAAATTTAAAAATAAAGAAGATACGACATTAATAAATAGAAACCAAATTTTTAATCCATCTTTTATTAAAACGAATTAATTGTAAAGAAATTTTATAAATTTTAGAATAAATCGTTGTTATTTTTAAATAATCATTCAATAAAGTTTAACAATATTATATATAGTTTGGAGGTAGTTTTTTTTATTTTAGTCTATATATTATTATTATCTGATATTACGTCGCTATTTATCATTGAAAAAAGTAAGCCATCAGTGTTGTAGGTTTTTATTTCATTAAAAAAGGGCTAGGGTATACAGAGATAAGAATATTATACAACAAGTTATACATATTGCATAATATTAAATGGCTTCCAACTATATATTTTATCAGTTTTTTGTTTTATATGGCAGTGTTTTAAACGGATCAGTATCATTCACAACTAGATCTTACTTTTAACCCAACTGGTATAACAGTGCATAGTGTACTAAAAATCCGAATAAGCAAGAACTAAGAAATCGATTTTCATAGCTATAATATTTTTATGTAAAAATCATATTAATACTATTTAATCCAAAATACGCGAACTTACTTCTCAGCATTGTATATAAATGTTGAATGTTTATATCTAAACCTTAACTTGTTAGCCGTATTTTTATGTTCATTATTACTCGTATTTAAGAAGTAACAGCATGCTATGGAACATTTGTACTTATTGTTAGTAAACGTACCTCGCCTTCTTCTGATTTAACTGTTTTCAAAATATAGAATTATGCAATAACCATATATCTTTACTTCAATCTTGATTTATATGTGTATGCTTTTCACAAACTCGACGAATTCATTAAAAGAAAAAGAAATCGAAAGTTATACAAAACGTTCGTTAGCTCTTAAAATTTCTCGAAAACGCAATCGACTTGAGAGATTACATAAGTAACGATATTTACCGTACACTTTTACAAAAGTATGTCAATAAGTGTGATTGTTTCCACTCGTACAGTGCCCATCGAAATGACTCTACTAATTATAGTGCACCTTTTCGGGAAGTGCATACAAAAAACACGGAGAATATGCCACCCACACAAGGAAATTTTATATGTATATTCCAAATTGAACACAATGTCTTTTATAATGTTCTCGTGTACTGTCTGAAAGCAGTCATAAATTTAAGATACGATATATAAGCGATTACAATGCGACATATACAGTCATGTGGCAAAATCCTAAGAAACAGAAAATATTTCTAAATTCTACGGTCTTCTCTTTTTTTTTTTTTTTACCATTATTATTTATTATTATTTCGTTCTCTTTTAATCTCAGAAATCTTTCATCTCTAATGATTGTTATCATAATCAAATTCAAGTACAGAAACTGTCATCGTAATGTAAAGCTTCATCGGTTTGATGGAAGATCGGGAGGATGTGTGAAGAAGCAAAGTTAATGTTGCATCCGACGAAGACCACGTTCCTTATCGGATCTAACATTAAACACACGAAATATCATACATCAAACATCCTTAAGCATCCATCATGTCGTGCTTCCGTGATTAATTAATATTAACAATCTAGTATATTGCTTTTATGGAATGTAAACCCGTTGGATGCTCTAGACGAGTATCCATAGTATTTCATAATATAATAAGTGCGTATCTTTTGTCGTGTTTCGTTTTTCCAAGCATTTTGTTTTGTTTTCTTTTTTAATTATTATTATTATGACTATTATTATTATTATTATTATTATTATTATTATTATTATTATTATTATTATTATTATTATGGAGTTGTAACATGATTGTAGAGACGCTATAAAATAACATTGAGGATGATGGCTTTCGTCTGCTACCAGTTGAGCGACAGAGAGAGAGAAAGAGGGAGAGAAAGAATACAGTACATTTAGATTTATTATAAAAGCAAAAAAAAAAAATGCGCCGAGAAAACTGTTAGCGCGAGAAAGGTGTAGCGAAAACGATCGTGATACGTAATTATATATATATATATAAATATTTAGGTAGACCAATTAATTTTTAATGCGCGATACTTTCGTACAGCGACGCAACGGTGTCTTCGAATTCGTAGCTCTTCGCCGCTGTAATCTGACATATATACATATATACATATACTTACATATATATATATATATATATATGTACAACGCATACATACATGAAAGTACAAGAGCTGTTACTCTTATTCACAAACAGGGAGCGTACAAGTGATATATTTTTGATTAAATTCAATTGTACAATATCATTCGCTTGTATGATTACGTTTACGATACCGTTAAATACTGAGCTATATCTTGAATTTGTTAAGAGCCCACTATTATACGTACCAGTGATTTTATTAAAATTAATTATAAATTTATCTATACCTGTATATGTGTAATGTTCGTTGCTATGAAGCGTAGATTTACTTAGCGATCTATGATAGAAACGATGGAATTTTAAAAGAAAATGTGAGGGGAAAGGATAAGTAGAACGAATTCTGTGTCGTTACTTTTATTGGCGCGTTTGTCATTGCATTAATTTCGAATGATTATTGTTATCGGCTAGATTCGCTCCGAAATAAAGCGACTATTTGGTAACGATATATCGTGTTGCAATACAGCAATAACGAACCGCTAACATTTTTCTCAGTGCCGAAAAAACATCGTTACTTCGCAGCAGCTTTGCTGTAGTACGAAAGAAGCAAATATAATAAGAGGATTTAATTTTGAAAGAGAGGAAAAAGAGAACGCGTGTGTGCATGTGTGTGTATGAGCGCGCGCGCGCGCGCACGTGCGTCTGTGTGTGTGTAACATGGAGAGTATAATTTAAAAAAGAAATTTTTTAAATGAAATAAAAATAATGGAAAGAGAAATAACAGAAATGGTAAAAACCGTTCGCCGGGCGACGGGCGCAAAGTCGAAACTGAAATTTTTTATATGTAATCAGTTTAAATGAATGTGAATGGCGAAGAGGCGAAATAAAGGAAAAAGCTCGAGACTCCAGTCGTGTTGCCCTGTTACATCCTGAACGATTGCTAAATTATTGTATCATTATTATACATACATTGTACAAAAAAGTGAAACAATTCGTCACAAATGGAATGAAATTACATACTATACTAGGGTTCATAATATCTCGTCGGTAAAATGTGTGAACGTGTCCGCGTGAGATAAAAAAAAATGAAAAAAAGATACTAAAAACAGAATGAGAGATGCGAGTATGCATGTGTAAAAAAAAAAACAAACGTAATTAACGATATTGCCTTGATTTGTAAATAAAATTTAATTACTTCCACTAATGAAATCTTCTCTGCGGATACCGAGCGGGCCGCGATCAGTCTACGCGGGCTCACCATCTTCGATTTCGTATGTTTTTTACTAAAAAGCCGCAATTGATTTTTTAACAGCGAGTATATTTTGTACAGTAACGGAACATCAAATATATATATAAATACACACACACACACATATATATATACATTATATATATGTATTTTTTAAAAAACGTGGAGGTGAGCCCTGTGCATCGTACCAGAAGAATCAGCTAGATTATGTAAATCTCCCATCCCTCCGACATGTCCAGTTTGCTCTGTGATTCTGTGTTTAATAAAAAAAAGCAAAGAAAAATATATATATATTATGTATATGTATATATGTATATGTACATATACGCGTTTGATAAACGAGTTCAAGTAGTTTTTGCATGATCCCCGTATGAAAGTGTCCCCCATTTACTGATTGTTGTACATTATATACGTACTTTAGAACAATTTTTACATTCACATATTCATTTGTAATAGTAAACGTTATTAGATTCTTGGAAGGAAAATTGTATTATGGTTTTCAGTCTTATAAAGAGGTATGGTAAATTTTCATCGTTGGTTTTAATTGTGTCGTTAATATGATGGCAGAATTAGGTCCACAAAAAGATTATACTATTTAGCAAATTTATCATAACACAAGGTAGAGCGACATTTAATAATTTTTAGTGTATATTATGATATTTCGTAGTTTAATATTATAAAAAGAATTTCATTACATGAAATTAGATTGTACGAAAGAGTGTTAGAACAGGACTGTGTTCGAAATACTATTCTTTACGTTTGCGTATGTATCATATGCACCTCTATATTGGTTTAAATGACACCACAGTATTTAGGTCAACCTGCTCGATCGCACACGATTAATTTCGATATTGAATTTTCGCGAATGGCAATTACCTTACTATAAAGGTAAATGTCATGACTGACGTACATATGTTATTAGTTTCCGGTAAACCGCCTGTCAGTGGTTAGAGCATATACCATACATGGTACTATACATGATAATATGTAGGTAGTGTTAAAACGATTGACATTCTGTCAGGAAAGGACCCTAAATTATAGGTAACTTCACTGATACTAAATTAAACAAAGTCAAGGGATATCTATAATATTTTGTAAACGTAATTTAAGTTGTATTTGGTGTGTATGTTTTCTTTAGATAAAACAGGTAGGCTTGCACTCTGACAAATGTATAGTTTTTATGCTTTTATATTAGATTATTTGGAAAATTTTCAAACGGATCAGATAATTGAAGTACCTAAAATCAAATCTATATACATTTTGAGTTGTTAATTATATTTTCATTAGAATAGAATTTTTATTTAGCGTATTTATTTCAAATCGTAGCAGTTGTTCGCAAATGTTTGAAAATCGATTATTTTTTTACAAAATAATAACATTGAGATACATTTAATAAATATATCCTAAGGTTAATTACTAAATTTTGTATAATTTTATTTATGTATTAGAAAAAATAATTTCATCGTAAATAAGATCATTAACTAAATACAGGGTAGATCTGACATCTGACATTATGTACATATATAGAACTGGGTGTCTCACGTTCTGAAATACCGACCTCGACAAAATTAGAATTTCTCACGCCCCCTGCGATTTGTTTCGGCGAATATAGAAATTACAACCATTGACTTAATCTGTGATGTGAATCACGTCTATTCTGTACATCACAGATAAGTAGATCTATGTATTTATATTTACTGTTGCAATTCGGCACAATGCACGCACGAGGCACCCTTATCATACATTTTTTTCGCAATCACAGTCACGATCATATATATGCTTTTGTTTTCTCTCTACTCTCTACTCATTTCTCCTTTCTATTCGAATCAGGTTCAATTCGAATGTGTGGCAAGTGGGTGACCTAGCGATAGCTTTTGTCATCCGTCCCAAAGCGGCGTAGTGGTCGCTAGACGCGCATGTTTGTTGAGAGATTTTGTGGTAGCGCTATGCGATTAATACACATCAAAACACCATCAAATGATGACATCTCCCACCACCAAAAATTGAACGAGTTGTCGGATCTGTGTATACTAGCGCTAGTACCTCGTCTATGACTATACGAACGATAATGTGATAAAGGTGCCCTAAAGGTAAAGAAACTTGCGACATAAAAATGCAGTGAGTGTTAGGTCTATCATGTATCTCGTTTGTACTACAATTTCAATATAAAAAATAATTACACAATAGAGAAAATAATATTTAACATTCTCAACTTCTAATGATTTAAACATATGCAACAAAATTATATTTGGCAAAAGTAGAGAAATATAGTACATATTAAATGAAAATATACATATATGTATGCAAATAAAATGTATCTTTATGTTTATACTTAATTTATTGTTAATGCAAGATGATATTCGCTATTCATTAACAAACAAAAACTTAATTTCTAACGCGAAAATTATACAAATCTGTGACTTAATCTTGTACCTAAAATGAGTTTTATATCCTTAACCTTAAATTTAAACTTGAGGCTATTAGAAGAAAAATAGGACATTAAACATAAATAAATGAATTATGATTCAGAATAAAATTTAACCAAAGAAGAACATTTTTAATGATTTTATATAAATATTTAATTTCATTTATTTGCTTTTATAAATATGATACAATCCAAACTAAATGACAATCAAATTATTGTGTTTATTAATAATTTCTTTCTGTGAAGATAACATGAATAATTTAACAGACGCACATTGGTTTCCCTTAACATCACAGGGAAATATTTATTCAATGACCAAATTGTGTTCTGTCAATGGTTCCAATAAGGTATTAGTGGCTTCTTTGAAAAGAAAAATATATTCTTGTGAATACCATTTGATGCCAAATCTACATTTAAGACCACTGGTTAAAGAACTACTTTTTACATACATTCCCAGTTTGTAACCTTAAATATTAACACTTTATCCAAAAACAATAGTTTTCTATATCTGATTAAAAGTTCCTATTTATTAGGTGGTGCAGAAATCATATCTATTGATGCTTATAATAAGTCTGACAGCGGTGATGGATTTGTGATAGGAATAACTATTTTGAAAGCAAGTACAGATACATCTGTAGAAAGATATCTAAATATATATACAGAAGGTGCCATAGATGGCGAAGGAGATGAAGGAAGTTCCATTGAAGCTATAGCACAAAATTGTCTTATGGTGGAATTAGCATATACACCGTACCATTTATATCATACTATATTACCCCAACAAAATGTTCCTAATGAGGTAATTTTTTATATTAGTAATGATCTTTTAATTATACTTAAACAAATGGAATTTAAGCAAATGATATTTTATGAATTTATAGCAGAATTATAACTTTTCCTAAGATTTTAGGTTGTTTGGTTACTCTCTGGCAGTGATTATAAAATACATATGATCAGAGAAGATAAATTAAATCACAGTTACAGCGAATCACCTATTGAAAAATACTTTCCTGAATTGCATGATATCCAAGGAATTGCAATATGGATTAATATTTACTATTATGATAATTACAATTGGTATGATATATGTGAAACGAATTTTTATGCATTACATTATAATAACTAATAATACTCAGCTAACTATATATATAATATATATATAGTTATAATAACTAATAATTTAATTTGTTTAGGAGACTGACAGTAATCGGTTGTGAGTGTGGATTGGTCAATGTAGCTATAACTAATGTTTTAGAATTAAAAGTTTGCCGAAGTTGGAAATTAAGATATGACAGACCTGTTTCCAATGTATCCATTTTTTCACTTCAAAATAGTATTGAGAAACCTTCTTTTCTTAGCTCTAATAGTAAAATTCATTACAAATATTAATATCTGTATATCCTAAAAAATCTTGATTAGAAATCAAAATTAATGTATATTTTCAACTTGTTGTAGACTCTAAATCTTTCCGAAATGATCAAGAAACAAAACTAAATGTTCTTGTTGTGAATACAAGTAATGCAGTTGTCTTTATGTAAGTTAATTTTGTTTTATATATGTATAGTAAAAAATAATTCCATATTTTTTATAACTAGGGATGTTTTAAATAATGGGATGGATGAAGATATAACATTAAATGGTAGTGAAACATCTGATTGCATTTTATGTTCTTGTATTGCTGACATAAATATGGATGGGCAAAATGAGATACTTTTAGGAACCTATGGTCAAGAAGTTCTTATTTTTTGTTTCATAAATAACTCATGGGAATTGATCATAAGAAAATTATTTGATGCACCTGTACATTCTATATGTTATATGGATATCACCAATGATGGAATGAAAGAACTTATTGTCCTTACACAACGCGGAGTACATATATTACAGGTTATAATTTGTATTTAATTAATCAATTATAATATTAATATATGACAAAAGTTTCAAAAATTTAAAGTAGACATATAAATTGCAGCATAATGTTATGGATGTCAAAGATAAGTGGAAAAAGCGATATAAAAAATTTCTTGAAGAAAATAGAATATAGCTTAATTTTCAAATTGCCATATAGAAAGACTTGAATTGAGGTTTAGTCTTCAGGGATTGAGAAGAGAGTACAAGAAATTACAAAATATAAATACACACGTTTCATATTATTGATATTATGTATATACATATGTGTATACACACACAAATGGATACATATAATATCAAAAAGAATAAAAGGAAATTTATTTTTATTATTACTATAATTGTAAAGTTGAATAATTTTAATAAATATAGTCAAAGAATAAAATATTGTTGTTTATTTCTAAATTAAGAAAGATTATTTACTTTTCAAATATAGCAAATCTATATTAGTAGATGACTCTAAATTATAAATTTTGCAGATTTTGTTTTAAGAATGAAATGATATTTTCATATAAACTAGTCAACTCACGTATTAACAGTCAAACGAATGCGCAATTTCACTGGTTCTTAAACCAACATGTTTCACGATGCATCGTATCTAGACTTCGCAGAATCAGTGACATAACAGACAGTTCAAAATAGTGTGGCACGTGCTTGAAGTGGAAATTGTCATACGTGTATCTTTTATGTTGTACCCACGCTTCTAACACTGATGATCGATATATTACATTACGTCTTGTTGAATATTTCGAAAGAATTTAACAGCGTATTTCATTCTTTTTCTTACGTGAATTAGAATGACTAGTAAAAAAGGACACACCCTCCGAATTGAATCAGAAATCGATAAAAACCGTGAGGACGGAAATTGGAAAAAGGTTATAGAATTGGCGGAACACCTGAAAGTACAGTACCCTAGTAATGGTAAATGTTTCTTTTTCTCGTAATGTTTTAAATAATCAGATTTACATGTTCAAAAATTTTTTTTTTGTTAAAAGATTTGATAAAATTTTATAGTAATTAACTGTCACGTCACGAGTTTCGTAACCTGTTTATGTAAAAAGAAGTTGTTAAGTCATTTCACGAATTATAAGGATTACATGTATATCAATCAAACATAATTGTAGTAAAATGTCATTTGATATAAATCTTCTTAATTCAACACTTTTTTAAATTTAAATTTATCTGTTTGTTAATAAGTATATCTGATTTTAACAAATACTGATAATTGTCAATAAGAATATTTTTTATGCCTTCTTAGAAATTTATTTTTGACTTCGAAAAAATAATATATCTTTCTTATGAATTTTGTATTATTGAAATCTTAAATGAGGAAAATTCTATACAATTTTACTTAAGTTAATGTATTAAAAAATGAACATTTATATCTATATTTAATAAACATTTCATATTTCTGAATATTTTAATACCGTTAAGAAAATTTAATTTCATACTAAAATATATAAGATAAAAATATATATCCAAAATTATGTATTCATGGTGCTTTTGATTGTAGAATGTTTAGCAAATTTTTTATGTGGGGAAGGAAGATTAGAAAGCTTTTTAGAACAAACTCCACCTATAGATGCCAACATTGGAAAAGCTAGAAATGGACTACAAGAAACTAGAAAATACTTGATCCTTGCAGCAAATGAGAAAGATAAACAAGTAATTAAAATCATAATTAACAGTTTTTAATTGAATAAAAGATAAAAATTTATGAATCTGCTAATTTTAACTTTGTATGAATAATTAATAAATAATATTTTTAATTATAGGCTTTGGTTGTATTGGATGCACATTTACTACTTGGTAAATTGCATTATGCAATGGGGATGTATGAAGAAGCTCTTAAACATTATCAACAAGCTGAATTACACACACTTACAGAAAAACCATTACCTTGTAGAAGCCTACGTATTATTGCAGAATCATATGCAATTAAAGGTTTGCATCAGATATTATTTAAATCATTTAGTACGTTGCTAGTATGTACTAGTGCATTATTATTTCTAATACCACACATAATAGCTTGCCAGTTGAATAAAGGAATGATTTATATCTATCATAGTTTGGTGTCTTATATATTTCACTTAACAAATTTCTTTTTTAATAATTCTGTACTTTAGAACATTAAATATATGCTGAATTTGATAGTATTGCACTTAATGTAATTATTCTAACAAAATTTAAAGAATTGCATATTTTTTTCTTATTTGTAATCTCTACTAAGTATAAATCATCTTGTACATCAGCCTGAAGGTAATACCTAATCAAAATTTAGTTACACAAGCAATGATTTTTGAAAATATTTGCTGTATTTTGAATATCACAACTAATGTACAACTTAGAGAAAGAAAGACTGTTTACTTTAGACACAGAGAAACATTTATCCTGCCGAAGACTGCGCATTATTGCTGAGTCGTACGCAATTAAAGGTTTGTATTTTGCTTCATTTTTATTTCTTTTATTTGCCATGTGTAAGTGTATTCCATTTTTTTATTTTTGTTTGACTATCCGTTAAAGTGTTATTGTATGCTTTATCATTATACAAAACATTTTTATTAATATAATAATCCAAATCAAAAATATTTTCATTAACTTTTAAAGGTTTGAAATATATGTTGCCTTGTCAATATCATTTTCATGCTTAATTTTATTACTTTCAATAATCTAAAAAAGGGAAAATGTTCTATTCATGGTAACTATGTTTCCTTACTTCTGTTTAAATTAATGTTTACTTGCATCTTATCAATATTGACAACTGCTGCATGATAAATGTATACTGTTTGAAAACATTCATTTTTTCTGTTTGTCTGTTAGACATCCTCTTATAATATTTATTTTAATTAGTGGTCATTTTATAACATATAAAAAGACTCTTTGCATGTTTTATCGATAATAACTACTACATTTCAGTTGAAACAAAAAATTAATAGTTTATACCTACTGTGCTGATGTCTTATTATGCAAAATGAAAATAAAGCTAATATACTTTCTGTAGATAATTTGATTGTTATGTTTGTATATCATAAACTTTATCAATGCATATAAATAACTGTAAGTGTATTGCATAAAATTTTATGAAATAAATCTGCTTAAAACAGTGCTTCTTTTTTGCTGCTTCTCTTATTCTCTGTGAATATAATATTTGTGTATTTAAAAATATGTACCTTAATATTAAAAATTATTGTTCTATTATATTCATACCAATCCTTAGACAATAGATCCTTTTAATAGATGTTTTTATTTACAACAGGTCTTTGTTTGGAAAAGTTACCACCAAATTCTAAATCAAAATATAAAATAGCAGAATGGCAAGAACAAATCATCAAATGTTATGAAATTACTGGGGACCTGACATTGGTGTATTTACAAGAACAAGAAAAACTTGCAATGCAACATCAAAATGGCACGTCTACCGTAAATAGTAACAATGCAGGTGATGATTCTTTTCAGCACATTCTTTTCCATCAGACAATGCTAATTGATGCTTACTGTTCCATAATTAATGAATGTATGAATAATGTTTTGATTGGTAGTCGAGATATTCACTGAATGAAAAAACAGTAGTAGCAAATAAACTTATTTTGTTATTATTAAAATAAACATATTTTATAAGAATGTTGCATTAACTATGTTTATTTACATTTTTTCAGGTGATATTATAGGGTTGTTGGTGGAATGTGACAAAACTTGAAATTTGGGTTTTGTAGTTAATACCTTAATATCATTTGATCAACAGGTACATATTCCTCTCAGTCTTCGTATTGTTCTACAAAACATATCGGGCCAATTTTGGAAACTGCACTACAAAGGGCACCCATATTGTACATTCAAACTGGTAATATTCAAGGTGCAATAAACCGATACAGGTAATTAACTGTTTCTATTAATAAAAAATGCAAGGAAGAAAATGATAGCAAGAAGATGACAGCAATAGCAAATACAATTTAGAAAAAATATTTTAACAATTAAATAAACAATCTTTATTCATGAAATTCAATAACTTATAAGGGAAATTTTATCTGCTGTGGAGTCTACAACTACTCAAAGTCTTAGAGTTACTTTAACAAGACAATTGGCAGAAGTATTAGTTCGAGGAATTAGCGGTGCGGAATATAAAGCTCCAGAAGCACCAAGTGATTCGACAGGTAATATTATTAATAAAACGATTGTTATTATGATAAAATTTGAGATAAAAATAAAATATTAAGTCATTATTGTACTTTTCCCAGATTCTCCTTGGAAGCCAAAGAAATATTTAGGTCCTAATATGTTTGTGCCAAGAAATGAGTATGAAGAAACAATTCTGTTATTATTAATAAGTGAAGCTATGGCAGTTAGAGATGCTGTCCTTAGTCAATCTCCAGAATTTAAAGATGCAAGAATACATGCTTTTGAAAATGCCACTGCAGTATATGATCTCCTCACAGTAGTCGTTGTGAGATGGAGTCAAGTAGATTTGCTATATGAGGTAATTAGAATAAAGTAAAAGAAAAATAAAGACTCAATATTTATTTCGAATGAAAGTTTAATTCAATTTTATATCTTAATAGTCATTTGAAAGGGCAATGAAATTTTCTCATGAGGAAGCCCATGTATGGACTCAATGTGCATTATGTTTAATTAGTATGGGGAGATATATGCATGCATATAGGGTTTTGAAAGTAGTAGCAAGATTATCACCACAGAAGGTAATGCCTTGTCTTTTAGCTGCAAGGTTGTGCTATGAACAATTAAATATGGTAAGGATTATGTTCTCCTATAAAATAAACTACATAAAATAATATACTGAAAGCATATTCGATTAAAAATAGATAAAAGAAGGTATTGAATGGAGTCAAAAAGCACTTCAAAGAGAAACATCAAATTCTCAAGGAATGCAATCAAGATGTCATCTCTATATTGGTATTGGTCATAGTATTCTTGCTACAAACACTATAGTAAAAATGGATAAAACCTACCATACCAAAACAGCTTTAGAATGTTTTCAAAAGTATGTACAGTTAAATATAAAATAAAGAATAAGTTACGTATTATAGTATTATACATTTACTTAATAGGGCGCAACAGTGTGATCCAAATGATCATTTAGCTGAATACTATTTAGCACACGAATATGCAATTAACAGACAAATTAACGACGCAATGGTTCATGTAAAAATTGCGTTAAATCTTCGGGCAGAACACATTCCATCCTTGCATTTATTGGTATTACTGCTGTCTGCACATAAGCAATATTCAGAAGCATTGCATCTAATAAACAGTGTATTAGAAGAATATCCAGATAATTTAAATTTTCTTTATGTAAAAGCACATCTTGAATTACAAAGTATCGGTGGTGAACAAGCATTGTTCACCATAAGACATATGCTTTTACTTTGGAAAAATTTGTATGAAGATCAAACTAACGCTAATTGTAATGAACAGCACAGTGAGAAACGCAGTGAAACAAGAAGTGTTTTTCAACTGTATGCTTCTGAAATGTCTGATAAAGACTCTAGTATGTATTTAATATCTTTTCTCTAATTTGTAATTTTTAAGATTAAATTGTTTTATATAAAAATTTCAAATAGCAAAATTTTAAATAGGTTCTGTACATGCACAATCATTGGCTGCTTCAAGAGTAGAACAAGCCTTATCTGAAGTTGCATCATCACTTAGCTCTTTTACCCCAAAGCCTGGACCACAAAGAGCATGGCTATTACAATTACAAGTTTGGTTACTACTTACCGAAGTATACCTAGTTTTAGATCAGCCAAATGGTGCTGTTCTTTCCTTACAAGAAGCCACGAATATTTTTCCACTAAGTCACCATATTATGTATACAGTAAGTTATATTATCAAACAAAAAACTAAAGATGAATACTTTCTATTTTGCATAACTTCATTATCATGATACAATGTATTGAAGCTACTTCTCATTCCAGCGGGGTCTTCTTCATGAATATAAATTGGAATATATGGAAGCAAAGCAATGTTATCAGAATGCAGTTTCAATTAATCCATCACATATCAAAAGTTTACAACATTTGGTAATGTTTATTGTAATTTATAAAATAATAGTTATTACTGTGTGAAATAGTATACAATTTTTTAACGATTATTTTTATTATTAGGGATTAATTTATCACTATTTGGGAAGTCAAAGGTTAGCTGAAAAAACTTTACGGGATGCTGCAAAAATTGACCCAAATTCTCATCAAACATGGTATAAAAATATTGATTTATTTCCATTTATATTTGAAAGTGCAATGGTGTAACTTTTAAATAATTATACTTTTAGCCGAATTAAATCTTTTTATTTGTAGGTATAATTTGGGAAAAGTGTTGGAATCCTTAGGTGAAGTAGAAGCAGCAAGTGATTGTATGGCAACAGCATTGGAAGTGGAAACCACAAATCCAATATTACCAATTCTCTCGATTCCAGTTACATTTGAATGATTTAAAATTTTAATTGTTTAAATATAATTAAGGACAAATCACAATTTATTGTGCAACATTGGCATTTGTTTGCTCTTGTGGCAATAGTACCTGCTTATCTCTAAACTGTTGCATTATTGTACAAATAAATGAATTCTTTAAAAAGTATTAGAATTATGCAAATAATTTATCAATAATCAATGTAAAAATCTCTAATAAAGAAATAGTTATAAGATACAAAATTATTATTCCTTTAGATTTTTTGTAATATTTAATTTTAAATGTTTTCTACGAATAAATTTTTTATATTTTATAGATATATTTATATTAGATAATATCAAACAAAATATTAGAAATACGTTTATAAATATTTATTTTTATACATTATAGCTGTTACACTATTTTTATCTTATGATATTCTACTATTATATATTTATTCTATACCTTAACGCTATATTGTTAATATATAATTAAAAAAACATTAAGGTTAAAACCAAATGACTGTAGAATAATAATTATTCAATAAACATTCTAAAGGGAATGTTATTTCGTAAGAATTACGTTCCGCTAAAAAATATTTTGTTAAATATAAATCAATTTACTTTTTATTATTGAAAATGCATATAATGTAGGTTATAATATAATATAGGTTATTTTCTTCTGTTTGCACATATTGTGATTGAAGGTAAGGGTTTTTTAAAGCTACTAGATAATGTTAAATAAATTTATTGAACATCTTACAAGTTACAGTTGAATGTGTGCCCTTATAATTTATTACGGTAGAAATATTTTTACAGTGGATATTGATTGATTAAAATAAATTCTAGACTTTTGCTACAAATATTTATAAAGTAATATTTTTTAAATAAATATCTTTGAAGGTTTAATTTTATAAAAATTTAATAATTATATATATATATATATCATATTTTTTAATTTCAAAAGAATTTTAATAAACGAAACAAATGGAGAAAGATATACATGAAGTATTAGAGAAACGAGAATAATTACGATACAATACTGTATATATGATATAATACAAAATTTGCGTAATTTCACGATAAAATCACTAAAATTTAATTTACTCAGAAGACTTCATAAAATATTTTCACATTGGTGAATGATGAATTTTTTTAAAAACTTACTGTATACCAACAAACTATCGTACAATATTTCTATATAGACTGAATTTAAACGTTTTTTATTTAGTACAATATTGATATTTCGAATATAGTATCATTATTTCCTTAATCACACGTACAAGTATTGCTTGCAATATCATTAATTAAAAACAAAACGTAACAAGAACCTTCTAACATTTTTAATAATGCAATCCAGGAAATTTAATAATCGCATAAAGTTTTCGATTTTTTCGAATACAATAAAGAGACAGCATCCTCTGCTGTATCAGATACATATTCAAATATAAAGCGATTGAAAATGAACATTATTTTGTAAATTGAACACGAAATAGTCTTCAATATTGTATTTTCTGTGAAATTAACACCAATTAGGCGCTACATCGATGTACGTAAGGTATAAAATTAACATTCTTTGCCGTGACACCCATTAAATTCCCTTCCTTACCGTTAATCGTGAACGCCGCTGTGCGCTTCTCCATCCCCCGTTCCGTCTCTTTTTAACGAGATTACGAGACTCCCTGTCCTATTCTATCGCGTGTCGCATTGCGCGTTTATTCGTGCGCAGGCTCACTGCAACTTAGACACAGAACTTTTTCGAAAACCTTGCTTAACAGCAGCTAGGCCCTTTGAGGAACTGCGTCATGAATCCATATTTTCTGTGTCCTATCAGGTCGAACATCGATTTTTCCCAGTAACGATGCCCAAAAACAGTGTTCCGTAGATACTGTTAACCCGCGGAACGTCGTACCGCGTCACGTTTAGCGCATCACGCATCTGCAGAGCTTACGGCTATGCGTAATACAATCGACCAACTATTATCATCTTACTCCTTTTTTCTTTTCATACTGGTCGAACGATACTTAGAGAGGGTTACAAGGCTCTACTGCATTGAACTTATAAAGATGTAGTAATACTGAACGTATGAAAGACGCAACTGTAATAATTATATAGGTTAGGAACTTTGACATCTTTTTTAACGTACAAGATACTTAAATACGCTTATAATAAAAGGGGGAAAAAGCATGCTACAAAGGATAATAGTAAATAACGTAAATTAAGTCAGTGATTCTTTTTTACATAATTACAGTGGAGAAAATTTGTTTGTTTGCTGATAATACATTAATAGAATAAAATATGCTAAAATTCATTGCGAAAAATATTCAAGTAAACGATATTTTACCTTACTAAATCTAACCAATGAAAATATTCCTTTTTTATATTTAAATGATTTCTTTTTTACAGTAGTTAGTTTCTTTCTGCAAATATTTTATTTTCTACATATTGTACTTTTACAAAATATGAGGCAATAGCTGTACAGAAATATCGTAGAACCAATTTCTGCTTTTTTTCTTTCTTGTATTAGAAGTTAATGCTTATTATTGCAAAAAAATTGAAATTATATGGTTAGTTATTGGAAATTTTTGGGAAGAGGATTACGATGAACAAAAAATTCATTTAAACAGATATCTCGTACATATTTTCATGATCAAGATGTATTTATGCTTGTTACTGATACTGGTCTTTATATCGTAGGTTCTTTTGACAAATCCAAGGTGACCTTGGTATATTTTCAAAAAATTGGCGTGTAGGAATCGTCACTTCCGTTAAGTAGCTACATACGTGAACGTTCTTTTTTGCCGCACGCATGCTCATCGCTTATTATTGATATCGCGAACATCGTGCGACGGCGTTACCGCATATCGGTCACGGCCACCAGCGAAACTGTTAATTATCTATTAGATACGAACGAAGTTTACGAATATCGATACTTAAGCGACATCGTAATTTTAAATGAATTAAGAGTTTTAGTATACAGGAAATAAGCGAACAAGTCATTTACACGTCGATGAAGAAAACCCGTGTTATATTTTATCGCACCGTGACTAGATTAGCATTTAATAGAAAGCTGCACTTGCAACCATATTACAACTTCATTATGATAATCAATATTAAATAGTAATTACACTATGCAACAGTTGAACAGATATAGCAAAAATATTGTGTTATTAAGACATTACTTCATTTTCCTCAATAAACTAGGAAAATGATATGGTGTAGAAATGTTTCGAATTATGTATAAACAACATCTGTACTTACCTTTAATTAATTTGTTCTTATCATAATAGTATAAATTATATTATACATTTTGCAATACACCATATGTCTCATCTTGTACATTTAAAGAGTTAACAACTATATATTCATTTTATAAAGTTAATAAATGATCACTTTATCCGCACATAGCTCATAATTTAGAGAGCTAGGTTATGTAACTAAATAAAATTTCATACAATTACAATTATATTTTTAATCTTAAAAGTAGATGCAGCAAGGTAAACGATAAGATAGACAAGCTTATAATCCATAACTGATATATGATTATGTTGTATGACGTAACATGGCATAACAGTATAGTATATAATATGTAGTTAAAGTAATATATGAAAGATTCTATTTTATTATATGTTAGAATTATGCAAATTATAACTTATTTCTCTTCCGAATTAATTTAAAATCTATAATTATAAATGTTACAGGTTGTTAAATGTAATTGTTTCAAGAATGTTTAACAAAGGTTTATGTATCATACTTAGACAAATATCAAAATATGTATAGTATTCAAGTATAATATTATGATTATCTTTTTAATGATCGAACAGTAGATTATCTATAAATGTGCCAGTTTAAGAAGGAATTATGTACACAAATTCTTTAATGAGTGCAGTTTTGTCTTTTAATACTAAACTTAAGTAGCAATAACTGATTACGATAAATGAATACATGTCATTTTAATTATTTGGTCTTGGAAAATCTAATTTTTATGTGAAGTACAATTGACGAATTACTCGCTACATAATGTTGGACATACCGTTGACGTAAGGAAATAAAAAAAACAAAATAACTCTGAAACGTTGTAACGTTTGAAATTACCTGGAACCTTTTAATTGCAAATGCAACAGAAACAATTGGTTTATTGGACATTTCCTTTTTTCCTCTTGCATAGAATCGTGGATTCGTCATTCACATTTTTCTCCCGCGCGTCATGCGATGATCGTATTCAACGTAATCAACCGATACATTCTCGTAAATCGAATATCTATCCTTTTAGTAAGGTGTTCAGTCTCCATTCTGCCTCATCATCTTTTTTTTTTTAAGATATTCGTAATTCTTATGATGACTCTGACTAATACAGAATTCAGTTTAAGATTGACTTACCTATCTCTATTTCGGTGGACCTAAATTATTATACAATGCATCATCAAAATAAGAAACGTAAAATCTCTCAATTTTGTAATTCAGTTTATATTAGATTAAATTTTTAAAAATTATTGCACAAATTTACGTTCAATTCGTACTTATATGATAAATTATTCGAAGCAGATTGCAATGTCATTAGATATTCTTATGAAATTATTAAATAAATAAATAAATTATTCTGATATATGAAAAACGTAAAGAAATGAATTAACAACGTGTTGTAAATTGTATCATGCCAATTTAAATTGTGTTTATCCATTGATGTAATACTACGCAATCTAATTAAATTTATGCACATCGTTACATACGTACAAAACTGAATGCTAATTTTTTTACAGATCAAATTCTTTCTATCTACGAACTTATCTATTCTTCACTTTATTTCCATATCTTTTGCTCCGACCATTAAGAATGTTAAACCCTCCTAAAATTATACAGGTCAAAATGGAACTAAAGCACTAAGAAGAGCTAAAATTTTTTGCATAATTCAACGATGATAAAAGCTCTTTCGAGAGGCATCGTGAAAAGAATTTATCTCGCGTTCTGATCTTCGAATTTTAATTTCAGTATTGTACCCGAAAAAGAATCTACGAATAACTGCAGCAAGGAATAAATTTTGGGAATTAAATATCACAATCGATAGTTGTTTCTTGGCCTGAAAACGGCATTCGCCTAATCGCACTATATTCTTTTATCCAACGAACGTGTACGCGCATTATTTTTATTTAAGAAGATATCGACCGATGCTATGAAAGGACATTGAAACCGCCAGCACTTCTGGGGTTAACGCAAGGGATGGTCCACGTGAAATAGGCCATCCAAATATTTCCTTTCCATGAGAATACGTGAGAACAGCATCGATGAATTTTTTGTAAAAATTTTATTGTAATAAAAAATTTCAATGAAAAGTTTTGTAAATCGCGCGTAAGGAAAAATAGAACTTCAAGGAATAGAAAAAGGTAAGGATTTATATTACTGAAAAATTATTCCAATTCGCTTTATTTATCTAAATTAGTAAAGATATGCAAATATCAATTAACATGTCTACTATAAATAAACGAATGAAAGATACAACTCTCTAGGGCATGAAGAAGTTTGATTCAGTGATAAAGTATTCGAAAACGTTTCCTATAAACTATAAGCATTAATCCATCGTGACCCAATATCATTCGCAGGACGAGACAGCGAAGCAGACTCAAGAACCTGTTTTGCACCTGACGACTGTCATGTAAGATGCGAATTTCCGGCCATTCCAGAAACTGGAGTTGAAATCGGAAGCTGACTAAAAATGACGAATGTCATCGGGATTATGATACCAAACGAACGAAATATCGTTGCAGCAATTATTCTTGTCAGTAGAATAAGCTACGATAGCTTAGGGCTTAGGGGACTAACGATATAGAAATCGTAAGAAAGCGAATGAAAAGAGAAAAAGAGAGAAAGAGAGAGAGAGAGAGAGAGAAAGAAAAAAAGGCAGAAGAGAAAAGGTAAAATGGAAGAAGAAAATAAGCATAAGATAAAGACAAAGATAGCAAAGGGGAGGAAGAGAGAAAAAAAGAGAAGGGATATGGTAAAGAAGAGAAAAGGAAAAAGAGAGAGAAAGAGAGAGACGTAAGGCCTAAACGCAGCCGAAAAACGCGCTCATTGACCATTGCATTCGAGCCATCTCTCGCAGGGAAGCCCGGCTTTGACCCGGTAGCCGGCGGCGGCACAGTCCGCGCGGCTGCCTGACGCATTGCAGGTGCGCGTCGGCCAATCACAGGCCTGGTTAGTTCGCCCGGACTTGTCCTGTAAACACGACCGCACCCACCCCGCATGTAAAGCGGATTTGCACGATTGTCTATGACGACCGTTCTCTACGTTGGACGTCGTGTCGTTCCTACTTCTTCCCATTTGTCCAATTAAAAACCAGTCGTTTTTTCAGGGTTTTCGCAGAGGAGAAGCCGCACGGAACTATCTGTCGATCGCGTAGGAAACGACGCAGCGCATCGCCGCGTGAACTCCCCTTAACCCCCGTCTAGACCGTCGACCAATCAGGAGACACCGTCATGTAGCCCGTTAGGGGCGGCGTAGTGATACCTGACCGAGACAAGCGGCAGAGAGGCTCGTACACCGAGAGAGAACGGTGGACTCCATTGCTGTTCGGAGTGCGTTTCTCGTCGGCCGTGTCGTATTGCGTGTCTGTCCGCGCTTTCGTGCACACAAGTTTTACTTTCCACGTTGGCCCAGAGAGAGATTGTGAATAGTATCCTTTGTGTTCAGTGCCTAAACCGATATTTCAAATCGTCGAGCGTACTGAGATATAAAAGAACCGAGCCAAAATGGTAAGTCGAATATGCTTTCTTTCCTGGTGCGTGTGCCTATGCGGACGTCGTTCAGCGGTCCCTCGCCCTCACCCTCCTCCTAGGCTTTCGTTTGCCGCATTGACGCGTCGAGTGCACGTGCAACCTACCGATACGCATTTATTGCAAAACTTCTTTTTTTCCATTTTTATCCGATTCAAAAGATTTCATTTCCAGATCCTATGATATTTTTCCACTTTATCCCACGTATGTTTTTTTTACCTACGCACTATTGCAATATTACATTCGTAATGGCCGGTATGCGGAGATGGACCGACTATCGATCCATTTCTACTCCGATGGCTTACATACGTTTTTCTCAGTCTCTTTCGAGATGTCATGAATTGTGAAACTTCCTCCGATAAAAATCGCAAAAAAACATCGAACGATCTAAACAGGAAACAATGATTTTTCAAATCTTCCGGCCGACCGTCAAGATACAGCGTTATGATAAGGCGCTACGGTGAAAACTTTTTCAGAGTCAACGTCGTTCGTATTACGTTGTGTCATGTATCAATGTAATGTGTAACGGTACGTTGGAATATCGAATGACGCGAGAAAACTTTCTTAAAATCGTTAATTCACAACTTTTATCTACATAAAATACCTTATCTTTAGATTATCAAATCTAATGAGATAATAATTGATATCGTATTTCTTTTTGGATACATCAAGGAATTCCAATTGACGATATGTTACTAGCGCTAAATTCGAATAAATACATTTCTTCATTTATTCGTCGAAAAAATTCAAGTTTTATGTGAGATATTTCTAAACGTAACAATAGTAGTTGCATATACTGAATAAAATCTTGTCGCTTATAGGCTTGATACACCTCAGTATCGTTTTCGTTTCGAAAGGAACTTGTTTTCATCATACAGTACAAACTCCAATATTTCATCCAATTTTTATCTTGTATCTAACAGGTTATTTTTTCGTAACATTTTTTAGGATTGAAGTACTTAATGAAAGAGTACAATAATCTTGTACATTTTCTTTTATCATGCGTAATCCGTTTTTTTCGCGATATTCAATGTTTTTCTTATGTAGCATATAGTATTCGACACAGTCAACCGTTACACGGTATACCTCACTATTGATTTTCGCGGTCTCTTGCTGTTGCGCCAATTTCCCTGATTCCTTGTACGTTCTTGCATTCATCTTCTTCTAACGATGACTTCAATTAACTTTTCACAAAAGTTAATTTTTTTTAATACGAAAATATAAACATTAAATTCTACATTTTATTTTTATACTTAATCACGAGAACTTTATGAGAATTTTATACTCACAGTATAATATAAACACATTTTTTGTATATTTTCTAATTGCATAAGTTCAATTTTTATGATTTCAAATCAAACAAGATCATACGCTATGTAATATTCAAATTTTTGAAAATATTTTCCATTTTTAGTTGCAGTTTTATGATGTTCGACGATGTTGGTCGATCGTCTTACCGCATAACCTAAAATATAGATACGACCATTCTAAAGTGTTTCTTAAGCATATAAATATTTAGTTTTTATAAATAAACCTTCAGTTGTATTAAAAATTAATTATACTCCAACGTAATATAAACTTTTTTAGTTAGATTCTTAACGAATATATATATATATAATATTTGCGCTTATATATATATATATTTATATACATATATACTTTCCTTTTAATAAACAACTGAAATATTAAATATCAAATTATTAGTTTATTTATGACATTTGTTTTTATATAGGTCTAGGTGCTCAATGGATATTTTTGTATAAAGTATATAGAAGAAAGCATAGTATGTAGTACATATATATATATAAATATATATTTATATATATATGCACAACTGACCTATATTGTAAGGTGTTTTATTCTAGAAATCATAGGCTGATTTAAAACAACTTTTTATATTAACGACTGCACTTCCTTATCATTTATTTAATAGTTGTTTGTCTACAAATACAAAAATGTATTTAATTCGTTATTTTATTTAGGGATCTGATTATAGCAACAGATAATTATTTCTTAGATATTCTTCGACCGGAACGAGCTTATGGTAAATATTTATTGATAGTTAAACAGCCACGATATGTATTTTATTTAGAATTAAGGTTGAATGAATTGGATTTCCGATGAAATAAAACAAATACTTTAAGTTTAGTTGGTTGTTAGATGTATACACTTGCGATTGAACGTATACAAATGCAAGCATAGCTTCATTTGAGAAATGAATTCTTCATATAGTATAAGTTTATCGTATGGTTTGACTTAGATTAAATCTCGGTTGTGTGTCTTGGTTAGATGTTTGATTGAATCTAATTCGAGTAAGAATCGAAGCTTCTTCGAGCGTTCAAGCTTCGCTCTACGATTTTTCAAAAATACACGTTGATTAGCAGGTGTCTTAATTTTCCAATCAACGGTATCCTAAGTATCTCGACCCTCGCGCTTTTTCTTAGTGAGGGTGGGGCAATACCTGAACGGACGTAAAGCGTTTCTAGTTTTCAGCAAGGTGGCGGCATTTCCTCCAGATCGAAACATCGGCAATGCATTAAAGAGCGTTATGCATTAAGCATGAAAGAAATGAGAAATTTTACAGAAAATAATGTTCATTGCTGTCAGGAATTTTACTCAAAAATAATCTTTCTGTGTAATCGTGTTACGAGTCTCGTCAATGAAAACTTAACGTATTATTTTTGTGAGCGTTTCTACAAAATATAGAATGTTCTTCATTTTCTCAGCATACACACTTACTCCATATGACATACTTCAGACAAAAATATATCTTCAGTATATACTCATAACTAGCAAGTATATAAACAATAGAAAATATATATATTTATGTATTTTATGAAAGAGAAATATAATTCCCATTATTGCAACTAATAGAATGGTATTTTATGATATATCAAATTATTTGTATGATGTCTGATAAAATAAAGATCCCATGTAATTGATTTAACAAAATTTTAACTAGATTCTTTTAACAATATTATGCTAATAATGTGAACATGTAACTGTAACTTTTATTTTTTATTTCAAGGCTGATCAACTCACAGAGGAGCAAATTGCAGAATTTAAGGAAGCATTTTCGCTATTTGATAAGGATGGGGATGGTACTATCACAACCAAAGAGTTGGGTACAGTTATGCGATCGCTAGGACAAAATCCTACAGAAGCTGAGCTTCAGGATATGATCAATGAAGTGGATGCAGATGGTATTTTACCCTAATCTTATTTTATAACTGACGTATAACTCATTGCATTGTTATTATTCATTATGCAATTTTTGTATTTCTTAGATTGCATGTGATATCATCAGCATCATTTTCAAATCTATCAATTTAGATTATCATTCAATATATTTGCATAATGAAAGAATGTTTTTTTACACTGTTATCATTATCTCGTTGTTAAAAACATTGGAAAAAATCTGATTTCAGAAAAAATCAAAACTAAAAATACTTGGAATTGTAGGTAATGGCACAATCGATTTTCCGGAGTTCTTAACTATGATGGCTCGCAAAATGAAGGATACTGACAGTGAGGAGGAAATTAGGGAGGCCTTCAGAGTATTTGATAAGGATGGAAATGGTTTCATATCTGCAGCGGAACTCAGACATGTTATGACAAATCTTGGCGAGAAACTCACTGATGAGGAAGTTGATGAAATGATTCGGGAGGCTGACATTGATGGTGATGGCCAAGTTAATTATGAAGGTTGTGCAATTAAATTTATATTTACTGTAATTTCTAGATTAAATTACTTTTATCAATATTTCGTAAATTTTGATTAAAAGTTTTAAAGCATTTGTGTAATTTCTAAGTTTAAATTACATATTTGCAATAGTAACTCTAACTGTGTTATATTCTTTGTCTAGAATTCGTCACAATGATGACATCAAAGTGAATGCAACCTGTGTAATGGAAAAACTTGCAACTTGGAGTGGTGTTGACGTATTAAAATAAATCAAGAAACAAAGAAAAATATAATGTTAACAAAAACGAATCGACCAGAAAGTGAAAAAAATCTTGTATCTGGACGCAAAGATGTCTTTAAAACGCGAAAAGTCAACGTCCAACACGCGTTAATCATCATTAACGATAAGTAATACAGGGCAATTGTTTAATTAAAGAGTTATACCACTAAAAATCATTATCTCTAAATACACAAAATACTTAACTACACGCAACATAAACATAAAAATACATATTACACACACACATAAACGAATACAAAAAATATGCAGTACACACATAAACACATCTATACATAAAAGATGATTTATTTCCGTATAAAAAATATAATTATATATATATATAAAAATGTTAGATATATATATGTATAAAAAAACAGACGCGCATGTTTGTTGATGATAAAAGTAAATAGTGTTTCCCTACTTTCCTCTCTTTTTGGCCTTTTCCTATTTCTTCTCTGCACGTATCTTTGAAGACTTTCACATGCAAGTTTTCCTTGTAAATTCTACTTTTCAATGTATTGAAAAAAGATTATTAATCAGTAGACAGAAGAGAGGAAAAGTATTAAAAGAAGGGAAAAATCTAAGGCTATTATAGCGCATTGTGTAGGTTCGTTTATTGATCGAGATAAGTTGGAAATTTATTCTACTTGTTTCTCGATCAAGAAGAACGTGCTTGTGTCATCGATACAGCATTTGTTGTAGCGAAAAGTTTTATCAGTAACGTACATGTTAAGCGTTTGTTTTACTTTGCCAAAGAAAATTCGGATTGGACATCGTTTTCCAGAGTTCGAAATATAATGTCTTCGACCTTTGGTTTATCGATGATTCCGTACATACTGAATTCGTTACTACGCCATAATGGATAATTTAATTCTTTTAATAGCTGAGAAATAGTATCAAAGAAAAAGTATTAGGAGGATTAAAAAAAATACGGAGTATCCTCAAGAAGTTCAGAGATGCGCGTAATGCTATCTTGGACCACGTTTATGAGATCTATGGAATCGGGTTATATCAAAGTATTGATATTTCTGGTGAAACGTCTCTATGCTTTTTCAGCTTTGTTAAGCCTTTGAAAAAACCTATATAATACATGACACGTATTATACATGTACACATATATACACAGACACACAAACGCGTACACAACAAAACATGTAAGACATATTTCACCAAGTGCGTTCTGTATCCAATTTCATTATAATCTCCCGTTTGTATCTTATCTCCACTGAGAAAGCCTTAAAACGCGTGCGCGTTACACAACGTCGACACCACTTTTGTTGAAATATAAATGAAAGCACACAGAGATAGGGATGAGGGATTAAAAAAGAAGTCAAGTCACAACAGTGATTGGTGCATTATATTTTCCTTCGCCCAGGGGTGCGTGCCAGTCTCGCAAGATAAGCAGGAGAAACTGGTGTGGTTTTGTGAGATTCGTATGATAATGTTAAGTACTAAGAGAAAAGAACGATCACCGAAAAGTGGAAACACATGCGTGTCGGTGATTCAGTCATTAATATATATGTAATATATATTATATATACATATATATGTATATATGCACACATATATACACATATATGTGTATATGTATATATATATAAAAACTAATTTACGAAGAAAAAAGGAAGAAAAGAAGAAATAATTCCTCCACAGTCCTTTATTATTTAATATTGAAGTGAACAAAATGAGAAGTACTTGTATTTCTGGTGACCTAGATCGCATTGATCATAAAAAGACAAAATAAATGTACCCTCATTTTTAGGTCACAACTACTCAATTCGTTTCCTTCATTAACCAATGGACCTCTCGTTTCAGCCATTTTTATCTTCATCGTCATTTTCAATGGCATCTAGTAATAGTTTGCCGACAAAATGTATGTGTATAATTCACTGTCAAGATTCGCGTTAACATATCTACGAAGTTTCATCGATTCGGAAGCCTTTTATAGAGATATTAAGGCATACGAATCGCAAAAGGAGAGCTCTTAAAACTATTTTACTTCACTTGCGGTCGTTCTGATAGTTGTTATCGTTATTGTGAACATAAAGTTAAAATTTAGTGATTTACGGCGAAAATGTTCTCACTTTGTAAAGATGCAAAAAAAGAAAAGGAAAGAGGAATCACGACAAAGTCCTTTTGTAAATGGTGATATAGAAGTTATTCAAAGAACATCCCTATTTAAATGCTTAAACAAGTTATTGCTCGTTTCATCGATCATTGACGGTTAGTGTTTAAGTCTAAGTTAAAAGAATATATTCCAATATTTAATATTAATTTTATATTCGTGTCGCAAGTTATACATAGTCTAAACTATAATTTTATGAAAGTTCTTTACAGCGGGCGCTAAGAACGATATTAAGTTTTAAAAATGAAAAGAAAAAGCAAGTCAGTATTGTATCTCAAGAATAACTAAAGCTTGAGATCTATTACAGAATCATATTCTCGTTTTCTTCAAGGATCGTTTCCCGAAACATTTATTCCTCGCAAATAAAATAGTGGAGATTCTACTTCAGTCACTCTTGTTCTCAATCTTTTGTCCGAAACTATATAAAATATTAAAATGCGATATTTATGAAACTCCGTCGTGACGTGAATAAGAAGTTATTTATTTTTGATGTTTATCTTTGAAAAATAATTCCAATAAATGTATTTATTCATTCGGCTAAAGAAAAAATATTCGCTATATGTTTTTTTCTCCTGTATTTGAGATTGTACATTCATAATTTCTATTTTATGTGAGATATTTTCCGCCATATCAAAGGCATACTTCACTTATCGTGCATGACGAAGCGACACAGTTTGTATAAAGTGTTGATATTAAGTTAATAAATTGTTCCCATACATTAAAGTACTGATTAACTCTTGTTTCTTTTAATGTGAGAATAGCAGGTTTTTTAGTTTACCAAAACAGATTTTTTTTAAGTATATCACCACTCTATTATATGTAACTCTTAATTTATTCAATTTATTTATAAATCCAAACGTAAAATGCATTATAACCGAGCAATCAAGTATTACTAATATTAACATTTTATATAATGACAAACAATTTTAAGTTAAAATAATATTGAACATCATGAACAAATTTGAAATATATATATATATCATTAATAGAAATAATACAACATAAATATTTTAGTTTACTATCAGTCATAAAATAAGTGTAATTTAGGGACTAATGACCTAGATCTTTTAATTTGGAATTTTCAAACAACAATGCTACTATATGTTACATACCAGATAGTAACAATACGGAAATTTCAATATCTTAAAATAAATAAAATTAAAAAATTTTTTTAAATAGTTCTACAAAGTATTATATATGTACTTATACCTAATATATGCCCTTCTTTGATTCACTTAATTGAATTTTTACATTTTTAATTTCATTTCTTATTCTTAATAAAAAATTGGAAGGCATTTTTCGTTTAGATCTTAACATTCATTAGATACATAAAAATTTATGTAAAAAATATTGTATTTCATGCAAATCTATCAGGGAAGTATGTTTTATAAATACTTGATGTATCTTTATAATATACAACCTTCTGGCATAATTTTAAATTGTAGGCACACTTCATGTAGTAAATTTTTTAATATCCTTGCCTGATTCTCAGAATTCTGTAAATCCATATTTATTATAATATATATAGGAACAAAAATTTTTAATAATTTACATTGATCTGAATATATTATTTTGTGTTTTAAAATTTCTTGACTTAAAAAACTTACCTCATTTAATACAACAGTTGGTATGAAGGAAATTTGTGGTGTTAAAGCATTTGTTAATTCCCCATATTTAGCCAAAAGTTCTTTGCCCTTATCTCCAATAAAGCACTTAAAGATAGGATTATAATCTATGTTCATTTTTTTTGCACAAATTTCCATGATATTTACTGGCACTATGTTATTTTTAATCATACAAGATAGATACTCTAACTGAATGGAGGTATTCTTCAGGATATCTATGGAACATGCATGAATGATATTTGCTCCACATTCAATGGGTCCATGTTGGCACATAAATTCATACCCATTTTCTGTTTTCACAGTCTGTAAGAATTTTGTAAACTCAAATAAGCTTAGACTTTAAAAGTTCATACTTATTTTCATTTATCTCTAGATTAATCAAATATTTCCAACCAAAAAATAATTAAATATTACGATAAGTAAGATATTTTCTAGTAATCTAATGTTGATTGTTACTAAAGTCAAAAATAAGATAATACTTTAGTTTACCAATAATTAGTCATTGTTTTAATTTTATATTGTTTCATGTTGTTCTTTATGGAAACATATCTTATTATACATACGTTATAATGTAAAAAGTAACGTTGATACGTATTTAAAAAAGGGATTATACAGTATAACAGGATAAAAATATTTTACTATGTATATTATCTCTACTGTATTAATATCTGTAGAATAATAAACACATACATGAAAATCAAAATTAATATGTTACATTATGAATGTATTGAGGAAACATACTGTTTTTAAATCATTTTTTCTCTTTATAAAGTATCCTACCGTAGCTTTCCCATATGGTATAAATTCCAACTGTACATTATTTGGAATTTTGTGGTACATTGGCAATAATTGTTTTATGAAAAAGTTGCGTGAATCTGGACATAGTGCTTCGTAATACACAGTTATGTGAACCTTTTGCTTACTCTCATCATTTGTTAGCTGGTTGTCCTGAAGCTGTGCTATAGAAAACTTAGCAGATACCCAAGAAAATCGAGAAAGTTACATAATAGTAAATTAAAATTTTTATTTAAGCCATTGACACAAAAATAAAAATTTTATCTAATATTTTGTGTTGATATAACAGATAATTTCTACATTTAGAAAACAAAAATACAAATTTTAATAAAATTTCTGATTTTGGGCTTACTACAAATTTTTGCACATTTATATTTTTTACTTATTTAATGTAAATATGCGATATGTAATATAATAATGAGTAGAAGATAGAGATTGTCATCAAAACAAACCAAAAAAGCAGAATCCATAAGAAAAGCAATAAAGATATTATCTATCTATCTATTTAATGTAAAAAAAATGCATTTTTATACAATATTCTTATAATTGGAAAAGTTATTAAATCAGTTAATTTTAAATAAAAGTATTAAAGAAATAACGAATAATTCTAATATACAAATCAGAAACAAATATAATCTTGAAATATTAAATTATTCCATTTCGCATGACATTTGCTCGTAGATATATGGATTTTTACCTTCTATGCCATATTTCTCTTGAGTTAGATTCAACCATACTTTCGAGGATTGCCAAAGAAGTAAAACAGATATAGCAATCAATAATATCTTCCATCGAAAAATTCCTAGTCCCATTATCCGCAATTTTAAAGGTAGAAACTAGAACGATGGTACAGAATAAATCTTACTCGTGATATAACAATTTTAAACCAGACAAGAAATCTGTGCTGTCACATCGCAATAAACATGGAAGTGAATTAACAATATTCCGTACTGCCTACATTCCAACCGAGTTTCATTTTATCATAATATAAAACGACACACTTAATATAGATAAGATAAAATTCGATCAATATATAGGTTACTAATCACATTCTTAAGATTATTTTCAATTCTTTTTATAAGTCCACTAAATAATGGATATATATACATACGTATACATGATTCTTTACTTTTACATTTATTATTAGTAAATTAATTCCCATAAATAGAAAATTAAATTTTGATTATTTATAACTTTTGAAATAATATGTTCTATTCACAAATTATATATATATATGTATTATTAACAGAGTTAAACCAGTTGGTAAACCAGAGTCAACAAATAACCTCAAATATCAATGAATCATTGGAGAAAATTATCATGCCTGCATAATTTGAATTCAACATATGATGCTTTTAAAATCAAAACTATCACAAATATATGTTTATATATATACAATTTTTATAATCATAAAAATTGAAGAAAATCAATAATTGGAACTAATTTGTATAATAATATCAAGATATTCATAGATCTTACATATAGTATTTACAATATTTTTTTTATATTTTTTATTAAATATATTGTACATTACATTTTTTATAAAAGTAAATTTTAATGAATTAAGTAAAGTCAAAAAGTTAAAATATTTTTGATTGTCATTACTAACATCTTAATACTTCTAGCTATTTTTCAATGTTTTCCAGTTCTTCCAAGAACATTTTACACTTTCCCTTAAGTATCTTAGTTGCTTCTACAAATAATACAGATGGTGGTAATGTTCCCACTGATTCAATGGTAACTATAGGAAGAAAGATATACATAATTAATATATCAGCATGTGCATAATCTTTAAATGACAAATTTTTTAAATAAAGTATTTAAACTTACAAATAATATGATTTCGTACTCTACTTAACCGTACATATCCTTTGAGGTCTTCATGTTGAAACACATTTCTAGAACAGCTATCATAGCGAGGATTTTTAACCTTTGCCTCACGTGATTCTGGATCACCTGGTTTAGTTTCAATTACTTCTATAACACCAATACTAAAGCAACTTTTCAAACGATCCGCCATTTCTCCTCTGACAGGTTTTACTAGTTGTATATCTGGTAATAGTCTATATGATGCAGTAGCTAAATAAAAAATAATTTCGAAAGTATTACAAGTAAAACTTATTGAAATAAATTCAGTTATATTAATATTATAAAATTTAATGACTTAAATGCTAATATTCAACCTACCTACGGGAGAAAATTTAGCATGGTCTTTCCCGATTCCTTTCACTGCATGCATAAAAACATGAATTTCTTGACCAGGGCGCATTTTACATATTAAAATATCATCTTCTAGAACACCTAATTGCTCTGCTCCTCGAGGATAAAGTTCTGCTTGACGACCAATGGGAACCCATTTAATATCTTTACTATACACTAAAAACAAAATTATTTTTCTTCTTACATTTGTATAACTTTCTTTTAACTATATTAAATATTTATGTACCATTGCTATTTCTATACATATCATTTGTTCTTCGAGAATCTTTAGGTGCTTGGGGATTCCAAGTACATGATACTTTAAGTTCATATCTTAGAGTATCTTGATCACTAACTTCATCTTCATCTTTAATAGTGGATGAAGGATACTCAAATAATCTTGGATCAGCTTGAAGTGGTACTAAACCTAATCTTTAATATGAACATACATATATATAAATTTATTGTTTTTGAATGAAAAAATAATATACATTTTAAATATAAATAACTACCTGTGAGCTAAAACTTCATCTTGAATTAAACTTGTGTTATTTACAATGTAAACCTTTTCTATAGCCATGGTTGGTACTTCACTTAAAAGGACTCTACGAAATGCGTTAGCAAATCCAACAGGATAACCTATTAAATCAAACTCTAACTCTCGTTCATCTTCAGACTCTCTTATCACTTGTATTTTGAATTCCTAAAAATATAAATCAGTATAGTATGTAATAATTTTATAAATATTAGAAATAATATATTTTTTATTCAGGATAAAAAATACTTTTTTAAAATTATGCAAGTTCCAATCTTGTTGTGGTTGATAATTAGTATATTCAGAAGCCTAAAAGATAAAATTATTATTAATAATTGCTAATTTGAATTATCACAAATATATATATACATATGTACATTGTAGAGCCTCACATTAGGTATACCATGTTCTTCAAGAATAACACGAGATTTTCGACTTCCTTCCATTATTTAATATTTGTTATGACATTGAGGTTACATTTACAGATAGCAGGAAAACGTGGAATAACTCTGGTGTTCCTCAAATTATAAAATATAAAACTGGTGTTCCTTAATACATTATGTTTCGCTTAAATTTAGGAAATATTTTTAGTATAATTTATGAATTAATAAAACGAATCACACAACTACTTCAGAAATATTAATATAAATAATATTTTACTTAGTTATCAGTACAAAAATTGATGGTATAATGGATTTTCAACGAAATTTTTCTTTATTTTTTTATTTTAATTTTATATTTAAATTAAAAGTTTATAGATATTATAGGTAATTCTTTTTTGATCACAGCCTATAAAATGCAAAAAAAATTTCATATACTTAAATTATTAAAGTAAATTTTTTATAGAATATACAAAGAAATGACTTAACAATAAATAGCAATAATGATAATAAATTGCATACTATTACATACATAAATATCTAATAATTCTAATATGTATTATTAGCATAGATATAATTTATTTATAGATAAGACATAATTTATTGCGTTAATAAATACAAAAATTAATAAAATCATCTAGTTTATTTGGCAGTTTTAATTGTAACAAATAAAGTATTTCAGCGAACAGTTTTTAACAGTTTATTTTCATGTTGGGTTATAAACATTATATTTTTAAATGATCATTTTTAGCAATTTCGAGAGATTGAAATTTGCTTTTCAGAAAACGACACATTCAAATGTCAATTGACAATACGTTTGTGACCTACTTCCCAACACTATGATGTTTTCCCTTTTTAATGCACATTATATATTTCTTTAATCCAAAGCAGCAGCACCAGAAATGATTTCAATTAATTCTCTAGTAATTACAGCTTGCCGAGTACGATTGAATGTCAGAGTTAATTTATCTATCATCTCCCCTGCATTTTTGCTAGCATTATCCATAGCAGTCATACGACTTGACTGTTCACTACAGGCACCTTCTTTCATAGAATAAAATAATAGAGAAGCTAGAGAAAATTCCAAATAGCTCTGAATTACACTTTCATCCAGAGAGTCATAAACTGACAATTTTGGTGCATTAACTACTGCATTTTTGTCAAAAAGGGGTAACTGATCAACAGCATATGATACCACAGACTTGAATCGATTGTACACAATGCGGCCAGAACCAAAACTGTACCTGTAGACATCAATATATTGATTCACATATGTTAACATGAAACAATTTTATACATTTGAAAATAATATATAATTATTAGCATACCCGCTATTCATAATTTCAATTGCTACTTTGGCAGCATCATTAAATGTGGGTGGTTTACGACCAACTTCAGATGCAACAAACAATATATTGTTAGCAAACAAACGTGATAAAATCGCTCGAGATTTTTCACCAACACATATAATCTTCGTATTTTCACGTTCTTTGGGATCAGCTAAAAGGACATCCCTAATGTTACGAGAAACTCCAGTGTGTACAGCACCACACAATCCTCGATCACTTGTTATTGCTACTACAAGCTTTTTCTCGTCATCTGGTGGTGCTTGAATTTCAGCTTGTTCATAAAATGCTTTTGTACCAATCCCAAGAGGTCTAGCTTGTTTTAAGTCTCTTTCTGCTCTATTATATTTAGCAGCTGACACCATCTTCATTGACTGAGTAATTTTTTGAATATTCTTTACAGATTTCAATCTTATAGAAATTGCTTTAAGAGTTGCCATACCACGTTTTTGTTGCTGCTGCTGCTGTTGAGCAGCAAGCCGCACAATTGTTGTCATATGATTAGAAAACATTTCGAAGTTGAATGTCCCTGTGAAGTTAAATAAAACATATACATATATATATATATATATACACACATTTTTATTGTAATCTCATAATATGTACACCAATGTATTTATTAACTTAGGGTTTACAAACAAATCTTACAATATCAAATAGTCAAAATAATTAAACTTAATATCTGTTTTTCTCCAAATGAAAGAATTATTTATTAGAATTAGGAAAATTACTTTCTTACATTACCTTCATATAATATACTTTAATGTAGATCTCAAATTTTATTTTCAGATTACTTAATACTTTATTGGTAAAATATAACAGAAGTAAAATAAATTATAATACTTAAAACAAATATTGCAATTTTTAATGTAGGCTACTAATCATACATATACAAAATTTTTTAATATATTAGTAAAATTAATACTAATTTATAATTTCAACTTAGACTAATTAAATATAATCAAAACTAGTGATATACTACATAGAAATTGAAAAACATAACATTTTAAAGGAACACAAAGAACATTACTGCAAAACTCTTGTGTGAAAATACATTAAACTTACCAACACCGTTATTTAAGTTTTGGAAAATAAAACAATAAATTACATAAGACATACATTAATAAGATCATAAACTTAATAAACAAGATAGTAAAATACATTCGTAGTTTATATTCTTAATACATATTAATATTGCAATGTTAACATTATATCTATTACCAATATTAATTCATTTATTGTAATTTGTCATACTGAAAGATAATAATTACTATATTGTTCCACAGAAAACATTCATCTGTCTGACTGATTTAAAGATAGACTTCATAATGAAAATGAAATTTAACATAGATAAAAGTTTAAAAAAAAAGGGAGAATGTAGAAAGCGAATAATATATGACACAATATAATGATATCACAGTAATAGCAATAATATATCAATAAATGTGAATTATTTTATACTTAACTACAATATTATCTGATTTATATAATCACAATGGATACCATTTGTGTTCAGAATTAATTTATTTCAATGCATATATTTGTTGCTTTTTATTTATTTTTTTTATAAATCAATTTATTAAAATAACTACTTTAATTTTTATCTATTATAATAATTGAAACTCACCGCACGACTTAGAATAATGCGATAAGAAATGAGAAAACTGTGTCAAACGGAATGGGAATTATCATAGAGCATGAAGTCCCTCACGAATCACGAACAAGTATAATATCCATATATGCATGTAACTTCTATTACGGACGATCAATAGGCCCCCTGTGTGTAAAGATGTCTTACGATCTAGGGTATTTATGGATTCAGTGGTTATTTCAGGATTTCATTTGTATAGGTTAGCACCAATGGTATCCTAACTTCTCTGCTCATTAGACTGCCAAAATTTAAAGTAACTGCTAGGACATAAAGTCGACTATTTACAATTTTAACTAACTTAATCGACTAATTGTACGAGATATAGATATATGATATGTGAAAATTCCCTTTTTTCAGGACCCTCTTACTAGATCTAGGTATCTTCCTTTCCAGGATCCAGTAATCAATTATACATTTGATCGATAATTCTCGCCATTATTCCTAACAACGTAATGCACACGTATAAATATAAATGCATTATGCATGGATTTAGTTAACATTAACATAATGTACATGACTAATTATGTTACTATTAGTTTTTATGTAAGTTTTTGTATTGGGTAGTTCAGGTATTTGTTGTAGCAAACAATACAAAAAAGGTTAATAATTTATTTGAAATTTTATTTTACTCTTATTACATAATGAATTGTGTATTTAATATAGAAATTGTGACTTTTATCTCTTTTTTAATATCAATTCATTATTAAAATTGCTTATAAGAAAACAAAATGAAATGTTTCAAAATATGTGATTTAAGATACGTAAAATACACATGATATAATGTACATGAACACATGTATATATACATATTTACATATTAGCAATATTTTCACAGTTTTAATTTTTATTAACAGTATATGAGTTTGTTCCAAAAGTTTCTTTTGTTTTATAAGGAAATAATTGATGCACAACATTTTTTGTTTTATATTATTTTATTGAATTTTATAATAATAGAACAAAATAATATAAAACAAAAAATGTTGTGCATTTATTATTTTCTTATAAAATGAAAGAAACTTTTGGGACAGCTTAATATATTATTATATTACCAATAGTGTTCACAGATATGCCAGATTTCAATGAATTTTATTATTAAATTAGTCAGCTTTTTTATTTCCCCGTGTTTTCCAAGCTACTATAAGATTCCAGGAAAAGAACAAAGAAAAAGAATGAACTTGAGATGCTAAAAGAATAAATGCATACCATAATAATCCATATGGTAGATCCTAGAAATTAATTTTTATAAATTTAACAAATATTTTATATGAAAATTTCCAATAATAGATAATATATGACTTATTAATACCTGCCAAAAGTGAATTTCATTTGTTTTACCAACAGTTAAATATTTCCAAACGTCCTTGAAATAATATACAACTCCATAAAGTAATGGACCATATCCTAATAGGATGATACCTATCATGTACTGTTTTAATGTTTTAATTCTGTTTCTTTTAATAGCAGACAATGCAAGAAAACTTAACATCAAACTTGTACACCAAATATATTCCCACCATAAAGGCTATAAGAAAAGGGAGATATTATAATTTAATAGATTAATGTTTTATATTAAAGATCATATACCTGAGGTACTTGTAGTTCTTCAATCTCCAAAATAAATATATCCAAATGGTCTAAAATATCGGCTGATAGCTTGGCAAGCATAACGAAGAAAAGAAGATAATGAAAAAATATGCAATATTTCAGTCTTGATTTATTTGTTGCGCTAAAAGGAATGCACGTTTAATTCTAATAATAAATAAATAACAGTTGAGGAATGATTTATTTTTAATTATTATTTTATTCAATTTTAGAAATATTATACGTGTAGAATATCAAAATATTTTTAATGAAAGAAAGAGAAAAGTAGCTGATATACATGTCGTTTTTGTTATGTCTTAATTACCTGATTTGATAATGACCAGCAATCTTTTGTCTATGATTAAAATCACTTCCATCTGTACCCAGAGCCTGGGACAGTGTTACTTTTGAAGCCATATTTCGAAATTATGGTGACTAAGATATAAGAAATCAGTTTCTGTTTTAACAACAGAAATTTACGTATAAACAATTTTCGAGCTGCAATTCAAGATAAACCATTCGGCACTTCATTACCAACTATTTTACTATTTTTAAACTTTTTCGAAGCTCTGTTAGTGGCCTCATGGGTCACGGATCTCTGCAAATGTGTCGCTTTTATTAAGTCACGTTTTCATTTTATGAAACTGAACATTATTTTTACTGATTTTCTTTTTTATATTTTTTTCACAAATAGATATTTTTAATTATTATAATTTATTATTTGTATCATTTTGTAAGTCGATAAATCAAAATCTTGTAACTATTTAGTAGATATAGATAAATAATGTAAAATGAAGATTATCATCATGAACATTAGTTTCGCATTATATTATATGATATAATTAGAATTTATTACATTTAAAAAAAATTTTTTTAAATAAATAATACAGTTTTGTTTCTAGATAATACACAAAATTATATTACGTACCACGCAATTACTTTCTATTATGTTTTATATTAGCGAAGGAAATTATATGTTTTATATATTATATGAAGATAGGCAAGACATTTTTTTAGAGTTTCATTTTTAATTTTATTTATACATAATGAAGTGAATTCATTGTCATAGATAGTAGACAAAAAAATGATAGAATGCGTACATATAACATACAAGTTCTATTTCAATTAATCTATATAATATATATGTATGTATAACAGTTTGAAACATGACTGTAATTTAAAAGGTGTGAGATTTAAATATTGAACACGTGTATTACGAAACATAACCTTAAATATGGAACATTGAATTTAACATTCAAAATATTATAAAATATTATGAATGATATAAAGTGATATGATAATAACAATGTTACAAAACGTATAAAGAAAAAGTGTTATTTATACAAATTGATAATAATTATGATGTAAAATTAATAATGTTATGATATAAAATAGAGGAATATTACTATAATATTATTTAACGAATAAATCCAATTTGTTTTTATTAAAATGAGTTTTAATGAAGTAAAAGAATTCATTGAAGAAGGAGATGTAGTCATTTTATACTTAGGACATAATAATATGCATTCTTTAGAAATAAAGGCAAAAATTCCCAATAAAAATGGTGAAATGGTTGACAATGTTTTTCAAACAAAATATGGAGCACTTAGAGTATTTTCTCTTGTGGGACACAAATATGGAACTATGAAAAGACTTTCGAAAGGATGGGCATATGTTTTACAACCAACATCAGAACTTTGGACATTGACAGTACCTCATAGGACACAAATTATATATAGCCCTGACATAAGTTTGATCATACACTTGTTGGATTTAGTACCAGGAAACATAGTTATTGAAACAGGTTCATCAACTATTAACTATTTCCTAAATACTTGTTTGATTTAATTCTAAAAGTACTAACTTATCAATATATTTTATATTGGAATTTTACTTATTAATGCATTTTGAAGTTACATTTAGTTCATATAATTATCACAATCTTAGTTTTAATATCTTATTGTTTTAGGTACTGGAAGCGGATCTCTTTCCCATGCTCTTATTCGTGCAATTCGCCCTCACGGTCATCTTTATACATTTGATTTTCACGAGCAGCGTGTAAATATTGCTCAAGCAGAGTTTGAAAGACATGGTCTTAGTAAATTTGTAACTTCAAATCATAAAGATGTTTGTATGGAAGGTTTTGGAAAAGAATTAGAAACAAAAGCAGATGCAATTTTTTTAGACCTGCCACATCCATGGTTAGCAATAGATCATGCAGTGGTTACTTTAAAGAAATCAGGTACAAATTGTTTTAGCGAAAAATTTTATTTTAGTTTTTCAGTTACTACGAACTTACATAAACAAATTAATAATAATTAACACAGTAGGACAAAGAAATGATTTTTTGATTATTTTATGTTTAGGTGGAAAACTATGTTCTTTTTCTCCTTGTATTGAGCAGGTTCAACGTACTTGTGCAAAATTAGTATCAAAAGGATTCATTGAGTTGAATACCTACGAATGTTTACAAAGAGAAGTACATGTACAATATAGAAACCTTCCTATACTGAATTTAGAATACCTGCAATATGAGGTATATATAATAGATGCAATATATAGAATTAATATATGTGTCGTAAAATGAAAGATTCTTTTTATTAAGTATTATTTTTCGTTAAATTCTTATAAAAAGATATGTGTATAAATATCATAACTCAAATGGCACGAGCTTAGTTTATGTTTTACACTTAGGATGATATTAAATATCAGTTTTGAAAATATTAATATGACCTTTTTTGGTAACTATGTTTTAGGATATACACGAAGATATGGCACAACAAAGTGAATATGAAAAAGAAGAGAGAAAGTTGCTTACTGCAATGCATGCTCGTTCTTTACCTGGTCATACAGGATTCATTACAATTGCTACATTACCTCCATTTTGTGTACGAAAGATAGAAATGGATTTAAAATAAAAAAATTGAGAATATTTGTAATTGTACTAAAATATCATAAAATTGCTATTTACTATATGTATAGTATTGAAACTTAATTTTCGTAGAACAACTTTAATACTGCTCAAAATAGCATCTGTGATAATAAAGTAAAGCATAAAATAACAAGTGATAATCAGATCTCAAGTTTTTCTTTATATGCACGATAATCTTATTAAAATTATTGAATATTTTATGTTTCTACTTTGCTGGGGTTCCATGATAAATAATCCACTCGGGTGGCTGCCTGGTATTCCTTTACCAAATATTCAACGACTTCTCTAGAATTATCCAATTCGTCCAAATTATCTTCGAACATTTTTTCCTTACGAAATTGTTCTAAAAATGCTTCTCGCTTTCGTAATTTATCATACTGTTGTAAGGCACGGTCAAATAACTGAAATACATATGTATTACAGATTTAACAAGGCCTTTAATTGTTTGTAAACATAATTATCAAATAATTTTGAAAGCACTAAATTTAATAATTAAAATAATTTAGTACCGTTTAATATAAAGATATTTTTGCAACTTACTGATGATATGTTAGTATGATTGGCTAACATTAAGCCAGATACTCTATGTGTACTTTGAATATATGGTGATTTTCTTGAAAGGGCTACTTGTATACTAGCAGGACCCCAAGGTATAAATTGCGCAAGTTTTCTTTCTCTGATCCTTTGTAAAGATTTATGAACTTGGGTTGGATCTACTTCACCCTAAAACATTGTATTTATAAGATTTTATTTTTATTTTTACCCTTAATATTTCTAATAAAACGTACTTGAATGATGTTTAAGATAGATATATAACAGTGAGATGCATTTCTATCTAATGCTGTAGAAACCATCATATTTTTCGGCTGAAGCAAACGTCTCATTACATCTAATACAGAAGTTTTTCTTACAGATGCTCCCTGTGAATTATATTTTATTAAATATGTATATTTTTAAAAAAATTTTAAATTTGGAATAAGAAACAAAGTTGCTCTATATATTTCATTAAATGAATACTTACTTCTTGATCTGTAGTAAGAGGAGTATAACCAGTCATGAGGAAATGTAATCGTGGTGTTGGAATTAATGGAGCAATTAAACCAACTAAGTCATTGTTCATATAAGAAGGATACCTAGTATTACATGTGAATTAGATAAATAAATCTGTATAATCTTTTACATTAATTTTTTAAGCAAAATACATATAAATGGTATATTACCGAAGTGTGGTGGTGCTAACAGACATTATTGTAGAAACAAGTTTATTAATTTGTGTAAAACTAGGATTTTGGATATGAAGTCTATCTGATGCTATTCTATTAAGTGCTGTGTTGTCGAGAACAACAACACAATCAGCACATTGTGTTAACCTTTTTAAAGTTAATAAGGAATTGTATGGCTGTACAACTACATCGCTGAAAAGAATTTTCTTTTTAATTTATTTATATTAAAAACGTACTATTGTTTTAATTATTATAATATAGTTTTATTGCATAATATATACCTTATCTCATCTTGGTTTGGGAAAACGCTATATGTTTCAAGTAATTTTTTTGGAAACCTATCTGCGAGGGATTCAAGCATGAATGAACCCATACCTGAACCAGTACCACCTGCGATAGAATGACACAAAACAAATCCCTGCAAATTAACATAATGATTACAATATTAATGATATAAATTCAAATAACATAACTACACATACCTCTAAACTATCACTTCCATCTGCTTCTCTGTCTAAAATATCAAATATTTCTTCTTGAAGTTTCTCTCCTTGATGATAACCAGATGCCCAATTATTACCAGCACCACCTCCATGTTTTGATAAATAAATATTCTCTGGATTATATAACTTGTGGAAAATAATATTTATAATAACAATGTATTTTAATAAAGAATATATTCATATAAATTCATGAAGTTAAACATACTTATAATATTTATACAAAATATAGTAATGAATACCTTTGAGTAGGGAGAATTCATAATTGTATGAATTACTCTGGGTTCCAAATCTAATAATACTGCTCTTGGTATATAATGTTCATCATCTGATTGATAAAAAAATACATCTTTTCTGTCTGTACCTTCTGTTGCATAATCTTTTAAAATACCTTCTGGACTAATACCATGTTCAGCGCATAATTTTTTCCAAAACTCAAATCCAACTAAAAATTGAAATTCTTTTATTATTTATTTTTTTGCTAATGTAGTATCGTAATACATCTTATGAATGTATCTTCAAAACAGAAATTTAGTTTCCTACTTTCGTGGTACATAAATTTTACAATCTTTATATTTCTAGTAGAAAACTAAAGATAAACAAAGATTATTTTAATAAAATATTAATGAAATAATAAATTATACGTAATTAAAAGTAAGTTATTTGGTTACATTTGCAAATTAATAAGAAGAAAAACAGAGAACAACATTTTAACAAAGATGTAAATTGCATGGTTACTTACTTTGATTACCGCATTGGCCAAGTTGTAAAGTTATCATTTCACAAGGCATCTTGAATTTCTTATTTAATTCTTATTGAGAATTCAATTCTTTATTATAATTACTTCACTTTGATTTTACGCGCGATGAACCTTCAATTTGATTGATACTTCACATATTACAAATATAACTATTCTTTGCGAATATTACAATAATATATATATATATGATTATGTTATTCGTACAGTTACGAAATATTTTTGATTACTGATAATAGAATTATGCACACAGAATAATATTATTCGAATCTGAATGTTATTGCTGTTGTATTCAGTTATAGATGGTGCTGCATTAAATGTCAATGTTTTTCGCCGTTTGAAACTTCAATCAGTTTAAAAATGCAAGGAAAATTTTCATCATGAATGAATTTATATTATAATGAAACAATACAGACAGAAAAACATTTTTTAATTATTTTGGATAGTTTTACATTTTAAAGAAATAATGGTTTTTATATTTAAAGAGGTTGGACGCAATAAATATATCTTACATTACACTAATCAAAATTGTATTATTATTTTTATTTAAGTTATTAAGATAATTGTAAATTTTATGATGTGTTATATAACAAAACAATTACATGAAAGTTAATGTTACTTTGAAAATTACATTTACATTGGACGATGAAGAAACTATACATATAGTCATTTAAAGCAGTGAATATATGCGCATATTTTTTGTATTCAATCTAATCCTTATGTCATGTTTGTAATAACGAGTGTGCTTCCAAACTATTTGATTAAGTTCGTTTTATCAGACGAATGTTAAACTTATCCTGATTCTACATATTTTTATGTAAAACACGATATAATAAAGTGTGACATAGTCATCATGTTATAATTATTTAATAAAATTATTTAACCTATAATACTTGATATGTCATCATTTCAATAATTTAAAGTTGAACATAAAGAACAAAGGTAATTTCAAAGTATGATATAAAAATTATTGTTTTTTCATTATTGCTTAATATATTAAAAGTAATTCTTTTATTTATTTTTTAAGTATCTTGCATAATTTAGGGAAACATTAATAAAATTTAAATATTTTAGTTATGCATTGATTTTGAACCATAAAAAATAACATAAATTATGTGAAAATGTCGTTTTAAATTCTTAATAATAAAGATTTCCTTTTGAATGATGGTGTTGTCATTTAACAGATGTCTGCGAGTAAGTGTCGGAATTGTGGATCTACAAATATTGAAACAGATCCAGCCCGAGGAGATGCTGTCTGTACAGATTGTGGTTTTGTGTTGGAAGACCAACTTATTGTTAGTGAAACAGCTTTTAAAGAGACACCATCTGGGAATATGATGGTACTTGGTCAATTTGTTGCTAATGACAGCACTGGTGGAGCTACAGGATTTGGAGCAAGTACGTTATTTTATAATAAATATGACATTAAATATTCTTTATTTTCTTATTACTAGTTTCCATCATTTGTCTAGTTTAATCATTTTTATGTTCATAGCATATCACGTCAATGGAAAAGAATCCAGAGGAATAACATTGCAAAATGCAAGAAAAGGAATAACTCATTTATGTATGCAATTACAGTATGTAAATTTTTTCTATAATACAATCAGTAAATTATTAATTTCATTTATTATATTTTATAAAATATTTAATATGTATTTTATTTTGTTACTAGATTAAATCAGCATTGTATTGATACATCTATGAATTTTTATAAAATGGCATTGAATCGTCAGTTAACTCGTGGGAGGAAGCAAGCACATAATCATGCAGCTTGTGTTTATATTACTTGTCGTACAGAAGGCACTGCACGTATCCTTTATATTTTCATAAAATAAAAAACAATATTTTTCTTATAATTATCATTCTTGAATTTATTTTTGCTACTTTATATCTATTTCATAAATACAAAGTATTTGGTTTAGTGTGAAATCTTATTGAAATATAAGTTTTTTTATGATATAAGTCGGAAGCTATCCCAAACTGAAAAGCAAGAATTATAATAAATAATAATATAAGTTTCGTTTGTTATGTATGACAAGTTTTCAGAAGTAAAGTATGTACTTAACCAATTATTTAGATATGCTTATTGACATCAGTGATGTGCTGCAAATTTGTGTTCATGAATTGGGACGCACATATCTGAGGTTTACGCAAGCTCTTTGCATCAATATACCTTCAGTAGGTAAGCATTTTATAAACTTGCATGTTATAAATTTTTACTTCTAATTTATGCCTGTATTCAATTTATTTGCTCTCATTTAAGAACAAATTAACTAATTTTTAAGTATCATTAAATGTTACATGATACATACATAATCTTTAACTTCTAATAAAATAAAATAGTTCGATTTGCAATTAATTAGATTGACATGTTTTATTCTTCAGATATAAATTTTCTTATTTCGTAAGGTACTTTTATCAGAAACAACAGTTATTGTTACATTTATTACCGCTTGAAAAAGATTATAAACAGTGATTTCTTACATACATTATCGTTGTATTAAATGTTAAATTTGAAAAAATACAAAATTAAATACTTGATTAACTATAGTAAAAATTTGTTCATATTTGAAATATCTCTAAGTATTAAATATAACATTTGTGTCTTCACATACACTCAGTTTTTTAATAGTAAAGTATAATAGTGAAATATTAATTCAAAATTTAGCCCTATTGTATACGAGATGTACAAAAAAATTGAGGACACTGCTAAAGCTGAGGATAGAAACCTTAGAAACATGTAGTATTCATCATAACAAGCAAAAAGCTTTTAATAATCATGGGTCAAAAACCGTTAATTTCAGAGATGTTTAATTACGAAATGTTTAGTATATAATAAACCAGCTGCTTTGTTGCCAAGAGATATTAACTTCACTTCCGTAAAATCCAAAACCAAGAGATAAGGAAAATGCCGAGATTTTTCAATGTATATGTATTTCTGTAAGAAAATATGCTGAAGTGTATGCTGAACTGAACAGGGGTCATATTGAGCATATGTTGTAAGGGTAATATCTTACTGACAAAAAACTTTGTAACTCTGAAATTAATAGTTTTTGAACCTATGTTTATTAAAAATTTTTGCTGAGTACTACATGCTCCTAAAGTTGTATTCAACTTTTTTGTTCACTCCGTATATTACTAAATAATCAAGAAATCTGAAGTACTTTAATACATAAAAGTATAATATAAGATGACTATTCTTTAAATTTATTGCTTGTGTAGACATTTTCAATTACACTTTTCATATTTTATATTGTAATGTTAAATAATTTTTTGATTTTAAATAATATCAAATATCTAAAATGGAGAATACAAAACTAAATCTCTTATTTATTAGTAATAAATTAATCTAACTTAAATCCAAACTAAAATTGTTCACTGAATATTTTAATATTGTTTTAGAAGTTAATGATATAATTAATATCTTTTTTAATGCCAATCTTAAGACAGAGATGCTCTCAAAATTTACTTGTTCCTTTTTTTGGCACCAGCCAGTCATACTAGTAGTAGGAAGGCATTATTTTGTACATTTTATTATTATTGGTATTGCAATCCATTGTACTTTTTTAAATAGTATTTACTATTTTGCAATGTAGACTTTGGCGCCAGATTCTATAGCATTACTGGATACAATATAATGTTTATTATAAAAAAAAAAATAAGAGAGTTATATATAATTAGTATATACTTTATCTTGAAACTATACTAGAATATTTTTCTACTTTTTACATAGATTATAGTAAATTATAAAATTATATAAACATGATTAAAATATCGTACAATGTACATATAAAGTATTGTTGTGATTTTTATATTGTGTACAAAAACGCTATTTGCTTTAAGGATCTACATTTAAACATTCCTTCTAATAATTTAACAATCACCTTTTGCAGTACATAATTTCATACATTAAAGAATCAATAAATCTAAGAAAGTAAAATGTATCTCCTCTCTTATGAATATGATACAAAAAACAAAATAATAATGTTACAATAAAAAACAAATATTATTTTGTATAGGCAGTTTCACTTATAATACTATTCTAAAATTGCTTATGACGCTTTCCAATAAGTATAGTATATTCTAAAATACATGATATATGAATGCAACATTAAATCAATATTACTTATGTTAGCAAAAACAGTATATTCTCCTCCATAAAACGATAATGTACATTGTTCATTTAAGATTCTAAAGCATTTCAATTAAAAAAAATTATAGTTTATATATTAGTATTTTTTAATTGAGAATTAATTAGTCGAGATAACAATATAGTTTCCAAAATTAATTGATTTTTGCTTATTTCTTTATATTATTATTTAACAATAATTTTTAAGATAGTAAATCCTTTTAAATAGCACTTATTAACTTTCTCAATTGTTTTCTATCAATTTAAAGATCGTTTTTACATCTTCTTCTTCTTCTTCAAATCTAACAAGTATTTTATATACTTCACTTGTTGCATATTTACAAATAATGTTTCAAGTATTTAAGTTATATAAGAAATGTAATATTTTTTCGGAAGAAACAAAGCATAAATATGAATACATCAAAAGTTGTAGTAGACACACTCCTCTGCAAAAATGTAAATTTAAAATTTAATTTTAATTTAAACATAGTAAACTATTTATTTCCTTAGTTTAATACTGCCTTATTATTTGATATAAAAGCAAATATTAGTTTTTATATATATATTTGACTTTTATTTTACGAAAATAAATTTTTATGCAATTGTTCATATTTATATTCAATGTATCATAAAACAGAAAGTTTGTTTTCAAGTCTTTGAATTAAAATAAAGACATTTCTTTTTATATTTGATTAATAGAGTGATAATAACAGAAATAAAATTATAATTTCTTCTGCAAACTATTCATTATGATTTTATACTAAATTCAAAATATTTAATATTTTTTAGAGTGCATCTATTACACAATATTCGTCATCGATTTAAAAATAGTACTCAAAACAATTATACAAAATCTTGAACAATGTCAAGGTACATATTTTTAGAGACCAGCAGTTAAACCATTATTTCTGTGGTAAATTTCCATCAGTCATCTACTGGTGGTCCATAAAAAATTAATTCGGGTATTTGCCCTCCTTGTACACCAGTACCATTCGTACTTTCCGAACTGCATTGAAATTGAAAATTTACATTACCAACTGTTATCTCTGACATTCCTTCTTGACCGAAGTAACTTAGCTCGCCTCCGTCTAATATTACACTAGCTGTATAAAAGCATTCTGGCTCGATTTGGATTGGATTCTCAAAATATACATGAAACGTACTGCTCGAGCCATCCGAAAAAAATTTCGTACTATTTTCAGATAAAACACATCCCAATCTTTTAAGTTCGATTCTAACATTATAATCTGCAGCACCAGATGAACTTCCATAAAGTCCGAAACCAACAACAAATATTCTTTTATCAACGCTAAATTGAATTGAGTCACATCTGCCTCTGTAACGCCACTGATTTGATCTATATGCACATGACTGAAACCTATGACACACCTGCAAATAAAGCATAAGAAATTTTAGTTCTATTACTCTATATGTAACTTATGCAAGCTTACTAACTTATGAATAGTTGTTTTACATTAAACCTAAATAAATGATTTTGTTTTATAGTACTTACTTGAGTTTTTAAACCTTGTCGAGGTTTGGTAGGGAAACAAAGTTGAGGTTTATTACTAGCAGTGAAATGCAAAAAAACATCAATTGTTTCTTGTTGTGTTAAGATTCCAGTCTGAGCAGCACTATTGGCAAATTCTTCCAAATTCATAGCAGGAAGTCTAATTAAATATAAAGCAGATCCTAGAATGAAAAAAGCACTAGTGATACTAGTTTTTGATTTAAAATTTTAATTTAGATATTTACCTAATAGTCGTCTTTGATTGGCTGATGAAGGTTCAAGTTCTTGCCGAATACATTCTGCAGTAGCCCATCTTAATGCAGCATCCCATATATGTATCTCTTTACAGTTTAATGTTTCTCGAGAGAGCACTGATTCAAGAGTGTGAATATCAATATCCACAAAACCATCTGATCTTAGCGCCATTTCTGCCTGTATTACATTCAATTTTATATATATAAATTTAGTAAAAATATATATTATCTTTTGACGAAAATTTAATTATTAAAAAAAAGGATATATTTCTTAGGAATATATTTTCATTGATTTTATATATATTGTATGAATTACTTAGAAGCCAAAGTGATCAACTCTATTTCCTGAAAAATACTTAATTTTAATATTAGAATATATTAGAGTTTAATTTTCTAAAAATTAGATGATTACCCATGATGTTATTAATCAGTTTGGCCTCTGCATGATGCATATGTACATATATTAATCTTATATTCAAAACATCCAAAAAGTATATTTGTGTTCTTTCTAAATTTAAAAGTATTTTTTAAATTCTGAGAATTCTTTAAAAAATATTAAGAATATTATCAAATACAATTAGTATATGTAAAATATAAGAAAATAAAAATATAAATATAAAACTAATTTCAATGATTTAGTTAAAACTTAATCCTTTGTTAATATTGATATTCGCTATATTTACTAAAAAAATGCTTATTATATGATACAGGATACAATTTAAAAGTAGAAATAAATTTTTAAAAATCTGTTCTAAATGTATATATTAAACATGATATTTTTATGAGGAAACTAATTTTATAATTTTTTGAAAAACATTTAATTTTATGATGGTATAATTTATTACAATTAAATATTTTATGAATATTAGTGTAATAGTCATATATGTACATACAAAATTAATTAAATAAGTATGATATAGTATATAATATTACAAAAAAATGTTGTTGAAGTATTTTATTTTCATACTTTATAAAATTGCTTATTATGTATTTAATCTTTCGTAATATTATCTTTAATAATTAATGAATGGAATTTTTATAATGAAGTTTAGACGAATTTTGATTAAAAACGTATTTTAAAAATTAAAAAAATATATTTTTATAGCTTTTTGTCAATCAGTCTTTCAAATATTCACTCAATTTAATTAAAAAAGGGATAAGCAATTCTATATATCTTGAACTTTTTAATATACAGAATAAATGTTATAAATTCTTTAAGTAATTATTGGACTAATATTACATGTTATTTTGGAAAAATCATTATAATCATTTCTGTTGTGTTCATATTCTTCTATAAAGTTATCTTCATAAGTTACATTTTGTGTTACTTCAATTTCTAACTTATTATCTGTAAAATAAGGTTCACTTCGAGTTCGAAATAATGAAAACGATAATTTTTTGTTGTTAAGTTTAGAACAACAATTGTTCTCAGATAAACTGAAGCAATGAGATACTACTGATAGTCCATTTTTTATATTTCCATAATTATTAGTTTTTGTAGTTTTCTGAATAAACTGCTGTTCAGAATCATGTAGTTTGTTATTCAAACAGTTTGAAGAGTTTGATTTACTCTTTAATGTTACATTTAAATTATCATTAAAAGTAAGAGACTTCAACATTCTTTTATTTAAACTTACTTGAGCATCTATAACTTCCCAGCAACGTTGCATAAGATCTGGTTCTTCAAACAAACGAGATTGACTTAAAAGTAAACATGCATTCTTTGCTGTTAAACTTGTTTCTAAATAATTAACACATGCTCTTGCTAAATGAGGGACTATATATTTTTTAGCAACATAGAGTGTTGCTAACACTGTGTCAGCTTCTAATTGTACTTCATCACAGTACATATACCTGAGAAAAGATAATAAAATAAGTAGTGAATAATTTAAGATGTCTTCATCAAGTTTAAAACATTTACCTTAATAGAGCAAGAAAAGCAGCAGGCTCTACATCTGGTACTTCTATATCTCTTTTATTCTCTGCTAGACCACCATAAAACATGGCATAAAATACAGAACTACCAGTGGCCAATACATACTTATGTGCTGGTATAGTTTGTATGTGACCTACATTGAGCAATCAAATATATTATTATTTAATATATTTAATACATTAAATTATTTTTACTGCTTATCCAATTACTAAATGACTTTATGATTAATTACCTGGGCTGCCAACAATAAATATAATATCAGCCATTAAATGATTGTTAAACATGGCAGCATTTCGTTCTCGAACTGTAGGTTTTGTTGCCTGCCAATTAGGATCTTGTGTACAGTCTTCAGGTGATGACAAATTCAATTGAGTTAAAGGAGATGATAAGGAAGACAAAGGTGAAGCAGGTGCACTAAGTGGTTGGTTTATCGTTCCTTCACGTTGTAATACAATGGAAGAAGATAATGGGCTTACAGTAGGTGGTGAATCTGATACAGGAATCAGTGATTCCGCTAAAACATATACAATATCAATATATTAGGTTTAAGTTAGGTGAAATTCATTTCTATTTAGTATTTGTTTTTGTTTTTTTTTTGTTATCAAACAACAACATATTTAGGCAAAATTATTATCTTATTATGTTAAAACAATTTAGCATACAGAACATTATATAAAAAAATTTAATGGATTTAACGGAATAAAATATGTTTAAATATTACTCTTTTATTTATTATTTTTAGTATCATTACATAAAGATTAAACTTAAAAATGGATGAGTAAATATTATATAAAAAGTAATTATAACAAACATTAAGCATATGTCAAAGTAACAATAGTAAAGTTACAAAAAGTAACACTATTCTATATTAATTTTCATTAATTCATTAATAGTACAATTAATAGATAATACCTTTATATAAATATATTAATTATATTAAGCTAGAATATATCGAAAGCTGATATTACCGATTGTATAACTTCATCAATAAAAAATATTTTTCATTACTAATAGAGGTTATGCAAGACAATAACTGTAATAAGGTTTAAGATCTCTAAATTAGATTATTCTTCCTAAAATTAATCAAAGTTTGTTTTCGTACATCCATTATTTTTATTTACCATCGCTTTAAGATGTTGTATAATCTATCACCTTTTAGCGACGGTTCAATTAAAACGAATGCAAAGCAAAATCATCAAAATTTTACCGTTAGTGTACATTATTCCACAGTTTTGAGAACAATTTTAAATAGAATCTTTTACTTCTATCATAACATAGTAAATATTTGCTACCACTGTAGCTTTAAAGACCACCTCTCATATTCAAACATTACGAACACAAATATACACTTATGTATATGTAATGTACACTATACACTTAAGGAAAATTCATCTATAGGTATAAAGACTTCGAATGATATTAAGTTCGGTTTGTTCCGGTTTTATTCGTATAATTTCGCAGAAATTTTGTGGTGCACGTGATACGTATGTCAAATAAATTCATATGAATGTATGTATACATACATATTATAGGGTTAATATACTTTTTGCATGATTTCAAATTTTTATTAAATTGGATGTATCTTTAGCTATTACAAAAAAATTTATTTATTATATAAAATGGTCAGAAGACTTTATAACAATATAATAATAGAAATTATTTAAAACAGAAAAGTCACATTTAGTTCGAAATTTTTAAAATATATATTTGGTTTAAAATAAAACATAGGTTAATAAGTATTATAACGCTATTATCGATTTATGAATTTTTCTAATTTTAATTTTTATGTTTTAATATCATATGAATAATACGAAAAATATGATCAAAATTAAACGTTAAAAATATGTACAATATTATTCTATTTGATTCAACATTCTCTGATTCATCGAACATTTATCGTAATAGACATATTTTATGAAAAATCATAAGATTTAAATGAAATTACGTAAAATAGTTTAACACTATAATATTGTATATTTGAAGTCTGTACAGTTTCATGTTATATACTACTTTGTAAAATATATTTACTATTTCATCTATCATTCATAATTCCTAATTGACCGAAATTATTTTTACAGAATGCATTTCCAAATAAAATATTTCAAAGCTCAAGGTAAATTAATTAAAATGTTGTTAAAATATCATTGTGTGTTTCAAAGTGAAAATAAACATTATGGAAATGATACAACATTACTCGGATATAGCTAAACAAAATAAAAACAATTTCATTTATTCTTATTTCTATAATTCACTTTAATAAATGCATGGACAGTATATATTTAAAGTGCATATTATGTTTATTTATATCTGTAATAATCTCTCACCGTTTAACCATGGATTAGTCTGTTTGACTGTGACGTTGTCCTGGAACCGTTTCATTGGCTTCGTTGATATTTTCGAGTAAAGATTTGACATCGCCATTTTCACTTTTTAAACTTGATTGCCCGTTTTCTCTTCAATTGCAACACGGAACGATTTTGGATTTCATTTACATGGGCGCCATGTCAGACGGGCGCTGGTTAGATAGTTCCGTACGTCGGTCGATAGGAAACTTAGGGCACGCGCGTCCATATATCTGGTGTTTCTCAAAAACGCAATCTTTAATCTGCGCAGTATGTGTATACAGGGTGTTCGCTCTAACGTGTGATTTTTCATCTGTTTTGCGATTATGTACTGTCTTGCTAACTGGCCATCACCATCCTCACCATTTCTTGAAAGTATCTTTATGGAGCGTAACTCCGGTGTTACGTACATATATTTCTCTCATTTTGTTTACAGGAGTTTTGAAATTCAATTGTCTTGTATAAAACATCTGGAATTGAGTACCAAGTATTATTATCCTGCTCTATATCTTTATCTATTTCATATTCAAGCATAATTATTGATGGTGTAAACTCCTCCCTTGTTAATTGGTCAGATTCAGTATCGAGTCGTGACCAGTTACCAAGATAGTATTGTAATAAAAAATGTTAACTATAATCTATTTATAATATGAGTGAACAAGATATAAGGATGATGAACATTAAAATAAATCCCTTTTTTAGTGTAATATGATCAACAAGATCAATATGATCGAGACTAAAGAGAAAAAAAATACATTTTATTTTAATACGTTGTCCATTCAGCATAATATATTGTTCATTTAACAGAAATAAAGTTTATTTAATAATCTTTTTATTATATTACTGCGAACAATTTGAAAATTGTGCGAAACATTAAAGTGAACACCATCTATATTTCGCAAGTAATGTCCACTTACAAACAATAGCGTACAATACAAACGTAATCTAATGGAATAAATATTAAATAGAAACTTCAGGAATTATATAATTACTATATATTTTATTCTTTTTGTTATTTTACCTTCTACGTTTAAGTAAGAATAACATAAAAGTGTATTATATATTATAAAAAGGAAATTCTTGGCAATTATTTTAATATAATATACTATATTAATAAACTAATAAAATGAATTTGTTAATATTTGATGAATTTTTAAATTTAACACATTGTTGACATTATTTTTCTTTATAGATCCATGTTTATATATTATGAGATTTGCAAATAAGCTGGAGTTTGGTGAAAAAACTCACGAAGTATCAATGACGGCTTTACGAGTAGTTCAAAGAATGAAAAGGGATAGTATTCACAGCGGGCGTAGACCATCAGGATTATGTGGCGCTGGTATTAGAAAAGTTTCATTTATTCGTAATCTAAATTTTATTTAATTTTAATATAAATACTTAGGTATTAATTAATACATTTTAAAATTTTACATATGATGCTTGCATTAACGTTTGTTACAAATTCACCTAAACACTTAAAAAGTCAAAATTATATTATTAAATATAATTAAAAAAAGAGATCATTGAAATTAAATTGATATTAAACAAATATACGATATTTCTTTTACATTAGCTTTGCTGATGGCTGCTCGATTACATGAGTTTAATAGATCACCGGCGGATATTATTAAAATTGTAAAAGTGCATGAATCGACATTACGCAAGAGGTAAAAAGTATTCAAATAAGTCTTTTTCTAAATAAACGTAAAAATTGATAACAAATTTTTATACATTAACATCTATAGGCTTATAGAATTTGGTGATACACCTTCAAGCGCATTGACTCTTGAAGAATTCATGACGGTCGACTTGGAAGAAGAACAGGATCCTCCAGCTTTTAAAGCAGCACGAAAAAAAGACAGAGAACGATTACAAAGGGTATAGAATATTTTTATTTTATAATATATCGTATATCTACATAATTAATTATGCATAATTTGTTGTTTTTTCTTAGTTAAACATAGATACAGAAATAAATGAATTGCAAGCAGAAATTGACAAACAATTAGAAGAACACAGATTAGGAAAAATGAAAAAGCGCAAAGATGGTAATTGTAATAATAATTAAAAAATTGATGAATTATTTTATTGTTTTTATTATACAAAAAAACCAAAAAATATTAATTTCCAGCTGCTTCTATAGAAAGAGCAGATACTGATAGATTTATAAGGGAAAGTAATTTAGATGTAATTAAACATTACGTTGGAAACGATGTAGATGACCCTGACAGTGATTTTCAAGATTCCGAAATGAATAACATAAACGATCGATTAATTACTGGATTAGGCAAGGATTTAAACAGTTTCTTAAATTCTATTATAATGTTATATTATAAAATTTATAATACGCCTAATTGTTTAAAGGACCTAATATTGCTTCTATGGGATTGATATCAATAAATGATCGAGAAAATGAAACAAAAGAGTCAGTAAACACAAATTTTGAAAATGTAAGTAAAATTAATTTTAATCAAAACAATTGTTATTCATTAATGTTTTCTATTTAAGGATACTGGAGAGATTGATGTTGCTGATTTAGATGACGAAGAGTTAGATAGTTATATTATGTCAGAAAAAGAAGCACAATTCAAACACAATTTATGGAATAAAGTGAATGCTGAATATTTAAATCAACAAAAAGAAAAAGAAGAAAGACGGCAGAAAGAAAAAGAAGAAGGTAAACCTGAGAAGAAACGACGGCGGATTACTAAACGTAATAAAAATCAAGTACCTGCAAATACTGCAGGTAATGTTATAATATTTACTACAAATTCTATAATATTAATTTTTTATCAATTGTTATAGTTTATTATGTTCATTTTATAATTTTATTAGGCGAAGCAATTGAAAAAATGTTACAAGAGAAGAAAATATCATCGAAAATTAATTATGAAGTACTGAAAAGTTTAAACGTTAGTTTAAATAATTCAACCAAAGAACAACAAAAGGTCGAAGAGCCAATTCAATCACCAAAGAAAGAAATGAACACTTCGTCAAGTTCTAATAAAATGTTAGTATATAATATTTTTTGTTATTTTTTTATTCTGTACAAGAAACGTATCTCTACAATAAATATCAATGTTTATATTTATAGATCTAATATTTCTAACTCATCAAGAATCAAAGATAAGCCAATCACACCAGTAGTAAAGAAACCTCATGTAGTTAAACCTCAAATACAAAAAACAAAAAAAGAAGTGCAAATGCCAGTTGAAATAGAAACTAATACAACTGAATCTATACTTCCAAAAATGGATACCTCTTGTGATATGGGTAAGTTATTAATTTCCACTCATGTAAAATTTCTTTTGCTTGATTAAATTAATTATACTTCTCTTTACAAAATAGATGAGACCGATGATTATGTTGATGAGGATGTTGAAGCTGATCCCACAGAAATGACTGTTGGAGAAATGCTTGGACATCATGGGTCAGAAGATGAGAATGACTTTGGATATGGATATGATGAAGAAGATTATTAATTATATTTAGTGAACTAATATTAAGATCCTAAAGATGCGTTTAACATTTATAAAATGATTATTTATTTATTAGAATACCATTTACTAGGATTTAGCAAAAAGACTGCAGTATATAATGTAAAATAAAGCATTTACTATTCTTAATTTATAATTCTGTGAATTTTTTATTTAATTGCAAAAGCATCATAATAATAAAATGATATAGCGGTTAGGGTCCAACCTCTTGAAGGCGTCATTCAAACGCATGCGATATAGAAAAATTAACTGCGTCGCGCTATATTTATGAAATAAAATTTATCTCTATAATACCTTTTTCTATGTTACTTAATACTTTGGAATTAATCGTAAATTAAACTTTGCAGTCTACTTCTTAGTATACTTATACTTAATATTTTCCTTACACGCATGTTGGAGATACATAGTATCAGAGTAATAATAAACAAGATAGGTTAAAATCTCTCCTTGCGAGTAGGGAAAAGATCATCATATTACATAAACTATAATATTAGGTATTGTATATAACATAAAATATTCAATTAATACCGCAAAATATAATAATGAAAATCTTGTTGATAGATGGCGTTAATAATACGATGTATTGAAAGACGTGGTGGTGGTCTATCATTTATTATATTATAGTATTGTTTAATTCGAAACAAGCATATGACGTAGTAATTCAAAGTGTTGTGGTAAAAGTATAGGAGTATGATTTTGAATTATTTTTAATTTTCGTATTAGGCGGTTTAGTAAAGGCTTATAAACGTAATTTATCAAATATCTATACTTGTATTAAACAGTCACAGAATACATTCTCATATTTGGATTATGTAAAAAATCAGATTTATGCAGTGATTTAAGATTTATATACTGTTTCATAAAATATTTATCATTTGATATATGATCAGTGGAATAATTTTATTTATTTTTTCATAATTAACAATTGTTTTGATTATAGTTGGAAAAGGTCTTATCCACATTAAATAACAATATATGTATACATTCAAGTATAATATTGAGAAAGAACATGACAAAATACATATGATAAGTCTAATTTATAATTTCTTTATTTTAGAACTTAAGCTGTTGAATATAGATTAAATATGGCGAGCACTTCTTCTGACCAAAGTACAATTGCCAAAAAAACATGGGAAATGTCAAATAATATTGAAACAATTAGCACTGTTGATGAAATTTATAGGTATGATCGTAAAGAACAACAAGATATATTAGCTGCAAAACCATGGGAAAAGGAGTATGTTATTTTTTAAATATTTGTATCAATATTAAGATATATTTTTATGATCTCATTTCCAACCACACATTCTTGATCATATTTCAGTCCTCATTTTTTCAAAGATATAAAAATCTCTGCATTAGCATTATTAAAAATGGTTATGCATGCTCGTTCTGGAGGAACTTTAGAAGTAATGGGTCTTTTGCTTGGAAAAGTTGCAGCAAATACAATGATCGTTATGGATTCTTTTGCATTACCTGTAGAAGGCACAGAAACAAGAGTTAACGCTCAGGCACAGGCTTATGAGTATATGACAGCATATATAGAAGCAGCTAAACAAGTACTTAATTATTACAGATATAACATGTAACAACTGCCTATAATGTAATATTTATTTTTCAATTTATTAAGGTTGGAAGACAAGAAAATGCTATTGGATGGTACCATAGTCATCCTGGCTATGGATGTTGGTTATCGGGTATTGATGTATCTACACAAATGCTCAATCAAAATTTTCAGGAACCATTTGTTGCTATTGTAATTGATCCTGTGAGAACAATATCTGCTGGCAAAGTTTGTTTGGGTGCATTTAGAACATATCCAAAGGTGGTATATATTTGCTAATATTTATAATACATAAAAGAAATAATAAATAATAAAAAAAAATTTGATATAAAAAGGGATATAAACCAGCAAATGAAGAACCATCTGAGTATCAAACAATACCATTAAATAAGATTGAAGATTTTGGAGTTCACTGCAAACAATATTATTCTTTGGAAGTTTCTTATTTTAAATCATCATTAGATAGAAGATTACTAGATTCTTTGTGGAATAAATACTGGGTGAATACTTTAAGTTCCTCTAGTCTTCTAACAAATGCTGATTACACTACTGGGCAAATATTTGATTTATCGGATAAACTTGAGCAGTCAGAGGTTGCACTTGGAAGAGGATTTATTTTGGGTGGAACGGATCCTCATGATCGCAGTACTGTAGAAAAATTAATGAAAGCAACAAGAGACAGTTGTAAGACTACTATTGAAATTATTCATGGATTAATGGCACAAATAATCAAGGACAGATTATTTAATCAAGTTGGATGTAATCCTATTGAAACTCAGCAACAGTAAAACATATATATAACGTGTAATAATTACAATAAAAAGAATGATTATAATCTACGTAAGTTGTAATTAATATAAGGAACATTTTTTACTAAAATATAATAAAAAAATAAGTTTGTCTTTATATTTTTACTATGATCATAATTATCTTAATATACATATTGAAATTATTCTTGCATAAGATAATCAACAAAAATTGTAATCTAAAAATAAGTGAAATAACTAAATAACTATTAATACAATATTTTTCAAAGAGTAGTGGAATAAAAATACATTTTATTTTCACACCTTGAGTCTCTAGAAAGTATATATACAGCATCTTTATCATTATTCAATATCCTCACAGTTGATTTATATATATTTATATTTATAAAACTAATATAATATTGAGAACAAGTAGGCAGAGTACACCCCACCGAAGGGCTGACACTGTGTCATAGACTTTAGGACAAGGCCACTCAGAAACACACCCACCTGTTCTAGAATTATACACCGCATTCATAGCGCACAACATATAAGGGACGGAGCTAAAATGCATACAGTTATACTGATAATATACTTTTACTAGTATGTTATGATAATTATGCTTTAAAAGAAATTTAAGAAAAAGAAATAGTAAAAGAACATTTTGTTAACTTAGTTATTCAAAGTACTAGACGTTTTATAATACTAAAATTAATTGCGCTTAAAAATCTACATGTTCATACAATACTATTAGAATAAGGTAAATTAAATACAATTAAGTACAACTGCATCGTAACTTCATTTACATAAAATCTTGAAAAAGGTGAATACTTGCGAGTAAGATTTGCTATTGCTACTTTTTACGCAATTTATTGTGTACTGTTTCGCATGATTTAGACGCACATTCATCATCAAATATTTGCTTCATATAGGAAAAAATAACACGTATAAAAAGATATGAATTTTTGTTTCAAAAGGTTCAATTCACTCATACAATTTTCAAATCCATTTAATTAAGATTAAGAATTAAATCTTTTAACTTCTCTTAAATTGAATCTTACACATTTTTACATAGTTAAATAAATCCTATAATAAAAGGAATGTAAAAATACTTCTTCATATCATAATTTCTACTCTATTTTTAGTTAGTTCACAAAGAATATTCAAATATATGTTTTTTTCAGAAATTATGTATTACAAAACGATGTTTATCAATAATAATAATTTTAGATTTTGTGCATGATGCTTAAATTATTTAAAGTTTTATGTGAATTTAATTTTTTTATGAAAAGAAAATTTGTTAATAATTTTAAGTGATTTAATAAATGAACATGTATATATAAAATAATTTGACAACCAGAAATCAGCCCTCCAATGATATCATATACTCCAAATACATTCAAAACAGTATAAACACCACCCATAACAGACGTAAATATGGGGTATAGCAAACGTACACGCTACATGTATATGTATTTATGTGTAACCCCCTTCTCACTTAAAAAAACTTTTCGTGAAAGAAGCAATGTTCCTCTATAAATTGTTGACATGTCAATTGTATCATAAACATATGTAGTAAAGAACCCCATTTTACATTCCTCGTAATAAGAATTTAATTACTTCTATGTTACTGTAATTATTTAATTATTTACAAGGCAATCGCGTCCGTTTATTACTTACAAATATAGTAGAAAAGATCAATTATTACAACGAGATTTAAGTGCTTGTCATTTATAATTGGGCAGCAACATTTTTAGGGGCAAACACCTTTTATCAGTATTATTAAGTGAGTTTAATAGTTTCTCTTATGTATCCTTTTTTTCGTATGTATTTTTTATTTTAATTATTCTATACGAGAAATTATACGCTAAATCAGAAGCTGTAAGATTAGAAATCCAACAGATCAAATAACAGTGTTGCATGTAATATTGTTCTATCTGTCTATTATTCAGTTAGAGAAAATATTTACACATCTCACAATACATGCAGCATAGTACAAGAGAAATTTTACATTCCTTTCTTTCTTTTTTTGACATTTAATAATTTCATTATAATAATAAATTTTACTATTTTTGAAAGACTTCAAAATAAATATCGTACCATCTGCTCAACAAATGCCAATTTAAATCAATTATAAAACTATTTTATAATAGCTAAAAAATTATTTTATAATGGAAGTAACCAATTTATTAATAATACTTGTTTTAAAAATACTAAGAATGGTTGTTTATTGTATAAATTTTTAAATATTTAAAAGATATTTTATTATGTTATTATACTCAACAGTGTAAAATCAGAATTTAAAAACAATTTATACACAAGCATATTTGCAAAAATCATACTTACAAGAAATTACGTCCTCAGCTTTCTATAAATATAAAATATGGCTTGTGAGCAGATGAAAAATTTGCAGATGTATGTTAAAAAAAGTGTAATTCATTATAGATTTGAATCTTATTAGATTCAATGATTATTTCTGACGAATTATTAGATTAATCAATCGGTAAGCGTTTTTGCCAAACGTGTCATTTTACCAATATATTTTCATTTTATCTGATGAAAAGATGAAATTGGGTTTCAGTCTATTTAAGACTCAATAATTATTTAGACAGGCATATGTACAATTGTCTTCCTTAATATATCTTGTCACTGCAATGTTAGGGAAGGAAAATTATTTACTTCCGTTTGTTCCAAAACTGGTCCTGTTGGTCCAGTGTAAGATATACGTAATCTCATTCTTAAAGGTACCTAAATTAGGAAAATATATGGGTGATCAATAATAAAGCGAAACACTTCTGTAAAAATTTTTTAAATAGAATACTGTCATATGAACTTACTTTGCTGATATTTGTAACTTTCAATACTTGAGTAACTTGTCCAGAAGGAGGAATGACTGTGCTTGATGGTGACAACATTTGTAGTTGGAATGTCTAAATAATAATACATAAAAAGTAATCCCCATGATTCTTTATATTTAATAACTGTAACACGAAATTGACTACTACCTTAGGAACTGCTGCTTGAAACAGAAAATCAGTCAATATAGCACTTCCAGAATTTTGCGCTGACATATTAATAATTAATAAATCAGCAATGTCTGGTGGTCTTTCCAATTTGAAGGTTATTTTAAGTCCTGCTTTATCCAATACAATCATAGAAAGTGTATCTAGAGTTATAAAATAAAATGAGGTTTGTATAGTATTAGCAGTAAGAAATAAGTATTTGATTAAGTTGCACAAACCATTTTGAATTGATGATGAATTAAGCAAACCATCCACTAAAAAGTTTGTTGTGTTAGTGGGACTAAATATTTGTAATGGCGTTTGTGCCTGTGGCAGTGTAGATGTAGATGTAGGTGCACTTAAATCCAAACTACCAAGTAGATCCAAAAGATCATTATTGTTTACTGTATTTGTTGAATTAGAAGGTGGACTTTTATTTGATACAGAAGATGTCATTCCTAAGTCGGTGGTTCCAAGCAAATCTAGAAGTGCACTCTAGAAAAATATAAAAAATATTAAACTCTGTTAATTAAATATAAAAATATTTCACATATTTTGCTGTGCAGGTTATTTCATTCAAATTATAATTCTTATAAACTGTTCGATACAAACTTACTGAATCAGATGGTGGAGTACTTGCTTCCAAAACTGAAGATTTATCTTCTTCTGGTTCTGGTTCACCATTTACCATACCAATAATTCCATTAGCTTGTGGTCTAGCAGTTTCCATAGGAGGCATTCTTTCAAGTAATGCAGGTCGTAAATGATCATATTTTCTGAACAACTGTGAAAATTCGATACCTCGTTGTTGCAATTCTATATGTAAATTGCTTCCAAATGTATCAATTATTTGACGAATTTTTCTGAAATATATATAAGGCTTATGTAAATAATTATTTAAATATGAAAATGAATGCAAAAAATAATATAATAGTATCAGTAATAATTAGATTTTTCAGCAATACTTACTCATTACCCTTCTGAAATCTTGTGCTAAGTTTTGTGAGAGATAATAATGTATATTGTTTCGTGACTACTGTATTTTGCGGACTCCAGAGTAACCTTTGATAAACATCAATAACTTCATCTTCTGTTAACTAATAATAAAAGAAAAAGATATACATATATTAATTATTTAATGCTTTTTAACTATCTTAATTTTATCATAAAGAATAGAGGGTAAGCATATACAGATATACATAGTGTCTAACATACGTACATTGACAGGAGTATCTATATCTTCTGATGGTGGTCCATATAGTAATAAATCACCATATTCACCAATACACCATGTTGCAACTTGAGCCAAAGGTTGCTTATCGGATGTATCTTTTTCCAGTGCTCTCCACAATGCACTGACAGCATAGCTTTGCTGTGATTGGGTTTCTGAAATTAACTGAATGGTGCATGCTACTACATCATCTCGAACATAATTACCAGCCTAGAAACAAGAAAATTACAATGATGAAGATTGAAAATAACTATAAATAGTGAAATATATGTAAAATTAATGTAATAAATTTCATACAGCAACAAGAACTTTGAATAACGTTTCAAGATGCCAACGTTTATTTGGCGCAAATCTTTCGGCAGACATTACTATGTTACTACTACATTGTGCTTTAAATTCTGGATCAGCACGTTCCAAAAAAAGTAATAACTCTTTCATCATGTTCCTAATATTGTTTGAATTTACAAGTGCAAAACTAAGCTCCATAGCTCGTCTTCTAATCGATACATCCGGGTCTTTTAGACACTCCTGAGAAACAAAAAATGAAAGAAATGTTTAGTAATATAATAATATCAAATATAAAGATATGAAATAATATGATAAACATTACCAGGATTGTTGAGCGATGTCTTTGTACTGCACTTGTATCTACATAAACTGTTTTTAATAACGTATTCAAAGCAACATATCGGATGTTCTTATCGTTATTTAATAAAAATCGACCTAATATATTCACTGCTAACACTCTCAGTCCACTTTCAGATTTTATATCCATAATAGATAATACAGTTTCATATAATATAGTATTTCCAACATTTTTGCTAGTTTCTGTATTAGTTGCAACTTGCGCAAGTATATCGTTCATTGCTTCGGATGCATCGATATCATTACGTCCCAAAATTCGAAGGAGACGTAATATTTTTACTTGAAGGAACGGGTCAGATACTCCAGATACATCATGTTCTGGAGAATATCCAGCTAGTATTAAATTTTTTAAGATCCTCACAAGATTTGGCACAATCTGAAATAATAATTTTATTTTTATTGAATAATATATTATTTACACAATTTTAAGTAAACAAAGTTTAACCAAGAAATCTGTAAACATATACCAATAAACAAATTATAATAGAATGACAATGCATAGTTCCATTAAAAACTTTTATGAAGTTATCAAAAAGCAATATTTAATTCTAGATACAAAAATAAAGATATACATTGTTATATTTAAGAAACAGATATAAGCTGCTAAGAAAGATCACAAAGTAACATCAATTATATTACATTATTTGTGCACAAACAGATACACCTTAACATCCATAATATAAATAATATAACTAGAAAGATATTCAATAACTGTGCTTCATATAATTAAAATACATTCTTATACAAACATATGTTCAATAAAAAAGTAAAATATTAAAATGTTATTTATAAAAATTCAATTAATATTCAATATGCATTTATTGAAAGTATTTCATGTTATAGGTACTATAATTTTAAAATACATGCATGTGTTTTCATATTTCATTATTTTATATTGATTTTGTATTAGTAAAGCATTTAATATAAATAATCAAGTATCTTCAATAAAAATTACATAGAATAAAAGATAAAAATGATATCCACAATAAGCATAACATGCAAAAATATAAAAAATGCTCGTATGCTTTTTACCTCTCGATGGCCGCATTCCTAAAGAAGATAAAACCATACTTATATTATGAATATCACTATGAGCAAAGAATTATTAAACAATAACACTTATTTAAGATTATTAATCACATTTGAAGCTTTTTTATGAAATATTTTATATATATTAAGACATTTGTGTTTTATCAACAGATACATTTATGTCCTTTGTCATAGCACTGTTATTAATAAAATATAAGTAAAATTATAGACTACACATTCTTTTTGGTAATCTTTTTTAGTAAATGTTCAATTTGCTTCAATATAAAAATTTTTACTAGGAGTATGAGTTCAATGCTCTGGTTAACTGATAATGCTACTACGATCTAGCTTGCAGCTATTGAACTAGCAGACTAGATATGACAACATTAAAAAAACTTAAATTGAATTAAAAAAATAATGTATAATGTTCTTTGATGCAATGACAAAATGTTTGTAATACTAGTCACAAACAACTAAGTATTTTACTAGTTTTGATGTAGTATCCCTCTATCACTTATTAAAACATGTAAAATTTACCTTTTTAAAATGATTCAATGTATCAACACTATTTTCACACATTTCTGTAATAAGTGTGACACCTGTAATTAATACACCATGGTTTTTCTCTGTAATTAAACTACGAGTAGCAGGTAGAAACATTTCCATTAACTCTGGTACACGTCTAATAATTCTGAATGCACAAAGTGCTGCTTTTTTTCGAATATATGCATTTGCTGACTTCATTAGCCTTTCAACTTCAGATGCCAAATCCCTTGCCATTTCTGGTGATGCAATTGCACCCAAAGTACATAATGCCAAACCAATAACAAATTGTGTGGAGCTATTTAAATCACTGCAAGAGGAATTAAATGTTTAAAATATTAAAATACCCTATTATATATGCTTTTAAAAAATATTAAAATAATTTTAGCGAATTATTACTTTTTTAAACAATTTGTAATTAAAAGATGAACATCTTGTCGTTCATCTAGCAGTAACATTGCACCTAAGTAACCAATTCGTTTGTCTGTAAACCTTGGGGATGCAATAAGTTTTAGACATTCTAGTTGACCAAAATGAGCTGGATATCTACAAAATTAATAGAATTTTTATTTCTAATAAAAAAAAGAATATTAAATATACATTGTTGAACTTATTAGTGAATATGAAGAGAAAATTTAATACAAACCCAAGCATATGAATATATAAAAGTTTCGCAATATTGCGACATCTCCATACACTATCTTCTTCTCTGAATGTTGAACGAATATAAGCACATTCCTTGTTAACAACTGTCCTTTCTTCTGCTGCAGTTCTAGCAGCTCTTATTTGTCTGATGAGATCCCTCAATCGAGTTGGTGCAGGCATTCTAACTGTTGAGACTTTTAAATTATAACATGTTATCAAGTTTAATGTTAGTAGGATTTAATGAGTTAAATGCTCAAGTTATGAATAATAATCGCAGAAAATTATTTTGTATGTGAAATACAAGCAATGATATGGAGCAATATTTAATTCTACAGGAGGAAATTATATAATAGTAAAGTTTTATAACAATGATATTTCTAAAATTATTTATGTTCTATTCTTATATCACCCTTCCATTTATTTTAAAAAACATGATAAATATTTCAATGTTACTTATTTATTGAAAAATTAAATTATATTCATTACTAAAGATAATCAATTTAAAGTAGATCAATGGAGTTAATTATGACACCTATTTAATTAGAGTTTTAAGTTAATATTATAAAAACATGAGATATTTCTTAAGTTTGAGGCTTGTAATATATAGAATTAATAATAAGCATACAAATTACAAAATACTATAAGAACTAATACAAGTATTCATTATATATTTATTATAAATAAATATTGCACTCTCTTACCTCTTTCTACTGCTTCATTAAATGCTTGTTTTATGGAGGCCATATTAAAGGCTGGGTTAAACCTGCAATATACACACCCATGCTATTTACACACACAAACCATTTACATACCATTTTGTTTGTTGTGCAATGACACTCATGATACGATTCCAATTATTCTATACTTGCTTCAAATGAACAATGTTTTTTTCAAGCAATATTACAAAAGACTATTGAAATAACATATTTTCTATCATTGCAATAACAAATTGTTCTTTCAATTAAAACTTAAGAATAACTGTATTAAAATTAGTATAGTATTAGAAAAAGATCTAAAAGATTAGCAGTAATTTACATTTAATAACATTTTCATATCTTTTCATTATATAAGGGGATACTGTTATGAATAATTAACTTAATGTTAGAAAATATATATTACCCGTGTTCTGAAGCATTCATGGTTCTCAATGATGTTCTCAATGATGTTCTCAAATGTATATGACGAACTTCAATAATACAAATGAAGTATAGATGAGTATGGAACACACAGTTTCCTTCCTATTGAGAAAAGGTCACATAATATTATGGACAATTGTAAAATATCATTTGCAAAAACTTTAAACAACTACAAGTATAAAATAAATAAAAATAAGTTGATGTTCTCTATCTTTCTTCTTGAAAAATTTTTAATCATTAATTTAATAAAACCATCATTATATAAAAATAGTACAAAATGAAAAATATATTAAAATTACAATATAACAATATACGACATAAGAACCAATTAAAATTATATTTACATATCACACAATATAAAAAGTAAACATATATATTGTTTTTGTATACATTATAATTGTTTAATTATCTTTCACAAAGGGGATAAATAAAAGTAATTATGAGCAATACTATTTGGAAAGTATTATATCTTGAAACAAATACAAATAAATTATTTGTAATATGATTTTAGTTTATCAGTAATTTGTTGCATACAATAAAAGCTTGAAAGTTTGTATATAAAAGACAAAAACAAATACAATACACAGGTTCTTTGTCGAATAGAGAACATAAACTTAATATTCTATTTTAAACGCGTTATAAAACGTGCATATAAATACAAAATAACCGGTTTCGCTGGCGAAATCTAAGTAGTCGATCAGAAGAGTGCAATGCATGCAATGGATATTACCTAGTTTTTGAATGTCATTCGACCAGAAATTCACGTGCTATAAAAACGCGTCGCGGTCGTACGCTCGTACAACTCGACAGCATATTGTAAAACGTGTAAACCGGTTATATAAAAGATCGTTCGCACTGAAGGGCATCGAACCAAGGGTTAGTTTTCTAGCTGTCAAACAGTACCAGTCAAGGACGTCGTTTTCAGCAAACTTGAGATCCGGAAATATCTAAACGACGTTTCACAGCGTACGTATGAGACGACACGAAGACGCCGTCGAATCTATCGTCGTCGTATCGCCCACCTTTTACACGTAACGTCGTATGACAAATACGGCGAGATATGCCTCGCCTCCTAGGGCGCGAGTTGTGCGCCCTCACTCACTTCTGCATAGTCTCTATTCTGCACCTGGTATATCGGCCTGTATCGGTTTACATATACGGTTTGCATTCCGAGTATTTCGCTCCTAATTTGACTTTATATCGTTGACAATACGTACCGTACGAAACGTTTGATTCACAGTAAAGGGTTAATCAACTGGGAAAAAAACCATGGACATAGTTAAACGTCCACAGTCGTTTAGCCTATCACACGACAAACACTCTTCACGATGGTCCGCGGTATTCGCACACCAAAAATCAAAATGGCTACCCATTTTCACTGACGTTGTTCCTGATAATACCATGGCTTTTTGGTTAATGTTATCGTGACCATTTTCTATAATATACATTCCTTACAATTGAAACATCAGTGAACGGATGTAACAATTATTCTTTTCCGAAATTCCAATTGTTTCATTATACTTGTACCGTTAATTCCAACTCTCTTATTTACACTTTTGCTCAACGTAGTGAATAAAAATGATGTTCATTTCTAAAGCGCGAAATTTGTACTGTTTTGTTCAATCGAAAGTTTATGATCCATTTTTCCCCCTATGTTCCGATAAGATGTCTTTATTGAGAATTTTAGTGATGCATATTTTCTCATTGAAAATAGAATTTTTTCTTTCTCTCTCCCTCTCTCACTCTTATGATGAAATATTAATATATAATTTGAGCGTCATTGCACAATTTGTATTAAAAATAATAAAATTGTGACATACATATGTATATCTACAATATGTTAGCATATCTAATATAAAAATACTTATTTGGTATAGATTGCTATTAGATATTCATTAAATTAAATTACATAATTTTTTGTTATTTCATTTGTATCAAATAAATTTTTCAATGAAATATAATTTTGTAATATTTTTCATAGAAGTAATTCTAATAATATAATTATATACACTGTTAATGTTATGGAATAATTTATATCACATGCTTGTTACAAATAAACATTTATTATATATATATAAATAGTTTAAAGTGATAAATAGATATGTGATTATACATAATTTATATATATCTAGAACTAATTTTTGTATGAGATGTTAGAGATAACAAAATCGTCACCTTCTATTCAATTCTGGTGGTAAAACACTCCAATCTTCAGATTCGTAATATGTCCACATGGTGCACTAGAAGATTATTACAAACATTTAATACTGAAATTATAAATCGTATATTGTCTAGTAGACAACTGAAGTAACAGTTTTGAAGACTTTTTATCACCAACATGACAGAAGGGGAAATAAGGTGTTAGCATTATCTCTTATCTCAACTACCTTGATATCAGTAATACAGATCAGTTAACAGAGTAATTGGGAAATTCATTAATTATACTAAATAAAGAATAAAAACTATTAAAATATCAATTGGTAATAATTATCATGTAACAATTGATAATAAAGCTGATATTAAAGTAGATTAAAAAGCAATGAAACAAATAATAATAAATAAAATGTAAAAGAGCTACCTTTTACAAATTAAAAAGAGATATTAATATTCTGTTATCGTAAATACAAAATGACAGAGTAAGTAATTCAATTAGTACAGATTACAAAACAAAGTTTATTAGTAAAAATGTAGTTTCTAATGTAAATGTACAGAGTTTTTACATTAAAATACTGTTCATATATCAACTTATATGAAAGAAATCAGGAATGTCTTGTTAGGACAGACAATTGTCATTCTGATTACGAGGGGGCCGAACGTCATTGTTTCTCTTGACACAATCCACGAGCCAGTGAATTCCTTCATCTATGCCATCCCTTTTGTATTGTATAAATAATTATATGATATAATTGTTTTAAATAACTCATAAATTTCATAACATGCCCATCTTATCAATATAACATATTCAAAATTATACAGTATAATTTGATTGATAATTTATTATTTACATTAAAAATGTTTTATGTTTTCATTAAATCTTATGTAATTATATGTATAAAAATAATATTTAAACTCAAATACTATTGATTAAAAAATTAGAAAATAATTACTATTTTAATTGTAATTTTAGTAAATCATTACAGAAATAAACAATTTACAACTAAAATAGAAAATTGACATGATATCATGTTATGAAGTATTTTTTTTACTTAACATAAGATTTGTTGCATTCAACTTAAAGTAATTATTCTTTTTAAGCAATTTTCTTTGTAATTCATATTTTATTCATTTATCAATTAGTCATTTATGTCATTACACTAGAAACTTAAAAAAATTATATGTAACTCATAAAATCATATTAATATAAATAAGTACATAATACAATTTAATTTCAATAAAAGAAAACAAAATTAAAATAAATAAGTCTAAAAATTTACATACCCATTCAAAGCAGAAACAGGCATCACCATACAATCTCTTCTACCTATTAGGTGTGCATTTTGATTAAAAATTGGTTTTACTTCTCTAACACCCATACAATCAGGCACATCCTGCTTATTAGCTAGGACTAAAAGTGGTACACCTATTAAGTGTTCTGACGATATAACTCTATCTGTAATAAAATATAAATATTTATCCAATAAAAAATGTAATAATTCAATGTATATTCTATTTTTTTTAAACTTTACCAAAAGTTTCTTTAGATTCAGGTATCTTTTCTCGATCTGATGAATCAACTATGTAAATGACAGCATGTGATTCTGCATAATACTATAAACATAAAATATATATAATTTCTTGCAATAGAATAAATAGATATATATCAAATTATCAATTACCTTATCCCACAGTGATCGAAGTTCCTCTTGTCCACCAAGATCCCAGAAGTTAAAACGAACACCAGCTATATCAATTTTTCCAATATTTAAACCAACGGTTGTTGTAATTTTGCAAGGATTCATACCTTTGTAATTCTTTGTAAATTTTGTTTTCGCCGCCTCTAAATATGTCTATGGATTCAAAAACCATTTAGAAACGAATTTGTTTACTTAACCACAAATACACAGCTTTTTAATTCCTCACCGTTTTCCCTGCATTATCGAGGCCTAATATTAATATAAAATATTCATCTTTTTGCACAAGATACTTGTACAACCCATGTAAAAGTGTGTACATTTCAAAGCGCGATTAATTATCAAAAAATTTACATTTCATGTTGTTTACATATCATGTTCGAAAAAAATATATATGTATATATGGTCGTCCATGCAGATCATATATTCTATGTGCGTATTTTACATATATGTAGTATGAAGTCACAGTGAGATTAATAAAAACAAATATACTGAAATAATGTACGCATTACTAAGTGTATGTGATATAAATTACACAATATATATGTATGTATTTTTTACGTACAAACTATGTATATTGTAAAATAGATATTTACAATTTTAATTATCTATTAACATATAACCTGAGAAAACATTATTATTTTATATTACTTCTTATTATATTCGCATTCAAATATTTATGCAATGACTTCGTTAACTTTTTATGTTCTTATCTTATTTTTTATCTTCAAGTTGAAACTTTACTAGTTCAGCCAAATTAGCCCCAAAATGGTCCAAATTTGGCAAAAAATCGTATCTGAAATTTTATTATGCGAATTTGTTAAAATCATATTCAGAAACAGATCCGATACGTCTGCCACTCAAAATTTCTTGCACAGATTCTGTAAACAATCTTCAAAGTTGCTGAAAACACATTTTTTGCATGTAATAATAAACGTAATAATCGATCCCCAAAAAGTTTACAATAAAAGTCGTAGATATTAAAAATATCTATCAAATGAGATATCGAACGTTAAGATTGGTTAGCTCGTTGAGCTGTAAGCAAATAAAAACCGTTCAAAAACGCACTTTTTTCAAATGTCAATTATTCATGTAAAATTGAATATACGAAGTCGAAACTTTACATAAATGTAGCTTTTATCATCCTTAAAAAGTGTACCATATTTCATTTCCAAATATTTATTAGTTCTTGCAAAAAGCTATTTGTCACATAAACACACAACTTCATAAAAGTTAATTTTTACAATTTTAAGAAATCACACAGCAAGTGGCAGAGGCTTTCTCCATTCTTGAAGAGTTATACTATTATGTACAATTCGAAACTAAGCGACTTTTTAATTATAAACTATTAAAAAATAACGTCATATCATTATGTCATATCGTGACTTTGACAAATTCGCAAAGATATTTTCGACATTATATATTGTACTTCTACAATTTTGGATATGTTTGGGTTAAGTTCTGTAGCAAAGCATAAAAATGCAATGTCAACAAAATCAATAATTCGTGCGTTATTTCAGATTTTTATATCAAATATTTCATTTTTTAATTTAATCATTGATTTCTTTAATGTTATATTTTAATAAGTTTTAACGTAGAATGTTCCGCCAAATCGATATGTGTAAAAAAGATATATAGTTCTATTTCTCAGAAAAAACTATTTTAATTTTCATGTGTTCTCTATGCATTCTTCTATATAAAAAATAATCACATCAAATTATTTTTTCCTTGAAACCACCCAATTTTTATCCAAAATATTTTTCATTAAAATTATTACTTACGTAATAATCGATTTTATATTATTAGTACAATATTATTATAATATAAATAAAATATTTGTATTAATAATAAAAAATTGTTCTAATTAAAGTCATAATAATCTGCAAAATAACAACATTTATTTTATGAAAGATACATATATCTTGTACAAAAAACATAAATGAATTTTTATTTCATCGCAAAGCTACTTTTCTTTACTGTTCCTGTTTTAGATCAGCAATATTTAAGGAACATTAATGTAGAATAATCGCTAAAAAATTTTTAGGAGAAATGAGTTTAAAGATATTTGTTTCCATATAATTTTTCTACCTACTTGTTCTCTGTTATGGCTAGTTCTTAGTAGTATGTATTTGGTCCAAATACATTTAATGCAAAGCTTCCATAAGTGTTTTTTTTCAGAACTATTTTTTCTTAAAGCTATAGCAATTTCCTACATAGAAATACACAAAAATAAAGTACAAATTACCGTTTCATATTTCTAAATAGAATTTCATTCTGACTCCATTAAAGTATAAACAATATCTGTTATGATTGTCTAGATGACTGTCATTGTACATCATGTGTCTGTTGCTTTTGTGAGCCACATAGCTATTGTTGAGTCAATTGTGGCAATTGTTCCTGTGATTAAATGTAGAGGATCCATGTAAGAGATCAGAAACTATTACAATTTTTTTAATTTTTACATTTGAACTATTTTTCAAAACTTAATCATTTCTGAGACATTTAAAATCACTGATTTCACTTGGAGATACTTTCTTATTATTGTGTACTATGTAATATGTAATACCAGAGAGGAAATGTAGTACTATATTGTGGTAACGGTACCAGACAGATGATCAACAACCACAACTTGTGATTATAGTTAGTGGATTACTGACGTCATGACTCATACTTAGTGTTGTATACAAGTTATATACAGTTTTAGAAACTCCCGTAGAAAGAGTAAGATTCTTAAAGCGCTTTAATCAAGTGGTTAGGATTTGTTGTGCAACGTCAATATGCAAATATAGCCCGGGTTCGTTTACCTCCGTCTCTTTTTCATTCAAGTGTTACTAATCGCCAGCCAATAGTTGCAATCACAGTAGTCAAGTTTTGTTTACGTTTACTGTCTCGTCTTGTTAGGGAGACTATATATGTACTTATTTTAAGTAAACGGTGAAAAATTATAAAAATTATGTCAGTTTAACCCAGTTGAGTAAACCCAGTAGTTTAGTTTATATTCTTTACTTTCAATCAGTTATTGTTTTCACTGCAGGATGGCGTTAAATGCAAAATCCTAATCACTTGAACCCAGCGTCTGTGGTGGCCGATTTATAAAACACAACTTCCAATGTTAAGACCTTTACCCCATCCCCAAGAGTCTCCAGATTTGTGGATATGACCATGCTCTCATCCATACTGTAGGCAAATGGAGGTAGGGGGATAACGTTGTAGATGCAACGCGAAGAAGCATAAAACGAAATTCATGTGATATAAGCGAGTGGGATTAATACGACGTTATATTCTCTCAAGAGAGAAATTTTGTGATAACATCTTTATTTACACTGTGAACATATATAGATACGGTAATTCGAATTTTTCTCTTTTGGGAATTTCATGACAGCGCCGTTATGCGGCTAGTGAGAGGATTAAAATATATTAAAACATTGATGACATTCTCCACCACCAAAATTTCGACGAGTTGCCGAACCTATCGTATACATACTTATACTGTATAAGATCGTGATGATATTTCTATCCTGCATTGCAGGTCTCATACTGTGAATATAAACTTACTCCTTTCAATTCTATCAAAAAATGTCAGCAATGGTAAGTTTCAAATATGAAAGTGATTTAATACTTTGTTTTATTTATTTATTTTATATATTTTACGTAATAAATATACGTTGTATGTAATTGAACATATCTTTAAAAAGAATTTTGTGTCATCTCCTCCTTGCTCAATACTTCATCAATACCTAGGACTATGAAAGTGATATGCTGTCAATAAGTATGATTCACTTTTTTAATCGTAAAATTTACTTTTTTTCATAGAGGATGAAAGCAGTAAGGTGTCCTACTGATGAACTTAGTATTACAAATTGTGCTATAATCAATCCAGATGATTTCCCAGATGATGTCAGGTATAGGTATCTTATTAATTTATTGATTTGTTACCTATAATAAGATTTAAAGCTTAAGTGTCTATGTATACATATATGAATACATATATAGATTTTGATAAGACTTTAAACCAATTAAATTGAAATGCAATTTAATTTATCTTTTTATTTGTAATTGTTATATATCAATCTTATGTATAAGATATTGAGTACATATTGATAGATAATTCAAAATTTCAAATTTATATAAAATAAATGAAATAATTTAATATTACTATAATAAGATAAAAGAATAATACAATTTAATTTAATTTGTAATTTAGAGTTTTAGAGATAAGTTTAACATGGTCGTATTTTTTAGGCATATTGAAGTTACCACCGCACCAAATCATCATTTTGTATTTACTGTAAAACGGCATCATGAAGTACCTAGGGGAACTGTTGGATTTAGCTTACCTCAGAGAAAATGGGCCACTCTTTCCCTTAATCAGGAAATTGAAGTGCGACCGTATCATTTTAATCCTACCTCAAGTACAGAATGTTTATGCACTATTGTCTTGGAAGCAGACTTTTTACAAAAAAAATCGTATGTACATTACATGAAAAATTTAAAAAAAATGGCACCCGCAAGAAAATTTATGATACAATTTATTTTAGGACTACTTTGGAACCATATAACACTGATGAAATGGCTAAAGATTTTTTATTACAATTTTCGGGGCAGGCATTCACCGTGGGTCAACAGCTGGTGTTTCAGTTCAAGGATAAAAAAATGCTCGGCCTTGTAGTTAAAAGTTTGGAAGCTGCTGATTTATCTGCTATAAGTTCTGGACAAAATACAGCACCTAAAAAGACTCAAATGGGACGTTGCTTGGGTGATACTGTTATACAGTTTGAAAAAGCAGAAAATTCAAGTTTAAACCTTGTTGGTAAAGCAAAGGGGAAAGTCGTTCGTCAATCAATTATTAATCCAGATTGGGACTTCCAAAAAATGGGAATTGGTGGTTTAGATAAAGAATTCAGTGCTATTTTTCGGAGAGCATTTGCATCACGAGTTTTTCCACCAGAAATTGTTACTCAATTGGGTTGTAAACATGTGAAAGGAATTTTACTTTATGGCCCACCAGGTACAGGTAAAACGTTAATGGCACGGCAAATAGGGACTATGTTAAATGCTAGAGAACCTAAAATCGTCAATGGCCCTCAGATTTTGGATAAATATGTTGGAGAAAGTGAAGCTAATATTAGACGATTATTTGCTGATGCTGAAGAGGAGGAGAAGAGGGTATGAAGATATTTTCAACCTTCATTAGGTGTTTTATACAAGTTATTACTAGTATACTAATAAATAAATATTTATTCTTAGCTTGGACCAAATAGTGGATTACATATAATTATTTTTGACGAAATTGATGCTATTTGTAAATCTCGAGGTAGTGTTGCCGGAAATACAGGGGTTCACGATACTGTTGTAAATCAGTTGCTTGCAAAAATAGATGGTGTGGAGCAGCTAAATAATATTCTCGTTATTGGTATGACTAACAGAAGAGATATGATTGATGAAGCTTTATTACGACCTGGTAGATTAGAGGTATTCTTCTTAGTATCAAATATGCTTTAAAAATAATGTTCCAAAGACCATTTACTTAATTAAGTAAAATTTGTATACATACAGGTACAAATGGAAATTAGCTTACCTGATGAACATGGAAGATTTCAGATACTTAATATTCACACATCTAGAATGAGAGATTATAAGAAGATATCACCAGATGTTGATTTAAAAGAATTAGCCACATTAACTAAAAATTTCAGTGGTGCAGAATTGGAAGGTCTAGTTAGAGCTGCACAAAGTACTGCTATGAATAGATTAATCAAAGCTTCTAGTAAGGTAGAAGTAGATCCTGCTGCAATGGAAAAACTTATGGTTTCCAGGGCAGATTTTCTTCATGCTTTGGAAAATGATGTTAAACCCGTAAGTAATTTTTAATATAATTCAAATGTTATTAACAGAAAGCTATAACTTTTATTTATATTTTATTATATATTTTTTATTAATATTTGCACTTTATGTTATAGGCATTTGGTACAAGTGCAGAAGCATTAGATCATCTTCTTATACGTGGAATCATTAATTGGGGCAAACCAGTGGCAGAAATTTTGTCTGATGGTAATTTATATATTCAAGAGGCACGCTCTACAGAAGGTTCTGGTCTTGTATCAGTTTTGTTAGAAGGACCGCCGAATAGTGGAAAAACAGCACTTGCTGCTCAAATAGCTAAAAATTCTGATTTCCCATTTGTCAAAGTATGTACACCAGAAGATATGGTTGGTTTTACAGAATCTGCAAAATGTCTTTTAATTCGAAAGGTAAATATAAAATGAATATTTTCTAATTATAATATATTTAATAATATTTGGTATATATATATATATATATGTTTTTTTAGATATTTGACGATGCATATCGTTCACAACTTAGTTGCATTTTAGTTGATAATATCGAGCGTTTGTTAGATTATGGTTCCATTGGACCACGATATTCTAATTTGACTTTACAAGCGCTGTTAGTTTTACTGAAGAAACAACCACCTCGTGGTCGCAAATTATTAGTACTTTGTACCACGAGTCGTAGGTAAAATACTTAATGTTAATACAATGATACTTAAAGATAATAATACAGTATATATTTTTATTAATATAATTACCGTACCCTTTTTAGACAAGTTTTAGACGATATGGAAATGTTGTCAGCATTTAGTACAACTCTTCATGTACCTAATTTATCTACTCCTGACCATCTCTTAAGCGTTTTAGAGGAAGTGGAACTATTTAGTAAAGATGAAATAGCATCTTTACATGCCAAACTTCTGGGAAAACGGTATGTCTTTATACTAAAAAATTATCAATATCGAAAGCATGATTTGTATATTTTTCTTTCAGAGTTTTTATTGGTATAAAGAAGTTGCTATGCTTAGTAGACATGGCACGTCAAGTGGAACCAAATTATAGAGTTTCAAAATTCTTATCAAAATTAGAAGAGGAAGGTGGTTTGGAGTAATAAGTATATAAAGCTGTAATTATTTGTGTAGAAATGAATTAGATGTGATTTACGGAAGAGTATATAATACGTACGTAACAAAGAAATTTGCATTTACATACATATGAAATCTATACCAGTCGAAAAGATTAGGTACAATTGTGTGAGGTATATATATCATAGGAATACTTAAGTAAAGCATTTTAATTATTTATAAATGTTATGCATATGCTTTATATAAAAATGATATTTTCTACTATTTTTTTAAATGATTCTGTTAAACATACAGTATTCATAATTTTTTAATTGTATTTTTTTTAATTACTTGATAACAACTTGCTTTAAAGTTCGAAAATAATTCCACTAATTTAAAAATATGTAAAATACACAATGTAAAAAGATGCAAATATAATAGCCAAGATAAATGAAAATTTTCGTTAAGTGATAATACAACTAAATATGTGCAATAGATTATTGCATAAATTTTTAATTTTTAATTTCTTGTGGAAACTAAAAGTTTATTTTACATTTAACGTAATATAATATATAATATCATTCATATATAATTTTATTATATATGAAATGGGCACTATGTGTTATATCTGTGCAGAAATGAAATTTACATGTATCTTTGCAAAAGATAAAGAGAAATGCTTCCTTTAGTTTTAATTTGTTATTATAGTCTACTGTAAAATCAGTTTATATTAGTAACGTGTTTTCTAACAATGTTATAGCAATAAACATAATTGTTTATGTATTATCGAAATTTGTTACATGTATTATAAAAATATATTTGTATGCCTTCACTTGTATGTAATGTATATCCATACAACAATCTGCTATGTATTTATTATTACTTTACAGTTTGCTGTAATTCTAGTTGTAAATGTATGTATGTATGTATGTATGTATGTATGTATGTATGTATGTATGTATGTATGTATGTATGTATGTATGTATGTATGTATGTATGTATGTATGTATGTATGTATGTATGTATGTATGTATGTATGTATGTATGTATGTATGTATGTATGTATGTGCGTTAGTATTGATGTTTGTAGCATCTACATGCTCTTAATGCCTTTTAGAGATAAACAAAACCATTCCAAGAAATATTTACTTTTTTGCAATTGATAAGAAATATATGAAAAGATGAATATTTTTTATTAATTAAAGTTGAAAACTAATTTGATTTTAGATAATTTCTAAATTAATTTTGAAATTATCGTGCATGTTATAAATAAGTAATTTATTTTGTGCAAGTTATTTAAATAATTTGTTTCATGTTACTTTCTCTGTGTAGTGAAAATGTATTGAATAATTTCATTTAATTTGACATGTGTATTTATATACAGTTAAATTGTCTACAAGAAAATCTGTATATCAATATTAAATACTAATAGTTACACTTGATAAATATGTAATGTGAATCATATCTGTGTTAATATATTACAATAATAAATTTACGACATATGTAATATGTGTAAAAGTAAAATAAAATCTGATCGAGTGTAGTGATTAAAAATGTTATTATCTATCTACATTTTACCTAATTAGTAATTTATACATAAAAAATAAAACATAATAATAATCATAATGTCGCTCACTTGATATTACTCTTATTTTGTTTTGATAGTTTGTATACAAATATGATTATATTACAATTAAAAATTACAAACTATGTAATTACATTAGTGTATATAATTGTGCAATAATTTTTAATTTTTATACTGATCGGTTTTTAAATATGCATACAGTATGTTATAATAATACAGCTTAAATTTTTCATGCAATTCTTCATTGCATTGGGCCTGTTTCGCGTTATATTTATTATTCTTATTTACAAATTTTATTTCATTTGTATTAATAATTAAAATTATGATGATATCTACTATTTAATTCAAATTATTTACGTTAGAAATATTAAAAATTATATTAAAAATCAATAGTAACAAATTATATTTGTTATAAAAACTATTTTATTCAAATTTTATTATAGCATGATAATTAAACATGTTAAAAGATCACTCCATTAATTTTAATAGTTCTTTTTAACCTTTTAGTTACAACTTTGTATTAATATTTGAGAAAAAAGAAGTTTACAATTGAAAAAAATATTGGGGGACATTATATACTACTGATATATAAAAATAGTACACATATATTTTCATGTATATGTCCTTTTTTTGTTAAATTTACTATCAGTTTTGTTAATTTTATTTTGCATATTACTAAATTTTGAAAAATATAAATAAATAACAAATATTCAATCAAAGGTAATTAACAAAGCAGTATCCAAACTTGATGTCATCAATATTCCCTATTTTCCCATAAAGTTATCATACACTTCTTATCTAATACCTCATATTCTTTAAAGTAACACATACAATTTTACAATAAACAGTTTTTAACCAGGAAAGCAAGATTTGATTATCACATAAACTTGATATGAACTCCTACTTCTTAATTATTATTTCGTTCATTCTTTACGTAACTAAAAATAATTATAATTCTTTATTGTTTATAATATGTACAATCATAAAAAGTATAACCATTTTCCATGTGCTTTCAGTGCTTGGCAGTATTTAGGCACCTTAATTCCGTCAAGGAAAGAGAGAAAGAGAATAATTTATGATTTTATTTTTGTATAAATTGCGCAGGCGAAATAAGCATATTTAAAATAACATCGATATCGATATCGTTGATCTTCGCTTATTCTAAAAAGAATATTTCTTATTCCTGCAATAAAATTTTTGTTAATATTTCTTTCTTGAAATAAATAATTCTATTGTGGAAGCGTATTAGATACATAATATATCTAAACGTCGAAATGGTCGTATATCTTTTAACTGTTACATTTACAATTCGTACTTGAAATATATGTATGTATGTGTTCCTGTACAAAGATTTTATACACGCCAAATGTATCACACCCCATTGGCAATACTTGGTGTAATATTTAAAGCATGAATATGGAATATTTAGTACAAAATTTAAAAGTAGACATATAAATCAACAATGTTGTATTTATCCTTAATGATACTCAAGTACGCTTTAATAATATCTATTATAAGTATGTGTGAAACAATCCTCAATATTCTTGTATTATAGAAGAATCGATGTTTTATATTAAGTCATGTTACAAGAATTGCGTTAAGTGTTCATAAGTCATCTCACGATGATAATACTATAATATATATGCAGTCTACAAACACAGATCATATTTTCTAAATAACAATTATATATAAAATATTTTTAACATGTACATATATTGGAGGAAAGTTTCAATGTCGATTTAAAACAATATTTGTGACATATGTTTGATATTAGTCAGCACCAAATATTCTCTTTGTATGCTCGAATAACCTTATCCCCCATTATAACATCGGTCATAAAGTTTTTATATTACAAATAGTTTGTTGATGCATTATATAAATAAGCTTGTTTAATAAACAAAAGTTTCTGCTTTCCACTGAAAAGATAAAAACGAGTACAAACTCTTACAACGTCAAAGTTAGTAAAAAAACTCACACATATTCCTTTCAGAGTAACACGCTTTTTTTAATTTATAAAATGTGAGAGTAATAGAACAATAGCAAAATGATGATTGTGAAAAGGATACTAAAAATAATTTTATAATTTTCTCTGTGTTGCCTTTTAAATCTTTTTATCGCCTAAGTTAATAAAAAAAAAGAAAGAAATTGTACAAAAAAGACGTTTAACAACAGATATCCTTAATAATTGTAACTTCATTATGGCACATGAAAGAAAATCACTTTATTTGGATGTCGAGTCACTAACCTCATAATTAATAGATCATAATGAATTATCTACTATGACTATTTAATATTAATATCACAAATGTTTACATTTTCAATGTTTTTGAATTAGTTCAAATTTCATACTCAATTCGAGCTGTAGCTGGGTCGTTATTCTAGCACGGTTCAGCATTTATTAAATTTTCAGTCATCTCCATTGCAGAGAAACTTTGTATCTGACATAGTCAGGAAAATATATAATAAAAGATAAGCATGGTAATGAGTCAAATCACGATGGCTTACAAGACGGAAATTTCTTAACGTTAATACACGAAATTGGTTTGCGCCATCGCCGTTTACTTTGATGTGAATTTGGTTTGCTGTTGTGACTATTCCAAGTAGTTTTTTGGTCTTCACTAATTTTGTCCATTTCTTGAAGCCGTTTTTCTTCTGGACAAAAAAAAAGACAAACTTATTTAGTAATTGTTTATAAATTTATATTATGAGGGTTAATTTTATTTTTTTTTAATGTATATAATATAATAACTATAGTTAATCGTGCAATATACAAAACAAGTCATCATTGCAATAGTTATAATATTACTACACACAGTTTAAAATATGCATGACACATTGCAAAAGCTAATACATAGAACTATTCGAAAACATTGTTGAGTTAAAGATTTTAATTCCATAATTAATTTATATATAACTTTAGATGTTACAAAAGGCATAGGGGCAAAACAGGGTATACACTATATAGAGAGTACCCGTTTTTGTCAGCTCGCAACATCATAGGTAGATATAAGCGTGTCATTGTTACAGAATGGTGCATGTCTTTGATAAGAATACTAGTAGTCGATTTGAAAAAGATTGTTCAGTATTCCGTTTAGAATCTGAAAAGCAAAAGCTGTATTTTATTCAAGTGTTTATGTACTTTTATTATAATTATAATTTGTATAAATATATATTCTCTTTAATGATAATTGTTTTCTAATAATGTATATAAAAAAGATAGATAAGTTTTTGACCAACTTTTAATAACAATTTCCTTTGTCTTCAATTTAAAATAATCTATACAAATTATGCAAGACATCTTAATTTATAAATAAATATGTACAAATACTACGCTAATTCTGTTAAAATACAGTTATAGAATGTTTGTATTAGATAAAATTATTAGTTCAATTATAAAATAATATAATTAACAAATCGTTGCATAAATGCTACTTATGAACTGTAATGTATTATACCACAAATGTACTAACATCTAGTTTGTATATTTCTTATTGGTGTCTTTATACATGCAGATTTTATCTTACCTTTCTGTTAGTTGTGAGAATACAAATTAATATCAAATATTATCGCAACAAAAATTTAAGCTTTAATACATAAATACAATAACACATAGCACAATGCAAAAAATCTAACTAAAAAGAAAAAAGAATAAAAATACATACCATTTAGCTGATGTTCGGTATAATACGTAGGATTGTCGTCACCTCCGTAATGATACTCCATCAGGTACGGTAGTACGGTCATGCTGTGCCATTTATGTCCTTTAAGAGGAGGTATAGGCACTTCTTCTTGCGTTTTAGGATGCCTGCATATAGTCCATGGGTGTTTTTTAACTTGTTGCAAAGTAAATCTTTTATCTGCGTCTTTTTGCAGCATTCCTTGTATAAGAGATTTTAGTGGCTCTTCTACTTCTTCAGGTATAGTATATTCACCTTTTCCTATATTTTCATATAATTTATAAATATTATCGCCTTGAAAAGGATATTGACCTGTAGTTATATTGTACCTATAAAATATTTATAATCTTATTAAAAAGTGTTTGCTAAATCCCCTTATATTATATTTTATGAAAAATAGAATTTGATTTGTAAATATAACTTATTTTAACACAACAAGTAAATAAATATAACTTATAGAAAAGTATACTTACAATGTAACTCCACTGCTCCATATATCTACTTTAAAACCAGAAAATGTTTCACAGCCATTTGCAATTTCAGGAGGCTGAAATGCTGGTGATCCTTGTCCCATTTTACATGTATCATCTTCAGAAAACATATCTAATGCCTAATAAAAACGTAAAAAATTGTACAATGTAATCTTTTAGTTTATGATCTATTCTATTAACACAAACTTTAACTTTATTAATTTGGAACACTTGAATTTAAATATTACATTAGTATAATAAAAAAAAAATAAGTTAAATATATACCTCTGCAACTCCAAAATCACTAATCTTCAATGTGCCATCTAATGCTAATAATAAATTCCCTGGTTTTATATCTTTATGTACTATCCCTTTGCTGTAGAGGTATTCTAAACCATCCAGTAACTGACAGAAATAGTCATGTGCTTGCCAAATTGGAAGCTTCTTAAGAGGTGTGCTTCCCAACATATCCTGCAAAAAATCTAATAAATAGAAATCTAATTGTTGTTAATTCCATGCAGGTTTTTATTATACATAAAATTTACATAAAATAACAGATTTTAAAGTGTAAAAAGCTATTGTACTAAATTACAAAAATTATATCATATGGAGTTAATTAGATTAAAATATTAATTTTGTTATATATACTGTCTATTGATACATATTACATTAAAAAATTAATTTTAAAACTATATCTTTTACTCTTATACTGAATATATAAGATAAATCAGTTTTAAATATTGTTATAATATATAGTAAAAAATTTTTCAAATGTTTATAAAAGCACTACAAATATATAGAAATGTTGAATTAATTATCACACAGATTGCACTAAAACTTTAAACACAATCAAACATCAATGTATAGAGGCATATGTGTATAACACATTCTAAAATAAACCATGTAAGGCTTTTGAACTTTACCTGTAATCCACATACACAAAATTCCATAACTAGGTACATCTTCTCCTTTTCATCATTATATAAAACATCTACAAGGTTAATTACATTCTTATGTTTTAATATCCTTAATAGTCTTATTTCCCTGTTAATGAATGTGAATAAATAGTATTTAGAATTCTAGAAAGTAATCATATATATGTCTTAAAAGATATATATTACTTTTATGTATCAACGTAGCCTTCTTTTCTAAGGTATTGTATAAATTATAAATTGTCAGCAAATATTTATGATTTCTAACATTGTGTTTTTTAAATAAACTACATTAAGAATAATAATACACACATAAATTTTAATTTTTTTGTATATACTAAAATAATTGTTATAAGTTTTATAATGTTATGTAATGTTACATTAAACTTTTAACGATTCTAATAATGTAAATGTTTACATTACGTGTATTATTCTATTTTGTACATTCATTCTTATTGGATTAATATGAATATCATACGAGTAAATATTGCTCTTTCTTTGTGTTTTGTACAAATAATAAAAAATAAGATTTAATATAACAGAAATCATGTGGTATCATATCTACAAAATTCAACAGATTGACTGCATAGTATTAGCAATTAAAAATTGTTTTAATCGATTTTATTTCATGAATAAATAAGATATAAAGGAAATATTAAAATTTTTTAATCGTACCGTTGAACGTTAAGCTCTCCATTTGGGATTCTACGAAGTTTCTTCCTTTTCAAGATTTTCACGGCTCTTCGACAAAGTGTCTCTGAGTCCAACACTTCTTTCACCTTTCCGTAACTACCTTCACCAAGAACATCACCCATAACATATTTACCGATAAATTTACATTTTTTCTTTTTTTCTTCGTATATAATCTGATCTGAATCCACCCTATGGAAGAACATGTTGATCTCATCCAAATCATAGTTCGGATCATCATTGATCCACGTGACTGGCTCGATATCCCGAAATATTTCATTGTTAATTTCTTCTTCGTCTGGGTCACATATTGTGATCCTATTGTCCATTTTTCACAATGCTAATTGGACTAAAGTTACTGAAAACCACGCAACTTTAACCTAAAACACGACCGGCACCACCATTGTTGTGAATTACAGCTGTGTGTTCCACCACGGCTTGTGATAATAAAGGACACGATCGTCATCCCAGTTTCGGAACAGCATGTACTTACATACTAACTATACTAGCGCTTAAATTCGAAATATTACTTTAGCACCTGAAAATATACAGTGGCTACAAGAAATATTAACACATGTTCTTATTTTCCAATGAAGCGTTTTTTAATCGAGTTCTACATTTTGTTTTCATAGTATTAAATTTTTGTAACCATATGAAAATATGTACTATTAAATGGTACGAAATTTTATATACTTGGATTAGATTAATTAGTGTGTAGGTACTATAATCAGGTACTAAATACTGGGGTATATCAATACTTTTTGTAACCTCTGTACAAGTATGTATATTGAATTGTATTATATTTTGTGTTTATACAAATTTTCTTTTTGCTTGTTTATACAGGTATTTTATTCTTTCACTTTAACATATTGACTACCATATGAATTTTATATGCATATTTTGTCTTGGGAGCCGTAATAGATTTAAATACATATATATTTAATTTTATATATATAATTTTTGCAAAATATTTTTAGTATATCTACGCACTTTTGTCTGACATCTAAGTCATTCATATTGTTAAATATTTCTTAATCCATGAAATTTATCTTACTTTAATTATACCAAAAAATTGAGCAATGTGAGTTATTGATGACACACTATAGTTGTCAACGGATCAAAGCAAAAGTACTGAAAGATACAAAAAAATTTTAATTTAATGTTAGCAACTTAGACTAGTAAAAAGAAATGTATTGCATAAAGATATATATATTTGTATGTCAGATGTTATATTTATTTAAATATTCTTGTAGTATTCTTATAAATAAATGGATTGATATAACAACAATTTTTTAAAATTATTTCAATCTATCCTTATAAAATAACGTATATTTTGATAAGAATCAGATAATTTACGGTCCCAAAATCTCATGAGTATAAAGAACTTCCTACTATGATTTCTTAAAATATTTTATATAAAAATTAAAAATATAGATTTTAATAGATGAAATAAATTAATTGTAGTATGTTATATTATTAATCAGGTACTGCTATGTTACAATATGAAATATATTTCTTAAAACATATCTTTTATAGTATAAACAATAGAATAAAACTTTAAGAGTATAATACAAAAAAGTTTTATAGTATAATCAATATGGAGCAATAAAAAAGTCCTTTAATTTATTTTTTATATTCAAAGTTCCATTTACTAATAAATAACATTTATGAAGTTTCATTGGAAAATGAAAACTTGATAGAAATGTTTTTTGCGTTATTTTATATAACTCTGTGTCTTACTCTTTTATCTTTAAATTTATACAAATATATAATAATATGATATGCCCTTTCTACAATTATGTACAGTACATAAAAGTATATCTCTTGATTATTATTGAAACAGGTGTCTGAATTGACGAACTTTCCAGTTGTCACTTCATGATTTTATATAAAAATCATGGAATATATTAAAATATTATACCTTTTAATGAGAGGGACATTTTATATTACACATAGTGAAAAAAAGATGTATTTTTTGTATGATATTTTGTCAATGATGATGACCAGTCGTAATTAATGCAGGTAAAAGGGAACCCAATACTAAAACTAATATTTCTTTAACTTTTAGTCCAGAAGAAGACACTGCAACATTTTCGGCAGTTGGTAGATGTGTATAGTTGCCACTATTTCTTGTCATTAGTTCTGGTAAAACATGTACTGTTGCAACATATAGGAATGTACCTGCACTAAATAACATTGCTACTCCAGTTGCATTAACATTACTAAGTGTTTCTTTCCCTTCCTAAAAATATATATAAGTATATCAATTTTACATTAATGTTCCGAGAATATATATTAAGGATTCATTTCATTATTTAATCTTAAAACAATTTACCTTCCCAATACCAAAATATGTTACAAGAGCAAGACAAGGTGCAGCTAAAGAAAATACTAAAAGATGTCTACCAATTTTTTTTCTATCTACTCCCTCATGTAGTAAAAATGATACCAGACCAAATGCAGCAGGTGCCTGTAAAAAATACCTGAGTTATTTATTTAACACTTACTACATATATTTTTAACATTTTTCTTCTTAGATACGGAAAACTACTTAATTTATTTTGTTTACCTTATGTAACATTATTGCTAAAAAAACAATTAATTCTACATCAGCCTGTGATGTAGTTGCAGCAGCTCCTAATGCTACTCCATCAGCTGCTGCATGAACTACGAGACCTAAGGTGGCAGTGACACTCCTTTCTCTTACTCCACTTCTTCTAGCTGAACATTGATCAATCAGTAGCATAAATACAAAACCAAGTATTAAACTAATACCTATTAAGGAGTGAGGATCACCTAAAAAGTGGAGGTCAAAAATATTAAGTTTTACTGAAATAATATCAAATTACATCTAAAGGGATTTCAAGTATTTTAATTGGCTATATATATAGTTTTTTATATAAAACTAAAATACAAAATATGAAAAATATTTCTGTTCATTATAAATATAAATATTAATATCTTATATTATAAAAAAAATACAAAATATGTATGTTTATCATATATAAAAAACTATTTCATTATAAATATTATAGTGAAATACTAACTGTGAACTCCTTGATCACTATTGCTTCCATCAGTAAACAATGCTCTTATACCTTCAGGTATAATCACAGCTAGCGCAGTGCCTACAAGAAGTCCAGCACCAAGTATCGAAACCAGTTGTAATTTATCCTAGAAAGATTAAAGGTTCATGATGTTCATGATCATGGGGTTCTTTGTAGAATCTGTAATCAGTAGTTTAAGTATATGACAATCACAGAAAATGATAGATAAAAAAATTGTTCTTTTCATCTATCGTCAAATGAAAAGGACATTACCTCAGATAAATTCATGACTAATGGCAAGGATCCAGCTATACAGGAACCGACTAACATTACCAGTGAAAGCATCCATAGTATTGTACTTTCTTCCATTTTCTAAGATGTATTTTTTGAATAAATGAAAGATATTTACTTCATCGAATTAATACTTTCCCATTGCCATTTAATATTAAGTTATCAGTTCTATTGTACCTGCTAAAACAATTCAATTTTTTTTCTATAACATTCTAACTAAAATACCATTTCTGACAGCGTTTAACAATCTGTTTTCGTCTACGTAGCAGTTTCGCGGTGAATACTGTGATTATAGCAACGACATAGAAGTGGAGAAGTTAGATGAAAATAGAATATGTCATAATGAAAAGTTTTCATCGAAGATTCATTTCGCTGAAAATATTAATATTTAATATATTTCTGTCATATTTGAGAAACTACTTAAAAGTAAAATGAATGCTTAATGAAAGATCTATTAGTTTATTTAAGAAACAAGCGATATATGTATACAAACTAAGGATGATACATTCAATGCTCTGTGAACTTAAAAAAAAAAGGATCAACGAACTCAAATCTATATATTTCTATTTATTAATTTTCATGAATAATATTTACTTGCATAGATGGCGTATAAGGATTTATCTCATAACTACGTAAAAAAAGTAAACAAACAATGCATATAATCAATAACTATAGATAATTCATGAACCCTTCTTACAGATTTCATTTATTCTATCCTATAAATCATTTTTATATGAAACATCGTTTTAGGATTTTTTTTTCGCAATTGATAATAATACTTGATTTCTTTTGATTTTTTAATTTAAATTATTTTACTAGATGGCAGAAGTGTCGATTAGCCGTAGCACCCCTAGCGGAAATATTAATGTACTAAACAGTAAATGATTGGTAACGAGTTGAGCGAGACAAGTGATTAAAAAATGGCATCCGCGACGACGTCGCACAATGAAGTTTCGCAAGAATTTTCTGTCAACAAACTTATTCGTGTCGGTTATTACGAATTGGAAAAGACTATTGGCAAGGGAAATTTTGCCGTTGTTAAAATGGCCACCCACGTTGTGACTAAATCGAAGGTAAGTCCATTGTTAACGCATTTTTCTCACAAACACGAACACCCGTCATTTTGTCGTTATATCTTTGGATAACGGCATGGACATATAAATTATATCATATTTTACGCATCATAAAAGCTTTCTATGTAATAACAATGTGTCAAAACACGAAGAGAGCTAATAACTTGAAAGAATGTTTCGCGAACCTATGTTACCAACAGATACTATTACATCGATTGAAATATGTTCGTTGGATGTTTTTTCAAATCATTATTAATGATAATAGATTGGATATCATTGAAAAGTAAAAATAAAAATACCGTCAATTAATGTTCATATAGAAATTTATTGATTCGATATGTATTGATTCTATATGATCCTATGCATGTAGTATTTTTTTTAAATTTGCATTCATTTGTCTTGTTTTTCCTCTTTGTATGTTTTCCTGTTTTCATGTAGTAATTAAATCAAATATATTACATTACTACAATTTTATATATTAATTTTCTGGTACTGCAATGCAATTAATTTTTATAATTAAATACGAATTATATAAAAAATACATCTCTTTTTTAATGATCTTTTATGTGCTTTGAAAAATTTGTAAACATTTTGTGTTAATAGATGATATATATTACTAATGATCATGTTGTGTTTTAAGTTTTTTAAAATAACAAAATATCAAATTAAACTGAACACATTAGACGTTACTTGTTTGTGATATTTCTTAACAGTCATAAATTCGTAATATGTATATTTCTGTTATAGGTTGCTATCAAAATAATAGATAAAACAAAATTAAATGAAGAAAATCTAGCAAAAATTTTTCGTGAAGTACATATAATGAAACGATTAAGGCATCCACATATTATAAGATTGTACCAAGTAATGGAAACAGAGAAAATGATATATTTAGTTACTGAATATGCTCCAGGAGGAGAAATATTTGATCACCTTGTACGGAATGGAAGAATGCCAGAACCAGAAGCAAGAAGAATTTTTCGTCAAATTGTTCTTGCTGTTCGTTACCTTCATCAACAGAGAGTTGTTCATCGAGATCTTAAGGTTTAAATGCAAAAAAATGTATTTTTAAAGTATTTCAAAAATTTATGAAAAATGCAAAAAAATGAAAAAATTGTTGGTATTTGTATATAAAATGACTATGTATATATTATTATTTTAGGCTGAGAATTTACTACTTGATGCAGACAATAATATAAAACTTGCAGACTTTGGATTTAGTAACGAATATACTCCAGGTGTCCCACTTAGCACCTGGTGTGGGTCCCCACCATATGCTGCTCCAGAAATTTTTGAAGGAAAGCACTATGATGGTCCAAGGGCTGATGTATGGGTATGTCATATTATTATTACAATGTATTAAAATAACAAAAAATTCTTATAATTTAAATATTTCATCTGTAATTATAGAGCCTAGGTGTTGTTTTGTATGTGTTGGTTTGTGGTGCATTACCATTTGATGGACCCACAATGCAACTACTACGTTCTGTAGTAATCTCAGGGAAATTCAGAATACCATTTTTTATGTCTGCAGGTAAATGTACAAATTTATATAATTTTAACATATTGTACTCCATTATGTGTTTTAAATATATACATTTGACTAATATATCAATTTTTTGTAGAATGTGAGAAACTGATTAGACATATGTTGGTAGTAGAACCAGAACGACGTTTAAGTATTTCACAAATTTTAGCACACTCTTGGATGGGTGGAGATGGTACAACAGAACCTGAACCAGGAGGGTAATATATAAATATTAATAAAATACGTACAATAAATATATGAAAAAGGTATTTTATTTATTTTAATATATGTTCTCAGGTGTAATCCTGAAAATGTGCCACCACAATTAAATCAGGTAGTGATAGAAAATATGTTAAGATTACCAGGGCTTAGTCCAGAAACATTGTTAAAAGCAGTTCAAGGAAATGCTTTTGACCATGTGTCAGCAATATATAATCTTCTTGTTGATCGATTAGAACCAACAATGCCTAGTTTACCTAGTATTCAAAGTATACCAGGAGATTATGCTCCTGATGGAGCACATCAGTTAGAAAAGGTAAATATTGCATTTTATCCTGTTATCTAGCAGCATGTATTTCAAAATCATATTCTTCTTCTTTGCTGTTCAAAAGTTTGGTGATACAGAAGCAGAAACAGAAGAAAGAAGTGGATTGCAACTTACACCTGGCACACCTTATCACACAACAAGAAGACACACAGTTGGACCTGGTGATACAGCTCATCAGCCACCAACATCATATCCTTATAACTATAACCATACTACAGGCGATCCTGCATTACGACTCCTTCCTATATTACAGTATAATAATACTGATCCTCAAGTGTTACCTCATACAAATCTACCCTTAAACCTTCCTTTAGTACAACATCAACCTCCTCAAAACTTCCAAATCAAAGATCAACATTTATTAAAGCCTCCTCCTGTGATGGGAGCAAGTAAGTAATATATACTACAATTTATTTTAATAAATCATTTCACTTTTTAATAAACATTTTATTAATTATAGCGGGGAGTTTTGGAAGAAGAGCTTCGGATGGTGGAGCTAATCTTCATGTCTTCTATCAACAACATGGCAGCAATTCTGGTGGTACTGAAGATGGAGGATGGAGTCAACCTGGTAGTAGAGAACACTTACAACCTGTAAGAAAAATAAATACTATGACGCTATGAAATATTTATTAAAACATTAGTTTGCAGCACAACTAATTTGTTCATGTTGTATATAGATACAAAGTGGAAGTCCAACTTTGGTACCATGTGCTCAGTCATTAAATGTTGGAGTTAATAGTGGAAATGGTGATGCAAATGGTAATAATAGTGGAAGTGGAAGTGGCGGTAGCGATAGAAGAAGACGAAGTGGTGTTACTGCCGTTATGCAAAGACCAGGTACTGTGGATTATCCTTTTCAGGTATTTGTGTGCACATTATCAATGCACTTTATTACAACATGTTTTATATCACTTCGACGAAAGTTGATTATTATGATTTGCTGTATCAATTAGTTTAAAAGCTTGCTATATTTCTTCATTTCTAAGTTGTAAGTATTATCATGCCTTGTTTATATCTTTGCTTTTGCAATATTTGCATATTGGTATGTATTTTTGTTTCTTTATTTTGACAATAGTATATTGCATGATAAATGTCCTTATGTGACAAAATCTTATATTGTTACTATAAATATTATAATCATTGTGTATTATTTATCACTACTAGTATAATGTTACATACTATATGTAAATATATTTGAATAATAATTTTATTTTAAATTCGTATATAATTTTATTTAAATAATATACATGTGCACTTTATCTGCCATGTACTTCATTATATTTGATTTTATTTTTGATTTTGCATGGTTTTTTGTGTCTACTGCACTACCATGCCTCGTTGGTTGGTAATATGCATGTAGTTATAAATCCGGAAATGGTAATGGAGGTGGAAGCTAGGATGAATAGAGCTTACCTCCCATCACGGCTGTTACCAACACATCTTAGAGGATCTACACATCCTAAGAAGAATCCATTGTATCATACTAGCACTGGTAATTTTTGTGTGGTTTTTTGCGTTTTGTATAAATAGAAAAACGAATTACCATAAGTATTGTATATTCACTGTTAACACATTTACATGCTTATTTATATTGTATCATATATACAAGTGTGTGATTTGTATAATTATAATAATTAAATAATACATTATTTTGTTTTGCTGTTTTTAGTAGGCAACAGAGATTCATATAAGGAACCAAGTACTCATGTTTCTACAGAAAGATATTCTCCTGTTCGAAGAGCATCCGAAGGTTCTGGTCCCCCTGGACCTGGGATTCAGGCACTTCAGCAAGAATATCAACAGTTGCAAAGGTTAGCGTCACCATCACATAGTCCTGCAAGTATTCCTGGATCTCCTGTACATGAAAGAGGGGTAGCAGCAATCACACAAGGTATTTTTAATCTTGTTGTTTGTTGTATGATATATAAAGTCTAAATAGAAAATTTTTAAAACTATAATATAATTCATTTTATTGTTAGGTTTAAGTGGATTAACTACAGCAGCAGTACAGGGCAGCATAGTTCATGGTACTCCAACGCAACCACCTGCAACACCATTAGATTTGAGTCCATTAAGACACCATAGATCACCAGCTACCACACCAGTTAGTTATTCGCCTAGTAACAGTCCAGCTTTGGATATGATTCAAGAAGAACACCCTGTAGAAATACCAAGGGTAGATAAATAACTTTCTTATTGTTAAACTTATTTAACAAATTGTTGCTGAATTATAATTTTCTATATTGAAATATATATATATATATTATATATGTTATATAATATTCTATTAAAATAACTATCATATTGTAATTATTTGTTCTAGGTACCACCTCAAATATCTGTAACAGATCTTGGGGGACAAGTAACACTAATTAGTTGTTCACCTTCACCATCTCCATCGCCTGATTCGCTCGAAGATACGTTACCTCATTACAGTCCTCTTCCCAGCTTCATCATCTCTGAACCATGTGACCCATTGAGACCTAGTATTACACGCGGTATCGGTAGGCCACTAAATACGTCAATACCTACAGAAGTTGAAGTTACATTATCTGATGAATCGAGTAGGTTGAATTCAGAAGCTATATTAGGTCGTGTAAAACAAATTATAGATGCAAGAGCCCCTCCAAAAGGATTTGTCTTCTCTAGAGAAGAAGTGAAAGGTGGCGGGCTTAGTTTAGAATACCCAGGTGGTGTTCAAATTGAACTTAGAGTATGTGAATCAGAAGAGAAGGAAGTAAAAGGCATTAAGATGCGAAGAATTAGTGGGGACCAATTACAGTACAGTCAACTTTGTCAGCAGCTGATCTCGTGTATTACTGTTTGACGACAGCCAGCTTATAATATAATGTTTTTCTTATATATTACGTTACATTCCTGGTGCCACACACACCACTCATTACAGTATTGCACATGCATGCTGCATACGTACGAGCGGTACTTTAAGCATACCATTCTTTATATTGATACATTCATATATGTAACATTCAGTGTGCTTCGTTTTTCAAGATTCTTTCTCCTTTTTTGTTTTGATTTATAAATCTGGAAAAGAGGAAATTTTTTAGCTTGTGCATAATATGAAGTCAGAACAAAAACATTACAATAATTTTTGGAAGTCTTATTATTAAGACTTTAAAAGATATACAAACATATATGCTTTTACGCAAGCAAGACGATGTTTTGCTACTTCTAAACAATCTAAGTATTAACAACCTGGACGTTTTTCATAAACTTTAATCGTTAATGTACATCACACATCATTCCTTTTTGTAGAATATTTGTCTTCATGTTAGAAGTTTATAGCTAGTAAATTCATATTTTACTGTTCAAATCATCATCAGGTGCCCTTTTTAGCTTAGGTAAAAAGAAAAGCGTCTTTTGTACCGAATTAGATGGCAAAATATAAGCATTTTCATGGTATATATGTCTTTCTAATATGATAGAGATGTTTTATATGGAATTTACTATACTTAATCGATTGCCATTGCAGACAATTTTAATTTCATAATCTATATTCCATGTTTGTAAATATTCGTTTTACAAATACTGCAATCTTTTTCTTTTATGTTATTGAAACTAGAAGAATTGCCTTCTTTTTTCTGGTACAAATATTACTCCGTTGGATAATTTAATTTTAATAGCTAGAGACATATACATAATCTTTTGTATAGTGCAAATACACTATTGTGGTTTGTAGTTCAAAAACTACACAGACTGAGTTACGATTGTATATCTTTTTTTTTTTAAATCGGATATTAACATTTGTTGCAATTTTTAATGATATAATCACAGATTATAAATTTTTGAAAAACAATGAAATATCAGAATAGAATACTTTCCAGTGGTTGCACTTATGGAGCATTTAATTATTGCCATTTAAAAAGAAAAGTATGCAACCTAGCTCTCCTTGTGTAACCAAAGAGTTGAGTTGCTTTTATAGTATCAAATATTGAAGGTACATCTTTTACCCACATTTTAAAAACAAAAGGGAAATATGAACTATAATAACTTCTAGGTAATATTAAATGAAGTTGTAACTAGGCTAGCCCTTTTTTTATCATTATGTTGCAATGAGTAGATAAAAGACATTATATTAGTGTCATATAAGAGAAGTAGAAAATTTAATTCATTTAACATAAATAAAATATTTTTCTAAATTTACTTATTCGTGAACTAAACAAAAGATAATGTGCAGAGAAATGTTTTCTGTGTATAGAACAAAGTACAATGTTTTTTATAGGATACAACTTGTACATGCTTAATTTTTTTCATTATATTATTAGATGTGTGTTTATTCTCTTTCTGACAAAAATACTTTGACTTAATGTATTTATTTTTTAAATTTATTTATTAGGTTCAATGATAAAGTTTAATGTTTTAAACTCTAGAATGTTTTAAATTCATTACGATTACTTTGTAATAAATACAACACATGTAATTCGACGAATAATTTATATACTATATACAAGTTGTATTCTGTAAGTGAAATTGCAAAACGTTGTATTTCCCGTACTAGTACATCTTTTATTTGAAAATTCCACTTTAAATTATAAATCAATTTATGTTTATTAAAAGTAATAATGCTTTTATGTTTCTGTAAATAATGAAATTTGATGTAAATATATGATATATACTATTTAGAGATCTCTAAAGTATACATTATGTAGGCTATTCTATTTGAGATAACTGTTTTTAATATTTTAATGCATTGAAATATTTGTTAATGTATAATTATTCTTGCAGTATATTTTATTATAAAATCTCTTGTAAAAATGTATATATTAATTTTAGATTCAATTAATATTATGTTGAAAGAATAATCGTGGAATCATTTTCATATTAGATTAAATCAAATTGTAAAGGAGTTTACATATATTCAAATTATATGAATAAATTATTTCATTAGAGTTAGTCAAATCAGAATAGCCTACCAATATTATGTAATGCCCAATTTCCATCGAATAATTAGTAGTTTATTAAGTTTTACCATTTTTAAGTTTTGTTTCTAGATATTCAAATCAAAGTGGGAATCTTGTACATTTGCACTTATATTAGAATTAGATTTATAATGAATATATATCATTAAATGTTATGATATAACTTGATAATTCTTTGAAGATTATTCAAGTTGCAATTTTTTAGTAATATAGATGGTATATTTCATTATAAATCATTTCCGAATAAATCTTCTGAATAATTCTTAATATATTAAGTATTAGATATCTAAAAATATCTACTACACTATATAAATTAAGTATATTGCTAGTACATGAGATAAGCGAGATTACACTCTTAGCATCTATTTGCAAAGATATCTTAAAGCAGTGATTCATTTGTACAAAAATGTTTTTTACCAAATGTTTCAATTTTTTTTCTATATTTTATATAGGGCAGTAATATTATTTGGGTCTTCCTTACAAATTTTGATTTTCTTATGATAATATTGGAATGCATGCTTTTATCCTTGTACATTATGATGTGTTGTGTATATTTTGTAAATTTTGAAATCTGGAATACCAAAATCTAATAATTGAAAACTATATAAATTATATTATTTTAGACATTTTCTGCTATCAGTTAAAATGTACATAATTGTTACGAGAATGTTAAAAAAATACCAAAAAATTTAATAACTAAATATTTTTTATTTTAGCTGAATTTTTAAATATCATGATTGAAAATGCAATTGTGCACAAACAAATTCTATATTGATGGAAAATGGGCAAAAATATTACAATTACGCACAACAGTGAAAGTGTAGATCAACATAATCCAATTTACTGTACATAACACATATACATAATTATTCATTTAGGATACATACTACGTGTATGTATGCAGAAGCAAACTATGTACATTGTAAACATTTGCTATATGGATAGGATACAGATAGTATTTTCTGCTGTCAATTCTTCAACTAAGACTGTGATTTTTAAATATACTAATGGCTAGGTAGATACAATACATATTGATTAAATATGATAAAATAAAAATAAAAGAGATATTCAAGACATGTGCATTTTTAATGTTTCTATTCATTTTGTACAACAATAAACGTATTTGTTAATTGCGTTATTTAGTATCTAGATCTCGATTGACTAATATATAAATCACTCTTTTGATTATACCCAAATGCTTAAAAATTATATATTATGAGTTGTACCAGGATTTCCTTTACTTATATTTGAAATTATGAATGTTTCCCGCGCTAGTTATTTGGTAGGTGGCACTAATTTGTCTGGCTTTCATATCGTTCTGTTGTAAATAAACTAATAATGGACATTTTATTTAGTATCATTAAGTTTTTTTGACCACCCGTGATATGAATAAATGTAAAAAGAATCAATGTATAGAATCAACAAAATATGAAATGTTTAAATATTTTTGTATGAATTAAATTCAAAATCGAAAAAAGTTGTCGAATAAGAACATATTTCATTAAATAGTTTCATCGAATAATGTATTAAAGAAATTGTGTTTATCTGCTATTAATGTAAAAATTGTTACTTTGGTAAATATTATCTTTTTTTACATTTTTAATACTTAATCAATATTTTAGTTATCTAACCTATATATTTGTTTTTATTTACATTTACGTTATTATACTTATCTGTAAATAAATAAACATTTCTTTGTTTCTAAGTTACCAGAAGATTATAATACTTTTAATAATATTGTACAAAATGGAAGTCATTGAACTTGTTTCGGATGATGAAGCATCAGGGGATAACACACAAAAAAATAGAAGTTCAATAATTTGCAATTCTAATTGTGTCAACTTTGAATGTTCTTCTGGAGTAGATATGAAATTAGCACCTTCTTTTGCATGCGCTTTTTATGGAGTGAATACAGAAAAAAAGAAAAAGCGTATGATATGTACAAAGTGTTTTATTGTTGCTTTAGAACACCAAAAGGTTTGACTTATAAAATATGTATTTTTGACTACTTAATGTGGTATAGTAAGAGACAGATTTTTGTTTGATATTTACACTATGATATTAATTTTCATAGCAATTGGTCGCAGCTTTCGTAGATCGTAAGCCATTATTGAAGTGTGAATTTCCTGACCGTACAATGGAGGTAGAAATTTCTGATAGTGATGATTCAGATGATGAGAAAAAGAAAGATACATGTGATGAGGGTAAAATTAAAATTGTATTACAATGTATTATGTATATTTGAGATATTGGTACATGTTTTATTTGTTTCAGAAAAATATTTGCCAGGAGAAATGCTTGCGGATATGGAAGAAATGTTAGATAGCACATTAAACAATATTTTGGAGAAGTATGATGTTGACTATCAAATTAAACAAGCTCATAATGTACTAAAAGATCAGTGGGATAGAATAGATGGTATATAATTATTTTGCGAAGTATAATTTATATGTATTTGTTACATTTGAATTAGATCACATAATTTTTTTAAGCAGAACAAAATGAAGTTCTGGATAAAACAATTAAAGATTTGATGTGTACTATGGATATGTTACGTAATAATTTATATGACGAATTCAGACCACAAATTCAAATGCTCCAAGAACTTCAAATAAATGATGGATATGTGGATAATGGATTTTATCCATTAGTGGCAACAAAAAAAGTTACACAAATAAGAATTGCCTCTTCTTCAACGTTAGAAGATAATCAACCAGAAGTTTTACCAATTGAACAAGATAATAGCCAAGTTGTGGTTTTGGATTTACCTCCAATTGGTCCACTTGTGAGAGCACAGATAGATATTGATACCATTGTATATATTATGAAGCATCCACTTATGCCATGGATTAAAGCAAAGGTTTGTGAATATATTCTTACTTAAATTTTATACAAATAGTTCTACATTTAATCTACTTAAAGATTTACTTATTGTTTACTAGGTGCAAACTGTAGTCTATAGAATTCCCTTACATTGTCGTGTAAAATTATTACAAAAGAAGTATAATTCTGTTACTAAATCTGTTTCTGGTAAACAAATCGCAGCTGCTGTAACTAGCCAAGTAGTAATTCCAATTGGTACACGAGTAGTTGCTCTATTTAAAGATGTTTCATCTAGTAATTTTTATAGTGGAGTTATAGCTGAACCACCAAAAGCTACAAATAAGTATAGGTATATTTCATAGATGAAATTTTAAATAAATTAATAATATATGAATAATAGTAAGTAATAATAGATTTGTTACTTTTTTAGATATTTGGTATTCTTTGATGATGGTTATGCTCAATATGTTGAGCACAAATGTATTTATTTAGTTGCTGAATCTTCCAACAAAGTTTGGGAAGATATACCTAATGAATCTCGTGATTTTGTGAAGAAATATATTGAAACATATCCTGAAAGACCAATGGTCAAACTACAAACAGGACAAGTAGTAAAAACAGAATGGAATGGTAAATGGTGGGTTGCAAGAGTAATTCAAGTTGATGCAAGTTTAGTACAAATGCATTTTGACGCTGATGGAAGAACAGAATGGATCTACAGAGGTTCAGCTAGATTAGGACCTTTATACATTGAACTTTTAAAAGCCAATGCTAGACAACAAGGACATCATGCATCTGTCAATACACCTAGTCGACATCGACTGCCTGCTATCTCTAATGTATGTGAATCATTTTAATTCTATTTTTATAGGAGATAATTAATTAATGTAAATCTTACTAATATTTTAGAAAAGCAATTTACCTTATGTAGAATATACATCTAATCTAGAACCTGACGAAGAAAGATTTTCTCAATTAGAAAAAGAACAGAATATAGTAAATGAAACTACAAATACAGTTACATCAAGTGCACCACAGCAATCACGTGCTGTTGCTAGAAAAAGTACAAGTAAAAAGCAAAATATTGTGGATACAAGTTCCTATAATCCTACAACAGAAACAAAACCTTCTCATAGTATCGTTGTAAGTGCATTAAATAAACTAATTATAATTCTTATAAGATAATTTAAAATGAGATATAAGATTTAAAAGCATATATTATCACTTCATCTTAGTACTACCAAACGCAGAACAAGATTCAAACAAAAAAATTTGTTCCACATAAATGTGGCCCTCAGTGCGTTCAAGGAATATCTTTTACACCTGATGACTTGAGAGGTTATTCACCTCTTTCAATACCATTACTTTGTGGTTGGAACAGACAACTTTGTAAATATCCAAAAGGCAAGAAAATTACATTATATCAAGCTCCATGTGGTGTCAGATTACGAAATATGGAAGAGTTACACCAATATCTTCGCAAAACAGGCAGCCCAATGTCAGTTGATTTATTTGATTTTGATTATTGGGTGCATTGTCTAGCAGAATTTGTCTTGGATAAATGTTTTATCAATATAAAGGTAAATAAAATATTACGATTATTGAGATAATTAATACTTGCTTATTATTTTATAACTCAATCGTTCTTTTTTTAATTTCAAGGATCTCAGTTATGGTATAGAAAATGTACCAATACCATGTGTTAATGAATTAGATCACACTCAACCAGATACCATTAGATATAGCACTCAGAGAGAACCAACAGAAGGAGTTAATCTTAATTTAGATCCAAATTTCTTGTGTAGCTGTGATTGCGAAGACGATTGCCAAGTATGCTCTTTTTATAATAATTTAAATTATAAGATATCTAATTATATAAATCATTTTATAGGATAAAACAAAATGTCAATGTTGGCAATTAACAATACAAGGTGCTACTCTCGGAGGAAGAGTGCCAAATACATCTGTTGGTTACGTATATAAACGTTTACCAGAGCCAGTTACTACTGGAATTTATGAATGTAATTCTGAATGTAAATGTGCTGTAAAAACTTGCTTGAATAGAGTAGTGCAACATCCATTAACATTAAAATTACAAGTGTTCAAAACAGCTCCTCGGGGCTGGGGCATTCGATGTCTAAACGATATTCCTCTTGGATCTTTTATTTGTATATATGCTGGTAGATTACTTACAGAACAGGTAAAAAATTATGATAAGATATAGTACAAACAGTATAACTTATTTTAAGATTTATCTCTAAGGGAGCTAATGAAGGTGGTAAAAATTATGGAGATGAATACCTAGCAGAATTGGATTATGTGGAAGTAGTGGAAAGTATTAAAGAAGGATATGAAAGCGATGTTCTCGAATCAGAAATGCCATTATCTACCACAGAAGATAAAAAAAAATCTATAACTAGCGATGATGAGGATAATACGAAAATAAATGCAAATGATTCAGACGAAGATTTTAATGTTAGTAGATACTTAAATTTCAATGTAGATTCTACAGAACCTTCTATTAGGTAAGTAAAAAGTACTTAATTATTAATAAATGATGTAGTCTATATTAACAGAATATTAATAATAAAAAAAAATTATTAATAATGATGTAGAAAAAGGCTAAGAAAACGAAAACGAGATGATGTCAATCAAGATGGATCTGAAGAAAATAGCGAAGATGGACACGCTGCTAAAACCACCGAAAATATTACGAAGTCTTCTACCAATGAAAATCGTTCAAATGATCTAGATGCAATTACTATAAGTGATGAAGAAGAAAATAGAAGTGGCAGACGCGAACCAAGTAGATTTGATCCAACAGTGGAACCAACGCAAATAGAAAGACCTAAATTTAAATCAGTAAGAGATTTCTTTGGAGAAGATGAGGCTGTTTATATAATGGATGCTAAAACAACTGGAAATATTGGACGTTACTTAAACGTAAGATATATTTTGAAACTTTTACATGACTAGAATACTTCGAAACAGAATTTGGTATTGTTACTTCTATTATTAACATTATATTTGAATTATAATTATTGGTCATTTTTCAGCATTCATGTGATCCAAACGTTTTTGTGCAAAATGTATTTGTAGACACACATGATGTAAGATTTCCATGGGTGGCATTCTTTGCTTTAAATTACATAAGAGCAGGTCAGGAATTAACATGGAATTACAGTTATGATGTTGGAAGTATACCAGGTAAAGTCATCATCTGTAAATGTGGTGCATCTAATTGTAGAGGTCGACTTCTCTAATATGTGACATACTTTATATAAAATTAATAAAATTTGATTAATAAACGTGATTTAGATTTCCCTTTTTTTTAAATAATATGATTTGTTATTATAAGTTGTATGAAATGCGCAACAAAGTATTTTGCTCATCATTAAAAAGATGTCATTTTTAAGTGGTTTAATAATATTTTTATTTTATATTTATATTGTATTTATTGAAATATTAGAAGTTAGTGTACAAAATAAAATAAATGCAGAAAATTTAAAAATCAACTGCACTATATTTTACAAACATAATGTTTTGTCTTAAAATATTTAATATGTTAATAGTGCATTTTATATATAGATATGATATGAAAAAAATAAGATATTAGCAAAAATATATATTTTATAACTATAATAGATACAATTTGTATTTTTAACAATTGACATTTGACAAATAAATTTTGGTATATAAAACGTTTTAATATATATATTATTTATATTTTATTTTTATTATTTAATTGCATATATATTTTATTTTCTACTAATATATGTTATATTAATATACTGTAAGCAATAATATGTTGAGTAATAAATAAATGATAAATACAGGTTTAATAAAATACAATGATATACATAACAATGATGCACTGGTTTATTATTTTTGATTATTATACACCTTTAAAACTTCTTAAGACATGTTAGATAGTTAGTACCATAAAGATAGCTCTTTAATTTTCTTTTCTATAATTTATACATATCATTCTTGAAACTGAATTAAATTATGTAGTATCTTAATTCAAGCATTCAAATATTTCAATATATACTATAACTTTTTGTCACAAAAAGCTGTTTTAGTTAGTAGGTAGTTGTAAAAAAATGTATAAAAGAAATTTGTAATATTTGTAAATTAATAACAAATATTTAAAACACGATGCTGCTTCTTATAAATGTATCAAAATATCTCTTGCTATATAATGTTACATGCTTTAAAAATAAATTTGTTTCTATTGTTAGTTTGCAAAACAATCTGTATGATATAATATTTTAAAGCTGAAACTATATATAGTTTAAATCTCTAAGAGTAACCATATAAAAGAATATGAGTTCATGATTATATGCTCCAGATGTGCAATATATTATTATAAAACTACATGTGTGTACCTATATGTTTTTGTTTTTTAATTTAAAGTGTATAAATATGATAGCCTAGTCATATGCAGAAAATCAAGACAAAGCAATGATGATACTCCTATGAGGAACATTAAAATACTAAAATAACAAAATTATTGCTTCATGATTTGTTTGGCTTTGTGCTAGTGGAATTTAAGCAATTCTTTGATCTCATCCTTTTCAGCAGCATCTAAATAATTTGTTCCATTTGGTGTCAATCCATCTGCTCTAGCTCCTTTTTCTAATAGTAATTTTACACAATTTGTATGTCCTTCCCAAATTGCTGCTAATAATGCTGTTATTCCATGTTTATCTGTTACCTGTAAGTGAATACATTTTGCTTAAATGATTGTAATACGATTCATTTTTAGTATAATTTCTCTAATGTTCATCTCTTATATTTCAAGTAAAACTAATAAAATATTATGTACAATGCTTAGTAAAAAGAAAGATAAATAAATTTTGAATATTTTCATGTTTCAATCTCACGCATATTATCTAATATTTATATACATTTACATTTGCATTTGCACCCTTTTCCAAAAGATATCTGACTACTTCACTTTGGCCATAATCAGCTGCATAATGTAGGGGTGTCCTTCCATCAATCATTTGATTGACATCAATATTCTACCAACAGGAATATATTTAGACAATTTAATATATGTTCACTTGTAAAAAAAAGTGTATAACTAATTTGAAAAGGAAATATGAATGATCTTTACAACTATTAGTTTAATCGGGTAATTAGTATTTTTTTATATGTTTTGAACTATATAAAATTCTATGAATTCTATATTAAACATCATAAAGCGATATCTTTTTATGACGTTTCTGAGTAGCGGCAATCAAAAAGCAATAGAAGAAAAAGATGATTTAACGTTTCATATATTTGCCTTTTTCTCAACGATATCCCGCACTTGCTCCAAATCACCATTTTTTATTCCCCACACGAGTTCACTCATTTTCGTTGTAAGCTATTAGAAAAATTTTATATATCACACAGCCTCTCAAATTTCTACGTTTATTCTAATCAGTTCACGTTCGTACTCACTCAAGTCTCACGTCCATTAAATTTGGTTAAACAGCGAATTTCGCTGGAACAATCTTTCCAGGCTGCCAACATATATAATAATAAAATGAAATCTTCTAAGATACCAACATTAAAGATAGCGTACTAAAGTCAGATAAAATGAACGATTTTCTGTTCCAATTAAATAACCAATGCTTATTTTATAACTACAATTCTATATGGTGATATTAAAAACAAGTAATGAACTATACTGTTTAATTTTCAATTTGTGTCTATATTCAAAGCTCTCTCCAACTATGTATAGAAATAATGATAATAAAAAGGTAGAAATTTTTTAATTTCTCAGTATTGCTTTGTTTTTAATGTAAGTACAGTAATTTAGCGTATATAATTTAAAATTTATTTATTACAGCTGCTTTTTCATATTTCTTTAATTAAAATTCTATTAGTTATGTTTATAGAACAATTACAAGATCAACTTAAATACTATTTATTCTTCCCGGACATAATGATAATAAGATAAAGATTTCCCAAACACTTGGTAAAACAATTTTTTTCTTAAAAAATTTAAAAATCAAACAAATATTATGCACATTAATTTATATTAGGAAAGTAGTTACGGTATATTGTATTCACTATTGTCGGAAGTATGGGATAAAAAGTACACAGTGTATGTAGTATTGAATTAAATAAGTATTAATTTAATCACATATAATTACAGTCACACATGTTTTTACATTACATACGCAAGACTTTCTACTTTTGGAGAAAAAGAAAGAATTAATTTCCTATGTGACAATTATTGTTTGGAGAAGGGAATAACAAAACGGCTATAGGAGCATCTAAGTCTCGACTTCCAGGACTAGGAGACTGAAGAAACTCAATATTTTCGAACAGATTCCGAAACACTGATATTACTTGTACACCATCGTTTATCAATGATAATGTTAACAATACGCTTACTTTTATCTAAGCTATGTATGTTTTGCTATTTTTTGATAAGTTCTTCGAGTTAACTCCTGAATTATATACAGTATATAATTTGGGTCTCGCATTAAGTTAAGTCGAATTGCGTTGAAGGGTAACAGGATGTTGCAGTAAACCGCCTTCTCGTGATGAAACAACGGGTATCGATGCGCGACGTTAAAAGTAATACATATTCTTTTTGCTTTAAGTAAAGACGTTACCGTTCTTTTCGACAAAAAATCTCAACTAAAATTATTTTTTCCTGTTTCAGTTATTAAAAACAGTTATCTCAGAATACGATAACAGATCTTCGACTTCTACCTTTTAATCGACCGTTCAATTTATTGTAGTTTACGAAAGTCACGACCTGCATTTTTTTCGTTTCTTTGAAATTTTTTTTAAATTAAAAATTTAAGCCTTCGCCGGAGTCGCTTCCGGGGTTTTCTCGGTCTCTACGATTTCCGTGGGTGGAGGCAAAGTCGGAATTTCCGGATATTCGAGTTTCGCTCCTTCTTCGCATTCGAAAATGGGACAGCAGTCTGGGAACGTGGCAGTCTTGTTAGTTTTGTCTGACAGTTTGCATTTCGGGTTAGCCTTCGGCAGCGGTCCACAGTCTTCAACGAGTTCGAAGAGGCGACCAGAGTTATCGTCGGCTGGCACGCAAGTGGAACGGCCGCAGAATGGTGTCAAATCCCAGGATTTCGTTGGTTCGATGGTAGCGCATCTTGTTGAGGCGAAGCACATACCGGGGAAATCTAAAAAAAAAAAGAGTTAGATGGAACTATATAATTTATATCACAAAATTAATCTTTGGCAGTAAGAAATTAAAGTTTCGAATTTGATAATTCTTATCAAAATGTTATTATAACATTCGTATAAAATTTGTGCATGAAATTAAATTCTTTCTAATTCTCTATAGTTTGTTATAATGTTATATCATAAGTAATTGAACGAGTAATCGAATATCGTAACAACTAGACAATCGCTAATATTTTTACGGAATACAAGTTTCTGAATTACATAAAATATATTACATAAAGAAGATATCGGATTGATATGTTGTATTAACTAGAACACTAGATTTGATTACGTAACGGTACAGTCTTTTATGCAATAAAACGTAGCAAATGGTAGCCTTTCTTTGTGGAGAAAGGAATCCATATCGTTTAATTTACTAGGAATAACCGGAATCTTCTACCCGGAAGGTATTGCGTATTTAGAACTGGATTTTTTAGCAAGTAAAAAAACAAGAAGCGATTAATCGTGGTCTATAGTAAATATCCTTATCAAATATCAAATTATTTCCGCGATTCCTAAAAAAAAAAATTAGAAGAAAAAAATATACATGGCATTCAACATGGTTTTTTTTAAAAAGGAGCAAATCTATATAATTGCAGTAAAAAATTTTTTATATTTATTATATTTATATAATTTCTTCAAGATGTTTTGAATTCCAAATGAATCATCAGCGGATTTTCACCAACTGTGACGTAAAAGTAAAATCTCATTCTATAAGAGCAACGACTTGTACAGGTTGTGATTCTTCGACAGAATGCATCGGTACCGCGCACGATGCGTGGACGTGCTGCATTATCTGATTACACGCACACCTGTGAAAGGTTTCATTACTTTCTAACATTAAGCCATTTTTAACGTCTCGTCGCGCCTTCTAAGTTTATACAGACACACACACGCACGGTATTCTATTATAATGCGTCTCGATCGATCGTAGATAGATGACAGAGGAGTTTCATTGGTGCCGATCGGGCTAGAAACTTCAAGGAGAAATACTTTCACTGTCACGCCGTGTTACCACTTGTGTAATTATCGCAAACTCTGACTAAGCCAATTGCCATACTTTTTTACTTCTTTCTTTTTTCTATTATAGAGTTCCCTGGATTTAACAAGGAAAGTGAATCGCTTGAAATGATTAGAAGATGATTGAATAGAAAGCTTTTATCGCTTGGCAAGATAACGTAATACATCGAGAACTTTAACATAATGTACAAGTTGAAAAATTAAGATAAAAATTGTTTAAAACGATTAAAAAATTACTGAAGTATCTGTCACTTAGGGGGTAAAGTATAACTCGTTCCTCACGTATTTGTGCATTGATATTTGTGTATTTCAGATCTATAGAAGGGACGATAATGGCAGAAATAAAAGAAAACTTTATTCGAAAAAATTATTCAAAAGCTATTTAGCGTTCTTTACTTTTTAATGACTCGACTTTTTAAACATTACGCAATATGAATGTCTAATTAATTATGAAAGGAAGACGCAATGTCTAAAAAAATAACAAGTATGTCACTCAAACATGAGTCGCTTGTTACCTTCTAGGAATAAGATTTATTTGAATAATGACGTGTCTGTTACCGTTTCCTCAATGCCAGTTTCGATACGTCGAAGGCATAAAACGATGGGCGTTTACGCCAACGCTAAAAGTGCCGTGGTATACGACACCAGTTCTTGCAAGTCACCTGAATCATAAGAAAGTGATTCGGGAGCCTTTATTCTAAATGATCGGATGTTCAATGGAATATTCCAAATCGAGGAACATTTTGGTTCGATATCGATGAGATACAGATACAAGGTTTTTCCTTCTAATACTTTTAAACACCATAATCCATCTTTCATGCAAACTTCATACAGGGAATTAAGTGCTTAGCAAAATTATAATCATATAATAAAGCTCATAATTTCCAATTCATCGTAATGACATTGATTTATTTGAAAGTAAAGCTAAATATAAAATTTAATTCTTAATGATTCAATTGATGGGCGATAACCAATATGGAATCCAGAATCATCATTGCAACGTGAATTTCAAATTCCGTATACATGTGTACAACTGCAAACAGTACAATTGTTGCGAAAATAAAGTGAGTATGTGAGCAGTTTCACTTTCCTTTCTATATGGAACATACGTGATCTTAAAAAATGTTATTGAATGTGATTTACGCTAATTAATAGCAGGATTGCAGATTCGAAGGAAAGAGAAGCGTGCTATTCATACGCTAACCGAGAAAAGTAACTCGAAAAGAGAAAGGGATGATGAAGTCGACTTCATGGTTTGCTGTGCAATTTTGTTAATAACATTGTAAAATTGCTGGCTACGGAAAAACTTTAATCTGACGCCATTCACATGGTAAAAGGCAACAATTTCGACCGGTAAATTGGTAAAAATCGTAGACTTTTTATCGCCATCACTGAGTTGAATGTATTGATCTGGAAGGAGTTATAACATACAAACACAGTGCAAATTAATTTGTAATTTTCATGGAAAGAGCTCTGGCCTCGTCACTTTTAAAGCGAGCCATTTAAGGAAGAGGTATAAAGAATGATTTATAGTGGACATTCTTAGACTTTCACCGACATTAAAGATTCATCTGTCTGCAAGGGTCGACTTTCATGCTCGTAGGAGTAACGTTACGTTCACTCACTTTGTTTTTTTCGTCGCGGTTGGCTACGTTTCCGTCTGTTAACGCTTTTCATGGCTCGTGGATCATCAGTGACCCATGATATTCCAGATAGAAATAGAACTTTCATTGAACGGACAAATATGTTCTTCGTTATACTCAAGTAAGATAGATGAGCGAAAAGATCAACGTACCAGATGTATTAAAATGTTTACTTAGAGAACTTTACATGGTGTGTATAGTTAGAGAAAACTAATGATATGAAACGTGTTAAGATCTAACTAATTAAGTATTTGTCATCTTGAAATGAAATTACTTAACAATTTTACTTAATAATTATTTAAATCTAAGCACGTTTTATTGTGCTCATAATGTAGTATTCTCGCATATATTAGTTTATAATAGTATATAACATAATAGCTTGTCAATTTCAATAACGCTAATTAAGTAGAAACTTGAGATAGAGATAATCATAGCTCCTGTCGCTTGGTTGTCCGATCAATAAATCTGCGATCCGACATTTCAATAAACACGCGATATTCTCGAGAAATAACACGTTATCTATTGTATGGTTAATCAATGATGCATGTCGCGTTTAGAAAATTAGTCACTCGTCACAGGCCACGATCACGAATTGCACATCGAGAGAATAATCGAAGGGTAACGATCTCCCGGTTGGAAAGTCGCGAAGCTAAGGGGAACAACAGAGTGCAATCAGCCTCTTTCTTACGAATTTTCATTCTGGCCCCGCTTTCGTCGCCGATGACCCAACCCAAGACCTACTTTCTGTAATCATCCTGTTTCAAAACGGGTACACTCGAACCAATGTTCGTGACTGTGTAAAACTTAACTTCAATGGGAACACGCTCACCTGCACTTAAATAGACATATTTCTCGTTTTTTATATTTCGATGTATTCATTTTTTCATGCATAATAATATTTAATTCGTGCATAAGTTTTGTAAAGCAATTTATAAAGCTTTGTAAAGGCTCTCCTGTTCACGAAAAGTACAATATTTATTGTATCGCATGTTTCAAAAAATTCATAAAGTAATGGTAAAAATGTATCTCATATTTGTCTTATCTTTTTTTACAGATTACAAATTTTCGTTCGCATTATTTTCGTGTCACTCTGTATACCTATTGGCAAACCAATCGTGCGTAGAATGTGATTATGGAACGGAGTAAACAATCGTCTAGCTGTCTTCTACTGAAAATTTCATAATTTTACCTAATTTCATTATCTTTGTTTCGATAGGATTGAATAAAATAAATGTTCTCAATGCGTAAATGACGTTCAAGACATCGTACATAAACGTACCTACGACGACACCATGTTCAGCATTCGCCGCTAGCAACTCATCAGCAATTCGATTATTCATCGGAATCTAGGTCTGGAGCGAAAAATACGGAGTAACCAGGCCACAGTCTGTGAATCAGCAAGACGCTATCTCCAGATTGTTCTTAGATCCTTCTCAACGATCTCTAATTATAGATTATTGGAACGATCAACAAACGAGGAGAATCAAGGACTATGTTCTGCATCGTTAACGATTACCGTCGATAAATGGTCCAGACTCACGACTTCACGGAAGATTTCTGTGTGATAAAAGTCGCCAACTTGCTTCCTATTCGATTTGTATGGATACTGTGTTCTTGAAACGTCGTTGTGTTTATGTATGTTTTATGTTTGCCTAGCTATACGCTACTAATGTTTTTACCTTTGAAGAATTACAATTCGCACCTCATGGACTCGATACGCGAAAAACTGACTTTGCTGCGGTAAATAGAATGACACTTAATTATAAAAAGATAACATTATTCTCTTAAGAGATTAAAACGTGGAAAGTAGTTTTTGTAGAAGGTATCTTACGGTGAACGGTAGGTGAAGTCGAAGCTTATCCGAACACGTATATCCCATATAAAGAAAAGGCTGGAGGGCAGGTTGCGGGATCGATCGAAGAAGAAGAAACGAGTCTTCGCAGTACGAAGACTTTCACGCGATGATGGTCTTGTTATTGTTTCCTATTCTTCTGTTCGTGTAAGTACGTTATTCACCTAAATTGTCACATAACTGTGGATCTACAAACCTATGAAAACGCTTATCTTCTCGATCTATCTTTTTCTTATTTTTTTAAACGAGGGAAAACATACATCTATCCGCCTTTATTTGTATTGTTGCAAACATGTCACGGCATGGTGAATAATGCGAGAGGACAAGATGGTAACGACAATGGTAGGGTGAAAAGAGCGTGGTTTCAAGGACCTGATTCCTCTATCGCGAATGGAAAGTCGAAGAAGCAGGAATTATCAAATGAAACTGTGATTTATGCCCATTTCTGTAAACTCGTTGGTATGGTCGCTTCATTTGCAATTCTGGGAATGGTTTTCAAGTCGAACGACTGACGATCCGAGGCAAAGGATGGAGAAAATGTCGAACAATTAACAAGATACGTTTACGCGGTTTTCGATTTTCTCTGCTGATCAGTTTGCTCTTCAAAAGTAATACCGATTCTTAGGCATACGTTATGAATGTGTGTGTGTTTTTTAAAAGTATTTTCTAAGTGATTTCAGTTTTGGCAAAATGATAAAAATCGTTCTACTTTCGTGTCACGCATGTACCGGGTCACGTCTGCCGTTTCAAAGAACCGCCACACCATCATCCTGACATACGTTTCTAGGTAAGAATAATACTGTTTGTGGTAGCACGATTGGATGTTGTTAATGCAAAGGAAAAAGGGGAAAAGAATTTATTCGAGTAAAATCGATTGATTTGACAAAATTATCGTGGATAGTATTCTTTTTCTACAATTTTTATTAAAATTGTAACGGCAAACATGTAATAGTTTTGGTATACTTTAGATTCTAAACTACTTTAAATTGTGACGTTTCGTAAAAAATGTTTTACCTTCACAGTATGGCGCAGCTTGCTGTAGTTTTGGAACAACAGATATACAGAAATATGTTATGTTTCATGAGATTCATTATAAAAAATTCTACCTACATTGCTTAATCACCATTTAAATATTTTTAAAAGTTTTAGAACTATCTTTCAGTATCTGGCATAGTTTAATTAGCTTCGTTAGAATTGGCGACCAAATCCATTTACCAGGCTTTCCTAAACGCCTGACAAAAAACATTAGACATTGGTACCACGATATTATTTCATATTTCTATGTGCGCGAGAGATATACATATTGCAAGGAACTACATAAACCTTTCAAATTCCAGAAACGTTCATGAAGAAAGAAAGAAAAATAGCCCTCAGAAAAATAGAACTTACCGCGAAGAACGTCAGCAGGTATGAGTCTTCTAAACGTTTTAGGACGTTCTTCCTCCTTCTTCTCCTCGGCGGCGAAAACGATCGCTGCGACAAGCAACAGGACCGGGACGAGCTTCATGATCTCGACGATGACACGGACAGAGAGAGAGGAAGGAGAGAGCAGACCCAGCGTACCTCTGAAGAGGAAAGGAAAAAAAGGATCTTCGTGTACTCTGATTAAGACTGGTTGGGTCCGATTCTCGTACCGGCATTTTATAGCTGTTCATGGGGCGGGGTCCTGTCGTCCCCACCAAACATTTATAGTCTCTCACCTCTTGAACCACCAGTCACCAAAGAATCGTTCGCGTCCCCCGATGCTCGATCGTGTGAGCTCCTCGTTCCTTGACGACGGACGCGCATGTATACACCTAATCGGTACATGAAGTGTACGATAATATACATATATACTTTGCTCTCACACCATCGAAATATGTAAATCGAATCAAATCCACAACCAATGTATTCCACTTGAGAGCGATACATATGACAAAGTGGGTTACCATTTGGTTTACGGATCTTTCATCCTTTTTTTCCTCGTTTCCTCTTTGATTTTGTTATACCAAGCTTCTTGGGCCGCTATTTTCATTCATTCATTAGTGGTGATCAAAGTATTCTTGATTCGATTAATTAGGAGAGAGTCCCAAAAGTATTCGTGATCTCTTAATTAGTGCATCTATACGATTGATATCTCCATAGGAGAATAAAGATTTAATAAAGATACGCGCTATATTAGTTAAGTCTTTCACTGGCATAAATATTATGAAGAAATAACGATGTAATATACTAAGAATAATTAGTTTAACGAACGTTACTAAAAGTTGGCAGAATACATCTGTAACCAATTGTACTTTCAACAGATCGTCGATAGCTAATGTATTAATTAGCGCTCTATGGATATTTGATTCAAGTTTTCTATCGTAATTTTAGCATAAGGTACAAATCGAAGTAAAAGTTTATATGAATCCAAATTCGTGACAAAGTATATTATATTCAGTTCAGTGAGCATCAATTTTACAACGTCGAACAAAGGGGACTAACAACTTGTTCGTGATCGGGTCACGTGTCGCGAAATCGTCATTGTATTCGAGGAAAAGAGGCTGGGGCTAACCCGTTCTCCTTTCGTTCGCCGGTTTCGTCGTTCTACCACGCACGATGCGCTCTCTTAGAGGCTGAAACAGTCGAATCTTTCACAAAACATCGCTTACCACATCACGAGTTTGCCATTATAAAAACTTGTAAAAGCGTATCGCATATACTTACTCGATGGTAATTGCCAAGCGATTAGGATGCACGCGTGCCCGTTTCGTAGGGTTGATGCAGAAATTTCGACGGCGATGTTTCGTGTCTGTTAAACTATATTCTTTTTAACCAACTTTCGCTGTTTCATTACAGTATCTTGTGGCCAATTAAAGAAGCGGCGTTCTCTCGAGAGCACTACTGTCGCGTAAGAAAACAATAATAACGGGCCATAGAGAGTTTCTTCCGGGCCATTTGAGCCAACAAGTAGGAAGCTAATCGGGTCTAGGTACCTTATGGTTAATAGCGTTTACGTAACAACCGTACGCAATATAGAAATTACGATCGAACTTTAAAAAAGTGGAGCTGATAATACCGTTTCTTTAACGTTCGCCAGTTACCACGAACCTGCTCGGTGTACAATAAATTTATTAACCGCGCAATCGCGTTTTATCATTCTGTTATGCATAATTAACGAGCTGAAATTATGAAAAGTGATCGCAAAGTAAAATCGCGCGATATCACGGAGGAAAGTAAAGAAGAAAGGGAAAGTTGCCTAGTGGCATCGTTCTTCCGAGTGAAGAGACTGTAACCTTCTGAATCACCGATCTCGGAACAAGTTCGTGGTATTTCAAGCGTTAGAGATCCTGTCTTATATCATGAATGTCATTTCTGTAAACAGGTACGTGTTCAGACTTATATCGAAATACACGACGTTCAACCATTCCTTGAGAATAATTTTTGATAATGTTGATATTATAAATAACATTACAGGGATTCCACGAGGTTGTTCTAACATACGTTTGACGAATTATTAACTTCTACGCTATCATGGATCCCTAACGACGGTGAGGCAAGGAACAAAGAAACAGGTATATGCCAGGAAGAAGAGTGAAATTTTTGCTCATTTGCTAGAACAATTTAATAATGTCATCCGTACAATTTCGATTCGCATTTACTAAACTGGTGTCTCTAATCATCTCCTTTGCTTCTGCTCTATTCTAGAATATACTCTGCTTGAAGATGTTGAACCTCTTCTGCGGAAATGTTCCTATATTGCCGTCCTTAGCTAGATCTCTTCGAGTACCTCGTCCCTACTTACTTCACTGACCATTCTTCGGTGTTTTCCTTCTTCAATGGGGAAAGACGTGCCAACGGAGGTAACTTAAGCTCTCCTGCCCATGCACCAGCTTCGGCGGATGCCTCTGAAGTCGCCGCAGCGGCAGATGCAGAAGCTTGTGCTTCCGCAGCAGCGGAGGCGGCTGCTTGTGCTACACCAGCGGCGCTCTCCGCTTGTGCCGAGGCTTCTTCTTCCGCCTCAGCAATGGCGTTCACTGCGGTCGCACGAGCTGCGGCTGCTTCTGCGACTGCTCTGGCTTTTGCGGCCGCAACGGCGGCAGCTGCTGCATCTGCTTCCGTTTTCACCGCAATTTCGGCAACTTTAAGGGCGAGTTGTGTTGCCTTGGCAGCAGCGGCGGCTTTAGCCTGGGCTTCGGCGGCGGCTGCAGCCTCAGCTTGCGCTAGCTCGTTCGATTTTTCCGCTTGGAGAGCAGCACGGGCATTCGCAGCAGCGGCGGTCGATGCGAGCGTTTCCGCCTTTCCGGAGGCGGCCCTGGCAGAGGCCACGGCCGACTCAGCTTCCTCAGCAGCCTCTGCGGCCTCTAAGCTAGCCTTCGTCGCGATTGCTGCGGCGGCAGCCGCTTTTCCTTGTGCTGCTGCTGCTGCAGCAACCAACGCAGCAGCACTGTTGGTGGATTCACCTGCATTCGCGGCAGCTGCCGCTGCTGATTTTGCTTGCGCAGCGGCGGCGGCTTGTGCCTCTGCTGCAGCTTGTCCCGCGCCAAGGGAAGTTGCGATAGCCTCGCCAGAGGCCGCCGCTACTTCAGACGCCCCGGTTCCTAGTTTCTTTCCAAGGATAGGTTCGCCCTTTAGTATGAGCTCGTCCTTCGTGGCAGTTGTCAAGCTCGCTATCTCGGTTTCTGACGTCAATGCCTCGCTTTCTGACGCCAATGCCTCGCTTTCCGAAGCCAATGTCTCACTTCCTGACACCAATGTCTGGCTTCCTGACACCAACGTCTCGATTTCTGAGGACGATGACGTTTCGGTCTTGACCTTTCCTACTTGCGCATTGGCAATGAGTGGTTTGCTTGCGCTGGCCAGACCCCAAACCAGCAGGGACACCGCGAGTATCGATGGAATCTTCATCTTCGAGGCTGCTTCGCAAGATTGATGCCGATTGGGACACGATTTGCCTGTTTTATACGGCCATTGGCAATTGTGAAAACATCGTTGTTATTACGCGAAATGTTGTTTCATGGGTTTCTAAATATTTCTTTATCTTTTCTCGTCGATATCATTATTGGTCGAACCAGAGTTTATTTAGGTGGATTCGAGTCTGAAATATAGCGTTTGTTTCCTTTCCGGGCTGGTTCGGTATTGTTCGAATTATTGCAAGATTTTGGCGGCGAACATTTATTATTTCAATTGTACCGACCCAAAAGTAAAGTAATTGCTTTTGGAACCCGTGTTTTGAGAGAAAAACAAACGTTTGGGAATTTTATCGGTATTTCAATTATTCTGCTTCAAGTATTCGTCACATTTAAATTTATAAAAAATATTATATACATGTTTATATCTTCTAGCGTGAAATGTTGCTTTTAACATAGAATGCAAATGTCGTTATTGACATTGAACACTTTTACTAAGATAGCATGCATTTCACCTTTTCAAGATGTATTCGTGCTTTCTCTTAATTAAAAGTGATTCTGGATATTCACCGCGTCTATGCTGAGTGCTTAGTATTCTCCATTAATTCGAAATATTATTTTCTTATTTGCTACTTTCTCAAGCCTATCATTTAATGATTCAGTGTTCCAATATTTCATCGAATCCTGTGGCACAAATGTTTAAATCAGTTGTGATTTCACTATTATTATTTGCTGCTGCAATTTGGACATTTAAATATTTTTAGTGTAGCTTATATTTCTCAATATTTAGAGACGAAAGTAGTGACAGCAAAATAAAAAGTTGCAAAGAAGGCAATTGAGGAAGGCAAAGGCAAATTAAAGTAAATTTATTTATTACATTCATAGTCTACAAATATATTCGATTAAAATAACATGCTTCACGTAATTATTAAATACTATAGGTGCTATAAAAGATAAGCTAATCTCTTATCTGCTTTCCAATGTATGCATTAAACAATCACTATTTCGTTTCGCATAATTATTCAGTTGTATTCGATAATCCAATATTTATCGACCAATGTAGCCGTGCATGATTAAGTAATTAGACACCGGTTTTAATGTACATAAATTTAAATAAGTTAATTAAAGTTTGCATATTTTTGTGATAATTTATACTCATATATTTAGTAAGTGTTATTTACTAATTTATTAATAGTAAATACTTGTTGTTTTAATCTAGATCAATTTAATGCAAACTGGCCTGATCCAAGATATCTGTATTTAATGTATATTTATATGTAGTCGAATTGTACACACACATGTGTATTACATGTTCAAAATACAAGCTATTTTTTCGTATTCTACGTTAGAAACATTTATCAAATATACAAGATTATAAGAAGACATTTATTAATTGTTTAAACTTTCATATACTAGAAATCGCAGGCTGCTCTACCGTCGCCGACATCCAGCATCTTAAAGCCAAGCCAGGCATGACTTCAACTCAGCAATCTCACGAAAGATTCTATGGGAGATCCATCTATCACAAAGGATTGGAGAAAAGGAAGACAACGAAAATCATCAAGAAAATACATATTTGCTAAAACAGTGGACCTTTATTATCACGTAGGTAAGCTCACTTCGACAATGTTACTCTTAATTTTTATCGACTCCGTCTGTCGTTCTGTAATCATATTCAAATAATTTTCTATCGTGCTCAATCAGAAATTTCTCAAAATCGTCTAAGAAAGACTTCCTCTTGTCCCCTTCAGATATCCCTTCATTTCCTGTCCTTGTCTAAAGCATCTAAGCTGGCACTAGCTTCAGCTAAGGCTTTAACTTCAGCGGCTGACTGAGCCGCGGCACCAGCGTCCCGTCCAAGTCCTAGAACAGCTCCATCTCCGATAGCTGCGGCTGCGGTGGCCTTCGCTGCGGCGGAAGCTTCCAGTTGTGCGGTTTGCGAGTTCGCGCTAGCCCAGTTGGAAGATCCCTCGGTGGCTGCTGCACCTGCGATCCGTGAAGCGGATTGTGCCTCCGCTGCAGCGGCAGCTTCTGCGCTGCTAGCGTCAGCGGCCAACACGGCGGCCTTACTAGTAGCGGCAGCGGTGGTTTCCGAGGAAGCGGTGGCCTTTGTTTCTGTAGCGGCTGCAGCAGCGGCGGTTTGGGCGGCCACTGCGGCGGACCATTTCGATTGCGCGGCGGATTGTTCTGCTCTGAGGGTGGCACCTGATTCAGCGGCGGCTAAGGTGGCGACACGTTTCTCCAAATCGCTGGAAACGTCTTGGGCGATGGTGGCCGCTCTGGAGGAGGCCTGGGCGCGTTCTAGCGCGGATGCGGCTGCGGCAGCCGCGGCGTCCGCGCGAGCAGAGGCAGCTTGTTGCTCAGATTGAGTTTTCAACGCTATCAAAGCCTTCTCCTGTGCCAGCAGCTGTGCCTGCGTTGCTTCTTTTACAGCGGCAGCAGCTTTGGCCGTAGCAGCAGCAGACGCTGCCGACGCACGCAGGAAAGCCTCAGCGAGGGCCAAGGCAGAAGCTTTCACTTTGGCGGATGCCTTAGCCTCTGCGGCTGCAGTTGCCTTGGTACTAGCCAGAGCCGCAGCTGTGCTCTCGCCGAGCTTCGGGGCGCCGTTCTCCTTTCGCTTCGCGCTAGTGTCCACGTTCTTCAATAGGAGCTGCTCCGCGAGGGCAGACTCCTGCTTGGGGGCACTGAGTTCGATACTTGCGTGCACCAGGCCCCATGTGAGCAGGCACGTGACGAAAATCGCTGGGATCTGCATGGTCGACGGAACTTTGCCGATTGATGCCGATTCTTCCGGCACGCGCCAGTTATATACCGGGGGTTGCAGTTGTACAAATAGTTAGGGCAAGCATAGGGACTATGCAGTTGTGTAAATGCAGGAAGGTGTTGTTGCGATTGGCGTCATTACTCGCTGTCTCGCTTTGTTATTCTCACCTTGATGAAGTTGTAGCTTATTTTTTCGGACCCAGATAGTGTTTGCAGGTGTGCTTTGCTTTGCCTGGTGAGGAACATGTGTAATTTTTGTTGTTCCAGCAGAGTTTTGTATAGAAAGCAAATGTTTAGTGAAATAATAAAAAGATATGGTTGTCTGTTGTTCTATGGTATTTGAAGACAAATTTTTGGATTCGATGTTCAATATTATTTATCGATAATGTACATATTTAGAATTTTGAGGTATTAAAGCGTATTGTATGTACAAGGTAATTTAATTTGGTAGCTTATCAATGAAAGTAAGTTTTAAATCCAATAGAGATATTTCTTTCGAAATTACGTCAGTAGCCATATGCCCATAAGATCTTGAACAGTACTTTAAAATTAGCATAGTAAATTAGCTATGATAGACTAAAACAGTTTGAAACATCTTATAGTTTAGACTTGTTTTAATATTTTGATGTATAGATCAACAATTGCAGTATTAACGATTGCAATAATTATTATTATAAGTAGCATATACACATGTATCTACATGGCGTGTACATTTTTATACATTCTTCTTATACATTCTACACGCATTTATTTCAAAAAATATATCGAGGGTAAAAGTCTAATCTAGCTTTAATTAGTCGATTAATTTAATTAATTAATTAATCAAACCGACATCAATAGGATTATTTCTGTATAAAGTAACACGCTGGTTTATTATTCATTTTTTAAACATTTTATTTACACCTTTCTATTTTTACATCTTCTCTTGAACAACAATGACATGTTACAAATGATGTCTTAAATTTCATGGGAAAATAAGATACGTAAGATGAAATACGCAAGATCGTATTCTTCGTAATCTTGTTTCATATAAAAATTAAAAAATTCGATGGAACGAATCCATCCATTGTGAATTTAGTGTAGAATTTAAAAAAATTATGCGAGGAAAGTCTTTGTTTTCACCATGTTCAAATGTAATTACGTGATAATTATCGTTCAAACTTCCTCATATACTTATGTAATACATATATTATGAAACTACGTTAAGTTGTATCATCGTATTTAATTAATTTCTTTCAAACAATAGGGTTTATGAAAAACTCATCAAAGAAGAAAGATTCAGATACTTCTATTATATATCGTTTCATTGTAATATAAAACAAATGAAAGAGAATCAAAATATGGAAGGAGAGCTTATAATCAGGGAAGGAAGAAAGCATTCGCAAAGATTTCGGGTTGCTACGACAATTTATTTCCACTAAAACAATACACGGACGAATCTCAGTTGTGCTAATCATTATCTGCCTTCATATTATTCCGCCAGTAGTCATCATGTTTAACCAAATTATCAAAGATAGTCGCGTTTGTCCCATCGACAATGTCTTTCGTCTCTTGACCTTTGCTCTGGCTTAACCATCTACCAATTCTCTTGTCTCTCGTTTAATCGATCTTCGCTAAAAGTAACTTTTTCTTGTTGATGACGTTCTTTGCCCAACCGGTAGCTTTGGTCGCGGCTTCGGCTTCCGCGGCAGAGACGGCTTCAGCCGTGACCAGCAGAGTTTCAGCCTGTGCTACAGCGGAGGCTTCCGCGTTAGCTGCTTGAGATTGCAGCTGAACGGCCGTGGCAGCTTGAGCGGTGGCGGTTGCCTGTGCGCTCTGCGACTGTTCGACGGCGACTCTGGCCTTGGCCAGTGCTACTTCCGCTTCGGCTGCGAGTTTAGTGGCCTCGGATTCGGCGCTGGCCGCTAGTCTAGCCTTAGCTAATAAACCGGCGGCCGCTTTCTTGGCGAGTTCCGCCTTAAGCGAGGCTTCCGCTGCGGCTTTCGCTTCAGCTGCCGAAGCTCTCTTGGCGATGTTTGCTTCAGCGTTGGCCCTCACCTGGGCTTCGGCAGAAGCGTCAGAGGCGGATGCAGAAGCTTTGGCAGCTGCACTAGCTGCGGCCGTCAATTGCGCCGCCCTCTCCGACGCTGATGCGGCGGCTTCGCTGGACCCAACCGCGGCTGTCAACAGCTTGCTGGCTAATTCGCTCGCTTTGATAGCCTCTTCACGCTTGGCGATAGCGACGGCAATCGCAGCGCCCGCGCCAGCTTCCGCGGCCTCTGTATCTTTGGCCTGCTTGGTCGCAGCAGCGGCTGCAGCCCGCGCGGCTGCGTTCAACTCCGTGCTCAGGCCCACATTCTGCGATGCTCTGGCGACTTTGATCCCGTTCTCCACCGAGGCACCGAGCGCGTCAGACCCATCGCCGAGTAGTTCCGGTAAAGGCGCGGGTGCCTTGAGCTCCTTGTCGCGCTTCACCACGTGGCCCTCGGCCAGACCACCCCAGACCAGCAGAGACGTAACCAGTATTGCTGGAATCTTCATGTTCGACGCAGCTTCGCTGATTGATGCCAATTCCGGGCAGCATTCGCGGTTATATACTGATGTCCGGACAATTGTAAAAACAGCAGGTGTTTTGCACGAAATTCGCGTCTGTTCTGACGCCACCCTAAAATATTGTTTCAACGGGTTACTGAAGGAGAGGATGTTCCGTACTGGAGCTGCATATTATTAAGACACGTTTATTTAGGTGTAGTGATTGTTTATAGTTAAATATTTTTATCTTGCCACGCACCTCTCGGGAGCGTTTCCTTGAAGAGCGGGAGAAGAAGGGATTTTACATTGGGGAAATTTGGAAAAGAACAGAAACGAATTGATAGAGTTATGGTAGTTCGGTGGTCATAGTTTTAGCATCTATGTTGTTCCTCTTTTTTTGCAAATATGTACTCTTACGAAATAGTTTAGAGTAGGCTGAAATTTTCAAAGGAATCTTTCTTAAGCTATCGCTGAATTATTCAATTATTTGAATGAATCCTCGAGTCTTGTTGCTCGATTAGGCAAGAGAGCTAAATTATCATTGATTCAGGCTAGTTCTGCTAACAGAAATTTCGCACGTTTGCGATTGCATGTTGACAATGAATCTCTTTAATCGATACGATCAAAATATACAATAGTGGAAAGCGAGTAAACATTATAGGCAAATGAGCAAATAATGCGAAGAATATCTTTATTCCAATAGTGACATTATTATGACAATTGGTCACAGTAAAAGCTACTTTTGACTTATCCAGCATTGAAACAAACGTGTTGATACGATAATATAATGTAATGAACTTAAATGTATTACGAAAATTTACAATAATGTTGGAATAGAAAATTGTGAAAGTACGAGGATACAGAACAATGGCAAGGACATTTCAAGTTCAGTTTAAAAATAGAAATAAAGCTCTTTCATAGTTTTCATTTTACTATATATGTTGAACTGTGTTCTGTAGGGATAATCATCTTAAAAAAAAAAGGATAATATATAATACAATCATACAAGAAAATCCGAAGTTCAGTTGAATAAATCATATAATTAATGCTTTTTCTTCTTATATTAATATTATTAAATCTGTTGAAAATTTTACAGTGTTATAATGATATTATCAACAATTGTATAACCATATAATTTCATAAAAATAGTATGCGTATTGACGGTACTTTATAATACCGATCAACGTCATCGCTTTCATATATTTCTTGTTTTCTGTATCAACTCTGTATTTTACTTACAATATTTAATTTACTTTTCAAAAAAATTATTTTAAAACGGTCTTTAAAATGAATGACCATCATCCATGTCGACTGTTCCAATATTACATCCTATTTATTCGCGGCAAATCAGCTCCACCCTAGTCAGTCGAAAAAAGGTTTATAAAAATATAAAATAAAAGACAAAGAGTTTCCTATTACTGGCAATAGTTTCTTTATTAAAATACTCTGGACAGAGTTGCAAACAGGATAGAGTACAGCTTTAATTAAAAATTCCAAAGTACGAAACTAAATGAATTTATATATCCATCTTAATTTCCCATTCAGCTAGAAAAGTGCAAAGAAGGCAATGCAAGGAATAACACCACAGGCCTACGTATATGCTAAACCAATTTATTTTCATCATTACAATCTCTGTCTGACTATAGGCAACATTGACACGTGAATTTCCTTTGGAAACATCGAATACATCCTACATCGACCAAACATTATCCTCGAACGAAACGCGTTCCCTGGTACTGCATCCAGTCATCCCTTAAATTGACCATGCTTCGCTGCTCGTTTCTACCGCCACGTCACTCTCTGAGCTCGCGATCGCGGTACTCTCTTCTTTCAACGCCAGCCCTGGCTCCGGAAGTTTCGCTGGCTCGATGGGAACCGCCAAGACCTCTTTGGCTAAATTGATGTTAGCTCCGGCAACAGCCGTTTCTATGTTTCTGGAGCTAGCCGCGGCAGCAGCGCGTGCCTTGGCCGACGTGGAAGCGGCGAGTTCCCTGCTCTTCTTGTCGAGTTCGCTGATCAGTAGAGCGACTTCGCTCCTAGCTTCGGCTTCGGCGGCGCTCCTTGCGCTGCTCGTGGCGGCTTCCTTCGCGGAGTTTAACGCGGCTGCAGCGGCTCTGGCGGCTGCTTTGGCAGCGGCTGCCTTGGCGATGGCTTCTTCTGCTAGTTTCTCAGCTTTCAGGGCTATCTCGGCGGCGGCGCTGGCTGCTGCTGCTGCGCTGGCAGCGGCGGCTGCCTTGAGTTTGGCCTCTTCGGAAGCCAGAGCTTGATTCTTGGCCGTCTTTTCGGCGAGCTTCGCCTGCACGGCAGCCGATGACATCGCGGATGCGGAGGCTTTCGCGGACGCTGCAGCCTCTCTGGCAGCGGAACTGGCCGATGCAGCAGTGGATTCTGCCTGCAACTCGGCTTTGGCCGTAGCTGCCGCTGACTCCTCGGCTGATTTTGCTCTGGCGGCAGCTTTGGACTGCAAAGACGCCGACTGTTGGGCTAGACTGGCCGACTGGTCGGCGGAAGCGCGTGCAGCGGCCGCGGCAGCCGCTGAGGCATCTGCCTGAAGTGTGGCATCCTTCTGCGAGGCCAGGGCTACCTGACCGGCACGAAGTCCGGATCTAGCGGTCACAGCGGTGGATGCGGTGGCCGACGCGCTACCCTGCACGATCTCGAGCAGGGATGAGCTCGGGCTGGCGGACGCGAAGCCCCAAAGATAGAGGCACGTTACGAGCAGTGCTGGAATCTTCATGTTCGACGACGCTTCGCGGATTGATACCGGGTGTGCAAGGATGGACGGATTTATAGCACCGCCGACAATTGTGAAAATAATGGCTCGCCTGTCTGACTAAGCGAGATTAAAAATATTGTTTCAGGTTGTGCTCTGGAGTTGGTTTGCAAGATGTTTTGCTTGCAAGTTTGGAGGTGTTTGATTAAACAGCGTTATCAGTAGAGAACAGAGAACGGAAGTGTTGCACGATCGACGAATTTAGGTAACTAAATTTTGACGATCTTCAAATGACGACTTTCGTGGTATCTTTATTCTTCGGTATCAAGGTCACCTGTTTTCGTTGTTTTTTTTTATGTTTATCTTGTTTCTGGTTAGGGAAATATTTAGGGGAATGAAGAATTATGCTTTAATTTTGAAATATTTAGAACCGGTATTGCTTTTTTGGACCATTTTTGATTCACTGGTATGGGTGATGAACAATGGAAAATTATGTTATTTGAAATGTACCAGATATACGAATCATGGTAAAAATAAAATTTAAGTATGAAGATAAAATTAAATATATATAAAAATCGTAATCAAGGATAGAGATACGTAGATATTTTAATAATACTGATTCTTTTGCACGTTAAGTGATTATTCTAACATGGTACGTTAGAGAATGACGTTCTTGCATTTATTTACTAATTTCGTGCGTTTATTCTAATAAATCATATAACAATTCGATAAACCAGCGTATAATGTTCATACATTATACCGTTATATCAATGCCCAATTGTAAAATTTTTGTTCAAACGCAAAGTACGATTTAATACAGAGAAAGTATGCTATTCGAGACATAGGTAATTCTTTATTCCATACAGGCAATTGAGCTTAAGAAATCTACGTATGTTACAAGAAATCTGTATGTTAAATTTTATTTCATATTTTCGTAGAAAAAAACACACATAAAGATCAGCAAGTAAAATAAAATACCGCATCGTCATAGTAACACGCTTTATTGACAAAATTAAAAAATCACAAAATATACATCAAAATATATACAATAATTTCGCTCTTTATGCTTCTATCCGTAATACATGGACTTCTATATAAATTCTACAAAAGAGAGGACGAAATCAAAGGAATTTAAAGGAAACAAAGGGAATAAAAGACAAGATCTACATTGCTACATTGCTTATATTTATAACTTTTCATATTCCTCCTCTAAAGAAATCAAAATATCATCGCTCTCCTTTACATCTATCCCAACTCTTTGCTACTTCTTATGTCTCTGTTATCTCTACGTTCTTCCCATCTTTGGCGGATGCATCCCATAATGCTACCGCCTGTTGCTCGTTAAGCTTGGTAGCGGACGAATCCAATCCTATTACAATTCCGTCCCTTACACCTTGAAGCGCACTCGCTTGAGCCGCGGTCGCAGCTTCAAGAGCAGCACTTTCAACATCTGCTCTCGCCATGACGGCCGCCTCCTCCTTGGCCGCTGCATTCACTTCCAACAACGAGGTTTCCGCTCTAGAGACCGCAGTTGCTTGGGCGGCAGCCAGTTTGGTAGCAGCGTTCAGATTATTCGCCTGTGAACTTGCCAATTGATTAGAAGCAACAGCTGCAGCGGCAGCCGCGGAGGCAGCCGCTTCCGCGGAGGCTTTCGCCTTCGCGATCGCTTTCTCGCGTATTTCAGCTCTGTATTTCGCATAGTCCAGGGCAGCACCTTCAGCCACAGCTGCCTGTACGACTTTACGAGCTATGGCGTAAGCTTCCGTTTGCAAAGAAGCCGCAGCTCTCGAAGAAACTATAGCCTGTTCGAGGGCGGCGCTCAAAGCGCTAGCTGCGGCTCTAGCGTTGGCGGAAGCGACTGCCTGGATAACGGTGGCCTTCTGAGCCGACAAAGCCTTAAGGGCGGCCTTCGTTCGAGACATGGCCGCGATCCTGATCGATTTAGCAGCTTCTCTGGCAGCCACGCTCGCGGCTATAGAAGCTTCCACCGAGGTCTTCGCCTTTTCCTTTAGTTCTTCCGTGATTGCGATTTCCTCTTCGACGTTGGTACGAGTACGCGTGTCGAGGATGGAAATGAGTTTAGTCTGCAGTACGGAACGAGCTTGTTGCTCCGCCTTCGCCTGCGCTTGTGCCTGTGCAGCTTCCTCGGTACTGGCCTTAGCTATTGCTCGAGCGGAAGCCAAAGCCTTGGATTCCGACGCGACCAATGCTTCTGCCTGTGCTCGAGCCTCTGCTTCTGCCTGAGCTTTAGCTTGCGCCTGTTTCAGGGCATTCAATTGAGACTTCAACAACTTTCGAGCTTCCGCTGCCTCCGCCTCGGCCTTCGCTCGTGCCTCCGCTTCCAACTTGATCCTAGCTTCCGCCTTCGACTTTTCTTCTTTAAGAAGCTCAATTTCCTCATTGGAGGAACTCCGCGACTCATTGCCCACGCTGCTCCAGCTCCAGGACTTAACCGGCCCTTTCTTCACGTACGTCTGAACAATTCGGTTCTGTTCGTCGGTGTTCGATTCCTCCTGGACGCCCTCCCAATTGGATTCGACTTTAGAACTCGATTCCTCGCTGATCTCAGCTCCGATAGATTTCTCCTTGGAAAGCGATCCATCGGCGATCAGAACTTCGCTGGAAGGTTCACTTCTTAATTTTGACGACGCTTTCTCTTCGCCGATGTCGAGTTTCTCATCCAACGCCGATAAAAGCGCTGTCGATGACGCCGCGTTTTTCGACGATGTTCGCGCAGACGAAGAGGAGAAACTCGACGCGAATGTCTCTCTGCTCGATGACGACTCTGCCTCGACTCGTTCCCCTGTCTTTCCATCGCTCTCGTACGAAAAACCATCCAACGTAGTCGGCAGTATGTACTTCACGTTCTCTACTTGGCCATCATTTTCCTGATTCTGTGCTTCGATGCCGCTCGCGAGTACGATTTCTTGGTTTATCAGCGTCCAGATGACGAAACAGGCGACGAATATCTTCATCGTCGATGGAGCGACCTGCATTGATGGACGTTTTCGCGATTCGTCAATTATATACCGTGGTGAACAGTTGTGAAAACAATGCCGGTAGTTGGATGACGTATCATGCTGATTGGAAAAATAGTATCTTCCGTCGGAATTTTTAATTTCACATGAAATACGTCGGTTTTTCTTTTTCCCTTTTTTTTTTACTGTAGGACCACTTTATTTCCAAGGATTCTACTTTGAGCGTTCAATAATGATAATATTTTCATAGCTTTTTTTAATATTCGTAATTTTCGTGTTCTATGAATTATCGAAGGATTCTTATATCGTAAGGGAAGCTTCGGACCTTCGTATCAACTTTTAGAATTTCTTTTAGCTTTCTTTTTACGAAAGTCCCCGAAGAATGATAGGAGCTGAGAGATTTTATTGACCCGTCAGCGAGACTGAGCAGCAGTTCGTCGCTTGAAGAGCTCTGCAGCGGAAACCTGTACGTGTTTTATCATATACTGCCCCGAAGTCTCTCACTTCCTTAAATAAAGCTCCGTGTAATAACAGTGTGTGCAGACGTGTGCAGTCCCTCGCCCCACTACCATAAATCTGTAGTGTCGCCTTCTTTTAACACCCACACGTTGTATTTTCTTTCTTGCGTGTCGTATAAATTTCTCGACGAAGACGTCGAATAAATACAAATTTCTAAAAAGAGAATGACGTCAACGATTTCTTCTCGTAGCTGATAACGGAAGCTTCGGGAAGAACTGAGAAAGATCCACAGAATTGCATTAACACCTTCCTCACGAGAATCACACGCGAAGCACGCGAGAGAAACATCTCTGTTCAAAATGATCTTCATATTTATCAGAAATTGAGGAAAAACAGCCATAACACTTTCAATCGCGTCGCTTATATAGATCTACGTCGTGTACCTTCGGTTTGGGAGTGGGAGTTCTCCTCTTCGATTTATTGAAATATTTATCAGCAGACTACGAATTTCTATGCGTTTTTTGGAAAAATTTGGAAAAATTTAAAGACGCGAAGATGCATATAGAATACGCATAATACGCAAAAATATATAAAATATCCAAAGTAGGTGTACCGTTTGTAATTCTTAAAACGGATAAAACAATTTCTCACCCATGTTGCAATTTTTTAGTCATATTCGCAAAAAAAAATGAGTTCGCATATGTATCTACATATCTCTGTTTATCGCGTCAGCGACGATTCGTTAAATAAGAATTTTCGATAGATATTTGCATTTGAAGACAATTACATGCTAGACGTAGTACGTGTACTCGCATTTCGTTGAAAATTTCCATTCGTTTTTTTAGTCTATGATTAAGTAATAATATGTAACATTTTTTTCTTAAAGAAAACACGCATCGGCTGCTTGAGTCGCTATAGTCATCCATCGTGGTGCGAAACATTGTCGTAAATCCGGAATGTCAGGTTCAACTCGTGTTGCAACCGGTTATCTGCTGCGAGGTTTAGTAACATCGACAATGCGCTCTCAAGTATTCCAGAGAAGGTGGCTGTTGTCGAAGGTTGAGCCAAAGAATCGAACCAGATCGTATTGTTGATTACGATTTATTAAGTGGACCCCGATCACGCCTGCGGTCGCTATTGTAACATTATATCGCTAGGGAAACAAGACGACTTGCTTTGCGATCTTAAGTAGTTTCGAAATTGCTCTAATTCAAATATTGCGGTAATTGTGGCAGTAGCGTATACAACGATATACAATAGAATTCGTATAAACATTTCTATAGAAATCAGATGTCCTGTTATTTTGCTATTTCGAAAGTAAGGGGAAAACTGGATTTTTATAATATCCTTTGATATTGCGCTACGAGGAACACATAAAGGTGCTTTCGTGCCGGATATACGGATGATGTAATTGTTTTAGAGTTCCGTAACCGGATATCGTTGCATCGTAACACATATGTGAATAACGTTCCGATCTAGTTAAATTATACCGGTGCATATATGCAGACAAATGTACAAACACCTGTCAAATCTCTCATTTCGTCGTTAATGTGCTTACATATATTCGCTTAAGTGCACGGTGCACTACCTAAGATATAGTACATATGACTAAATGTCTGGTCGGTGAAAGGGAACTTCGGTTTGGCGGATTTATAACGCATAAAATTCTAGGATTTATACGAACTTTTTGCGCCAACGATTTGCTCCGCTCGACATTATTCATACATAACGAACCGCTTATTTTTATACGGATATCTTTAACAATCGGAAACAGCAGAAGGATATTAAAGACTTTTTTTTATATTTCTACGTACGAGATGCCGTATTTTCCCAAGCCTTTCATTTATTAGTAAAAAGACTTATTAAGTCACCAACAACTTATTTTAAAAAGAAATAACGAGTGAACGAGAAGGTTCAACGTTTTCTAAAGTTTCTAAAGTTTTCTAAATTTCTATTATTTTTTAGATATTTAGATGAAACTTCGCGATGATTGACGACCGTTGTCGACCGGAAATTCAGCTGAATCAGGAGTAAGTGCAGATTTTCGCGTACTATGTGCATTCTTTAAATTTCCCAGAAATGCATAAAAGTTCATAATCTGTATATTAGTGTATCAGAAGTAACGATCATTTGATCGAGGATACTCGACACTGTCGTTGGCGATGGATGATTCGCTTCGTACATTAAACGGCCATATCTTATTACAGAGCACGAAGACCTTATCGTCGGCATAGAAAACCGGGACAACCGCTGTACATTATCTAGCCAAACGAGAAGCCTTCTAAAATTTTCTCGTACCGCGCGGAACCTAACGTAGATATGCGTCATACGCGGTCTGCCGTCCTCGTCGCCGATCGTGAAAAGGTGAAAGCAGATAGCGTGGAATAATCCTCCAATACTCACGACTATTTTCGTTTCTTCTCTTTCCATTAGAGACGAAAGGTTTGCACTCTGCAGACGAGAAGACGCCGCGTGAAATCGTAAGTCACGATAATCCGCATTTAGCAATGCGCGTTAGAAGCGACGTGTGTTGGTTTTAAATGTGTACCGTATATTCTGATAAGAAACGAACGTGTCGTTAGAACGAAGCAATGATAAGGAAAAAAGAATGAAAAAGGAACAGAAATACTAAGGAGATGTTTGAAAGAATGAAAAGGAGATTATGAAATATATCGAACAATGTACAAAAACGCTAAATTGTGTAACAAATTGTTTTTATTGGGATGTAAACAGTATCCTTACGTTATCGATATAATTTACTATTTTCGTAGATGCGTAAGAAGCATGATATCGTACCTGAGAATTCATTTAACTGACTAGTATAATATATACTTCTCCTCGTCCAACATTTTAAATAATTACTCACTGTTTCTTTATTTAAGAATTGTCATATCTTTGTTTACTAATTCATTTTTCGCGATACACAATTGAAGTTTACTGTTGTCAGACAGAAATATTGCGTCAACTGAGGAAACTTCCCTTGAACTTTATTAGTATCATTATCTGTTATTGGCCACATTAATTGCGTTGGCAATTAATTGCAATGACTGATAATTCTGTAAAATTTAATAATTTCGTAGCGCAAAGCCAAGAAGCGGACACCGGATAATTTCGTATTTTTGCAATCGAGCGACTCATCATTTGACCAAGGGTCGACGTTTGTCAACGTTGTGTCAACAACACATCGCGTTCTACATCGCATCGAGAAACTACAGTGTTGCAATGGTCCGTGGTGTAGCCCTCTCTATTGCGCCAGCCATCCAGTTAAAATCGTGCCCATCCTCTTCCGGTTCACCTTCTCTCCTCAGTGCTCTTTTCACTGCAGATGTTTGACACGTTTCCTGGACAATGATGAATATACTGTTGCGAGTCGTTGTCATCGTATTTGTCGTCATTTTGCTTGATCTTGTAAATTATGTATCTACTAATAAAATTACAGAGATCGTAATCTCTTGCTTCAATTAAATCTTAATTTCTATAAGAAATTTTTTATACAGATTTGATTCACGCATATTGAGCGAATTCTACTACACTTCTCTACTATTCATTTCTTGAGAAATTCCCTTTACATTTATTTCCTAAGGAATTTCTCTTTCTCTGATATTCGTTTCCTGAGAAACTTTGTATAGAATTAAATCTAGTGAAAATGTGTTGAAAAATATATTTGAGGTTTCAGGGAAACGTCCTGCATAAATGAAACGCCGACTAGAATACCTACGATATAACACGGGTATATTCCGTTATCTCATGTTTTCATTCATTCTGCAGGCGTTAAATCATTTAACCACTTCGAGCAACACATTACGCTTCTACTGCTTAATAGGTTTCTTCATTATATCACGCGCGCTATACCTTATGAACAAAGAAAGCGCAGCAAAAGATCAAAATTTCTAATGCTGTAGTTGTAATTCAATTCCGTGGAGTCATAATTCATTAAACGGCGCACGAAACGGAACCCTAGTAAAGAAACGAACTTCCAGGAACATAACTATACTGGGACTAATACGCTCGCGGTAATTAAATGCAATTCGATCTTTCTAAATCTTTCTAATCTAAATCTTTCGAGCGTATCTTTCTTATCCAATCGCGAGAAATCTATCGCAAATAAAAAATGCACCTGCACAGATTACGATAAAATACATCATTTTCTGTGGAATAGAACGAACAACAACGGAACTTTCCCACGAGATATTTTTCTGTTCTTCAATGTCAGAAAGATATAACAGCTGAAGGATAAAACTATTCCACTCTTATTATTTCTACTGCCAAGGCTGCGCCTTTGATGATACGTATTACTTTACTTGGAATGACCATTAGTATTTCTAATTTTCTAACGTTAGTAATTAATTTAGACATCATTAGTAATTCACTTTCACGTTCATTTGTGAATCATTGGTTTAAACACAACACTTGATTTCTTAAAAAAAAAAAAAGAAATAAAAAAGGAAATAGTTTATTAAAAAAGTAAATATTGTCTAATTAAAAACACTGTAATGAACCATCTGTACATTAGATGAAAGTATCGGTACTGTTAGAAATATCCATCGTATCCGTTCCATCGGAACCAAACGCTACAGTGTCGAAACGACATTGTTCTTCAAAATGAATTCGTAGGACAATCCGTAGGCAATTAAGAAGCGGGGTCCGTAACTGCAACGTTAATTTTCTGACCACCAATCAAGCACTCTATAGTCATGTAACTTGCCCTTGGCATAATTCGGATTGTATTATTACATTCATTGTTAGACTCTGAGAAACTTCTCAAGTTACTCATGACAGGGGCTCTAATAATGTGTCGGAACCATTGTCAGTCCTCCCTCATTGGCATATACAATTAATAACGTCATGTTAGTGACAATAAGAAGTGCATCTAACTCCAAACCAGCAAACGTATATACATATTTGGTATGTGACCAAAATTAAATGATAAAATCTCATACCAAAGCGTTTGTTGTTCTGTTACATGAGTCAGATTTTATTTTGGTAAGATCTAGCCTTCTCTAATGGTGTTTGATGGAAAATTACATTAATCAAAATCGTGAAATGTTAGTTGAAGCTTTACTCCTGTTAGTGGGTATCATATATACAGTGAAAGTTACTTTTACTAAACAGGTGTCGAAAATTTTTTCAGACCAAACATCTCATAAGCCATAGTAAAAGAGATTAATGTGTTTATTCAATCGAATATATACATATATTTACATGCTAAATACATACGTAATGTTACTCTGATTTCCAAAATGAAAATACTATTTCAATTTTCCTTGATAAAAGTTAGACATAGGCGACTACGTACGTGAAGATCGAGTCTCCTTTTTTGTAATGTTACATATTAGAACTTAAAATAATTTCTAAACTAATGGAAAGAAGTTGTTAAATAAGTGTAAGTAAAAGATTATTATAAAGTAGATTATAATTTAATTATACAGATTTTTCGTATAGCGTCACACATATCATTGACTTTTGTTATGTACACGCAGAATAATTGCTAATTGATTTTAAATATTATTAACAGTACACAAGTTTAGCAAGAAGAATTTTCTTTGTCCTAGTCCAAATTAAATTTAACAGAAACTAGACTTATAAATTAACGTTTCTTCAAAAGCATTAAAAACAAATTTATGTTCATTCGATTGAATTATGAATAAAATATGCATTATTTATGCAAATATATACTTGAACATAAGTTGAATATTTATTTATTAAATATTTTCGTTAATGTCTTCTATACATATTTAATATAATTACAATCAAAAATAAAATTTAGATACAAATAAATAAATATGATATTAGATAATGATTAAAACTGAAATAGAATTTATCTTATACCATCTTGATCTGATTGTGAATTTCAATTCCTAACTTATTGTAACTTTGCCTTGTTATAATTTTTTTCTAATTCCAATATTCGTGATACAATAGTTACCCATAAGAAATATTCAGATTCTTAAATAAAATTGTGATAAGAAATCTTTCTAATAAAAAGATGGAAGATAAATAATGCATATTAATAAATAAGGCAGATGTGCGTAAGCTGCGTATTTGAAAACGAAATTGAGTGGACATTTTTGATTTACATTTACTAATTTTTTATTATTTAAATTAGTAGAAAAGAGTAATTATATCAAGCATTTTATATTTATACTTAATATTTAATATCTACTTGAAATGGATTTAATTATATCGTACAGAATTAAATCTCTATTACACGTGTAACAAAATTGCTACAATTACGTGTAATTTTATGTGATTTAATCTCGTATTTAAAAAATGTACATATTTTATAGTTACATTATTGGAAATGTTATGAAAAAGTCCCGACTTTATTACAAAATAGTTGCACAGATGAAGAAATGATGTATATTAAATATAAGAAACATGAATAACTAGTAAATTTCGATAATTTATTTTTCTGTCATACAATGAAAATGATATCTATTTATATATTTAGTGACTAACATATAATTCAATTTCATATTTCATAGATTAGATAAATAAGATGAAATAATTTAACCAAGAATATATATGTATGTATTATTTACATATATATAGTCTGTTACCTTATGCTATTTATTAATAGTTATCAGATATTTGAGAAATATTAATAGAGAAACGCTTATATAACTTAAGTTTCCATTCTTCTCAAATTATATTAAATGATCCAATATGAAATTTCCATGTCTAGTAGGATATAAAATTTAGCACTTGTTGCATTGATTTATAAATTTGTAGTGAAAACAAGTATGTAGAGTACACCGATCAATATAGATAATCACAGAGAACAAAATTTATTTCCATCACTAATGAATATATTGCAATTTAACACAGACATCGTACACTAGTAACTCACAGCCTATTTTGTCATCCTACAAGACTTATTATACATATTTTCTTTTTCTTTTTCTTTAATACATCATCTCTTCTTCTATCTTATATAACATTAATTTTGAATGATACAGTTACCTTGAAGGAATGGTGAATATCAACTTTATTCAGTAAGTGTAAATCGCTCATGCCAAATATGAGTTCTGTGCTGTACTGTTAATATAGGACTAAGAATACGTTCTATAGAATTTATTCGGCCTCTAAATCGTTCTCTATCTCTCGCCATTTCTTCCCATGGACCTTTTCGAGCTGCACGGTATGCATAGTCCCAATGCACCATTATATGAATTACTGGATTCAAATTAAATTTTACCTATAATAAAAATTTTACAATAAAAGTTTTAATAAGCGGTAATTCACAAAATTATAATAGAAAAAGTTTAAGTTGTAAACGATTAATTACTTTTTGAATCGGAGATACAGATATTTCATCTTTGAATATTTTTTCATCTTCGTTTGTTTGATCTACATCGCTCTCTTCACTGTCTTCGCTATATTCAACATCACTTTTGCAAGTTACTTCGGAACCAGTCTCAAATACTATGCAGTAACTATCTTCTGAGTCAATAGAACTTTCTGATATTAAACGTGGTCGAAATGTATTCTTTTGCAAATCGTATCTGTTTTCAACAAAATTGTGATCAAAGGTATCTGTTTGTTCTGGATATTCGAGTATACTTCTCATTTTTGCAGAAAATCTAGATATACCACAATTAATGTTTCTACATATTTTTTGTTTCTGAATTTTGGGCTCTACATTGGCAAACGTATATGTTAGAGGACTCACTGTCTCTTCTATAATATATTGTACAGTATCTACTGTAGCTTCACCTAAATATAAATTTCCTGATTCTTCTGTTTTCTGAATTTCTGTTATATCATACTCTTCAAGTTCTTGCCAGCATTTAAAATCGTTTTCTATATCTACTCTAATATCATGTTTAGTACGTTCCTTTCTGTGTCTCGTTTGGCTGACTCCAGAACGCCTAAGCTGCGACTTTGCTCGTCCCCGTCCTCGACCTTTTGCCACTATATTAAGTTTCCTCCGTTGCCTCGGTGAGAATGATCGTTTTGGACCCAAGTCTGATTCAACAAGGTCTGTTTTACAAAATCTATCTGTTACACTACTAATGACTTTTTGCAACATATTTGTGAACAAATTAGGGACTGCAGTTTGTTGAACTATCTGTGTATTTAATGCATTTGTACTAGGTGTTGAACAAGAGTTTTCTTTATTTATAATAATCTTATCATCCACACTGTTACTAATGCAATTAAAACATTGTTTTTTATCGGACATATCCTCACTGTATGTGTCTTCAAAATTATAACAATTTTCCATAGCACTCATTTCCTTCGTGTTTATATCAGAACAAATGTATTCAAACAATTCCTCCTCACTTGTTTTGTTCGAATTTTGAAGTGATATTAAATAATTACAATTATTTGTATTACATCTAACATCTTTATGAATGACTGATTGCTTTTCATCAGATCTCTCTGCATCTTTGTTCTTGATACCAATATATTCATAACTAAATTTTAAATTATCTTTTGTATTTTTATTAAAAATTTTGCACATGTATGATTTTTTTTCATCAAATACATCATTATGAATACTCTCGACAACATCTAAAGATTCTTTGATCTCGCCATTGGAGATGTACACATTATCGGTATTTAATGGTTCTCTTTTACCTGTCAGATTCTTAAAAAAGTCGTGTGAAATTTCATTGTTTACAACTGTTACAGACAACGGATAATTAATACTTGCTATGAATGAAGCAGGAACTTTAGAAAATTGTCCCCAAAGTACGTTCAAAGCGTTGAGGACACTGTGAAACATGTTTTCTTTCTTTGGGCTATGCATGTTTGTGTGTCCACTCAATGTATCGTTCATCGAATACATTTTTTCCATTGTTGTATCTGCAGGTAAACTCTGCATAGAACACATGCTTAACAATGAAGCAAAATTTCTGCTAAAAAAAAAAACATTGAATTTAAAAGACAAACTCAGATTTTTGAAATATCATATGATATACATTTAATTATACATACATTATTCAACACAATGGTACTTTTCGACAACCTCTTCCTGTTCTCATAAATCTTCTTTGTTTAGCTGCAAAATCAAATTTAGCATTTTAGAAATATTGATTAAAAATGGTTTGCTAACTGTAAAAGCAATAATATTATAGTTATCTTTCATAGTTAGCAAACCATTTTTAAACAGTGTTTCTAAAATGCTAAAAGCTGCTAATTATTAATAAATAAATTTAAACTTGATAATAACATGACAAAGTGACAATATGTCAAATTTTGCAAATTATCAAATGTTTTCTAAAACTTTACAAGAAAACATTCGATAATCATGATCGTTAGATTTTCAATAAATTATGTATATTAATTTCCAATGTAAAAAGGAATTCATATTTTATAATATATGTAATTTTATTATTTCGATACTCAATATTTAATTAATTGACAAAAAGTGTCATTTTTGCATTTTCAAAAACACGCTTGAAATCAATATATATAACATTTATAATCACGATAGGGACATCGTGAATTTATCGCGTACACTCCAAATATTAATTAAGATAATAGATTATTAAATAACGACATATCCAAATTTGAAGAATTACTCAGATTACTTCCGTATGATCATAACGGCATCATTATAATTTTAATATTAAACATGATAGAACAATTTTACAAGATATTATTTTCTTTCACTCAACATACAACAAAGATAGCCTCCACAATCGCGACAACCACAATCACGTAGGATATTTTGTTCGCAATATGACAACTGATTTTTTCCTGTACCACACTTTCTATGCTTTAACAATGGATATTCGATAAACTTCGTTACTTCAGATACAATATTTCGCTTTAATTCTTTAATAATTCCGGAGGGTTCCATTGTAAAATGACGCATTATTATAACACACATTTGAACTATAACTTCTAAGCGGCCATTTTCAACTGGTTACTGCATGGGTCATTTATAACTCATTTATCACAGGGGCGCTGTCTGTCACAACGATTTACATTTAGACTATCAATTCACGAAAGATAAAAGTCTATAAGTAAATCCAATTCTGCAAAATATGTCCTTGATAACATCTGATATTGGAAAATAACATATGCATTTTATTTATATTTTATTTATTATTGATTACACTTAAATATTCAAAAATATAGACAAACCATACTATGTAATCATTCATTTCAAACAAGTATGCATCATAATAAACTGATTCATCATACTTTGATGCAATCTCTGACTTTTCGCAGAAAATTGTAGTTGGTTTCGTACTTGATGCAAACTAGGAAATATATGTGCTCATCTTATGTAAACAATTGTAATATAATGAGATGTAAAAAAATTCCGAAAATACGTTTGAATTAGCTCTTATTTGAAATGCTTTTTGCTGATACTTATCTCTAATGGCATTAGAATGTATTCTTCATAAGAATAATAAATTTATAATTGTAATTTATTTTACATTAAATGCGTACGATTGACATAAAAATAGTATAGAATATACAATTTACTATCCCAAAAAGTTATTTATAAGTACTGCAATCCAAGCCCGAATTGAAATTGTTGCAATACATCGCTTCTGACAAATAACAAAGGCATAACTAAATTTAATTCTACTCTCGCTATATTTCCAAGTTTCATCGCAATACCCCCGCCAACTGCACAACGAACATTTTCCTTAAAAATTTTCATATTTTCCTTATAATCATTTGCTGCAAATAACAAAAAATTACTTATTTTTGTAACTTCACAGATGATTGAAAATAAAGATAAAAAAAGATATTTCAAAATTTTTAATGTCGTACCAAATTTGAAAGTGAAATTTGATACATTTCCACCATTGATGAAACCATGTAACTTGAACAAATCACCGAAACCGTGACGACCGGGCCTAAATGGCAGTGGTGTGTATAAATGAAGCGCAAGTGCCCAATATACATCGCCTCCAATTGAATTTCCATCGTGGCGAGGTCCACAACCTCTCATATCGAATCCTCTAAGATTCAATGGTCCACCCAAGAAAAATTGATCGGCGATATTTATTTTCATATCATTGCTGATTCCTCGAAGCAATCCAGATTGAAAACCCAGCTGAAAGGTCTAATAAAATTTCTATAATCAGACAAATTGTATAGAAGATAAATCATTCAAAAGTCTAATCTAGTTCTGAGTTAAAAAATACTTGCTGCATATTCATGAGGCGTCCAATTAGTTTGCATGATAAATTCATTTTTAACAAATCCAATATCTCCTCCGAGACCAGCTACTTCTGTTGAAAATTGTACGAGACTTCCCGTAGTAGGAAATATTAACGAGTCTCTTTTATCGATGGAACAAATATGTCGCAGTGCAGATTTCAAATTTGGACCACATTGTTCCCTAACGCGAAACGACGCTTGTTTGGACGAAATAATCTCCCTATATGTAGCTTCATATTGTAAATTATGCTTCAGTATACTTGCTCCATCTGTGTTAAAAGCAATATCTAATAATAAACCTTTATCACATTGACTAAAACCAGACCATGGAAACCTATTTGATGTGTTAAACACACTGCCAGTTAATCTGTAAAAACAGTTAAATTATATATTAACTGTAATTTATAACATTAATATTTAAAATGGAACAATTTTACATACACTTTATGAGGCCAACTGCCTATAAATGGTTTAACAGCAGATATACTTATATTAGTTGAACTTTTTGAACCATAAGAGTATTCCATCTGAAGACGTTCTCCTCTTCCAAATAAATTGGGTGCTTTTGCTTGAATAATAACTGAACCCTCATTATTTCCAACCATAGTGCTAATTCCACCTGTTAGACGTCTCATTTCATGTACCATAAAAGTGACCTGAAAAAGAATATGATTTAAAGTCTCTCATACAAATATAAGCTAACTTTTAGAGAAATGATTCATGAGTGAACTGGAATGAATTAAATCTGAGAAATTACTTATTTTTTGTTGAATTAGTGTGTAATTATATAGACCCACTTCAACACCTTCTGGGGTAGCATGAGGACCTTGACTGGTATCAATGTAAATTCCAATATTCCCAAAACATCCTAAACCTTGCAATTTTTCTCTCACTTTATAGGCGCGTAAAATAATATCATAAAAATCTTCAGCTTTAAACAATTCTGTTACTTGGGCTTTTATTATGTCATCTTTTGTTCTCATGAGTCCATCTACATGTATTCTATCAACTCTTGCCTAGTTTACAAAATATCAAGACTTAGAAATTAGTAATTTATATAAATAAAACAAATGTTTTATGTTTATATTAATGAGTGTACCTTCACTGAATGAAGATCAATGGATTTCTCTTTCCTTTTTTCAAGTAAATTCATCTTCTCATGAATGTGTGAAGACTAAGGAAGATCGTTAATCATGAAAAATATATTTAAAATATTGAATCTATATTGGATAAATTTTAAGTCAAAATATATGTATATTACTTACAGGATTATCTTTTTTGAAATTTTGTCTTTCATTATTTGAAGATTCGTTTATATTTCTAAACATATTTGATTCCTGAAATGACAAAACACGCGAAACGTTAACGGACAAAATTTAATTAAATAGTAACTTGCAAAAATTCACTAAATGTACAGTGACAACCTGTATAATAAAGAAAGGAATGCTCAAATTTAATAGAACATTTAGCACAATTATTAAATTTAAAATAAAGACGTTAAAAATTATTATTAGAAATTACTCATGCAGCAAATTAATGGTTTTAATTTTAGGTTATTCTGTAATTTTCTAATAATAAGCGTGTACCTTCGCATGAACAGTTCCCATTTTTGTTAGAAATTAATTTTTACTATTTGCATAAGAATTCACATTAAAATCATGTAATAAATTATGTCAGATCTCTTTTAATGTTTAGTAAAAAATAAATGTAAATTTTTTTAAATCAAATATTCGGAATGACTGAGAATAGGGTAATGTGGTATTCTCAATACCGGTTCTATGATATCGCCCTCTGCAATACAATACTTTTGATAATAGAATAATAATAAAATTATATCACTTTAAACTTACAAAATTCAAAATTTTCATTGTATATATGAAAATGTTTATTTACTTTAATTCAAGATTTTATTTATTTTAATTGCCTTTTATATTATTTGAAGGCTCTTTATTTTAGTTACACATGTATGATGTAAAAATTGCATACATTCATAAAAGTATTACATATTTATCCTTATTAAATATAGCAACTGTATCAAAATGTATATTTTAATTTTATATATTTAAAAATATTACAAAGTTTATGAAAATTATGGGAAAATTTTGTAATCAAGTAGAGGTAGATGTTACTATAATATCAACAATACACATTATCTTAATATTAAGAAACCTCATTGTTACTTAACAGTTAATAGTTAATTGCTATATTGTGCATAAATGTAGAATAATTAATTCATTCTTAAGAAGTAAATCCATATATTAGAATATAATATCGCTTACAGGAACTTTTAAAAGAAGCTTTATCAATTATGTTTATGGAATTAAACTTTGAAATAATACAATAACAAAAATGTAATTTATGAAAGATGCAATAATAAGTGAATAAATAAATTACATTACTACGCGCATTTTTCTGGATTAAATATATAATTTGGCATAAAAGATAAAAAAAGACAGAATAATGTAATATATTCATATATGTATGTCTTTAAATTAGGTCATGAGTTTTCATTTTCATTTGTTAGGAACAATAGTATAAGATCCATATACATACACATACATATTTTAACAGAGATATAAAATATCAAAATTTGTTATAATAAAAATACTTCCTTCTTTTTAAATAATTATTCATAAAAATATATGACAGCTTCAATATCAACATATATATAAATTATTATCATATATATCTAAATATCATCTTTCTTATTTTTCTTTATTATTAATATTAGTTATACTTTTTATATATTTCTATTAAATAATTTTTTCAAACACATTCATTTGGAAATCAGATTAATGAAACCAATATATGTAGATGTGACTAGCATCACAGTTATTACTTTTTATTGATTTCGTTAATTTGGTCTGCAAAATGGTTATAACGCGGCAGGACCAACTCGTGAATGTGTACTAGTCGGTGATACAGGACTTCCATGAACTTCTAAATCAAATTCAGAATTAGATAAACTATTTCTTATGACTCTGTTCCATCGATTCGTGTTTTCATTTAATGTAATATGTTGATTTGTTTCTACATCATTAGTGGAACTTTCACGAGCACGAAGTGCTTCTTGTTGAATAATTATTTCATTAGTTATATACGTCTCGCGTCGAATTTTATCCCTTAACTTTGGATGGATATCGGGGATACACCATCGCACGAATATCATGACCAAAGCAACAACATTCTGGAAAAGATTGATTTTGTTAGTTGTTAAAGTTGATTTTTGAATTTAAATTTGCATTGATGATATAACAATACCTCAAATACAACAATAAAAGCAAGTCTCGCTGCAAGTACGTGCCAAAACATAATTGTATATTGATATTTGTTTGGCGATTCAGGAGGTTCCCTATAATCTGGATATCTACATATTTCAACCTGCTCGTGAGAAGGTAAAAATGGTTCAGTACCATTTTTTAAGTCACTTGTATTAAATTTGGAGAGAGAATGATCTAGAAATCCTTCCAGAGAATAATTATCAGAGACAGTTATTCGATAAACTAGTCTTGGTATAAAATTAGAAGTAAAAGCTATAATGAATGCCTAAAAAGTTCAAATTATGAGTATAAAAAAATTATATATTGTTTACATAGAATACTTTATAGATAGATACAAACTTACATTAGTTATAACTGATAACTTAGAAATAGAATCAAGAATACGGAACCATATGCCTATATCTGTAACACGTTGTCCAACTGGCCTTCTGTACATTGTCAATAACTTTTTGGCATCTAATCTCATTTCAAAAACGTTATTCAACAGTGCAAAAAATGGTGCTAACGGAAATGCAGCAACAAAGATAGTAACAAATCCATATTGTAACACTGTAATATATAAAATATTAAAATTTAAGTAGGCAATATAAATATATATATCTAGTTTTAAAAATATAATACCGCTACCCATTTCTAAATACTCAGGAAATAAACTTCTTGGACCCCAGTCCACCAATTTATAATCCTTAATCCATTGAAGATATTTCCGAGTAGTAACTTTTTTCTGCCCATCTTTTGTCTTCATCCCAACATGTACTTTTAAAGTATTTAACCATTTGTAAAATAGTGGAAACAACATTTCTAATATTGTATTCATAGCCTGCTTGCCAATCATGATAATGCTTAACTGTATGCATAATTCCATAAGGCAGCCACCAGGGCCACATTCTTCTTGTCGATATTCGAAAAAGCGATTATAATTTCCCGGATAACCAACGAATTTTCCTTTAAAAAATGCTATATAAAATATGGAAGCATAGTAATTAACAAATTCGAGTAAATATATTTTTAATGTTAAACTATCATCAAATTCAGTTTGAGTTCGAAGCAGTTCAATCTGTAAAAATAAAAAGAAAAATTTAATATTTTTAAAAACGGAGGAAAAGATATATCGTTATTATGATATTAAAGTACCTCGGTTAAATATTCAGCTAACCAAACATAGACCCAATTAAATACTATAATGCAGCACAAATTAATGCTAGCTGCAGTAGCTGTTGTAAATAATATTGCATAACTTGTTACCATAGGATGTCCATAAACACTTAAGGCGGTTAAAACAGACATTCTATATAAAACAACACCTAACACTGCTGCCATTGCTATTGCAATCTATAATTTAAAACATAAATAAAAAGCAAATTTTTTGAAAAGAAATCGTAATTATTAAATTCATTTCTTTTTTATATTCTATATTTACAAACCAGCAATAAAACGACGGAAAAACTGAGAATCGTAGCGGGAACTCTCATTTTCCAAAAGGGAACTTTCGGTTCTTCGGTATTTGTAATAATATTGAGCGATTTCTTTTTTATATGTGCTAAACGTGCTAAGTACTGAGGACGAGGATGTTCCTCTTGAGCATCTAAACCAGTTAAATCCCATCTGTGAGTTATTTCTGCTGAATACCTCTTCCACAATTCCAAAAACAATGTAGCTAATAAAATATAATAAAAATAATAATGAAACTTACATTGTGCATGTGTATAGCTATTAAAAATACTATTACATACCCCATAATGACATAAATATAGAAAAAAACACGGTTGATGGATTATCAAACAAATACGTAATTCTTGCGTGTAAGCACGTTTCCTTTAAATCCCAATATCCACAAAAATGATCACATAAGGGACACATTTGAATGATACCCTTACCATTACAAACATCTTCGCTTGGTTCGTTAGAATACAAAGTCGCGCAACTGTATATGAAGCATAAAAGGCCTACGATACTAGCAGGTATCAGCATATGTGTATAAAATCCGAGCCAAGCAAAATAAAGTCCAATTTTTACTCCAAAATATTCTTTGATATAATCCAATGGTTGATAGTGAAGACATTTTTTTAAACATGCCCATTCTTTGTATAAAAGATACCTCATAGAATCTGGTGCTTGTAAATCCCCCTGAAAATAAGAAAAAATTTTATTAATTAAAATATGTTCTAAATAAATTTTTATCTGAATTATATCTAAATTTGTTTGAAATATATATTGCATGAAATATGAAAATTTTTAAATGTACATTTACTTAAATTTATGTATAGTAAAAAGTATAAAATGTTGTTTACTCAATAAAATATCTTAGTCCTTGTTTTATAATCAAGATAAATTCAGCATTTTTAGTAATAGTCATATGTGGTGTATTAACGAAATATTCACTTACGATCGCTAACGGAATTTTATAGATAAAAGGAGATACGAACATAAACGTTTATTGTCGTATATAAATTGAAGATGATAATGAACAAAAGGACAATAAAAGTTCAAGAAACCTCAGTATATTTACATACCTGAAAATTCACCCTTAATAATTTGTCTATCTATATAAATATATGTATAAAAACGTATTAAACACGATAAGATACGGAAATCCTATAAACTGCTTTCTGTTTAATATAAATCCACATAGAACAACTACATTTGAAATGAAAGGGTAAACCATAAATTATATATTGTCGTTCTTTCTTTAAAGATTTCAACGGATAATTCAATGTTTTGGAGATGTGAAGAACGGCGCGAAATAAGCGAATGGAAAACAATAAAGCTTGTTGATATTACGATATAGCCGTCCCTACTTGTTAACGACACTAATAATGTAGAAAGACAATATAAGCATGTACCTATAACTTGACATAAATAGATGTTATCACAATAAATTTAAAACTGAAAAATTCGGAGAAAAAAACAAAAAGATATGGCTTACATCGTGAAGAGGATATGCGGCTATGTATGCTTTTTCCGAAATCAACCTTTCTATCCCAAATGCAAAATCATCATCCTTGGTTTCTGTAAATCTGGTTCTATCTAAAATAAACTGTACAATTCTAGCACGTGTTGCGGCAGTAAAAAAGTTTGGCGAGTCCAAACTGAATAAGTACTCTTTATCGCGGCTATAAACAGCCGTAAAATTATGTCTCATAGTTGGAAATATTGTTTGGTCTACATAATATTTTTTCATAATTCTCTTGAATAATGAATTGACTTCTTTAATTAATGCGTTACTACGACTTTCAGGAATTAACACGGTAGGTAATTCCTTCATTGGCAATCTAAGTTTTAATATTTCAGCATACCGTCTTAGTACTTCTCGAGGTGCATGAATTTTTATAAAATGAAGACCGTTCGGTTCTGCCTGTTCATATTCTAACTGTAAACCTTCCTTCTCCAAATTCTTTTCAAATACCTAAAAATTAAAAATAGATATTAAATAAAGAATATTATTTCTTCACTATACACTTACTTACACGTCTATATTCAGTACAGCGATATGTTTGAGCTTCCACATTGTACTCATCCCAAACAATTACAAAATCAATTGTACGAACTTCGTCACGAAAATATAAACTAAAAGCTGTTCCACATTTTGAAATCTGAAGAAAACAATTATTATTTCATGATTAACACAGTTTCATTTTTAAGTATAAATAATAAAGTTATAAAAATATAATAAAAATAAAAAGTTATAAATTTACCGATTTTGAACTTCTTCTACTATTCCTTAAATCTGTACAACTACCATCAATTGTTGTTCCATTATTAAGGGTTGATAAATCATCATTATATGATCGCTCAATATCTTGTAGGGAGATTGCACTATGCATACTATTCATGCTCATACTTGTAGCATTATTTAATGATGAGATATTACGAACACTTTGATACAAAGTTTGTATAGATTCTGCATTTAAATTACTTGGTATCGATCGATAAAGACTTGCTTCAGATGTATTATTTCTATCTTTTTGTATCCATGGTATAGAAATTTCTTCATCATCCTCTTCCATTTTGAATTGAATTGATCAGTATTCAAATCCTATTTATTTGAATCTAACAACGTATACTACATGCAAGCCAAATAAAAAATATTTATATATTCATAAAAAAAGTGTCACATAACATGTACATTACAAATATTTTACTCGATTGGATATTATAATCTTATGATAAACTGAAGAATGAAATACATGTCACAAAGTAAGACATGAATAAAACAATGAATAGTATTAATGAAGCTATTAAAATGGACAAAGGATTATATTAAAATTTATCTAATTTATATCAAATTATTCCAACTTTACAAGAAAAGATGATTTATTATTAATTTTATACAATATCTAATTATAATATGTTTACAAAATTCTCTATGTAAAAAGCACTAACTAAAATATATTAGTATGCTTACAGAATTTCCATGTTCCAATTAGAAATCTTTAATTCCGGATGCTGTACAGATATGGTACAGGAAATTGTCACAATATAATCGTATCGTGCATGTATTTTTAACCTTTGATTTACTACTACACAGATTTCTTTCTTATGAATTAGTTAACTTATGTGCATTTTTACAAAAGTAACATACTTAGCATTTTAATTTTTGAATAAATGCAAAGTAATGTATATAATCACGAAGATGTAATTTCATGATTTGTATTAATATATTGCACTACACATGTGTGCAATTGTATGTATTGTATTGTATGCAATGTGTTAAATGATCACGTAGTCCATATAAATTGATACCATTTGTCACCTCCACTTGTTTGTGTCAGTTCAATTTATATAAATTCTTAAATTTGTAGCGACCAAAGACACGTACAACTAAAAACCTTTGGTGTGTCAACAATCAATATGATTTGTGACATACGGGCCAGCAAAGCTATTTTTAAGAAAACTATTTTTTATGTGTCGCTTCAATTAGTCTCATCTGTATGTATCTTTTTGTTCAAGTTTTGTTATCAGTCTCAATAGCATCTACAAAAGTCATTAATCCCAAGTTTCTACGGACGAGACAACACGAGCGTCGAATCGACGTGTTGCGTAACGTCTGTGTAGAATTATATGTATCTATGTTGAAGAGCTCGCACTAAGAACGCGCGTCACTTCAGTATACGATAATACATACATAAATACATATATTTCTACAAAGGATATCACGCAACGGACGTCGCTCGACGTCGGTGTGCATCCAGGCTAAATGGCCCATTCGTCGAAGATCTAGTGATCACAGGCCAAAAACAACCAGAGACGTCATTAGAAACCACATCACATGCCTTAGGCCAAGGAGAAATTACCCTGGATCACTAAATGTGATAAATAACACTGATATACATCATACCTTATATATCAGTGATAAACAAATTCCGCTTTTGAAGCGCGTTAAGGATGTCGAGAATACGATGTGCAACAAAAGTAATTAAATGCCTAATTGGTTGCGCTAGTGTGGGAATCAGCGACAGTTAGAGAAAGTTCCTATTTCATTTATCCGAGAAAAAGTCTGTAATCCATTAGCGAATAAAAAGCTTTCCTATCGAACTATTTTGTAGTTAATAATACCATCTCATCCCTTCAAACTAAATAAAAAGCAACGACGTTTCTATAATACATTACAATCAAATATAAATTCTCTAATACATATTTCATGATACATTCATATTAAATATTTTCTTCAATAACGAATGTTGAAATGAGACTATCATTAAAAATATTTTTACAATTATGGGATTTTGGAAAGCTACAATTAATACAAATATTTCATTGTTTTATTTAACTTCCTATTACAAATAGAAATATTTATTTTGCAATAGTAGTAGTACAAAATTATTCTTTGGTACTTTTTGTAACAAAGTAAATTATATATAAAGATCATTCATTTAACACTTTGACTGCCATGTTGCTCATATATGACCGGCCATGGTTCTTCTTGTGACGCCACGGTGGTCATTGGTGATTAGGGCATTTTGAATATAACCAACAAATAGAAGATACTTAGAGCATCAATAAAAAAAAAAAGAAATGGGAATATATCTTGCATCTAACGGTGCACTGTGTTAAAACACTTTAAACATAAATGTGGCTCATCAATACAATCTGGACAATAGGTAGTCACCTTTTTGGTGCGATTCTTAGCAATTTTTGACCCTAACTGTTTAACATTTTTTTTATAGCACTCTCTGCAAAATTTTCGTGCCAGGTACGCTTGCCCTTCTTTCTTCTGCATTTCGTGTCGCAACCTTTGTCGAATAAGTATATCTGACGGCTCTGGTGAGTGGCATTGTGTAAGGTGCATTGCAAGTGCCATTCTAAAATCTGATACCTTGATTTTTGTTTTTGTTGCTTGTTTATAGAGTATCATCGCGTTTGAAATTGATGTAAACAATAACTCTAAAGCTAATTTTATATACCACTTGAGGGTTCTTCTATGTGGTGTAGAATATGCTATCATTTGATCTGATAAATCTACAGCACATCTTCCTCTGCTGTAATCTACCACTACCATTGGTTTATCACAAACATAATTTTTTTTGCGGACCTCTACCATTTCAGCCGAATGTTTCGTCGAAATCATAAAAATGTCACGCTCGTCTCTCCATTTGAGGACTGTAATCCCCTTCTTATTTTGCATTGCAATAAGTTCACCGCGTTTTAATTTTTTAAATTTGATGTCAACAGGTATTCCCTTTCTATCTTTTTTTAGGGTTCCTACTAAATGAGTATTGCAATCAATTAATTTTTCAGCTAAATTTATACTTGTATACCAATTATCGGTGTAAATTGTGTGGCCTCTATGAAGAATATTGTTGCATATATTCATTACAACATTTGTGGGGGTTACGCATGGCGTATCTAAGTTTTTTCCCGAATATATTTCAAATTTATATGTATATCCTTGGCCTGAACACATTTTGAAGACTTTGATGCCGTATTTATGTCGTTTCTGTTTCAAAAATTGCCTGAACTTTATACTTCCTTGGAAAGGTACCAGTGACTCGTCAATGCATATCTCTTCATCTAAATCATAGTATTTAGAAAAATTTTGATTTAGTATATCAACAATTTGTCTTAATTTGTACAGTCTATCATTTGTGTTTGCCGTTTGATTATTTGTAAAATGAAGGAATCGTAATAACAACTCAAACCGATTTCTCGACATAACTGTTCTTGGAAAAGATTGGCAGTAGGTGTTATTGGTATACCAATATGCGTCATATTTTGGTAACTTGACTAGGCTCATCCATATTAGTAGCCCGAAAAATCGTCTCATTTCATTTTTGTCGGTTGGTATCCATTTATCTACACGAACGGATCTTCTATTTTGCATATATTGTTCAGCATATCTATTGGTTTCATCAACAATTATTTGTAGAATTTCTTCCGTAAGAAAGGCAACGTAAAAACTGTATGGCTGATTACCCTCGATCTGTACAGCAGTTCTAGATTTTACAAATGGGATTACACTTGCTGCAGTTTGTGTTATATTATTTGACCATTCGTTATCCTCTATATTATGTTCATTTTCATTTTCGATATCCATTTCATCCTTGGTATCCGGTTCGATTCGGCGCCGCCTTATCGTGGGCGATACGTGGAATGTTTCGTCTTCTGATGCTTCATATTGAGACGAGTCTTCCGATGAAGACTTCTCGGATGCACTCGAAAAATATTCAGTGTCCGCATCCATATCTTTGAAGGGTAATCTATGAATATTATTATAAATACACCTTAGGAAATAATCGTAAATGCTGCTTTATAATCATATAATTGAAGTTAGAAGTGTGCACATACCTTACTATTATATATAGAATGAGCAAATACTGTTTACTAGTATCTTCTATATGTTTCAACAATATATTCTGGACGTTTTGCTTACGACGAAATAACGAATGCGAATGGTTTGTTGAAATAAATGAAGCCTTGTTATAATATATCGCTATCAACTGTTACCAAGGCGCCACGGTGGTCACCCGTGACCACTAATAAGATAAACGGTCCATTGGGGGAGAATGTTGTCTTACATCATCAATTTATTATTATTTTGTCATTATATGCTTTAAATAATAAAAATACTCCCGTAGCGTCCTGAGTGAAACATGTGATTTCGACGTGGCAGTCAAAGTGTGAATATATATATATATTATTTAATATTACTTCTATTCATTAAAATTAAGTTTGACATATTATTCTACTAATTATATCTTACATACATGTATCTTTTAATAATGTATAATGCTTTATATTATCTACATATTACATAAAATTTGATTAAAATTTGATATAGTACATATCTATTATAATAGGGATCACACTTCTTGCATAACTAAAGAATTGAGTTCATCTTCTCCTGGACATAATATTGAGTCAATATTATAGAATGCTGCATGTAAAGTTATTAGAAACCAGGATACGCCTGAGAAATAAAATTTACATATAAATAATCTTACATTATATCTAAACAAAAGGATACTTGTTTTATTTACCAAGAACCCAGAAAAGAGCTGCACCAGCACCTACTAAATAAAAGATTGGTAGTGAACAGATTCCTACCAAAGAATAAACTTGAGCTAGCGTTAATTTATGATTGAATATTGTAAGCTCCTGTTTAGCATGACGTTGCGAAACCTTATAACAAGTTCCAAGAGATGCAGCAACAGCAAGCAGCAATAATGGTGATGTAATCCTAATATCAAATATTTATTTTGAATTATTTAAGGTAAAAAGATATTCTATATAAGTGAAAGAATAAATACACTGTAATAAACCTTACAAACAATATATAACTAATCCAACAAACACGAACAAATAATTGCTCTGGAAATATTCAATATTTCTCATAATTCTTTTACTCAATCTTGGTAAACTAGGTGGAGGTCTTATGTTGCTTGTATTAAGAAACATAGACCAAGGCCTGATATTAGCTTTTCTGTGTTCAATCCATTCATGAGCTTGTGGATATCCTATGTTACTAAGTGGAAGTTGTGGTATCTGTAGGAATTCGAGCCTAAATAACAAAATGTACATGAATTATTAACATAAATTACTATAAAACAATACAAAATTAAAAAACTTTCTGTTTCTTTTTAAAATGTTCGTAATAAAGAAATAATTGTACAAGAAGCTTTTAGAAATGTAATCACAAGGGAAGTGTTATTGAAAAATATGGTAACTTTAATTAACCAATAACTATCAACAAGATGTCAGTGTTCTTATCATTGTAAAATTTCCTTGCGTATTAGACAACAAATATTTAACATTCTATCTGCGATCATCATATCCGCCTATCATATATTTAATGATTACCCAGTGCCAGATTTTTGCTTTTGTTGAGGTATTTGCATATCTCCCGCAATCTCAATTCCCACGTCTGTCATTCTCGTTTTTTTTAATGATCAAATTTTCGGGAATGGAAACGTATGATAAAGAAACAACTACTTATTCTCTCTGTTTGGCTGTTTTACGTGGAGCCTCGTATCCCCACTGCAAAGCATTTGTAGCCTCGTTTTAGAAAAAACTCGTCGAAGGCAGTAAAACTCCCATCATATCGCACATCGAACTACTATGTTACCCCTACCACTACGACACTACTACACAAACACGAGCCAGCCGTCGCGCATACAAACGCTACAGGTTGCAGCTGCTCGATAAAAATTCTTTCATTGCCTCCGTGAAACTTCTTTCACGAAAAGAGCTCTTTGTCTGAGTAGAGGTAGAAGACGCGATACATTTTTCCCTTCCTTACGTGAGTTTTCAATGTTTTCATTTAACAAATGTAAAAGATATGTAACCATACATTCAGTGCATGTTTAGTTTTGATTGAATTTTTCTTTTAAACTTAACATTTCACTTTTACTTCTTTCTATTCTCGGAAATCGGATTATTCATCATTTCGTCTTGATTTCCTGATGCTTACGATTTAAAAATGTAATCAAAACAAAACTGTAAAGATGTAAAACATTTCTACAATTAATAAAACGACCATATTAAACTAATACTAATAGTAAATAACACCAAATTTTCTTACAATCAATTAAAGTTTGTACGATATTTTAGCCACACAACGGATGTTTATGCATTTCTAGGAAATTCAAAGCTATACAAATGTACGAAATATATATAATATAGAAAAATATGTATATAAAATATCTAACATAAAATTGTGGATGAAACAAATTACTATTTAGTATCCATTTCTTTATTTATATTCACAAGAAAGTATGAATTTGTATAAAAATTCGTAACGTATTCATAAATCCGAAATTCTTATTCAACTTAACTTTATTCAGTACATGTTTTCGAATTTCTAATTTATACGTCGTAATCGTATGTATACATAATTTAATTCATAAGATTGTGGCATGTGGTTTCATTTGTTACAGAAACGTAAGTTTTTTAGACGTCGAATGAGATCATCGGTGCAAAGGTAAAAGTTTGTTTTTGTTCTTTTATTCGACGAGTGATCATCGGCTATTTTAAGCATCGTTCGGTTTCGTCGAAAACTCGCGGAATAAAGTGTGACAAAAGTTTTTAGAATTTTCATCGAGAATGATTTCACCCTCTGAAACTATGTGCAGATGACGCTGCCATGTATTAGCATTGTGAGCAACGAGAACCAATAAGAGGACGCATTATATCGAATCCAGTACACCCGTTCTCAAGGAGGCTTTTGATTGGTCGGCTTTAATTTCCCAAGTAACATCGGGCCACCCGCCATAACGAACGTAGCGTGGTACGTACGACTGTTTGAATGAACATTTTTGGAAAGCGTAATTGATAAGGTTCACAAATTAGTACCTTATTTCAGTTTAATACTAATAGTGTATACGGAACTGGTTGTATACGAGGAAACTTATGGTGACAATTTGAAAGACATGGAAGTTGCACAAAAGTTGCATTTCGACGCATGCGACATTCAAAATGAGGAACTAAATATTAGCTGTCATACAAACAGCTCCGGCTGTGATGTCGATGATATATTGGACTCTTCCGCAGAGGATCTTGGATGTTCACCTCCGCTTCAACCGAAAAAATTGTTCAGAAATACGATGGGCTGTTGTGACAGTGAAAGTAAGTAATCAATCCGTTCTAATTGCCTTGCTTGATTGCCGAATCGGAGATGCTCAGTAAGGTTACCCAACAGACTCGTGTCTTAAATATGCTTGTATGGAAAGACTTTTAAGCAAGTACTTTTAAAAATTGTGTTTTCGGTGTGTATTCCTCTAGTGATGAATGTGAGAGGATTACAACATTACGTTATCTCTCTATTTCTATGCTGTTAGATATCGATTATTCTTTCATTAATTTTGAGAAATCAATAATAGAATTTTATGTAGAGAAAAGGAATTAATAATTTGAATCAAACATTTTTCAACAGTTTCGTATTAAATCTTATTTGTTTTAAGAAAGCGAATGACAAATTATTAAATCAAATTCATTTGGACTAAAATATGCCCTTTGAAAGTGATTCATCTACAACTCAGAGTTAATTAATTAGAAATGTTATTGAAATAAAAATTGGTGTGAATAATAATGAATAATAATAAATAAATACAGGAACAAAAGAAACATTGAAATAACGCAACGATACCCGTTTTGGAAAGACAATTCAAAACTTTAGTTAATATTCGCGAAAATCAATATGAAAATCTAGAAAGATAATAAAAAGATAACTTCAGACATAAATAACTAGAATGAAACTCTACATTCTACTTTCCATTAGCGATCTCTCATGCCAAGATAAGTCCCAGTACAGTGTCGAATAAAATGAATCTACTTGAAGGAAGTATAGATATTGTAATATTTATTTAAATAAAGTTAATACAACTGTTAAGAACGTGTAATAAGCTTACACTTTCGTCACAAGGCAACGGCGTCACTCAGCTTATTTTTGCACATGCGCATTACTGCGCTCGCCAGCGACGCGCTCGGCTATAACAAACAACTCTATCACGACGTTTTCTTTCGTTCTTCTTACTTGCCAAATTTATGTTATCTGAAAACACAATAATAATAAAAATATGAATAATAACGTGACAGGTTAGTGCAGTTTCCAATGTTTTCGTACTTTTACGAGATGTTTTTGTTTGGTATCCTGACTGCAACACATTTAAAGGTATTTCATTTATTGTTGTATATATTTCTATTGTAAACAATTTTAAAAGTCATAATTTTGTTTTTTAAAACATCCTATTGCCAAAACTCAAGTATCTTGTATCTTATGGTGTTGGTTTTTTTTTTTTTTCAAATTTTAATTGTGTACTCTAAGTAATTCTTTCTTTGGTTTTCTTGTTTTATTATTGTAATTTTTATGATTGTCTGCATCATTTAAAATATAGTTGAGGTGAAATTACATTTTTGTTTGTTTCATATGATATGTCAATAGTATATGTGTAATTATTAATATATTATGTAATGTACTTTAATTTTTAATTTTACATATATTAAGCATGTTTTTCTAGACCTTCCTTTCATTTTTAATTATTTATTTGTGAAAAAATTATGTATAACCTTTTAATGTTACTGCGATATTTTCATGCATGGTGTGAGAAAATTGATATTTTTGTTGGGCAATTGTTTTACATCATGCTAAGTTGTTTATAATCGAAAATATACAGAGGTCGAGAAGTAATCAATAGATACAATAGTATTGTGCACTGTTATTACCTCAAATCGTTTCATTATGCATGTACATATATACAAATATTTGTGATATATGTATCTGTATGTATAATTCTATGCATTTTCTTTTTAAATGGCGATTAATAAGTAATATTTATATGTGACTTTTTGCAAATTCTTTTTTATTGTTAATAAACATTAAAATATATATATTACATATATATAATAATAATATACATATTTCATTATAGGAAACAAGTAAAAAAAAATATATATATGTTTGTTTTATTTTCATGTAAAAACGTAATTGTAATTATACTGTAATTTATTGTCAACACATTCTATTGATTTTATATGAAGTCTTTGTTTGAAACACAAAGCTTATATTTGTCAAAAATTGGTATCAAAAAAGACAAATTATATAAAAAAAATATGATTAACATTAAAAAATTAAAAGAGAGAAAAATAAAAAGAAAATAAAAAAATATAAAAAAACAATAAGAAAACTATGAAAAAAATAACTACCAATAAAGCAGTAAATATAAGATTTGACAAAAGTTCTTGAGTTTAGTGTGCATATGTATAGAGAGAGTAGAAAAATTGGAAAATTGTATGTTTCAATAAATATAATTCACAGGTACATCAAGAATTAGGATTCCTCCTCGTGAAAATATATGTTCTCAAAAAATATCAATGGCATGTAGTCCACCTTACAAACGTGTTAGAGCATTACGACTTTTTGATTCTCCCGCTACTCCAAAAACGCTAATGGAAAAGAGTACGATGCATACTCCATTTCCGACTAAATGTACCAGACTGTTTTCATTAGATAAACCTAGACCATGTAATTACCAAAATAAATCTGACAAACCTGCTGCTAATGTGAATCCTTTTACACCAAATGGAATGCTGTTAACTGCAAGGAAACGCACTAGATCTAAGCGTAGTTTGATTGGGTAAGTATACATATAAAAATCAATATAAAAAATTCAATAATGCTGTAAATTTTAAAATAAAAATGGTTTTGTTTTTTTAACGTCAGTTCTCCAGATATTCAAATTCCAAAATTTGATCTCGGTGATTCCGAAGATTCCGATAACGAAATAGAACAAGCTACAAAACGTGTAGCATTGCAAGATTCTAATATTCCACGATATCATCAAGAGTTCCATGAGCTTGGCTTAATTGGGACAGGTGAATTTGGTTCCGTTTACAAATGCATTAACCGATTAGACGGATGCATTTATGCCATTAAGAAAAGTATTAAACCTGTGGCTGGAAGTATTAATGAAAAGAATGCCTTAAACGAAGTATATGCGCATGCTGTACTCGGTAAACATCAACACGTTGTAAGATATTATTCTGCATGGGCAGAAGATAATCACATGATAATTCAAAATGAATATTGTAATGGTGGTAGTCTAGCAGATGGGATTATCAACTTAGAAAAAGAAAAAAAGCATTTTACTGAAGCAGAAATGCGACAATTATTGTTACATGTTGCTGAGGGTTTAAGATACATTCATAGCATGCAATTAGTACATATGGATATTAAACCTGGAAATATCTTTATTTCCAAAGAGAAGAGGTTACTCGCAGTTAATTATGATTCAGCTGACGATGGTTTCGACGAAGAGGAAACTGTAGAAGAAGAAATTACTTACAAAATAGGAGATTTGGGTCACGTTACATCCGTTAATAATCCTCAAGTTGAAGAAGGGGATTGTAGATATCTTCCAACGGAGATTTTGCGGGAAGATTTCAGTCACTTACCAAAAGCCGATATTTTCGCTTTGGGATTAACTGTTTATGAAGCAGGGGGTGGAGGTCCATTACCTAAAAACGGACCAGAATGGCATGATATTAGAAATGGAAATTTAAAGGAATTACCACATTACAGTCGTGATCTTAACGAATTACTTAAAGTAATATCATTATCAAATTCTTTCTTTTTTTTAATTTGAATTAGAATATGAAACTCAATGAAATTTTTTTCTGTTTATAGTTGATGATTCATCCAAATCCTGAAATGAGACCATCAGCAATATGTCTTATACAACATAGAGTACTGTGTCCATTTGGAAATAAAACAAAAGCACAACTTCGGCGGGAATTGAATGCAGAAAAATTAAAAAATGAAATTCTATCAAAACAGCTGCAAGAAGCTGCTAAATGTCTAAAAACTATTGCCCCAAACGTAGCAGCAATTAATAATAATACAATGAATGCAGGAGGCTATGAATTAAGACCTACACCAACTAGAACTTCGTCTCGAATAGTGGGTAAAAAAGTCAACAGAAGCAATAGCACTACAAACTTTTAAATGTTCTGTGTTATGTTTGTGCCGGACTAAAGGAGAGGGGTATAGGTGCTTAAGGAAAAAAAAATAAATTTTCTAAGTGCCTTGACATTGTGATATGAATTAACTCTAGTTTATAAGAAAAACTATGATCAATATTTGATAGTAAGAGAATATGATAAGTATACAGAGTGAAATTGTACAATAGCCACGGGTATACTCTTGCAGCGATGAAGGCATTATACAGATAAGATAAAGTGTGAATTTTATGCATGATAATTATAAACAGGTAACTTCTTAATTATCGGTATTTTACATTTCATCATTAATTAAATTTTTAGATGGATAATACAGTAATCTAATATCGTTTACTCATGTATATTGTTTGGTTTTTTTTCTCTTATATAAGATAAAAATTAGATTCATAAGGTTTGAAAATTCCAATAATTATTGGTATTGTTTATCATTAGTCTATTTATCATAAAAATATAGGAAATGTAACAAAATCTATTTCTTTATAAAGAATGAAAATAATTTTATTAAATACTTCCTTGTATGCCTTTAATGTTTCTGTTAATAAGTTTTTAATTACCTACTTTGTACAATTACAATATACATATATTTTATAACATTACTGCTTTTTTACTCTATTCAAGCAGTATTATAAAAAAGAGTAGTATTGACGGAAATCGAATGAAAATATTTTTAACATCAGTTACTAATTAAGGTTTTGACATATCATTGTGTTATACTTCCATTTTTCCCGTTTTTGTTTGAGAATTAATGTAATAAATAACTGGAAGTACTAACAGTAGACTATGAGAAATTGTCCATTATAAATATATTTTTATATATAGATATTTACATATAATAATAGTTCGGCGTTGTGTATTGTTTAGTGTGTAATTATTAATTAATCTCTGTATTATCCATCGTTTATTATTATCAGATTCTTATAGGGGTGTTCAAATAATTACTTTTTTTTGTAATTTTCATACTCAGATGAAAGACTGTTACCTTAAATATATTGTATTGAATAATTTTTATATTTTTGCACGACATAGACTCAATATTTTTTAGGAGTATATATATACATGTTTTTTAAATTAATAATGAATAAATCGATATTATATATTGCTTGTATAGAAAACTAACCAAATAGAAACTAATGACTGACATAGTACTTCATCTAAGCATAATTCCTAGCCCTAATACTTACAATTTTACTCTGTGTATTCTTTATATAAGGGAATAAACTCTTAAAATTACAAACAATTAAAGAGTGAATCTTTGAACGTAAAAATGTTTTTAGTTTAAATTATTTTTATGATACCTTTTTATAGTCATATTATCTTTGGCATGCTCTGAAATTCGTATTATACAAATTTCCCTTGTGTTTTTAATATATATACATATATTGGATAAATATTGATGTAAAATAATTTGCATTTTTAGTGTAAGTGGTACTACCGATTAGATATTTCTTATTCTACTTGCTAATACAAAAATTCACAAAAAAATGTATTTGTTTCATTATCAAATGTGTATTCAATTTAAAAGTACTACAAATTTTTCTATGTTGGACAGACTGACCAATGCATTTTTTTACTTCACTTTTTGTTTTGTAATATACTGTGTTTCTTGATCAAGAATGACAAAAACTAATGGTTTATTACGGTATAGTGAATTCAAAGCCTTGTACCAGACAAATGCATTCAATGAATTATTTTGTTCCTCAAACTAGCATCGAATAGATGTCTTATGTACAATTATTTGGCTTCTAGCTAATAAACAAATCAAAGCTTTTGTACCTTGACTTAATATTCTCGTGTCACTGAGCATGCTAATATGTGATCTTTTTTATATCTGCATTACTGAAGCATTTCAATATTTATATGAAAAAAGAAAGAGGATATATATATATAGCATGTGTTGTAATGGTTTACATTACTGTTTAAAAAACAATCTAGATTGCAGTTTTTAATATCATGAGGTTCTTTTTTTTGTAGTTTGTGTTACAAACTACTTGTGTCTTTTATTCGCAGTATAAATTCGGTTCTTAAAAATAAGGTTTATTAAAAAGTTTTCTGTTATATTGTCAAAATGTTGAAAAGTAATGCAATCAAATATTAATTCCCATGAGTGTGTAACCTCGTTTACAAACCAATGTTATGAATGTAGTCATACACCGCGCTATGTATAAAAGTTATGAAGTTTTGTAAGAAAAAATGTGAATAATCGATAAAGGAGCTGTGTAAGCTTCAAACTGTGTGCTAAGAAGGGTGGACCCCAACTCATGGCAGCACGTTTATTGTGAACTGTTGTTTCATTAATCTTATTATTATTATTATTAATATTATTGTATTATTATTATTATTATAATAAATAATTAATGAATGAATAATTAATATCGTTTGTTTATTTATCGTTATATTCATTCCAAGTATAATAATTTTGTAAATGTAAATTACTAATTATTGCGTTTTTCTGCTTTTAATTTATTACAAAAAATAAAGACTTTCATACTAACATTTTGTATTATTGTAACAATTTGAATAACAACACATACTTTTTTATTATATTCGAATTATCCTTATAAACAAGCGTTTTGTTAATACAACTTTGTTAATATTGCAAGCAGCGTAAATTTTGATGATACTTTATGACATTTCTAATAAGAACTGAATTTTGATAAAGATGATAATAAAGTTGGAAATGTTTGTTTTCAATTACGCATGCGTAAGAAAACGAAAACAGGTTTTCTCGATACATTTTGATGCTATAGACATTGGTATTTTGATACGATGCAGTAAGAAGCATTGTATTACTTGTTACTGTTGTTACTTGAAGAATTGACCATTAGAGATAATAAATATTTTAATTAACTAAACGTTACATGAAACTGTCCGTTATTAATGTTTGAAGTATTTTAGAAAAATTTTAACGAGTTCTAATGAATCGAAACTTCGAATTTATTTGTTATGGTCATGTAATAATTTTTTGTTCTTTCATGTACAATTTTTGAGTTTAAACAACTATCAACACGATAACGTGTAAATACATAATTATATTTTGATACGAGTTTAATTAGCACAAAATATTATTATTTCGTGCAATATAAAAATCACAAAAAATGTTAAAAGATGAATGACAAGTTTTGTGCATAGTATAAAAGATTAATTATAAATTTACATATTGCTTCAATTTAGATGCATTTATACTTTAATTTATATTTGCCTAATTTTATACTGTAGTAATTAAAATACGTACTTTATAGAGATTTTTAGTGGTAAAATATACCACAGAATAATTTATAAGAAGTGAATGTATAAATACTATATCAAATAGATCTGATATAGTATTATAGCAAATAAGGCTTGCTTTATTTAATTATAATATTTCAAGCATGTTTAAATAGGACTATAGTACATATAGTATTTTGTACAAATATGCACGCACAAAATCTTTTAAGAGAGAAAGTGCATGAAATTTTCTCAAAGAAGATCCAGAAAAAATATGCTACACTGGCTGAACTTGCTCGTAGGCAGATGTACTCTAATTTTTACAAAAATGGTTTGAATCCCCTTTATTGTTATCGACACTTTTATTGTATAAATCACATTGCATTTTCTTCCATTATTACTATGGTAAACAAGCTTTTTGAAATAAATTCATATTAAACTATTTAAATTATTACAGGCACATATAAAATTAAGTGAAAATGCGAACAGATTATGTACAGGATGTTCAACCAAAGAAAAGGCAGAATGAACTTTTATATAGATATGGATATTTTCTATCAATGCTTTTATGTATGATGCTTGCCTCACTTAAGCCACATTTTGGTAAAACAAATGGTATTAATTCTCAAACAATTAAATTTGTAAATTATATATTTTATGTCTTACTATTCTTATGTTGTATGTTTGTAATTCAGGTGTTCTGAATGGAAATATTATTATTCGATATTTTGCTGTTCCTTTAACGTACTTAGAAGCAGGCCTATTATGTGATCCAAAAACACTTTATTTAACATTAAGCAATGGTTCTCTCTTAATATTTACAATGACTTTCATATATATTTTAATGCCCTTTCTGATGAGAGTTGGAGTATGTTTATTGACTTATGCCAATGTCAATGTGTGGTTATTGAAAGGAATGGAAGTAAATAAATGAAAATCAAAATATTTTCAATAATTGTATAAATACTCTAGTCTAATACAGATACTTTATAGTAATCTATTTTAATTTTTTTGGTTTTTAGGTACTTTACTGTATGCCACCTCCATTTAATACAAGTTTTGTTTTGTGTCAATTGGCACAAGCAGATTTGTCAACAAGCATTGTGATTACTTTAGTATCTCATTTTGGAGGATTATTTATATCTCCTATATTATTATACTTTGTGGTATTTATTCATTATTAAAACTTAAATTGGTATATGTTTTTCATTTTATAAGAATTTTAATACTTTTAGTTAGGGGCATCTACACCTCCCTTAGTTGGTGTGAATGTAAAGGAAACCATTTATAGTACAATTGTACCATTAATTATTGGTATTGCAATTCAAATTGTGATCTTAAAGTATGATGTTTGTTTCAAAATTAAGTCACCTTGGTTTTCTCAAGGACTATTATTAGCTACAGCATATCATTGGTTTTGTGATGCTGTGTTGGTAGACGCATCATCTTTGCAAGCTACTGATGTGTTATTATGCGTATTACTTGGTAAGTTTCTATTAAAATTTACATCTATGTAACCAGATGAACATTAACGGCAATAATTGTTGTAATAATGTTAGTGCATGTATGCACACCATCTTCATCAGTCAAAGTACTATTAATTTGACTTAAATACAAGATATTGTATGTTTTTTGTTACTTCATTGTGTTATTAGTATCCTTTTATGTTCAAGCTTGCGTGGGACAACTATTTGTTAGCTGCTTGTGTTGGATTTTGTGCTCTCGGTGGTTACCTCGGAATATCTTGCTAGCTGCACTTTTTACAAGTACTCACAAATCAGTTGGTCTTGGAAGCTGGGTTTTACGTGGTGCTTATCATGGTTCAGCCCATGGTCCTGCAGTAAATTTACCATTGTCTGTACTACCAGTTGCACAATTGCTGTTAGGTAGTTTATTAGCTAGTTGGTTGTCTCCATAATGTAAAATACGTTATGTGATTAATTTGAATAATTTTGTTTGTTACTTTGCATTCCATGTAAAATTGCATGTATATACTATTTGTTGTTTATGTAAATTTCCTTTGATTATATGTATTTTTTGTGTACTTCCTAGTATATAAGCTTTTTAATAAGAACATTCTTTCCTTTCTTCTCTTATGTTTGTTAATGTACTTACATAATAGCGAAACATTGAAAATATATACTATATTACTTTTTATAGTAGTAAAATATTGTAAGGTATTTCGGTACGTATTACTAGAATACTTAAAAATGTAATTAATCTGTTTATTTAATGATCACGTTCATTATAGAAAAGGATGCCTTAACAAGTAGTATTCAAACATGGAGTTAAGAAATAAAAAAGGCTTAAGTAGATTAAGATCTTAAATTTTAATATATAAAAATCGTATGAAAATTATTTACATAATGTAATTTGAAAGTGTTTAAAGAAAACGTTTAACAAAATATTGGGTAGGATTTTACTCAAAATTGTTTTCAAAATGTATCAAATAAGTTTATTTATATGTATAACGAAATGCCAAAGGCTTTGAAACATAGTCTGTGATTCTTTTTCTTTAAATTTCACGCAGGGTGTATATGAACTTTATTTATTGCGAAATTTAATACTTACCTTGGAAACTAATTTAAAAAATTTGTATATAACAATTATATATTATTTTTTCAGTATATATTGAAACAACTAGTGTAAAATTATGCATGAATAAGTTTTTTTTCAGTTCTAATCAACTTAGCTTCATTGACATTTGATAAAAGGAAATCATGACAATTATACATTACACTGTACATCATTACAGGAACAATTTTAAATAGTACATTAAGTGAAAGTAAAAAAGAAAAACCAATTACACTACTTAAAAGCGTTGTACGCTAAATCTTATGTAATAATTATATAATAAATTGTATTTGTATCTTACAAGTTATAAATATAGTTTCCTCACTTTCGATTGTAAAATTTCTGAAAATTATAAGTATCTACCTACATCTAAAAGTCTGGTTACTTGTTTATTATAGATTATCTCGAAAGAAATAACAAGAGACAAGTCACAATTCTACACACAAAGAAAAAGGACTTTGAATTCAGAATAAGATGTTTCCCATACAAAACATAGCGATTTTATTCTACAAATAATGGGATAAATTTGGTTAATTTTTTTGTTGTTGGAAACTTGTATATCTGTTTTCTATTTCACTATGCGCAATTTGACACGGCACATGTTTTTATAATACCGTTATAATGCGCATGTGTATATATTTAATAATATTAACAAATAGTGTAACACTCATAATAACGTGTATGAGCTCATAACCTGATTTTTTCATGTAAATCATGGCATTTGACGCATTAAACGATAGTGCAGCAATGGCGCAAGTGCTGAGCATATATTGATTCGCCCAGATCATCACACAGTCATTGTAGTTGGTACCAAGTTTTTGTCACGAATAACGCTGACGCTGCTATCGCCGCCAGCTTCGCGACTCACCATCTTCGTCTTCTTCTTCTTCGTTTTCTTCGAGAAGTAATGCCTCAGCGTTACCCTGTTACACAAATACAGGTTTGTACCATGAAAAAGATGAACAAAATATTTCGCAATTTTTATTATTTATTTGTATGTTAGAAAACAATTAGGAGATTTTAATAAAAATAAAATAAAATACAGGTAATTGCGTTTTTAGAAATTACATCGTAATCTGAAATTTTAATGACTCACTTCTAAGTCAATATCCTCATCGGTGGGTGGTGGTGCTTGCTCAGAACGTGAAGAAAGTTGTACAGATGCATTTGCATTTGTACCACCACCGCCACGATGTAGGTGATGTCCAGAGACCCAAGTTATAGACAATAATCTATCCTGAAATGTGCGTCCTTTTACTAAAGCTATCTCAGCTTCTTTTCTTGATTTGAAATTGATTACAATCGAAGGCGTTGCGTCATCTACTATTTGATTCACTATTTCTCCAAATTGCTGAAATACGAATAATACAGATTTTCATTTATATGATCAGACAAAAGTAGAAACATACGTATGTACGAAGAAATAGAAATGAAATCCTACTTGAAAATGTGCTAAAACTTCAGCCTTTTCTTCGGTTTCGTAACCAGAGACTAGAAGACTTGTAGGTCTATGATCTACTGAAACATGGGCAAAGCTTCCTCTGCCGCGTCCCCTATATGATAATGCATGACTACCTCGTATAACTCTACTAGATCTTGTACCTCGACCAGCAGTTGGCCCTGCATTTAAACCTAATGCAGCAGCTTGTGCTCGCAATTCATTTAATCTCTTTTGCAATTCTCCAGCATCTTGTCCTTCCTGTTGCGCGGTCATTAAATCTAATTCTGCGTCTAAGATCTCTTTTTGGGTTTGTTCTCTAGATTTGATTTGCGTTTTGTTACCACCAATTTGGCCGTTTGCAGCCAAATCTTTACGTAAATTATCAATAGATTGTTGCATCGTTTTGATTGTTGCCATAATTGCATCTTTTTGTTCTGGATTCTTTTCAGCTTTGTCAATCAAAGCTCGAATTTCTATTAAATGCTTATCTAATAATTCTTGTTTTCTTTTACGCAAATCAGCAGTTAATTTTAATGCCTCTTTACGTTTCTCTTCCTGTTTTTTCTTTAACGTTTCCTTAGCGGCTAATATTTCTTGTGTCTTTTTTATTGCAAGAACCTTGTCTTCTCGCGTAGGAACAGTGGTGGTTTTTGGCGAAGTTGGAACCAAAGTCTGTGAGACTTGTTCTTCGGTTGAACGACGAGTGGGAATATATTCATTTTCTTCAGTTTTTGCTGGCGCAGTTACAGCAGCACCTAATCGTTCTTTGACAGAGGGACGGCATCCTGAATGAAATGGAGCATTGTATTAAATATGGAATTTTTTTATAAAAAAATAATTGGTGAACAAGTCAATGTATGGGAAAAAATATGAATAGTACATACCTGGTGGTACGTTTTCAATAGCACCACCAGCTGCATTGTTGTTAACATTGTTATGCCAAAAAACTTTGATAAATCTATTATTCAACACAGCCTCCGTGCTTCTGTATGCAGCCTTTGCTTCAGCTGGTAGCTGGAAGGTAACCAGCGCTCCCTCAGGATCTCCCCCGAAATTAACTTGGATATTTACAATTTTACCAAATTTTGAAAAATGATTATTCAACTGGGTTATGTTGTTCAGGCTACGCGGAACTTTTTTTAATTCCAGAGAACAATTAGCAGGATTATGTACCACTCGTTGTTTTGGTCCAAGACGATTAAAATCGAATGCTTGTTTACGTTTTAACGGATTTGTTTGAGTATGTGATATATCAGACGAGTTTGTATGTGGAATTACTGGCACACTGATCAGTTCCCGTCGACCCCTCCCATAAATTCCAGGTCCAGGTTGAGGATGTCTACCCCATGGCATTCGCGGCTCCATACTTGGTGCATCTGGATTGTATTCCGCAAAAGCATCTATCAAGATTCACATTACACCGTTATTACTACTATGTATTAACATTTTATATATGAATAAAAAATACTTACCCATATCAGAATGATGTTGATTCCTTAAATGTGGAGGAGGTAAACTTGCGAGAGGGAGGTGTTGTGGTGGAGCATTTCCATTAGGTCCTGGGGGTGGTTCTGGTACTGCTGTTACAGGTACTGTTCCTGGTGCTTGAGCACTATGTGGGCCAAAGGTCAGAACGCGACTTAGAGCTACATCTTCTAATACAACAGGATCTGTACCATGATCATAGGGACAAAGATCACCTCTCATACAGTAACCTTTTTCTGTGAATATTAATTATTTATTACACAAAATTCCCTACATTCTTCTTTGAAATCTCTTGATGATAAATACAAACCATCAAAATCCCTGCACCTCCTCTTGGCTTGAAAACCTGGTTGGTTATTTGGAACACTAGAAGCGACGGCAACAACGCTTTGAATTGATTGACTAGTAGTCGACAACCTCATGTCTACATCACCATGATTGCTATCCTGTGTTGGAGTACCTCCACCAGGACTTCCGTCAATTCTTTCTGTTCTATCCACTTCCATTCTTTCGGTGCGATCTATCTTTTTACGATCTAATGATCTTGATCGGGATCTAGATCGAAGTGGTGTCGGAGATCTATTTCTAAATCGCGCTCTATGATCACGATTATCAGGACCATCTCGTATTCTTGGTCGTATTGGTGATGTGCTACGACTTCTGCTCCGTCTATAAAATAAATTAAATATTGTAAAAAAAGAATTCAAATATCTTATTAGTTGAAATAAATTTTGTATAGACCTTCTGTCATGTCGTCGTGTATTTGGTGGCGATTCGTTTCTCCATGGCCGACTCCTGTCGCGTTCTCGATCACGACGAATATGTTCCCTGCTTCTTGATCTACGTCTATCTCTCTCCCATGAGCGCGAACGTGACCTTGTTCGGGACCTCATCCGACCACTTCTGAAATATGTATAGATCATACTCCAAAAAATTGTATTACACACAACTTGTAAGATTTTTTAACAATTTGAAAAAAAAACTCACCGACTCCTAGAACGTTTTTCCTTCTCTTTGTCAACTTTATCAGAGTCTGATTTTCTAGTTTCACGTTTACCTATTGCCATAGGTGCAGATCCATTCATTTGAAGTGGAGCAGGGGGATTTGTATTCATAGAAGTAATTGCAATTGTACTTTCAGTTACTTTATCTGTAGTTAATGCTGGTGGTGGTGGATTTACACCTGGTGGTGTCCCACCACCATCTGGATCACTTTTTGGAGGCGGAAGTACATATTCTTGAGTCTCTAATGTTTTAAATAACAATTCCACAAAATTTTTTGTTTCTGTAAAGAAAAGATATCATAATACAAAATAAATTTTCCAACACTGTTTGAATATACCTTGCTGCAAAAATACATCGAGCTGTTCAACCATTCCACCTCGCAACTCTTCCAGTGTTTTGTCCTTCTTAACGAGAGCATATACATATTTTGCTAATGCAGCAGGATCTGCATCACAGCTGTAAGATTGTATTAATATTAATGTTTTGGAATAAATAATTGTAAAATAATTATGTCTATTATATGATAGATACATAAAAAATTATAAATTAATATATATTAAATTATACAAAAATTATGTAACAACTAAGTTTATATTTAAAATCTTATATCGCATATATAGTAAATAATTATGGAACATAATAATGTAATAAGCCATGCAGTAAAATTTTATTTTGTTAGTTATGATATGTTGCAATAGAAACCTGTTTACAGGTTATAAAATGCAAAACAAAAGGTTAAACTTTATTAAATCAATAAATTACAAATGAATAAATGAAGTTAGTTACGTGTTTGCAATTAATTAATTATATATTAATGAAAGAATTATTTTAAGTAATATTAAAGATCTAATTCAATATGTATGTATGATTTAAATTTTAACATATTTAGAAATATGTCTTTAACTAAAGTATCTTCTATTTTAGATGTAATAATATATAATTACTAGGATGTTTATAATAAGAATCATATATAAAATAAAAAGGTATTTCGAATATTGATCCCTGTCCATAGGGTAAACGATGTTTTAAATAAGCATTACTGTCAACAAATTGTTATGGAATAAGTAATTGCTTAAGTTGTTTATGTGGGAAGATTAGCAAATAAAAAGTGTGTTCTTATTAGTATATTTGAATAAAACACATATAAAATATGTGTTGCGGGTTAAAATGCAACATAATTGAACAAACTACGTTCAATTATTCGAAATGCGTTCGCTGCAAAATAGATACGATATAGTCGTGAGAATGGGGCATATCATTACTTGATTGATTATTATTAAGAACACGATAAATTTGACGGAGGATCGCTAGTCGAAATGATTTATCAACAATCAGTCAGAAGCAGGCAACAATAATACATGTAAATATAATTCTGCATAGGGTGTAAAGCATAGCACATGTACGGCCATTTACTACATCAAATGCGTACACATACACCTAAGACTGTACTCGGACAAGCTGGCCTACTTACAGTGGTTCCAAGACGGCAGTGAGCCACGCCTTGAATTGATCCGGGTTCTCTATTATCATTTTCAGTAAATACGCAACGAAAATCACATGGAACTTTCCAAAGACACACGTTAATTATACAATTTCTGGGCGGGAATAAGTACTCTCCTAAGTAAAGACAGTCGCCATTCTGAAATCTCTCTCCCTATACATGCAATGTTCACATAGATAGACTTTTCACTTCTAGAAAATGTCACGGGAATCGCTGCAGCAGTATGTTAAGTAGGTTAGGTTCGCTCGCTAGTTTATTAGCATAGAGTATATTGTACATAGTTGTGTTTGCATTGTTCCAAAAAGTCTTCGTTTTAGTGGATTTTTGATACATTTAAGAATGCCTATACCTTGTTCAATCAGTCGAATTTGGAAAAGTATAACTGATTTTAGTTAATAGTTGATTACTATTGAATTATAATTTTCAGATGATAGCTTTATATTATTGTAGAAAATGTTTAAATTGAGCTATTAATCCTGATAAATAATTCTTTAAATAACAGTACACATATTTATTTAACTGTTTGAGGTTAATGAGGTTAATATTCGAAAAAGTAATTGTCTATTTGATAGTAGATTTCATCTTGTTTCCTCTAGATTTTGATCACTCGTTAGCAAGAGCACATTTAAATTCAATATACTTCACGTTGATAAAATGTAATTTTTAGAGCTAGTAATTCTTATCGTATATTAAAAAATTGAAAAAGACATAGTTGTAAAATATTCTTAATTGAAACCACGAAGATCATTGCAAATAACTATCCAACATTGTCAACACAAATTACTAACAGATTACTAGACTAGTGAAATTCTGAAAATCCTTAAATTCGTAAAATTTAAATTTCTTTCGATGAATACTTTATCACTTATATATGTAATGCAAATTTAAAAAATTGATTTAAATCATGGGAAAACATATCGAATATCTTTATAAAACTTGAAGAAAAATATAAGAGGACCTTTTAAGTTTACATTTACAGTATACAAACATTATTTTGTTTACAAATGAGTATATTTTTAATAACGTTTAATATTATTTTTTACATTCCAAATATTTCAATAATTTTTGATTTACTTAAAATTTCAACTTATTACGCGGAAGTATATAATCCTATTTCCTCTGGTATAGAATTTTGTTTACTTTTTTTATAATGATGACTTATTATGCCAGCCCCTAATGCATCTGCTATGATGTTTAAAGTGGTTCTAAAACGGTCTCTAAACACAAATTGTGATTATTAATATTTTAATGAATATTTAAAATCGCATAAATACATCGTTGGATGCTTACACGAACCAATCAATGGCGATAATTAATGAAACATCTTCTACTGGAACTCCCACGGAATTTAATACCATTATTAACATTACATAACCACCACTAGGTAAGCCGGCAGCACCAATACACGACAAAGTACATGTTATACTGTAAATTTTCCAATATTATTGTATTATTATTAGACTACGGATTTTTATGCAAATTTATATTTTTATAATTGCAGTTAAAAGAATTACACCTATGTAGAGAATTCATTTACTTCCTAAATATTATAATAAGCACCTTCAAATATTTCACATATTTTTACATATTATATCCATTCTCTACATGTTTGCACCTTTAGATTTTCTATAAATGTAATTCACAATTTTATAAACACAATTCAACAAATAAAAATTCATAGTCTATTTATTATTTTTCATTGTGTTTCTGAAAGTTGTTTATCAATTCATAAATTTATATAGGAAGGTTGTTTATCTTCATACAAACCAGATTATTATGATCTTGAACAATGAAAATTGTAATCCATGCAATTGAATTATAAAAATTGCACCAATGCTTTCATATAATGCTATACCATCCATATTTATGGTGGCTCCAATTGGTACAATAAAATTAGATATTTTAGAAGGTATTCCAATGCGTTCCAAGCATGATATTGTTACTGGAACTGTAGCTGTGCTGAAATATAAATATAAAGTATATAATATAATAATTTTATTAACACGCAATAAATTAACAACATATTGTCTTAGTTTAAATACCTTGATGATGTACCAAATGCTGTAGCAAAAGCTGGTCCAAGTTTAACTATGATGTTGTATGGAGATTGACGGGTACACATAAAATACACTAGAGGAAGTAATATTAAACCTTGTATAAGCAAACCACTAAAGACAGTTAAAATATAAATTCCAAGCCTTTTTATTAAACTGTTAAAGTCTTCTACTTCAAGAATTTTTGCAGAAATAAGAAATAGTGCACTTATTGGTACTAGCCTGTATAAAATGGATATGTCTGCATGTAATAAAAGTTAATAATTTCTTTTTTATTGTATTTAGCATTTAATAATTTTACATTATTGCCCAACTCATGATCTTCATCATTGCATCTGATAAAGACAGAAAAAAGTTTATTAAAGGTTCTCCTTTTGCACCTATATCTCCAATTGCTAATCCCAAGACTAAACTAAAAACTACTAATCCTAATACATCTGTTCCTGGTACATTCATATGATCTATTTTCCATTCATCAATTGGTACTAAAAGATAGAAATCAAATTTTAATTTAACTTTTATAAGCTCAATTTACTCCTTTCTTATGTTGCTATAACATACCTGATTCATTCTTTTGTAATACAGTTTGATACTGAAATAGTGTTTTATTTATTTTTGTTGTTGTTCAAATTAAGTTGTTGTACTAAGTTGTAATTTGTTTTAATTAAATTGATCATAATAATGGCTGCAGATGAAAGATAGAAACTTATAAAATTTTATTACCTGGAATAAGGTTGCACTCACTATGTTTTCTGGGATAAAATTTCTGTAATATAAATAAAGAAAATAGATTGAATAAATAAAAACAAGAAACAAATTAATATTATACATGAACTACCGAAATAGATCTAAAATTGTGTCCACTGTTATTGAATATCTGGTTGCATTTTGTGTTATGATGTTTTTATCTTTAAGTAAATCACCAGGTCTTATTGTTTGAACTAGTATAACACTTAATATTATTCCAAGTGATGTTGTCGTTGTATAGTAATATAATGCCATTGTTCCAATGCGACCTATGCATTTTAGAATTTTAAGATTTGTAATAAGAAATTCTTGTTTAACAGTGATGACAATGTAAGTTGCTTTATACTTACCTGATTTTTTCAAGTTGCAAGTAGCACTCACTATACTGGATGTTATAAGAGGCAATATTAAACAATTTACAATTCTCATGAATAGTTCTCCAGGAAACTTTAGATACATTACATTTCGTTTGGTCCATGGTTGAAGAGTAAAAGTTTTAAGAATGAGTCCTAATGAAATTCCAGCACATACACCAATAACTGTCCATAATATTATCTTCTGTCTCAGTACTTCTTTTAATATATTCATTATGTATCAATTTACCAATATTTGTCACTAAATTATCGTGATTTAGTATAGAGGAACTTGTATTTTGTATTAAAAACTATTAAATTATTTTTTTACATAAATATTAATAACGCAAAATCAGAGAGAATTTTGTATGTATAAGAGATAAGGATTCTTATCTAATGTAATGATACAAGAAAATTTTTTCTTTGTTATAGAATTTTCAGAAAAAATAACTTTTTATGAAACTTACTGTTTTATCTAAAGTGTTGAGGATATGGATGAAGCACTACTTAAAAATAGGGAACATTACCTTGAGAAAGATATCTTATGACAGAGATATATTTATGACCCTTTTACAATCATAATACAATATAAGAGATAGTTGTACTTTTATCTTACAACTATACTCTAAATGATTCTGTTTCAAATTAGTTTGTTGAAAAAATAGCCTTATCATATAAATAAATAAGTGACTAATATTGATATTTTATTTTTTATTTATTTTGCATCTATTACAATATAATAAATATGATCGTGCACAGTACATGAAGAATGTGTATTTACACACGTTTTTATTAATTTTCAGGCCATAATTTTACGTATTTGTAACTGAGTTCGTATTATAATGATATATTTTTTCTTAAATCGCTCAATATAATTTATACATATCTTTACAATTCTGCATAATCCACATCACATTATGCATTTCATTTGCACCCAGTCTTCTGAAGAAAAAAAATCTCATATTATATCGTCCTCTCCCATCAAAGTCATGACTATTAATCCTTAAAGATTTCAATAATTAATTCATTTTTTATTTCTTTCGTTTATATGAAGTATTAGTGAGATCAGTAAAGAATTTTATTAACGTTACATTTATACAAAGTCATGTTTCGTAAAGTTTACATATCTAGATCTACATATTTCTCTATACTGTTTAATATTTGGTTTTTTTTTGTATTACGCAATTTTCATCTTCTTTCTTTTTTATTCAACAGCAATTCTTATAAATCATATTCTTTTTCGTTTACTTTTTCATACGAGGTAATTTGATTTTGCTCAAATAAAAAGAGAAGAATTTGTTTATTGACTTCCGCTTTTTGGTGATTACGATTCGCCAGCCGCAATAACGGATTCCGGCGTCCTGCTGAGGTGTTTCTGACAACACAACCTACATCACAAAAAATTAAGGTTTTGATTAGTCCTTTGTCTTTGTTTTTTTGCTTTATTGTTAATTATTACATAAATAATAAACTCGACACGACACACTTAAACGTAGATTAGTGAGATGGTTATTCTGAAAAGATTAAAACATTAAAACTCTTTAAATTTCATGTTTTGCTAAATTTCTAATCTTATTGTAAAATCTAATGTTATATATGTATAGTTATTTCTGATCATGCAAAATATTTATAAGTTACGATTTAGTAGAAAAGGAATACAAAAATCTACTGATACCACTTCCAAAACTGAACACTGTAATTACAGTGCATAAGGATCAGCTACTTCTATTTTCTTATAAATTGAATATATATATATATATATATATATGTATGTATGTATGTCATTCAAGTACTGTAATATTAAACAAAAAAAAGAGAAAAAAGAAAAAAAAGAGAAGAAGGAAACTTAAAAATTTATCATTCAATAATTTTCAAATTAAAACTGAATTAAACGAAAACTTCAAGGGATGAAAATATTTAAATTCTAATACTAAAGTGTACGATTGAATGGCAATTGTAAGTATGTATATTTGTAAAGCATAATGGAATTATGCAGTGCATTGTAAAGAAAAATACAATTAAATACAATGCTGTAAACATTTGTACAATTTCATACGAATCAAACGTTTCTTTAAGTGTTTGGTGATTTATTGTCTTTTACAATCATTCAAAATACGTTGTATTTGTATCATAGACATTTTTTATGACCCTCAAAAGTGAAACTGTGTCAATACCTGTCCCTACAAAGGTGTTTCCTTTCGTGCCTCGGCCTTCCACTGAAATCCATTAACTCGTGTTGTGATAGGCTTATTTCTATTAGTTGCATTTTCAATTCCATTTCTAACACCTGCTACTAATCTCATGGCTGGGTTGGAAACCAAGCCATTGCGCTTTGGTTTTGCATTGCTTGCACTGTAATAAAAAAATCAATTCTTTCAAAAAGTGTCTTTTATGCTTAATCTCTAATATAGTCTATTAGAAAAGTCGCTCCAATATGTTTTAGAAACAATTCACAACCAATTAACCATTATTAGTGGTTTATATTTAGGACGCAATGTGGAGGGAGTTTCTTTAACATTTTTATTATATTATTGAAACGCAATCTTACCTGGCAGGTGTATGGTCAGAGGTATGTTTCACGCTTCTGCCAACACCAGCGCCACTGTTTCCCAATATTATCCTCATATGAGTGTCCCTAGTGAAATGAGTATCGGCCGAGTTTCTTTTCTCGTCAAGACCATTTTTCTTGTCCTTCGTCACGCTTAAACCTAACATTTCGTTTGTTAATTCAAACGGTTTGCTAATGTCGTTTTTATCGATGATCTCTGTTTTTATGTTGATCGGTTCGTAAATGGCTGACGTGTGATTGTATCCTCCGATCTGCGCTTTGTACGGTATATTCTGGTTTCCAGTCAACAACGATACTCCGAGCTGACTCTGTATCACGTTTGCAGCGGTCTGGGCACTAGGTGGACTCGTATTCGTCGGCGAGTAGGGTATCAGGCTGTCGCTTAACGGCGAATGAGGCGGCGACGCGTAGATAGGACTCTGCGGTTCGCTTTTCAGAGGTGACAAAAGTTTGCTGAGCGGACGACTCTTCGCTCCCCTCGAGCATTGTTGCAGTTGTTGCGTGAAAGATAATGGTGTCTAAAATTATAGCAGTCAGATAACGCGTGGTTCCCCATAGGAATCAAATTCGTAGCGTGTATAGATCGAGTTGGCCTCTAACGTTTGCATAAAAATCAATCGAATGTACGTTTTAAATGTGCATCAGGTTGTTCGAGAGAGTTAGTAGATTGCATTTAAACAAAATCTTCGTACGAAGAGTGGCATTGTATAAATAACGATCTGTACACGGGTGCATGAAAACAGAATAAACAAAACATGCAGCCAGAAAGAGATGATGGAACGTGACGGATGAGAGCCGATTGGAAGTGGTATCGGAGAGCTCGAACTGGCTCCTTAAGTTACACAAAAGAGTTAATCGGGAAAGCATTAGAAACAACAATTGTTACCTACTTTTATTACCTGATTCACCACCGAGTTCTGGTTGAATTTCCCTTGATCGCTCTTTGTGCTACCAGTCAAGTTGCTGCTGGATTTGCTGTTGCTGGAATTGTTGCCTAAGGACACGCAGCTTCTTCTTTTCGTCGAATCAGGTGACTCTGCTGGACTGTATTGCGTCGACAGAGGATTCAAGATTGCAGACGATGGTTTCGTTTCAGCTGTGGAGTTTGATGTCACCGAAGTAGCGCTACTACTTTCACCTGCATTATATATGCATTGTAATAACGTAATAAATAATATACATAATTATGGACATGACGAAAAATTACGTATTGGAGAATTATGAGAAATAGACGAACCTCCGTTGATACCGGGCCTCAGACTTCGTTGATTAGCCGAGTGTTCCTCGAGTAGCCTGACCACAGTGTCATGGCCACTTTTGGCAGCAACCTTGATAGCGTTTCGGCCACAATGATCGGAATGACTGGGATCAGCACCGTGATTTAAGAGTGCTCGTACGCAGTGCTCATGACCCTCTTGTGCGGCGATACCTAATGAATGTTGATCAGTTTAATTACTTTCTTATATAAATACAACAATGGTGATAGTCAAGTATGTGAGAAAAAAGTCATGTTACTGATCAAACTTCGGTCATTATCAGTACCCAGAGCTGTTGCGCCTTGGTTGCAAGTATGATCAGGGGTTGCTCCATGTTCTAGAAGCAGCCTGACAATGGCTGCGTGACCCTGCCAGGCAGCAGAGTGTAAAGGAGTTCTTTTCTCATTGTCACAGGCGTTTACGCTCGCACTGCCTTCTGTTAGCAACAAAGCTACCATTTCGACGTGTCCTTGCCAAGCACTCACATGCAAAGGTGTTCGACCCTGGAAAATCACATTAAATTTACAAACATATACAAAGCAACTAAAGAGATACAAGAATTCTTATACTTACTTCTGAGTCTCTACTTTCCACGTCAGCTCGCGCATGCTCCAGCAAGAATCGCGCCATCGCCAGTCTGTTCTCCAGAGCAAGGATATAAAGAGTGCTTCTTCCATCGGCATCTTTCGCATTAACGTCTGCATTGTGACTCAATAGTACCCTGACGGTGTCATAATGCCCCTCCAAAGCTGCGAGTCTGCAATTGACACCATGAAGATATTTTATAAAGTGAAACAGATAGAGGATTTAGCTAAGGCATCGTTATTACTAAATTACCTTAGAGCCGTCTTTCCATCGTGAGCGTGTTGATCGATCGGTGCTCTATGTTGTTCCAAGAGTCTCTCAAGTAACGCAGCGTGTCCTTCTTGCGCGGCTAGCATCAGAGCGCCTTTCCCATCGTTGTCAGTTTCGTCAATTTTGGCTCCAGCTTCCAGTAATGCTTCGCAAACATCGATATGCCCCTCGAATGCCGCATAATGTAATGGCGTCCATCCTGAATTGTCCCTGTGTTGCTCGTCCAAGCCTAAAATATCGAAGATTCATGTTGCAAGTTATCTCCAAAAATAATTCACAGGACTTAATACTGAATTAAGATAAAAGTAATCGGGAGGAAAGGGAAGGTATTTTATACCTCTGTTCAATAATTGTTTCACCACATCAGTGCCGCCTTGGGCAGCAGCAACGCTCAAAACGGTCCTGCCCTCGTTATCAATGCTGTCAACGTAACATCCCCAGAATAAGAGAAGAGAGACCACTGATCCATGACCCATGCTGGCAGCTGCCCACAAAGGTGTGCGCCCCGTAGCATCGCAATGATCCACATCTGCCTCGTATTCCAATAACAACTCGCAAACGTCTTTGTGTCCCTCGAACGCGGCCACTAACAATGGTGTCATGCCATCCTTATCCTGGTGATCGACTGCAGCTCCTCTCTCCAAGAGGATCGTAACCACCTGTGACACAAGATCATATATTCGTTTATATACGTATACCGAGATCTCACAAATAAATAACTTCGCGTAATTTTTAATTTTCATGCTTCAACTGACTGTTACTTGTGCATTTTAGTGCTGAGCGTTACTAGGATCTCTTAATAGGAATTTTAGATCTCTCTTTTTATCACCCTATATATATATATATATAGTGTATAAAGATCATCATAAAACGTTAAAAGTCTTTCAGTTCGCGGGGGATGGAATTGAACATAAAAATTCGAATGCAGCCAGCTTAAAGACATCAGCACTAAAATGATTAAGGATTTCTAATGTCAGCTAGTGTCTGCATAAAATCAATCGATTAATCAGATTGCATTTACGATCTTCTTAAACTTTAACTACCTTATACAATACTAAAAAAAAAAAAAAAAAAGAAACAAAGAACAATAGTGTGATACGATAATGGAATGATATCAAACAAACTAAAATTTCGTTGTTAGTACGTATGAAAAGAAACAATATTCGTGTTCCAGCAGTGTTTTGTGCAACGATAGATCTTGCAAGTATTTCGTTCTTGCTTGTCCCATAACATCATTGTCTTTCTTTATCTTTCGACAGCCGTGAAAACGAGGGGAACGGAAACTAACTTTTGCATAGCCATGATTGGAGGGTACACATAGGGCAGCTACGCTGAGGGCAGTCCTTCCGTCGTTATCAGCGTGATCGATCTCCGCGCCGAAGTCTAGAAGGTGTTCGACGATCTCGCTGTGACCCATGTAGGCAGCGGCAATTAAGGCGGTTCTACCCTCGTCATCGGTTCTGTTGACGTCGGCGCCGTGCTGCAGAAGCGCTTTAACGATGTCCTCGTGGCCACCCCATGCGGCTGCTCTGAGCGCGGTTCGTTGATCCCAATCGGCGCAATCCACCATTGCCCCGTGCTCCAGCAGCATTTCGACTACCTATATTTTTATTTCACCGTTTATATTCCTCCACTGACTTGCCCCTTTTATTATCATACTTCAATACTTGCAATCCTCATTAAGATATTCAGATATATTAATCGACTGTTACTGTGTATTGTTTGACTGTTAACACGTGCTGCAATCAAATGTTATTTCGTCTGTTAAACGTGTATCAACAACGACTATATTTTTGACTGTATGGAAGGATGATGATGACATTGTTAAGGATAGATGATTCGATGTCTCGAGTTCTGTTGTTTTGTTTTAACGATTACCTCAGTATGTCCACCCCAGGCAGCAGCTCTCAGGGCTGTCCATCCGTCGCAGTCAGCGTGATCCGCACAGGCCCCTGAAGCCAGCAAAACTCGTACTACGTCTGCATAACCGTGTCTCGCTGCCAGATTTAAGGGTGTTTGACCGTGACGATCGGTGGCTTCCAGTTTTGCCTGCGTGATTAGAAAATATGCAACATGTAACATGGTATTAAACACGGTTTGCTAATCTGTGGAATTTTCGGATTTGCGATTTTTTCGTAGCTGGGAAATGTTTTTTATTATTTTTACTCTATTAATTAAATACATATTGAGTTGGTAAGTTTTATTAAAAAAATTTTTATATAGAAGCCTGTGGTTATTACTTTTTATTACGTATTTATTTAAAGATTCTAGCACTAATTATAAATATAAATTAAAAAATTATATACCTGAAAATTTATTTTATTTATCTTATTAAATACTCTCTTGTGTAGGAGGAGGGCGATAATCTCATTATCATAAAAAAGTATCGCAACCCAAAAAGTGTAGGGAAACACCGGTATAAAGGGTTTTAATTTATGTGAATCTACTTTTCTACAGAGTGACTGTCGAAATTTTCCAAACTATATACCAATTTTGGTTCATATAATATGTTAATAAAAATTGTATTTTACGAGCCCAGGTACAAATTGTGTATCTTTCCTCTTTATTTTCAGAAAGTCGTTATTTCAACAATATAATGAGATTACACCGTAGTTAGGAACTTTTGACAAGCGTTGTATTTATGATAATTGCTGCAACTAATAAGGGAAGATCGTAAACCGGTACAGTTGCGGTTAATGCTTTATGATTCGTTTATGCTTCTTCCTTATTACATTGTAAGCTTGGTTTCCCTTAAATACTGTTCTTTATGATGTCCACTTACAATTATTACGGTATAAATGCTAGTATACATACGTTAGGGAAGTGAATATAATTGTCAAACATGATTAATTATTAATTATATATTATAAAATGCTTATCCAATTTCATATTATTATGCGAATGTTACTAAACGGACAAAGATTTCTTTCACCCACTATATATCATAATGATTATTTTATTTTATGCTCGTATCTTTGCATATTTGTACATTTTTACATTGAAATTACCACAAATGCGTAAATATCCACAGTGTAATTAAAATTTCCATAGAAAATCCATTTGTGTGTTCTAAAATTGTACATACTATGGTTTAGACTGTACAGAACATTAAGAAAATTTTTCTTTTGTAAATATTTTTCTGTAAATTTATAATTCTTCGTTCGGCGTGTGAAAAACGCATTGTTGGTATAAATCAAGACGCAGCTTTTTAAAAATGGGAGAGGTTGATCCTTACCTGAGGACATGTCGTCAGAGCCAACTCCAGCAGAGATGCATTACCGTCTGCAGCAAGCGTGTGCAGCACTGTTTGTCCGCAAGAATCAGCTTGATTGATGTCCCCGCTTTCGCCGAGCAGTTCCGTTAATGGCTCGCTGGGAGATTCATCCATAGGGCTTACGTCTTGCGAGACCTGTAACAAACATTACAGTTATACGAATTCTATTTTTAGCTTTAGTCCTTGCGCAATCGCGAATTGCTTTTGTCTATGACATATAAATAAGAAGAAGCTTACTACTTATCCTAAAACTGTCGTTTAACAAAATTAATAATTTCAAATCGTTGTCCGCTCCTTGTCAGATAAACATCTTCATTCTCTTAATTGCTAGAGTCTAAGTTTAATCGACAGATCAATTTACTCAAAGAGAACAGCAACAAGTATTCGCTTTTAAAATTTCAGTTTCCCAATAAACGCAAGCTTTCGAAATTAATTACTTGACTAGAAGAGACAGCATCCTTGCTGGTATCGTCCTCGACGACCTTTTCCGAGGGCTTGGCACCCGCATCGATCAACAGTTTCAACAGCTTCACTTCCTGCCTGGGCCAGAGGATGCACTCTGAGCTGTCCAGGTAGCAATCTTCTATCGGTGCTCCGCTGCCTATCATCCAGAGTACTTGAAGCGTGTGCACGTCCAGGTTACAATTTGTGGTAGCGACGTTCGTTATGGACCGTTGCAGGTGTTGTCCAAGCACGCAGATCTCATCGGCGTTCAATTCCGGTCCGCGAAGGGTGTAATAAGCGGCCAGCATCGCGTGACCTTCCACAGCGGAGCACAAATACTTCTGCGTGCAGTGTTTCACGTCCAGCAACCATTCTGCGAAGCTATGATGGAATAACATCAACGCCCCTGCACGAGAAACAGAGATGACTCTGCGTAGAAGGTGGAGACGTCGATTGAAGTCTTCTATGGTGATGTTGGTGCACGCAGTTTTCACGCATTTGTAGAGTATCTCCTGGGTGATGGGTAGTTTTGCGGCTAAGATCACGTTCAATAGAGGTTGGACTTTGACAAATTGCTTTCGACTGAAGAGCCTTTGACACAGCCATAGGTAGAGACCGTTCAAGGTGCATGGTATCTCGCGAACCTCGCGTAGAACGATGAAGTTCTCTGCTACTCCGTCGAGAACTTTTTCTATATAGAGGAAACAGCCGTTGCTCTTGATGTGCAGCTGGTTCAGCATATCGGCTGTGTCGGGCGTGATGTGCTGCCTGGATGAATGAAAATTAACTCGTATTTAGCGACTGTAATTACAGGTGTTGGCTTTTAGTTATCAGTTTATACGCTACAAACGACTATGGAAGTTTGGTATTGAAAAGACCAATCAAAAGTTCCAATAATTTCAACAAATACGGGTGTCGATGCGATATCAACAAATACACACCTGATCGCCTCTTCTTGATCCAACCGTGCCAGGATATACTGTTGGATGTCTCTCATCACCAAGGGCTTCCTTAGATCGTCTAAAGGGATCTTCCGGAAGCCGCTGAACATTCGTGAGAGGGGTCTGCTCTGACGTCGAGCAGTACAAACCAGAAGTAGCCATTGAGGGAATAGGTGATGATGATTACCCAATAATTCAGCGATCGTCCTACTGACGTTATCATTCTCCCTTCTCGAGTCTCTGGTGCCAGTTTGAGGAAAATCCAGAGTCTGTCTCTCGTCGATCGAGTCGACTAATAGGAACAGACAACATTTTGGTGGCTCTAACTCCAATAGAGGGAACAGCAGTGCTTTCTTTAAAGCGTCATCGGGATCTCTGTCGAGGACATCCGGTTGCAAAGCAGCTTGTATCTCTGGATCGGTTCGAAGCTTCTCCGCGTAGGCTTCTGCTACCATTTCCCTCGATGTCAATGGCACTGTGGTGGCATTGCTGGTTGTCGTCGCGCTGCCTGGTATCGGTGAGCTCGAAGACACTCTGCGGAATGTTCAAAGAAAATCATTTGTAAAAATCATCGTTTTAATATAGTAATATTAGACTCATTGTTTGGAATTAATGGAAATTGTGGAATATATTTTCCAACCATGTAAATTCTACCTTTACTTATCTGTATAACTGAGATAATTTTCACCTGATCGAAGCGTAATTCTAGCGTATAATATAAGTATAGTATTTTAAGATTAAGTTACGAATCTCTGTATAACAGTCACTGACCTATGAATCTCGTCCGAACCAGGTTGCAGAAGCTGAGCAACCAGAGACCTCACGAATTGAGCTGGTGACAACGAAGCCTCGCTTCTAGCCTGACAAAAGTGCCTGGCTAACAATCTCTTGTTTAAGAATCTCTGATGTCTAGCATTGGCACCAGCCGATGGCCAGGCTAATTCTGCACTGAGCGCGGTCTTTCCACTTCCTGAGCCACCAATGACCAAAACGCCACACGTCTTCGAGGTTGGCCTCTGTTCCAAGTAATGGGACAGTTTGATGAACGCCCATTCGCGGCAGAAAAACCGCTTCTTCTCTATCACTGGTGCAGCCATTCTCTTGCAATAATTCTTCCCGTTTATAGTTAGTCAAACGATCGGTAATTAATCTTTCGTTGCACGGTGTTCTTTCAATGGACCTTCTCCGCGATGTCTACGTTTCTACTAAACACAATTCTGTCGATTTGAAGCAACTTGTGCGTCTAGATAGGAAACAAAGAGAGGCCGTGTCACCGATGAAGTACGTCTTTAGAATTGCCTAGGCTAATTGCGTTGGTTTATATCTCGTGTTCAGGTATATCAATTCTTCAGGATACTTCTTCAAACAGCGAACCGAAGAGAATGTTACAGTTTTTCTCGTGTTTCGTTGGTCGACGATGGTATTTATTTATTTGTCGTGTCCTTAATCGTGGTTCTTGGTGCAGATTGCAAGAGTAATTGAAACAGGTGACAGTTTAGATTGGCTGTGGTGCGCCACTACGGTTCATCTCGCTGTACTCTGACGAGGGAACATTGGTCGGAGCCCCAGGGGGCTCTGAGGCTTCCTCGGCCTCCATTCAGCCTTCTCATCGCCTCGTCGCGGACGAGCACCGCGCTTCGTATCGCTGCATTCTACGACACCTGAAACAAGGGAAATGGACACGTGGTTTACGTGGATCTCAAAGTTATTTTACCCATGCGTAGTTATTCTATGGTTACTTCGCGTTTCTACGTCTCTTACGTCTCTCTCAATTCGCAAGCTTAAAACTTTTCCGTGTGTTTTTCAAAAGAAGCTCATCGTCCCCGAGACTACTACCGTCGCTAATTAAAGAGAATTCGATTATTCCCCTCGACACTTGTTTGCATTGGAATTATGTCGTTTCGAGGCGACCCTCGACCTACACCGGAAGTGCCATTGCATCTTAATGGATGGCAACGTCTGAATACCGTAGTTCCCTTTTTTCTATTTTTCTGTCTCTTGACTTCTCGTGATTGGATTCGACGTTAAAATTCCATAAAAATCGATTTGATTAGCTTTAATTAAATTGGAAATTTCTTCGTGGATCGAGGCCCCGACAGCTACCACAGAGAAAGGACATATTATTCCCCCTTTGTGCTATAATTATCGAAATTACAAGTTAACCACGTACCTACCAAATTCAGAGACTTTTAACGCTGCCGTGTAACGATTATTTCCACGTACCGTGTATAATTGATATAATCGTTCGATGATTACTACTGTTCGCGCAGAACCGCGAATTTTCAGTCCCATAAATATAATACGAAACATCTTGTTGTTATCACTTTCTCCACGATAATTCGTTTAAGCTTATGAAAGAGCGATTTTCATTTCCATTTATCGTAGTTCGTACGAGTGTAAAAGCGGCCGCGTATAGAAAGTAAATTAGCTCGTGGAAAGAAAGAAGAAACAGCGTGGCAAAAGATCGTATCGTGCGTGCAAAACGGAGGAAAAGTCTCGCCAATTCCAACTGCGAACGCATTGTTCAATTGGAATATCGAAATAATTCACGATATTGTAAATTAAGCGTGTTTTCGCTTCATTCAGAAGCATCCGCCGTTCGAGTTTTCCCAGGGTTCAGTCTCAACAAGCGCAAATACGCGGCGGGTAATAATTAGAAAAGTCAGACGCCGAGCTATCTCCTTCTCATTAGTGGAACTAGTTTGTCATTGGCTCTGCGCGTTTACGTTCGTCTCGAGCGTACTCCCGTAATTTTAACCCACCTGTCTCCCGCGAACAGACAATTATCACGGTCGTTTAATACGAATTTCAGATCGTTCACCGTGCAACGAACAACACCGGAATGAGGCTTTTCACTACCTGCGACAGAATCTCTCTCTCTCTCTCTCTCGCTCTTTCTCTCGTCGTATTTCATTCGATAAACTGCTATAGCTAGAAACAGAGTCGTTTGTTATGCCACTCGCAAGTTTGAACGGCGAACAATACAATACATGGAGATTGCTTTCGAAACATTTATTTTTCATATGTAATATGTATCTCTCTCTGTCTCTCTTTTCGAATACTAAGAGGTGATTATACGAAACAATGGAATAGAAGGAATTGTAGGAATTTCTTTTGGACAACGAAGCTTCAGACGAGCTTAAGAATAACAGAAATTGGTAGAACAGTGGAATAATAGAAATAATTTTGATAGCGTTTTCCGATTAATAAATTTTAAAACATCGAAGAAGAATAGCAAATATTATAGCATCGAAGAAGAATTAGCAAAAAGATAACGAAACGAGGGAGATTTCAGTCGTCTCTTGGAGAGAGTATATTTTAAAGGGAACTTTCTATCGATATTTTTAACGAGCGATTGAATTTTGTTTGTTAACGGTGTGTGGAAGAACCGAGTATATGTGTATGTGTGTGTTAAACGTATCGAGATATATATCGATTAAAGAAATTGAGGGATTAACGATGAAAGATTAGGAAAGCTTGAGGAAAAAATTATCCAACAAGTTCGCGCGTGATTCTAAAATGTTTCACGCGATATCTGTTTTCGATGATTATATATTCAGAGAATCAGGCGTAGAATTGACGAACCACGATGGATCTTTGGCGTGGCGGTATTATCAAATGGTCGTTTATAAGCGGGCTTCTGGAAAATTTAATATTAGAACCGGGGGTATGTGGTGGAAAGTAATTCTCATTGTTGCTTGCTTGCTCGCTGTTGCTGCTGCTGCGGTTCTTCGAACGTTCCGCAGCGGACTTCCGGCGGCGAAATGAGGTCGTATCTTTCGTGGATGCGAGTCGACGCGTGACTGGTTACCGCAGGCTTTTCAAAGCATCTGCGTAACGTCTATCAAGATGCTTGTTCTCCCAAAGGAGAACTGTCGTCCCTGATTTACTCCCCCGGAACAACATCTGTGTTTTGTAATTCGTAATTAATCAGTTACGTTTGACTAACTAGCACGTATTTTTCCATTCTCTCAAGTGGAATATCGCGGAATTAGAATCGTAAAATTATTCTATGATTGTTACATCGATACACCTTTTCCAGGATTTCAAATTACCAGGCGGATATTACGTTCTGTAGAGGATAGGATCTCATCAGATATCACGAAATACAGACTACTGTTTGTGAGCAATTTATTTAAGATAAATATATTGTCTATAAAATTGATTTGATACTCATGAAACTCATGATACTCCGAAACAAAACAACAACAGGATTTGAATTTGTCCTGCTCGCGTGCCGCTACAGTTCTATCCCTTTGACGGTGTAGCGAAGTGGCGAGGAATTCAGAACGAACGACTCAAAGAACGAACCTTACTCGTCGGATATAGGAAACTACGTAATTTCGACTTTTCGTTCATACCCAGTTGCCCAGTTATAACTGACGAGTCTACGCTGCAAGTACCTTAAGACGTGCACTTCTGTCGCGAAGAACACACGAATATCTTCAGATTCTCTTCACCTCGTTCTCCGAGAAACTGAGCTAGGAGATATTGCTTCAAATTTTAGCTACTCGTAAAGAAGGACACGGTGTACACGTAGCTAAAATTTGAGGAAGCCCAGCGGTACCGATGTCGAGATATTGCGCCCCAAAGTAAGACCATGTTGCGCCAGAACTGTGCAACGTATACATTGTTTATTTATCTTATCTTTTGGTTTGTTCGTATTTATGATTTATCGGAAAATTGCATAAGAAACTATCGATCTCTGCTGCTATAAATTTCTCGAAAAAAGCGCTACGAGAACGGGGAGCCTAGCAACCGGGTCCGGAACGACCGATTACGGGACTTGGTGTCGATAGTCCGCGCGTTAAAGGATCTCGCTATCGAAGACAGACGATCGACAAAACCCTCCGATCCTTCGTAACAGCTTCCGTTTGCCCGAGAATCACGCGCACCGATACGAACAAATCAAACGTCTCGTTGGACGCGGGATGCATCGAAGATTTACTGCCTGACCATGCAGGCTACGCTGGCGGTTTTCGGGCTTATCGCGTTTGTCGCGTCACTGATAGCGAATTTTCGAAATACCCTGGGATAGCGGCGATCGCGAACCCGGACCAGCCTCAACTATCAACTGCGCCGATAAACCTTGACGCGAACGAGCCATTGTCGGCGTTTCTCTTGCTGTTCGTTTTTATCTCTAAACAATGTCGCAGCGCGTTGCGTTGTCTCGAGGATATCGTGGTCGACAAATTAACGCTAACAAATTTCCAGGCTGATCACGAGCTGATTCGATGGGAAAAATTGAACGCGCAGTTAATTTATTCGACATCTTGCGGATCGTTGGCGATGGAAGACGCCAAAGTGGCGCGTGTTGAGTGGAAAATTACCTCTCGACAACATTTTCTTTTTAATCAGTCAGCTGTTGAAATCTCTTGGAAAACTTTGAAAGGCGTGTACTTAAAATGCGTCGCGGGAAGTAAACGATGACGAGTATACTGGTCGAACGTAGAGTACGTGTAGCTGTTATAATTGACAGTAGAATTAAGTTGCAACGAAACGACCGTTTTACTTTGTAATTTTATTAGCGACAGAAAATTCCCCGCGAGGAACAGCTAACTGGTTAAGCTTCCGCAATGGTTCGGGAAATTTTCGAAACACTGGCTGTCGAAATGGGAAGACGACGTTCTTTTATGACATCTAAAAGTTTGTTACGTATTGGAAATAATCCATTTGCGTTCTCAATGCTTCGTACGTAGCAATATGAAATTCTAATATTTCTGTATATATTTCTAACATTAACTCTGCTTCAAGTTGCTGGAAATTGAAAACTGAGAGCGAAGTACGAACACTGTTCTACTATATGCAGGAAGCAAAGGAAGTTAAGACGTTTCGCAGAAACGAAGAAAACAAACTCGTCGATTCGAGATCTCATCGTCGCTTGCATATCCAAGTAGTACGGTAAATAAGCGTAGCGATTGTCGTTTAATTTGTTTGTCTTATAGCACGCTGAGTAAATAAGCCTAACGCTAGAAGAAAGTACTATAAAAAGTAAATATAGGAAAAAGTCGAATATAAATATAAAGTAATCAAAATACAGACGTATCTTTTCCTACATAAAGTTTAGCTTTATAACTGACAAATTGCGATAGGAGGTATCTTAAATTGCCACAATGAACACATATATACTTGCGCATCTACAAATCTACACAAATCTACTCTGAGTAATTAAAAACGTTCCAAAGTTGAAACGTTTCTTTACTTTCGACCGAATCGTCGCTTTCTATCATCGGAAAATTTCTTAGATTTATGGAAACTCGCCTTCTTTCGCTTCCTATCTTCCTCTCTTGTTGTATCGAAAACCATAAGATGTAGCGTTAGAATCGCAACGAGATATATCGTTATACATAAATAGCCAACAGACGATTCCGCTAAAGGATCTGTGCGTTTTTGATCGGTTGGGTCGAAGAAAATTGTACGTTGAGGGATCGAAACAGCCGTTCGACGGTCGCATTATACTAAGAAGACCTCGCTTCGATCGTCGCGGATTCAGCTTCGCGCTATTTAAAATTCATACAAAGCGAAGTGATGCCAGGCTTGACCCACTTAGAGGCTGGTGAACATCGCCACCCTCCGTATTTGGTCAGGAACGAGAGTCTAGCCAACGATGTTCATTAAATTCACGACGGATAGACAACGACGTCGACCTCGGGGACCAGATCTCACTCGTTGTTCCGTCGTTGGCGTATCGTAGCTTATCATCATCTGACACGAATAACTCGAACGTTATCCCAGATTCGATTTTCCGATACGTCGATCGCGTCCCTCGGCGAAACATCGAAGGCTCTTCTCCGCGATTCGCCAAGGTTTCTAGCCATTTGTCACGGTTCTCCCTCTCCTTGGCAGATCCTTCTACGCGAAAAGAACGTTCCGCGAAAGATACGCGTGTTACAAGGCTGCCGCACAGTCAGCAGAGCTAGGTATTTAACAAACAAATTCGGCATAAAGTTATAAATTCCTCAAGAGATTCAGAATGCGTTTGCTCGGGAAGTGCAGAGTTCCTGGAATCGTAGGCGCAGGTTTTGATCAAAATATCCGAGAAATGACGGTAGAAGGACGCGGCGATGGAAGTCTTAACGCGTTTATGGGAAATTGGAAGGGGAAAGAGGGCTGAAGATATGCAAAAGTATAGTATGTATTATATAAACGTACAAAAGCGTATAGAAATGGATATTCAAAGTGTTGGTACACGTTGGAATATTTAATAAGCCAGGCAAAATGCTGTTTCCTTTGGTTGCGTTCGTCAAAGAATGTAAATCTCCATGGATATCGCCAGTCTAATTAATTAACAACGATCGGAGGAGAATTGGAGATTTGTATAGGAAGATATGGTGGAATAGACAAAAGACGATGATCGCAATGGGAGCCGAGAGATCGGGTGCCTTCTAATTACGTTTCTGAAGCTGCTTGTTCGAAAGCAGCTCGAGGGAGAAGAGGAACAATCGATCGTCGCGGAAGAAACCGAGGGAAAACACGCTTTCGCGTTTTCGCGCAACTCTCACGGCCGACGTGAGACAGATTTACGGTAATTAAAACGTGGCGAATGCAAGGAAACTCCGGCAGGATTGGCTAACGGATGATCGCGGATCATGAGAAATCTAAATCTACGGAATCATGAGAAATCAGCAATGTGTTTTGTCCAACAGTCTGTTCGGTTTCGAAAGGTAAATCGTACGAGCAATCCATTTTGTCGAAGATCTTCATCTATCGCTGCTGATATTCTGTACCAATGAGGCAGGCAGCACCATGAGTTTTCGACTTGAAGTTGTTCGATGGAAATTAATTCTTGCACTCTGTCGTACGTTTGGATTAATAATATGATATTAATATAAATTTTACAAGCCAGCGAGAAATTCTGTTTAATTCTACGATCTATTTGCAGAACAAATATTTTCAGAGAAATTTTACAGGTCACAAGCTGCCGATTTGTAATATCAATAACTTGTTCTTAACTCTTCGATCTGCTCGTAAAACAAACCTTTATTTGCGTCCTATTTTCTTTATTCGTCTTTTACGAACATAAGAATCAGCATAAAAATTCGTAGTCCGATTGCTAGTTAGCAAACTATTGCGCAAGAGAAACTTGGAAATTTGTGTCCGACTCTATCTACACCCACGTTTCTCCACTGATCCTTACGAGATTCCCTAGCCCACGATGAATATTGTTTCAGCGAAGATCAAACTCGTCGAACTGTCGCTTCGAAATATCGTTTGTCGTAAGATTAGGTACCTAGGAAGGTACATAAAAAGGAAGGAAAAATATGCAAACGAAGCTGCGTTAACCCAGTGTAAGGTTAAACTTGTGCTATCCAAGGTGTGACGGTAGTTCTGCACGCATTACGGTCTTAACGCGGACAAATTGGATTTGTCGTTAGTCGAGATTAGAGTAATCTACTTAGAAAGAGATGTAAATCATGCTATTACGACTGATCTCAGCCTCCGTTATGATTCATTGTTACGCAGAGTCGAATTGCTATACGATTATTTTAGTTTCAATATCAGAACGATTTGTCACACCGTAGTGTCGACAGATCGAACTATCTTTTATCCGCAGTTTCGCATAATCAGATCGAGTCGACGTGAAAATCCACCAGGTGCAACCTGCTCCCGTTGCAGTGACGATCTTTGGCGAGAAATCAGCGAAGAATTTAGACAGCTTAATAGAATTTGATCGAACTGTATATTGTACGCATTAGTCGTTCGATCTAGGCCAGCCAACGATCGAGGGAAACCCTATGCTCAAGTGTACTTGATAAATTTTCAAACTCGATTTTCTCCAAAGCTAAACCTTAAATGACAAAAATGTTGTTCCACATCTCGTTCCTATTTTTTCATAAGGAATCACCTCGTGGCCGCTTGTACGCGTTATTCGGCCGCACCCCGTATATCTGTCAGGACTTCAATTGGCGTGGCATTCACAGCGCTATACAATCAGATTGAATCGGCGCGAAAAACCACGCGCAATCTACTCCCACCACCCTCGAACCGGTAATTAACCGGTGCATTATACTAACTAGGAACGCGCGAACGCGTGAAATACAATGGGGCGGTGCAGGACAAGCGGCAAACGAGACGTCGACCATTCGAATTCATAGCGAGCAGGAAGGCCGAGTAATTAGGTGACCCGACTCTCAAACGTCGACGTCATTATCCGTGCAAATCGTACGTTGCAGTGGGAGGAAGGGGGTACAGGCTGAGGATACACTCTCTCTCGTACGCGATTCATAATTATCGTGGAGCCTTCTTCTTTCTCCTCGCCTATTCGCCTCCTCTCTCTCTCTCTCCAACGTTCGTCTCTTGTTTGTTTTTTTTTCTTCTTTTCCCCTTTCTTTCCATGTTTGGTGGCGCGACACGTGAATCGAGTCGGCGAATTAACCAGACTGCCGTCGTAATTAAAGCAATTTGTCGGGTAACACGGCGGCGATGCGAATCGCCGGGGCGACAAATTCAAGATGCCTGTCGACGATAGTCGATTTTGTTGATAACGAGGAAAGGAGAGAGGGCAGCGTCCTTTGTTGAGACTCTGCCCTCCTACGCGTTGAAACTGACTGCGACGCATCGACACTTGGATTCGCATCGGTTTCACATTGTCGGCATTTAAAACGATTTCTCTCGGTTCGTCGCGCGTAGCGTTGTGCTGTCGATCGCTTGGAATCGCGTCGACTATATGCGAACTGCCGAAAGTCTTGGGAGTCGTGAAAGCGTCGGATATTTGTGTCGAAGATCTAAGCGGTGGAAAGCACAAGTCTCGTAAGCTTAGCGCGCGTAGTCGATGTTTCGTGAGCATTTAGAACGCTTTAATCCAAACAACGTCGATATGGCGCGAAATATGGGAGAAAATATAAGGAAGTTGGAGGTATCAGTGGTAGAGGAATTCACCGCGAACCGCTTCCAAGATTCACAAGGCTTAGGAAGGCTTACTAAGTTGCCAAGAGTTCGATCGAATATAGACAATTGCTACAAGCATCGAATCGTTTCGAAACTTTTTGCATGCGCTATGTGTACCAAATTATGCGAAATTTACAACACAAGCAGTTTTCGAATAAATGTGTACGACGTTAAACTATGTTTGTCTTAGATTTTGCGTTTGAATGAGTTGCAGTTGGATGACGTTCGGACGATGGAATCTCGTTGAGAAAAATCCGAGCGTTCGATGGACCGTGTTGTCTTAAATAAGTTTGAATTTTGATCTGCGGCTTGGGTCACGCGAGAAAGAATAAGAAAATTCCATTTTCTAATTGTTGCGAATTATCGACTAAAGAGCAACCGGTCAGGTGAAACCGATCGGTCGATATCGCGTACCTCGAATGACTTAACGCTCAAGGCGAAGGAGGTTTAATAGATCGAGTGTTAGAGTAATCTAGCACTGTATTTGCACTTGTTGTATAAAAGTAACGTTTGATGTTACGAACACGGCGGTGGTAAGATCCTGTTGAGAGCGAAGTATTTCACCCACACGGTACGATGTCTGACGATGAACTGTCCTCCTACGTTGCCGATTCTCCCTACCAGCCGTTGGGTTTCGTCTGTTCTTCGTGTCCTTCCGGCTGGTCCTTCCCGGGGTTTTTTACCTGACCTCGGAGTCATTACGTTTACAACTCGGGGAGGACATGTAATTCGGAATTTTCTAAAGAAGGGGATGGGCCTGTTCGTGCCATAAACGAACGATGGTACCCCGCTGGGGGTAGCCACCCACGTGATAATCAAACAGCCAAAAAATTCTACCAAATGTCCAAAGCGGACAAATTGTGAACGTAAACAACTAAATAAAAAAAGTAACGAAGACGAAAAAAAGAAGACGAGTAATTTTAAAAGTACAATTTCATTAATTACAAGAGAAACACGTACGCGGTGATGTCGACGAAGCAGCGTAATTCTGCGAAAACTCTCTTAATTTTCTCGATAATAAAAATAACAATATGTTATTCGATCGATGCCGCATCGATCGCGATGAACTGTTTCCGTACCTACAGACTGATAATTTCGATAAACAATAGGATACTTAAGCCATAGAATTTTTCGACGTTTGCGACGGCCAGTGATACGAGGATCTCTGGAACAATGGTGAATGGTATCGATGGGACGTTGATGGGGATTAATGGGCCGTGTCTGTTGCGAGATTTTCATGGTGCGATGAAAGGTATGGGCGCGTTTCGATGTAGAGAGGAAAAGCTTGTAAATTATATAAGTCAGCATATTGTACTTCGTGAATGTAAATCATATGCATGGTAATTTATGACAGCTTGAAAAATTAATTTCGAGTAACGCAATATCGACTATACTTACAATTTATGATCCGAGGGCGTACGAACGTTATGTTCGTTGCATTAAATTAACAGAAACGCGAAACCACTCTGATCGTCCATATATTTTACACCTTCGATATAAATATAGCTTTAGAAAAATATCTCTCTAGAGATCTTTAAGATCAGTTTTCAAGCTCGATCGCGAAAATGTTTCACGCGCTGTACGAGACACTCGCTTTTGTTTAAACAAATCCTATACTCGACGAAATATAACAACCCTTATAATAATGTACTTGCTAAACGTTAATTACATAAAGCAGCGATAAGACAGTTGCTATTGTCGGAACTAAATTCGCAGTACTACGATGACTTTCCAGTGAAATATCGCGGTATTTTATTTCGATAAAAATAAGAAGAATTCTGCGAGAGAAAGGATTAAAGACTTAAATACTCAGCCTTCGATAATAACTTTGACGATAACGAGGTATTCGATGGATAGGTAGACGCGAAACGAGGAAGACAACTGAAGGAGAATGTGTACAAACTTTGTACGAAGAAGTTCGGATCTTTGAGGCATCGATACGCTTTTCACGTGCTACGTATGTGCGTGTGCTTCGACCAGTTCAGCTGTTGTCACTTCTTAAAAAAGCGTGTACCTAAAAAGAGTAAGCGACGACGAGTATACTCGTCGAACATGGAGTACGTGTGAAATGAATGAAATGATTCTTTTATTCTTTTTACACGACCAGTGGGCGGGGCAACCAGCTACGCTCGTTAAGGCCCAGAACTGAAGACGACGCGTCGCGAGTTCGAATCCTCGGCAAGAAGAACTTTGAAAAAAGGGACGGAAAAACCAAAATTTCTCTTACACGACCAGTGTACTCGTCGCGACGCAAAATATCGTCGTTTCTTCGTGACGAGTATACTCGTCGAAAGCAGCTAACTGGTTAAAAAATACACGTTCGAAACACCGTGATCTCTGATACAGATCCACCGACGCGAGAAGAAATCCTCCCCTTCTAAAGATAATTTCTAAAGATAAATTTATCATACGCGATACTTTATGACGATAACGAGCGAAACGAAGGAAACAGAGGGAAGATGTGTTTAATGGCGTAGATCGAAACGGGCCTGGCTTAGATTCGCGTACAACTAGTTTCGTACAATGAGGATCAAAGCTCTACGGAGAAGGAGGGAGGGATCCAGTCAAAGTTACTTGGTTGGCCGAAGGACGTTGCTGGTTTCAGTTTTCGTCGGAAAATTCGCCACTTAATGAGGCGGCGTCTGGCCGAAGAACGCGCAAATTGTGACGTCTCACCTGCATGGGAAAGTACGGTGACAGCGCACAGGTGTCGATGACGTTATTATCGCGAAAGGCGAGGAAGAAAGATGGAAAGGTGGGGGGTGGGTTGACTTTTACAGTGGACTGACGGGAATTGCATCTCACGGAAGCTCGTGTACCGCTTTGCCGCGCCTACAGTGTGTTTAGGAATTGTTAGAAGCAGAAGTTGCCACTTTGGATGCGCCTTCGAGGTCGACCAAGAGGGATACTTGAGAGTTGCAGAGACTTGAAGAAGAGAGGAACGCGAGGAGCGAGCCAATGTCTTTCTCGAGTATTTGCAGTTAATCGCGTATCGTGCAAGGACTTAAACGATGTTTAGTTTTGTACAATGGCTCGTCTGATGGTCAATTTTTGAAAGAAGTTTAGCAAATACATATGTACGTACTCGTGGTTGGTCGTGAAAGTTTCGAGTTCGGTGATCCTCTCTGGACCGAGGATCCATAGAATAGAACGATCTTTTTCAATAATAAAATTCAGCAATCGTATTCGATGATCAACTACTATCTATAGTATAATAACGACGAGTGCATCTGACGGAATAACAACGATGAAAAACTACTTGTTTAAAAAACGTCACTTTTTACCATTTCTCTGTCAAAAATTGGAAATTATTATGTGATCGTCTGATAACGTGGAAATCGATCAGTGCCGATCGGAAAGCAATTGAATATGAAGGAAAATCTACTTGAAAGTAGATTCCAAAGTAAATTCCGATAAAGTACACGCAAAGGAATAAAGAGATGAAAGCAGTTACCACAAAAACTTGGATTTCGACATCGAATCCATTCGTTTCCTCTTCTTAAACGACGCGACGTATCAAAGAGACCAAAGGTTTGTGCAGTTCGATCGCTTTGTCTTCGCCAGTTGAAGTATCCTTAACGAGAAAAGTTCTCGTTCTCGGCGATATCCATTAAAACTGAACACAAATCCGATAGCAGCGAAAGCGTCGTGTTATACACATTTCTAGTCGACTAGAATGAACGACGAAATAAAGGAGAAATCGTACAAGACGCGACAAGATCGTCCAATTAGGAGGACAATTATACCGGTAACACCTTTCGCGGCGGACTTGTTGATCGATCCATCGAAGCTAATTAACCCTTCAGCTATGGAGTAGCCGTAGAAAAACAGCGAGGAAAAAAGAAAATACGCCGCGAGGTATTTGCAAATCACTTGTCGCAGGTATGTCAGAAGTTCTAAGCCTCTATGGAATTTTTCTACGATAGTTTCATTCATGAGATTTGAAAAATTTGTCAGTGTAGAGAGAGTCTTGAAAGATTCAAGTATCTGAGAATTGGTACATTTGACAAATTATAGAAATGAAAAATTGGAAAATTTCCAAATTTGGAGGTTTCGCGATTCGAAGCTACGAAGATTAAAAATTTGTAAGTTTCGCAATTTAAAGGTAGAAAAATTTCCAAATTCGCAAATTTCGCAATTCGAAGCCGTGAATCTTTGAAAATTTGCACTTTTGAAAAAGTTTCGCAATTTCGCTGCTATAAGAATGTGAGAATTTCAAAGTTTCGCAGTCTGCGAAGCTACAAGAATTTGAAAATTCCAAAATTTGCAAGTCGCACGATTCGAAGTTATCCAAAGTTGGAATTTTGGATAATCTTCAAACTTCAAAGCTCGAAAGCTTGAAGATTTCAGTTATAATTCGAAACTTTCGAAATTTCTACATTTCACAAGAACAACAATTTCAAAATTCGTGCGTTTCACGCCTCGAAAATTTTAGATTACTCAACAACCTACAAATTTTTCGCAGTTTTCTACATTTTCCATTTTACGAACGACTAATTTCTCGATAGAATTTAAATATTGCGCTGGCAACTAAGTGATTGCGGATTTTATCAATACCATCTAATGACAAAATCCGCAATCACTTAGTTGCCAAGCCAATAATACACAGTGGCTTTTTCCAAGTCATTACGTTCGTACAATAACATTCGTTCGAGCGTTCGCTGTTGCATCAATCTGACAAATGCGTAACGATCTAAAATCTAAAGTGCCGTACATTGAAGCCATTCATAGCTAAAGGGTTAAAAGGAAACGACGAATGTAAAAGGCGCGGACAGATCTGTGCAACGAATAACGTCAAAATTCCGATAGAATAAGGAAAGGCCAGGCCTCTTATCTTGTTAGATCTTAGATGTATACGAGATCGTTAATGCGTTCGTGGTTAGCCGTATTTGGTTGATTGAGCAACGGCCTCGTTTCAGACAGGTCGGCACACAACGATCTTGTCTTGCCTCTCTACACGTGCTTCTGTACCGATGCACTGCCTTAATCGGTTCTCGTTCGTGCGTCGTGATCGATTTAATTATGGTACTGGATATTGAAACGTTTTAAAGGGACAATGATGAACGCGGTAATTAAGAAGGATCGAAGCTTGAAGGAACAAAAGCTTCGATTTATCCGGAGACTCGCGATTCGTGCTCGCTTAAGCTTACGTTTTCGCTTGTAATTTCCTATTTGATATTACAATACTGAAGTGTTGATCGTCTCGTATCTGTTATAGTTTTCTTTTATCGTATTAATCGTATTCATTCAAAATTTTATTCACGTTACAAGCGTACTTCGAAGATAAGGAACACCAGGGGAGAAGATTAAAGTTTGTTTTATCTTCGAAGGGAATATCAACTGAAGAGATTATCAATGTGTCAATTGGAGAATATCGACTCGATATTTGCTGTTTATAATTTACATTAAACAATATATACGTTTGCTTAGTCGGAGAAGCAGATACGCTTCCGATTCATTTAGATCACCGAATCACAAAAATCGTTGACTTGAAAGTTTGAGAATCAATATGGATGTAATTTTGTATAAAATGAAGAAAATTGCCTACTTAGTTTCTACATGGGAAATTTAATGCAGAAGCATATACCTTATAACGCGTACTGTCGGAGAGAGCATTGCCACCACTCGAGGACAATGCGTAGTAGAGCTTACTATAGTAACACGACGAGGTTTGGCAGCTCAAGGTTTCTTCCCCCACCATGCGTTAAGGTTAAGGAGAATTTGGTCCTCGGTTTTATGGTCTCGCGCGTACCACGGTTTTCGATATGTTTATGGGAAAAGCGAATATTTCATTTTACGGTATAATAACGTTAATGTGTTCGGCTGTAACACCAAAATGTTTAGTCACTGATACACAGAATTAATATTAATATTAAATTAATCCTTTTCAAGCTGACATTTCACGTTGATTTTCTAGATTTTCCTCCGACGATATTATCTTTGAAAATGAGGAGCAAATTGTATCTGCGGAGATCTCACAATCTAAGATAAACCAACAACGTGCCATAAAGAAAGAGAGGAATCGGTTTACGGGAATTCAAATCGCACAGATGCTTCATTTTAGAAAATTTCTGGGAAAAATTATGAATCTTAACCTGAGAATTCCGGCGTAAACTTAATAAACCCAAACCGATCGAAGACAAAAGTGCAGGTGTCAAGAAACAAGCTTTCCCGGGATGAAAAGGAAACTTGTGCGCGAACATAGTCGAAATTCGCGAAGAAGAAAAGCGTATCCTTGGGAAAGCCTGTATGTGTCTCCTCTCAGTTCATTCATTTCGATAGATAAAGGCCAAGAAACAACGAACTAACGTATTTTCCTCTGAAGAATCCAGGGAAACTGCGCTTATATTCCACGCTACGGTGTTCTCGTTGCTATGTAGAAAATTTTCCCACCGAATGATCATGAAATTTTCCAATTTTCCCACTTACAGCGTTTTCTACAGCCAATTAGTTACTTAACTTAATCAATTAGTTAGCTGTTGCGATCTGTTTGAAAACTTTGAACAGCGTGTAGCTAAAAAGTAAGCGATGATGACAGAATGACCGTTTTAGTTTTTAATTTAATTAATTTATTTAAACGATTCAATTTAAACCTTGAATCAACGCGCGAAAAAAAAAGCAAAAAATGTTTAATTTAAGAGGGTGGCACAAAGAAAAAAGTTATCAAATGGCACTGTCCCTCGGAGACGTAGTCAGCTACAAGAATCGGGAATCGAATTCACGCGACAGAAAGAAGGATGACGAGATTCGAAACGGAAATGGGTTCAGCAGCCGCAGAATCCTTCGGAACGGAGTCAGAGTCGCGGCACGTTTGGGACGATCTCTATCGTACGTAGCGCGTTGGTCGGAGACCGTTGAAAGCAGGCCCTGAAATATTTATAAGCTGTACACGCTCGTAAATTACAACGGATTTCGAGGGGGAGGCTTTCCACGGATATCATGTTCGGCAGTTTAATTTTTCATGGACGAGCACGAAGGACAGAGGCGAGTGGCCGCTAACTAGAAGCGTGATTAGAATCTCATTGAAACGTCACAACCTCTTCCCTACGTTCCTTTCTACTTCTATTTCCTCTTCTTCTCTTCCATCTTCTGCTACTTGTGCAGAGTATAGGAGTGACTTTAAGAGGATGTAAAAAGTTCGGGTAGAAAAGCGCTCTTTCGACCCAGTTCTCCAGTTTATAACACGGTATAAAGCATCCTCTTGCTTCTACTACGCGGGACTTTCAAAATAGCCATTTCTTTTTTCTTCCTCTTCAACGTCAAACGTTTCATAATTCATAGGACTGTGCGAAATGACGTTTAAGAATACGGCCAGCGGGAAGCGTGTGAGGGCAAATAGGCACCGAGTACCTACATCCGACAGTTTGCTGAAATAATTTTTCGTTTATACGATTTAAACGGATTTTTATGCAAAACATTGTACGCTCCTGGAATATTCGCCAGAGTTTCGCGGACGTTACATTTCACAGCATAAGAACGGTAATTTAGAAATAAATAGCACGCGTTTCGTGCCAGTTATACAAAGAGTAAAATGTCTTTGTTTCAAATGCTCGCAGTATTACGTACGTAAATTGTGGTTTCTCGAAGTTTCTTGCAAAAATTTCCTGTATCCATATCAGACGTTCCTTAACACGGTTCCATTTTGGATTGTACAAGATTATGTCTCTAAAGCGTCTTTATGATTTAAATATTACACGTTCATCCCTGACGAAGGCATCGATTTTTCCAAATGAAACAAATGACAAGTAAAATTAGGAATTACTCGCCAAACGATCCATTCTCTATCACGACGTTCGACTTGAAACGTTTGCTGATAGATTACTTGGATGGTAAATGAAACACTCGTTGGTTGATCCCATCGCCAATGGGGATTTTACCGTTTAATTAAAAACACGTGACAGAGGCGAGCTTGAAAAAGAAAAAAAAAAAAAAGGAAACGAGGAAGTTCAGGGTTGCGGACGAATTCATCATCCGCCATCGGGTGGTACGCTTACGAACGTGGACGAGGGGAGTTATTAAAAAAATTTCCATAATGTGCATCGCCCGCCGGGATTTACATTCCGCGAGCTATTAAATCCTGGCTCGCGTCTAATCGCGGCCAAACAAACGTCAGGGCCAAAGGGTTAGGGGATGAAGGGGCAAAGGACGAAGAAGGGAGGTTAATTAACGAGATTCGAGATATTAGACTGATTGCAGCTCTTTCGAGGGGAACGGCGGTCCTGGAAATTGAATACAATGCTTTGGTTTTCGCGTTTCAGCTAGATTGGCTAGTTACTTCCATTTTTCTCTCTCTTTCTTCTCTCATTTTTTTTTTTTTTTTTTTTTTTTTTTAAACGATGAGCGAACAAAAGAAGCAGCAGCAGAGTTATGGCAGCGGAAGAATTTTTCGACCAGGCTTAATTGCGACGGCTGATACAGTTCGACCAATCGAATCGCCGGAAATTGAAGTTCAACATCGGGGTGAAGTTTCATGGTGAAGTAAACTGATTGGACTTGGAGGCTTGTGTTTTTTTTCCCTTCTTTTTTTTTTATTTTTCGTTTCGCTCGTTTCTTTTCCAAGGGCTCACTTTTTTCAGCTGTAATTAATTCTAGTTCGTTATCCGTCGATTGATTTCATCGTTCGCGATCGGATTTTACGAAACCAAATTACGAGACTGAGTTTTTCCACGATGAGGCGGATGATCGCGAGCAGATTGTTTGAAGGTAAAACACCCGATGATGCGTCGATAGGACAACGAAGAGACAACGTTTGCGTAACGCGTACGCGCATACAGACACGCGAAACGTTAACGCCCAAGTGATGTTGTAAATTTGACAGTAATCGATTTTATTAAGACAGAGTAGACATATCGTGTAATTTAACGCGTACGCGTAATATTCACAGCGATTGCGAAATCGTACGTAACCAGCAGGCATTTCATATTCCATATTTTATACGTTACTTTGATATCACGTTTCATATAACACTCTGATTTTACATTTCATAGGATCTTTCATATTTTACATTTCTCATGTTACTCCTATCTTAATTACCTTTTCACCTTTCAAGTTAATATCTCCTATATAATCTCACTTCCTTTTCTCGTTTCTTCCGATTAATTCCGCTCGTTTATCTCAACATCTATTCCAATGACGATGCAATGAATTTATCTATCTGCAGGAACGTGTACGCAGTAATATTATGTATGCGTAGGTAGTACGGATTGCCGACTGTTCTCAGGATAAGTAATATCCTTTTGGAAAGCGGTACTGCGGCATCCTCAGGCTTCCTGCGCAACTAGTTGAAGCTTTAACGAGACAGTGAGATGGTTTTTCAAAAGGACACGATTCACCCTCTCGTGTCTTTGAGAGTTGACTCTGTAGACGACGCACATCAGACTCGCAGTAAGTTGAACAAAGCAGCAATAATTTAACGAAGTGTAATAGAATTTAGTGGAAATGGTTCGCCTGTGATAAGACGTTAAGGGGGTATTCTGGTCTAGAAATTTGAACAAATCGAAAAATTTCTTTTTCATATTTCCAAAGTTTAGACATTCAAGAATATGCCATTAAAAGGATTCTTCAAAATTTCAATTATTTTATGTGTTACAGTCATTTTTGTGACGCGGCATCTGCTCCGGTCTCAAAACTTGTCTCAAAACTTTAAACGCGTTTTTCTCGAAACTACTTTTTCCGAGTTGGCGTGCACGATATCTCAAGTTCTAATGAACCGATTTATTTTAAATTTGGTCTGAATATTCCTTATATACTCCTCTATCGTCCGGATCACGCTCAGCTCAAAATCTTTAATATTACTATTTTTTAAACGTTCGGAATTGTCAAAAAAACGTGCGAAATAAGAAATTTTTTTCAAACGGTCGTCATTTTGTGAAAAAAATGTTGTACTGACTTTTTCAAGGTTCGGACGATAGCAGCATCCATACTAATTAAGAATCTATTCGCATTTTTTGCTTCGGATGATCAGAAGGGTTGATATCATGCACGCCACGACACCCCATTTTTTGGCAGTACCCACTTTGCCAGCTCGTAACTTTTTAAATATCGAGTTTTTTTTCCAGTGAATTTTTTACGTAATCTCGAAATACCAATAAACAAATGCTAAAAAGAAGGATAGCAAATATATTCTTTGTTTCGCTTGTACAGAGCTTCAAAAATCGCGCGAAATTCATGCCTCTAGACCAGAATACCCCCTTAAATCGCGTCTAAGGTTACAAACGCATCGGTGTACGATTATACATTCCTTTGGCAGTTTCCAATTAAAATGATCGATTTAAAAATTACACCGATGATACAAAATTACAGATTCCTCTTGTACAAATACAAGATACGTATAGAGCACGCAGCATCGAATTAACCCCTTCCCGTGCCATTTATTATAGTTTGACGAAACAGACCAGACTGATGCTCGTAAACAGGGACTAACATTCAGCGACGATCGTAACGGGCAAAGAAACAGTCCGCGAGCTCGGCTTGTTATGTTTACGTTTGGGCCAAAATCTTCATCGCGAGTCTGACTCGCTAAAGTACGGGAAGGGGTTAAAAATTACCGTAAATATTACATCAATGCTAAAACACAGATTCGTCTGATAATTTCGAAGTGTGATTAACGTTAAATTCATGAAAATACGAGCGTTAGGGGGAAAAAAATATTTGCAAAATATTTTCGCTTTTAGAAATTGGCGATGAGTCGCAATTTTACGATAGCTATCGCGCGAATAGATAATGTGCGAATGCAGGATGATAAGAGTGCAGTATCAGCGCGTTGCAAACTCGATTACTCGATGACGTGGGCTACGGTGCATGTTCGATAAATTTTTCACCGACCCGACTTCCGATGTCGCGTCAAATATTTACCGTGCATCTGTTGAAGATTCGATTTTATTTTCCAGTACGTTGATTAGCCCGCTCGGCAATTCCGCTGACCGGTTACGCGGTAATCGATAGCGACACGTCGAGATTGTTAACCGGAGGATCCAATCAATTTTATATTTATGGTTCTAGCTCGTAAATTAAAAGAAAAATTGATTGCGATGCCTGCGCTAACGTTAGAAACGAAATTTCTAATTGTTTCGCGAGTTAAGCTTATCGATGATCGACAAATAATTCATAAAAGGATTAAATAGCATCGATCAAACACGCATTTCGTCGTTGTCTATAATTCCATTTTTCGGCCCAGTTACCTTGAAAGAAAAACTTGGTTATTTTAGCTTAGGGAAAACTACAAGATGAAAAAGTATGTCGAGGAACGAAAAGAACGTCGCTGCTAAAGTTAAACGATTAAATTGAAATTGTATAGGATCGTAGTAAAATTAATTTGAGATTAATTATTACATGTAATATAGAATCGTATATTATGGAAAGTATTTTATATCTGGCTGCCTTTAAATCATTTAAAATTGGCAACAACTTTGCTAAATAATTTGATCAATATTAGAAACTAGTTTTCCGATATTTATTATTATCTAAACTTCCATAAATCACCTCGCAATTCAGAAGAGTCAAATACTTAAAATCTATGAATCGATATTACCGATCAAACACCTGCTGTAATTACGATCGACTTATTTATCTCATTCAAATTACTCGAGCGCAAGAACGCAAGCCCATGACAGATCCAACATTCGTCTACAAGATCATGGACAATTACATAAATCTTCCTGACATCCTCAGCCTCGTGAAGCTTAATGTTCCGCCTAGAACTTTCAGGTCACATCCGCCATTCCACTCATCTCGGCGTTTAACCAACTTTGCCGCAAACAACTGTCTCGGCCGTGTCTGTAAACAGGCTAACTCCATCGCTTGCCAATTCCATCTTTTCCGTGGTTTATTGCTATCGTTCGAAGCTCCAGCGAGATCCGTTTTACACGCATTGGCTCGTTTCGAGAATCGACAAAGAAAAAAAAAACACACACGATATAGCGCATTTGAAGAAATTAAAATCGATTAGCGAACGACTTTATCGCGATCGGCTACGAGCGGCAAATAAAATACAAAGCAAAATGAAAAGGAAAATTGTAGCAAGGAGTGTAACCCGTTAACTGATAAACGAAAAGGCAGACAAATAAACAAATAAAACGACAGAGAATATATTCGTGTAGCTGGGATCGTCGAAAGTTAGCTTCATGATTAATAATAAGATATCCAACTTGCAATTAGCTGGCCTCAAATCACGACGTGACCCAAAACTCCGTGCCACGGGTTAATTAGGATAACAGGTAGGGAATATTCAAGACTCGTCCTCGGGATAACAGAACAAAGTCCAGAGACGGTTCTTGACATTTCTATTACTCGAGAGTGGTGCTGCTGGCACTAATAGAAATTGATACGCGCCAGACAAATTGCCATATTCGATGCTTGTTCTATGATCGGCTCGTTTTACGTTTCATCTTAGCGAGGGCGGCAGGAGACAGACACAGAGAGAGAGAGAGAGAGCCTGTTTGTGTGTAAGAGAGAGAGAGAGAGAGAAAAAAGAAAGAAAATTGATCAGGATTTATGCGAGTCGCTCAACACGTCTACATTTGTCTCGCGAAGCACGTGCAGTATTTCATCTCCCTGGTTAGGGGTCAAGCGAGCGGAATGCGTGGAGTTAACTGAGACCCAGATAGGTTTCAGCCGCTGGGATGAATCGAGATATCTTTCACGTGGCCTTTTCTATCGATGCTCGTGAAATTTGATGTGCCACTTTCATCGTCTTCGAATCCTCGCGCGTGAATAATTCCACGATTCGGCTAAGGTTTTGGAATGGTAAGGTGGCTCAGCGAACTGAAGCGTGAGGACGGTGTGCGGGCAATATTGCAAATTTTGTCGATGTAGTAAGTGTATAATCGAGATAAGAAGGAGATACGAAGGCCGAGTTAGAGTAGTATTCGAAGACGCATAGACTTTCAAATGGGATCTTGATGTATCGTACAGTTCGGATTTTTTGGAGACCTTGAGTAACCCCGAAGTTAGGCCATCCATAGTGGAATCAACGACCTATGGGATTAGGGAGCTCAGGTAAGATTTTTCTTCGTTGGGCAGAGAAAGATTCTTTGGCTCGTTTCTTCAATAAAATTCACGTCAGAGGCGAAATTGCTAAGAACTTCAAGTCTATCGATATTTTCCTACAACTGGACGTTCATTTACGAACAAACACAAGCCCTTTGATGTCTCGAAGATTTTAAATAATTCATCTCGAACGCCAGGTAAGAACGATATTCAAATGATCCCAGAAACACGTTGATCAATCGTCGAATGATAAAGAAACTTATCCACCTTATTTCGTTTTGGATAAAGATACGACAAAGATGCAAAAAGCAGTACGATCTTGCGAAATGAATGGCTGGAATGAAAATGGAAATGTTCAGCGTTGCTTAATAAAATCGACGATGGTCTATGTTTCCATTACTATGTCAATTCCAAACCGCTAACTACATGCAGGATCAAATTGTCCACGATACTATTCATAGGGATATCGAGCCCCGAGTGCATTGCCAATCAGAACTTGGAATACGGCATTTGCATTTGGTCTAATACGGAGTATCCCCATGAGATACTAAGGGTAGGTTCTGGTCCTTCGATCCTATACACGATCAGATACGATCAAAAGCTTATTAATTCCATTGCGCTGGAGACTAAGAGATCCTGTTCGGCTCCATCGACAGCCAATCATCGATTCGATTAGGATCTCCTCGAATAATTCATTTTCACCACGATCGTGTCCAAAGTGGGTTTTCGCTGTTAAAAAAAAAACAATCAGTTTATGTATTTTATGCAACGGTATAGTTTGTTAGTTCGCTTAACATTTTCTCGTATCCTTCGTCGATTTTCGTCGATTCGGTACAACTATCAGTCAGCATCATCAATTTTCGTGCAATTTTCCGATGTAACTCGAGTCAAATATTTCTCGTGCAAACATTCCTGCGCATTGTCCTAGTGTAGATGGAACATAAGGTAAAGTAAATTTTAAAATGTTCGACTCGTTTAAGTTTTAGACTTGCGCTGTTTTCATACTCTTCGGCAGATATGTGCCGAATATCTTCATCAGTCAGTTCGTGGTATTTCGTAAATAGGGCGATCTCTTCTCACAGACAACCAGCTCCACTTTCTTTCTCAGCATTGTTCCACTACCTTCCTCCCCCACCGGTGTATCGCGTAAATTTTAATAGTTACTTTTCTCACGAGTAATCGCCTGGCAACAGAAACCATCAGATGCTGCCACGCACGCATTTCCATCGAGATCTATCCCGAAACAGTTTCGTTCATTCCCTTTAACCGGCGGATCGATCGATTATTAATATCAATCTCATGGAAAGCAGATTTCGTTTGATGGCGAATTTCGAACGATTAAAGTATACGTATAATATATGTATTTCTGATATGTAATTGATTAGAATTAATCATCTTTAATGGGGGAGCTCTTAAAAAAAAAAGAAGGTAATTATCGAAATTAAAAAATTAATTAACACAACATACATACGTATATTTATGAATATTTTCCTATTACAAGTTTTATAAAGTCTCAGATTTAATAGAATTTTTCTTCAATCAGTTCGTACATATTTATGAACATTTTAATTAATTAGAACTTTCTATGCTGTAAACGTGTATGCACGAATGTATATATTTCTGAATATCTTCGTATTGCAATTTTTAAAACGTATATATACATATTTGTTTATACATAATGCACATATTATACAATGTACGAAACGTATGAACGTATATATTTATGAATATCTTCGTACTACGTTTTTATACAATTTTAAATCTACATGATTATATTTGCGCGAGACCGGTTTTTCTAATATCATCGCGTTGGCAATAAGCTTCCATTTAATCCGCCCATTTTCTCCCAGCTGGTTTTCCAAACGAGCGTGTCGGAAGGTAACTACAAATTTCCGGGAACGCGGCGTTAAGGAGTATAAATCCTAATGACGGTTTCCGGTCAAACGAGTCTGACTCATAATTGCGATCGTTGCGATGGTAATAACGCTGTTAAACGGCCTCGCTACAGAAACAAACGAGGTCGCTCCCTTTCGACGATAAACGAACTTATAGGCGGGAAAATGCACGACGATGCGTTACGTGCCACGAATAATCCTTCAGCAACGAAGGAAAAACCCATCGCGGAGAAAGGAAGCTGATTGATCTAATTGGCATGCGGTTGATTGTCGAGAAGAAATGCTAAAATATAAAGAGGGGTGAGTTGGAATTAAGTTAGCTTCTCCAACTTTAATAATAATCACTTGCATATTAGATTAAATTAAAAAACCAAAAGAAAGTGGAACAAGTTGTTTATTCGAAGAAAAAGAACTCATCGACTGTAAGAAGATTAACATCGAGGACGAAGATAGTTTCTTCTAGGAAGATATTCTTGGGATTAACGAAATGGGAAAATATAGGGGCGAACGGAAAAGCGATCAGAAGATAATAATTACTTGTATATTAAATTAAATTAAAAAACCAAAAGAGAAAATTAACGGTGTAACAAGTTGTTTATTCGAAGAAAAAGAATTCATCGACTGTAAGAAGATTAACATCGAGGACGAAGATAGTTTCTTCTAGGAAGATATTCTTGGGATTAACGAAATGGGAAAATATAGGGGCGAACGGAAAAGCGGTCAGAAGATAAGGCAGACACATTAATGAAATTCGTAGAAATCGGCCGGAAGAGAAGCGTCGAGGCGGAAGTTTTTAAGTTTCGTTCATTCAACTTTTTCAATTCTCGAGCAAAAGTGCAGAGCTGTGTCCTATGCATCGCCCCTCCACCTGTCGAACTGAATACGCTTTGAAGAACTTTTATCGTTCTTTCATCCCTATCGCGAAACACAGCTTAAACGGTTGTTCTTCCTGCCGTTAGTCTCGTAGGTATGCAGAGTATTACGTAACAGAACTTTCGAGTCTCGTCCGACATACAGTATGACAAAGTTGCTGTGTTTCGTCGTTTCGAATGTACGAAAAAGAAGAAAAAGAAGGATAGTAAAACGTAGAGTAAGAATGAAAAATTTGGACGATGCGAGTTTCGAAAGATCAAGATATAATGGAACTTTGGATGCTTGCGGGGAATCCTAAAATTCCGCTGACTTTGAAAGATTTCGAGAATTTACAATAGTCTAGAGAAGTATAACAAAACGTATAGTAAGAAAGAAAAGTGTGGAAAATGTAGCTTTTGGAAGATTAAGATGCACCAAAGTTTCGAGTGCTTATAGAGAATCTTAAAATTCCGTGAATTTACGTTGGTCTGAAAGTCTGCACAGTCTAGGAGATTTAAGATTCCGTTTGGGAATGCTCGAAAAATTGTAAATTCTGAAACTTCCCTCCGCGAAATCTGTAATTGCCATCAATTTTCTTCTTCCTTTCTTTTCTACCTTGGATAGAATTTTTCGAAATGTCTGTACATTCGAGAATTCCCAAAATCAAGAATTCCGAGAGCAAGCGTAATAAATTTTAACGCTCGATCCTCGATATTCAAAATTCGCTGGATTCACGAAAATGAACTACTCTATGTTCTAAGCACGCACAGCTCCAAATATTCCCTGGAATCCTAAGTTGTTTGGTAAACTTTACACTTTTACCAGCGAGCAATTTCTTCGACTTGACGGTGTCGGAATGTTTCCAACTAAATAGAAGAAACATCGGGCGAAAGTCAATCATAAAGAATCCCGGTCGAACAATATCATAACAGGGAACTCCGTGAAACCAATAAATTCAACAGCGAGACAGGGAGAACCGGCTAGATGGATTTATCACGTTCGAATCGGATTCGCGTCGCTTTATCATTTATTATTGGAAATTCTGTCGCCTCTAACAGCTCGGTTCCACGTCGAAAGGAGCAGCCTATCCCGAGGCACTTTATTCAACGTAGTTGACTCGCATTAAAGCCGAAACTCGGCTTTGCTTCTTTATTAAAGCAATCTTCGCTGTCTGTGACCTCTCGACCAGCTGGAAATCGCTTATTGAAATTTCCTCCGAATATCTCGACTACGAAATGAGATAAAGAAAAAGAGTAAGAGAAAGAGAGAGAGAGAGAGAGAGGGAGAGGAAGAGAGAGTGAAGGAAAAATCGAGAAGACGAAGAACGAAGAAGAAAAAGGCGCTTTGCTCGAGTTTCCTTCTCGATTTTCTCCAGGCTCTCGTGTTTTCGCGTTCTCGTTACGTCAACAAGGGGCTGGAAACACCGGGGCGATTACGTTGGTTAATTAACCAGCCGCCAAGTGTAACGCGACTTAATGAGACATCACTCGTGTAATTACCGAAGTTGCGTTGTTGATAAGCGACCAAACGAAACCGCCAGGAATTTAGAAGCGGCGGGACCCTTGCATTTTTCCACAGCCACGTTGATTAATTGCCAATTATTTCTCTAATTGCGTTGATCCTTGTACTCCGAATGCGTTTTCTCCTATTTCGTACTCGGCCGCTCCAGTGTCGAGTTAATTGGAAGAACCGCTTTACTCGGCCCGAACACCGTACGTCTTTCTTAACGTCGTTACGTGTTTGAACATTTCGCCGTAAACGAAGTGACACTTGTAGAATTGACCGATACAATTAACAGGAAGCCGCCTACGAGGATATTGGCTGTGGAAAACACGCAACTTCTCCGTCAAATTTTTCACACACGTTCCATTCTTTTCTACGTGTATGAGATTACGTGTTATCGTTACGTCGAAATCTTAGTATTTTGGGAGAATTTCTTTTTTTTTTTTTTTAATGTAAACCTATAGCGAATTTTGTAACTGCGTGAACTTTCTACTGTTGATTAGTAACATTTCTGTGAACAGCGGAGTCGTAGCAACTTTGGACGGGTGATAATAATCGGGACGTTGTGGGATACCGAAACGTCCCTGGCGCAAGGTCGATGCAAATAGCTGCAGTTAATTTTATTAACAGAGATCTGAAGGGGATTTGATCGATATACCATCGCTTGAACCACAATAAATCAGCCGTGCAGCTTTAAAGAAAGGAAATCGAAGGCATTCGAGGTTGGAGAAAATCTCTCTTGGTCGATGTGAAAGCTTTCATAAAGCGAATACAGTAGAGACGAAGCAGAAGTAATCCCTAAAGAAAGAGCATCCAGAATAATAAACCAGATTGACGGTAAATACCACTATGTGTAGCCAACACCGCTTATTTGTTTATTATATTAAATAATTACACGGAGATATTATCAAACACAGCGGACATTATTGCTGTAATACGTTCTCTACGATCCTATTCTTTTCGAAATCTTTATGACAGCGTAACTCTTTCTTTTCCATCGACGATATATTATTAAATAATATACTAACACGATCAAAAGTTCAAAAATCCTACTTTCTAAATACAAAGGACAAAAAAAAGAAGAATATTCTAAGATATTCCCAGTTACGATCAGTTGATGGAGCAGTTGATTAGCAATATATTAATCGTAGGTAGGGTAAGATGAAGAAGTAATTTTAATTTTAATTTTGAAAGTGGTCGTTTAACCGGGTCTGGTAAGGTTAGCGTTAAGATTAGATTAGGTCAGCGAATTTAGAGCCAAGGTAGAGATAAGGTTTGTGCAATAAAGTTTATAAAGTGGCTAATATTATACGTGCAACGTACTAGTATGGCTTATACTAGAATCAAATGTATATATAATAATACCGTATGATATGTGCTATTTGCGTGCAAGCGGAACATCGTAATCCCGCAGAGAAAGCAATAAAAATTACAAATTACGATCGATACTTGATTCAATTATCACGTACGGTAAAAACTCTTTCTCGAACCAAAGTGAATATCGGCTCTGTCGAAAGCATCTGCATAGTTTTTATCGAACTACGTCACTTCAACGAGGTTTGGTAATTCCAGCGTTAAAAGATCAGCGCATCCCTCGTCCCTGTGTTCCAGATTTTCATTCGCACAGCTCTCGACGATTTCAGGTAAAAACTGGTAGCGATGAAAGGAGAGGAGAGAGCGGGAAAGAAAAAAGGAGGACACAGGTGACCGACCATCGGTTCCACTGCACCGCCACTTCCTCTTCATCCCCTGAGAGAGCAAGAAGATCCTACTCTTTCGGGTGGTTCTTTCCACGCGTAAGCCGGAACCTCGACGAGCACCCTCCAAGCCACCACTCTATTTCCGATACGGTCAGGTCGCGCGTGTCGCCCCGAGATTAACGATTCAGCCCGGCGACACGTGCATGACCTATCGGCTTCCGGCGACGCTGACTTGGTGTCACGACGCGCCGCTACCCACGGACGCGTTGTTAATTAATTTCACAAGTAGCCGCGGGAAAACGGGTTGCCGCCGTGAAAGAGGGAGAGATCGAGCCCTCTCGTCGGCCCGGATTTCTCGAGCACGCGACAACCGTGCCTTGTGATCTTCGTGGTCGATGAACCCAGCCGAGGGAGACGTGTTCCGGGTCTTATAGAGATTTCGCCTGGCTCAGGTTTCGTTCGGGTTTCACGGCGCGCTTCGAGATCGCGAAAAGCTGTGTTCTTTTGTTTTCCAGACGTTTCTGACGAGGTTTCGTCAGATGCCACTTTCGAACGTTCCAATACTCCGTCGTAATCGAACCGATGATGTTACCGATGGTTTTAGGAGTTACGAGTCCACTGGCTCTGATTTAAGCTAAGCGAACGCGTAATCATTTTCGTCTTTGAAAACAAATGAGATTTCGCGAGATGCTTCCTTGGAGTAACGTTTGGAAATTCTTTCGTAATTCGACCGACATTGCTGGCCATTTTAGTGGAAGTTAGAAGTCATTAGCGCTACTTCGCGGTCGATTCTAGATCGCGAAAGTGGAACGTTTCTGACGAGATTTATTTGTTTCTCGGTACCAAGCCCGTAACCAGTTTCACGCTCAAAATTCATCCCCTATTTTTCAGACGAATAAATTGGCGCACGTTGGATTTTAGCCTGGTTAACCGGGCTGACCTTTCTTCGGTGGCCTGAAACCGCAGAATCTCGGCGAAAACACAAAGTAAATGAAATCGAAAATCCGTACAGGGGCTGCACGTGCATCTGCAATGCGGCCTGGAGCTTGGCAAGAGTCGAACAACCCCATCTGACCGAATGTTGCCTCTCTCTCTCTCTCTCCAATTCTATCTCTTTCTCTTCCTCTACTTTTATTCAGCTTTCTATTCCTTTCTCCTACCCTTCGTACCTGTCTCGCGAGAAGAAAAAAACGATAATTATCGGATGGGTGCCGAGATAGCGAAGGAAATTGGTCGGGTGGTATTGCCGAGCTGTATCCAAGAGAAATTGATGTTTCGATGTTGGAAACATCTCTGATCGATCAGGGGAGGGTGGGGGCAATGATACGGAGAAATCTTGTGATTCCTGGTAAAGAAGTTGCCCAGATGTAATTTATCCTTCTGGATGTAACGTAATTTTCTCTGTCTCTGTAGAAACTGAATTTACGTTTCTTCTGCGTTGCACCTTTCTACGTTTATCTTTCATTATTCTTCCTTTGACACCCTCTTAACTTTTTCATCCTCGTCCTTTATAATTTACGTCCTTCGTGTTCTACTATTCCCTTTCGCGCTTTCTCTATCTCTTTGTTAATTTAATATACAGCGAAGATATTTGCACATCGTTAATATTTATCGTAGCGTTTGCACTATAATTTTTCTTTATCTTTACTTTTGATTAGTCGGCTACGTTAAATATTCTATCACGGTTACAGAAATTTTACAGCAAAGATGTAGGCAAGCAGAATCCGACGGAAAAATGTTTCGTTGGGAAATTAGAGTTTAAAAGAAACGATGTTTTTCTTAAGCGTTTCCTAGATTCGTTAACGAAAGAAGAAAAATAATTTCGCTTGGATATTAATTAATTGGACGAAGATACCCTCCGGCGATTTTCTCTTTTCCAACGCGATTTACTCGTATACCGGTCTATTTTCTTTCACGCTACTTGAGGATTGTGCGGATAGCACCTAGCGGTACTACTATGACTCATTTCGGTATACGGCGTGAAACGCGCGTCATTTCGCGCAGTGTAAGCATCGTAAATTACGGCTGTCTACGATTCACCTGACGTGATTCACGTTTCTAGAAAAACAGCTTCTCTCGATCTTCGACCCACATTTCTCGAGCGGTATGTAATCCTCTATACAAACTCGTAAATCTTCTCTTTGCAAACGGTGTGCTTCGAAAGAATTTTTACAAATGCGAATCTCGTACGAATAAAACGGCTGAATTTTAAACCAGGCAATCACAGAATTTTCCGACGACATTCCTCTCGCCATTTTTCCCCCCCCCTACCACTTTTTTATTTCCTGTCTGGTTTGATCAAAGTCCCTCGATTTGTCCGACATTCGACGAGAAAGATAAGAGTGGCTCCTCTACGAATACCACGGGCGGCCTCTTAATTCGCACTTGCACAAGCCTTTCATTGACCGAGTCAAGTGAATGACTCACGATCTCGCAGACATTAATTAATCATGCTGCTTCTCGCCCAGCCTTTCTGTCTTACTTTCTACCATTTCGTTCGCGTTCGCACGAGACAGACGTGCTCCGGCGACGCTTATTCTACTTTAATTACGCAACGTCTTCTCGTGAATTCACGAACGACATCAGCGATTACGCAATCTCCGCTACGACATTTACGCGGAATCCAGGATATCGGCGGATTCAACGAGGAAGTTGATAAGATACGGTAGAACCGTTTGGACAGTTAGATTTTTAATAATCATCTTTCGTCGAGACTCGCCGCTTATTTGAACGATATACTACGTTTCACGGTTGGTACTCTACAAGCATCGGGTAACAGATAATCTCGACGGACATTTCCTTTTCCCAACTGACAAAGTAATCGAAGAATAAAGATACACTGGCCCTGAGAAATTTCCTCGGCAACAGCGTAACGATTTAACGAGATACTCGACAAAGGACAATACTTGTTCGGTGCCCTTGCTCCTCGAGGCAGAGTTCAGCGCGAGTAAGAAAAGCACTCGCGGACTCTAGCAGCAACGTTCACCAGAAGGAACACGATGTCATGGCCGAAGATATATTGCCCGGAAGAATTCGAGACTGCGCCGGTTTATTGCCTTAATATTAAAGTTGGACCTTTTATCTTCTTCCTCTTCGGTAGAAATAAGTAGAGAAACCTCGGCAGAAGAAGGGTGAAAAGAAGAAAACTCTCTTCTATAATACGTTGCCGCTTTCTTCCTCTATAGCCGTCTCCTTCTAACTTCGCAACTGGTCGGGGAATCTTTACTCACAGCGCGAAAGCCACTTCAAAGATTTACAACTTACACACCGCGGGCGCAACCTCTCCGCAGGAGTATTACCGTGCCACTTCGAGCCAGGGAAATATTCGACTTTATTCGAAAATTATGCGAGAACTTGGCCCCGCAGCGGTCCTCGCTGCGCGGTCTTCCGGGCTGATGTACCGACGCGCGTGCGAGTGATCCTACAGCGCGCACCCCGGGAATCTCTGTTATCCGGTATTAATGTAATTCGCCGTATAATTCAGGGCGGTATCGGGCCGCGTGGTCCGCCACGTTACAAAGCTAATGAGTTATTCCTCTCATCATCGTGAAGGCGTGCCACGCGTGCTCCTCGCGCCAATGTGTGTACCCAGCTTCGTAAACACCGGCCGGTTATTAGGAGCCGGAAGTTTAAGGGGAGCTCGCTAAATTGGTATGCCGATGGTTCCCGGATGGATGTTCCGGTTGTTAGAAGCGGGCAGAACTTCGAATAAACTTTCGCCTCGTAATAGAGCAACTTTCGGCTGGATTTCTTTTTCGGCGGGCAAAACTTAGTTTCGTACGTTGATGGATTGGAGACTTTAACAGACGTGATAGAAACATTGGCGTGATAGATTGACGCGTTGGTAGGTGGTATTAGTGCTTCTTAACTGTAACTGGTACGAGAGACGCGGAGAAAAATTGCCGCAGTTAGTTCGAAGATATTCATTCCGTTAAGCGGACGTGTTTGTCATTCGAAGTGATTTTCACGGCAAGTGCATGGCAACTGTATATAGCGTCCTGATTCCAGCTGGTTTATCGTATCGTTAGAATCCTCAACTTTGTTGTAAGAAAATCATATTCGTTTTATAAATTTGACGCCCTATCGAATTTCTTTTCAATTCCACCTCGAAATGGAGAAGAATATGTAAATGTCGAATACGATACGACCAACAAGAATGAAGAAATTGGTACGAAGATTTGATCGACTTATTAATCGACTAGAGATATATATTTCTATTAAATATCCTGTAGCTTGTATATACATTTTCAAATTGCTTTCAAGTCACGATGAAACTTCCGATTGCTTCACATAGCACGAACGATATATCCGTCAAAATTTTCTATGGCGAGTGTTTGAATATTTTTAGGAACAACCGTATACGATATTTTGCTACGACGAAATAAATTGTTTCTCTATTTGTAGAAGGAAAATCGAACAAACGATTAAACACCAAAGGACACATTGTATGTCGGCGGATCGGCGGAATGCAAATTCCCTAGGAACACTGATAAAACATAATGCAATTGTATAGAGGGCGGTGTGCAAGCCGAAATCAACGTAAATTGTTTGAGGATATCAACGCACCAATTGTAGCTGGTTCGTGGCTCGTGATCGATCCGCGGTATTGACTATTGGCGCAACTGGTAACTAGCCAATCTGCTACGTTGGTCAGACATCTGATTACGAACAGTAATTAGCGGTGGATCGGTATACCTGTGTTGACTGTCACTGTACGAGTAAACTTTGTTCCCTCTCCCACCCCCCTCCCCCCGTAACGCATAAATACGAACGACGCGATCGAACTTTAGAAACGCGAAGCTTTCGTTCCCCTTTCTACGTATAGGGTGGACTGAAAATCCTGCTGCAAGCCGTGAAGTGATTATTCATGAAAAAGTAAGTGAAATGCGTAGAACAAGAATTTTCGATACGAGGCTCCGTTTTCGAGAAAATCGACGATGAAGTTTGGTCGGGTGTGTGTGCACTTGAAACGTAAGAGCGCCAACCGCACCAAACTTGATAGTTGATTTTCTCGAGAACGAAGCGTCGTATCGAAAATTGTCGTTCTACGTTTTCGATCTGTTTTTGCGCGGAGAATCGCCATCCTTCGGCTTGTACCACGATTTTCAGTGCACCCAGTACATCGCCGACGAGCGCGAACGTACTTAACGCAGCGAAATTCCAACATGGAAATGGTGTGTTTTAAACATTCGTGCGTACGAGCTATCGTAAAGATGAGAGCGATTTGCCGACTACGTGGAAACGCTCTCGTCAATTTATTCGTTTCACGTCCGCCCGCTATCCACGTATTTTACGGCTCTAACCTATAATATAATTCAAGTCATTTCTCTTAATTGGAGGTTAAGCGACATCGACGTGGCCAAAGGGTTCCAGTTTCCCGCGAATTCTTCGTTGTATCTTTCCACGTTGCCAGCTGGAATGAATTGACTTTTTTACGAGCCTAAAGCCGTTTACGTTCGAATCCGATTGGAATTTACATTTTCGATCTCTCGAAGGCTTATCGTAAAACGACCTTGATACACGAAAATGATTTCGGCGGTGCTCTTCGAGAAAAGTAGCTTCTCTCGTCTGAAGGGAATACCTGACTTGTTATCGATAAGTTGTTAACGGACATTTATGCAATTTCACGTATTTATAAATTAATAGAGTAACAGTACCTAACATTTACCAAATATTACAATATGTGATAAACTTTGCATATTTTATATATTTGCTCGTATTATGCGCGTTCCGTGAGTCTTTGAACTTAGAAAATTTTCATAGACGCGTAAAGGTTTACGAAAGTCGAAGGTCCCTCGTTGGGAGAACAGAATTTCTCTTTCGGATTTTCGCCAATTTTTCGCGCGACAGCGTCCAATTGGCGCGCATGTGCGTTACGTCATCGTTAATGTGGCGGCAGATTTTTTAACCCATTTTCTCTCTGCTTTCCCGTTTCCCTCGGCAACGTTGTGCCAACTGGAATTGAGAAATAACGATCTCGACGGTTGTATGCAAATATCGGAAAATAAAGTGCATTTCGTACTCGTAACCGGTTCCAAGCGCCAAGCTTATATGGAACGGCGGAAACATTATCGTATCGCGATTTTTCTCCATCGAGAAAAATACGCGATAGTTTGCAACGGCGATATTAATAATAAACGTTATTGAATGTAAAATGAACGATATAGTTCACGAGCGAAATAGATTGTTATCGGTTATTCAGACTACGATGAATATTATGAATTTCAGGGAATTTTAAGCTCTTTATCTTTTTCGCCTATCGCTAGAAGACAGTACGCGCATACGCAATGAAGCCAATTATACGCACATTTTAAAACGCTTAACCTGCTAACGAACGGGTAGAACGAGTTAATTTGTGTTATTTCGCTTGTTAAATACCGCGAAATTGATAATTTGTTTATCCAACGATTGGCTGTTTTTAATAGCCCATTACGTTTCTACTGTGTATACATTACACGTATTCTACGTATCATATTATTAATAAATCTTATTAATTCATTCGTCGAATCGCTCATTATTCCTCGAACAATAATTTATATCGTTACTTTTACGTTAAAAAGAATATTCTTTATTTCCAGTCTCACCACTAAGAAACGGACTTGGTTTGCGAGATTCTATTCGAACAAATAATTTCCATTCGCTCGAATCTCTCGTTTTCATACTTTTAAATCATCCAAATATCTCGTAGTGCAGTGCGAAAAGAAATTTTTAATCAAGAAAACAATCTTCTAGCTATCGCGTCAAACTCGTGTCGCAGCTGTGAAAATCGTTCCCTAACGAAATTTTAACGCGCTAATTACCTGCGAAACGCGCTGCTCCGCTGCAACATCAGCTCCTCTCGGTGCCGATGTTTTAATCGAACTCGACAACAAAGGCAGCTCGTAATTACCGCGTTATTAGAGTCGGATATAAATCCACGTTGCGTTAATAGGTACATGGAGCTGGAGTTGCATCCCAGGGTGCACTCACGTCAGCCAGCCTCTCCTCAATGAAATTCTATTAAAACGAAGCCAGATTCCGCGGTCAGATTAATCTCGCTGTCAGTCTTATCGCGTTTACCTCTCACTAGACTTGATTCTTCCTTAGTCACGTTCGCGTATCGCCTGCTGATTGAGACAGCCGTTCGACAAAATTGTTAATAACATAATATGAAATCGGGGAAACAAAGATGATTTTCTCATACTCTTCGAAATTATACTCGACAAGGTCTCTGACGCTCAGCCTATTAGCCTTCCTCTGTAGATTTCACTTACTTTCGTTTCTAAAGATCGCTCTGACTTATTTTCTCAAGTCAGAATTCTGCCAATGAATATTTAGAAGAAATCAGCTTCTTTGTTCGTCTTCTTTAATTCTCTATCGACCCTGTTAATTTTCCCTACGAGCACAACCAGCGAGCATGGTAATCAATGATCCATTAATAAACCTAAATATCAGACAGACTCAATGTAAGACTTATCGTATGTCTCAAACCACTGTTCGTGCTTTCTCTAGTAAATGTAATATGTTCGCATATTTAAATGCGCGGTAATTTTCTGCATAAATTTTCAGATTTCAGATTTCACGAAAATAATCAGAGACGGTGGTGTCTGGTACGTGTCAACGATATCTTAAAACGGTCTTACGTACAACACACGCGATATACGCGCGAAACTTTTCCACGGTAACCGTTAAAATACTTTCGCGAGCCGCTATAGTTGCAAGTAGGATATATTTTGTTTAATCGCTTTATTAAAACTTAAGCAATTTCAACCGTACGAAAACCAGTTATACTTGTAACTCGCACAGTGTGGAAAAAATCGACTCGTACCGTTGCGCGTGTAATTCATTTACGATAACCGATTGCCATAATCGTTCCACGCAACGTTACCGATCGAAGGTCACTAAATAAAGTTGCCAGGTTCATAGGAGGGTTTCAATTAAATTTTAACTGGTCGCATCGGCGAATTTGCAGATTTCGCGGCCAGATTACATATCGCCGGCTTGCCTTATCGCGATTGCAGAGGGGGGTACTTTACTGGAGCACGATAATCTATAAGCATTTATCGATTAAACGTTCCCTTGGTCCAACGCGCGCTAAAATAGAGTGTTGCGAGCGGAACAAGCCGGCAGCGATGCAAATAGCCTATGCGGAATGCAATATGCAACAGCACGATCGTTTTCGTTCGGTGTCATTATCGGAAATTAAGCGTCTCATTTTCATTCGAATATTCCAATGCTTCGTCATCCGGTGGCCGATTAATTTGCATCCTGTTTTTTCGCTCGAATGACCACCACGTAGGTTGTATTATAACGTTAGACTAAAATCGGTGTTTCATGATTATTAAAGTGGCTGGTAATTATGCCTGATGTATCGGCTATTTATTTAATCGACGTATAATTATAATAAAATGTAAATGTATGTAGATATTGGACCTTCCATATGGATGAATTATATCAATATCACACAAAATTACAATTTCTCTGAAATCATTCGTATTACCGGCAACAGTTGAGAAACACTTCTTCATTATCATTTAAGAACTTCTAGCTTATTCTCCAATGTATATCAATTGCTGAAATTCTTTTATCGTTTAAAAGGTGCTGGTGTATCGTCGAACAGATAAAAGTAGAAAATTTCACGCTGAATCTAAATCGAACGTATTAAAATGGATCGTAGAACATGAAACACCGTAAATTTCCTTTAAGAACTTTCTTGATATAGTATACACGGTGTTTAATTTTAATCTATAAATGAGAATTGTTAAAGTATCTGCTATATATGGAAAATATTGCGACAGAGATTGAATGGTTTCGAGAGCGAGATAATCTGGTGTAATTAATTTTTCTGCAGATGGACAAGTAGAGATTGTACGAGGGTGACGTACGTCTCTTGATATTCTGTATAAAAAATTATTTACCAGATATTTCAACTTTTATCTCGTGAAACAGCGCCATACGAAATACAGGGCAAACACGTAGTTTAATTAACGCAAACGTGCATTAAAAATTATATCACCTCATTTAAGAAAACGTACGTTACCTTCGTGCTATCTCTGTGCGTCCATTCACGGGTAAAATAGTTACACCAGATCGTAATCACCTGGAAGCCACCTCGACCTCTTGTCCGAGCCATTTTTTTCTATATAACGGACAGTTCACGAGTAATTCGCACCTATAAATAAAAATCGGACAGCCCGTAGAAAATTGCAATTTCCTTCAATTATTCGCTTGCCACGAGACAATCGAAAGTCTTCTCGAATGTAAAGTGAAAAATCTGTCACTGTCCGGAAACTTTGGCGCATAGCTTCACGTACTCGTACGCATCCTCGGTGATCGCGAAGAGAAGGAAACTGGAACTCGTTACTCTGACATTCGCGATTACGCAACGTTCCAAATGGCCACTAGAAATGTTCAGCTTGCCAGTGCCAAATCACCGTGGCAATTTGAATTTGCCACAATGTTTATTCCGCGCTATCCCACCGCGTCGCGTTCCACTAACAGCGTGGAATTAATGCGAGATAGCCGTGGCGCGTATGAAATAACGCGTATTAAATAACCCCGGACAAACTGAACACCGGCGACAGATCGTTAACCCGCGGGGCCAAGAGCGGTCGAATAATTTCCGTGGCCTCTTATAATTGGCCGGGACACCGCTGCCGGACGCTTTAACAGCGCTTTATTTTAACCCGCTGCTCCTCCCATTCATTCCCTCCGGATAAATTAATAATTAATAGATAAACACCGGTGAACGCCGATTATATCCTGCAACCGCGGACCGGTTCGACCTGCTAATGTAACAGGCTGCCGATAATTTAAGCGGTCGCCGCGAGAGATCACCGGTCACGTTCTTCCTTTACCCATTTTATACCCGTGGATGAGCAGCACCGCGGATTCTTACGCGAATCTAAAATTTTCACCGCGCCAGTTTGAGAAATCGAACCTGAGCGGAGATTTCGTTCGCTCTTTGCGCGTTACGACCAAGTACTTTGAGAATCTCGCGTATCTTCCCACGTTGCGCGCGTCTTCTCTACATCTTCGCACGTTTACGACGGAAATCTGCGATCTATCGACGAGCGTTCGAGGTTAAACTCCCAGTTACAGTCGCGAGAATCGAAGAAACCCAAGAGTCGAAGGAGAGTTCTTTGAATTCCGAAGACGAGAACTTAAAGTTGGCGCAACGACTGTCGTTTTCGACGACGAGGCAAGTTTAAGGACGACACAGTTTAAGGGATAGCTCGTTTTTGTGGTCGTTACGTTCGGATCCCGGAGGCTGAGAGAAAATTTTTGAGTCGCGCGTTCCAGAGACTTCGAACGTGGCTCGACGAAGAAGGAAGCGAAAAGTCAGAAAATTAGGAGAGCAAGGGGAACTTGAAAAACTGGATCATTAGCGAAATTAGACCGGAAGAGGATTGGCAATGAGAGAAACGGGGCTCTGGTGTATTGGGAATGCACCGCGAGCGTGCGGTGCAGCAACAACCGACGACAATCGTTAGGCATTCGAGCGAACCGCACGTGACCGAATCGGGAATTCCGTGGATGGAGTTGGCCGGCGCTCGCTTACGCGATTATTTCGGGGCACGTACGGCCATTGGACTTTTAGCTACGGCTTGGAAACGTCGAAGAATGTTTTGAAGGCGAAGGGTGGCGGGAAAACACGATCGTTCGGGATCGTTATGGGCCTAACGTCTGTTCGAAAAGACGACTTTCTCGAAACGCGACGTGGGCGAATTCAACGTGACGGTCGTTGCGAATTCCACGTAAATAACTTTGCTCTTCGTTGGTGTAAACGACCAGGTTACTCGAGAAGTTACACCGGTTTAAACGCGATCGTGCGAATCACGCGATGGTTTGATCATCGTTCGAGCAGCTCTTCGGATTACGGCCATTTCTCGAGACGTTTCCTTCTTCCGATTATCGCGATTTCACGGCCTACGAGCTTTACCATACGTGCGTCTAAATTCCAACCAACGTTGGATGGAAAATGAATTAAACGAAGTGCGCGTTTTTCGAGAAAAATTCTATTTCGATTTGATATCTTCCAAACCACGGAAGACCACATTTTTGAAGATATTCGAGTCTTTTACTTTCGAACATTTCGGACAATTTTCGTCGATTTTCGTCCTGATCCTTTTGAAGAAATTCTCTTCTTTTAATGTATCTTCCGTGCCTTCGATAATAGCGATAACTTCGATGCCTAGCGCATTGCGAAGTCGCGCTAGTTTAGCAACAGAATTGACGCTGTAAAATTACGAAGAATTATCGAAATTGAAATTTTCGACGCGTAAAACATACTATAGATATTTCTTCCATTATCGATACAACGTCGGATCGGGCTAAGCTACAAATGTAATCTTTCTCTGTATTTTGAGACGCTTCTACCTCCGTTTTTATCTACTTTCTTTACTTTACTTTATCCACTTGCAATATGCATTTAACAAGATATTGTAACACATAGGTGTAATTACTTTCAAGATAATGCAATTACTTTGAATGCACCAACGTAACGAGAAAATTCGATATGCGGAGAAAGCGGCTGCAAAATCATTTATCTAAAGTTTCATCGTTTCTCGTTGCAAGTAAAAGATCCGTCTTCTCTGATGTCATTTTAGCCTACGTGAAAAGCGAACTTGACGCGCTATCGATTTTACAGGCTTCTCGTAGATATCGCGGTTCTGTAAACGAAAGAAACTTTCGACTCTGAATACTGAAACTTGCGGAACACGATTTTAGCAGATACTCCGCAGCAACTCCTCGATTGTACTTTGCAACGGCAAAGGAACGTTCCTCGTTCACCGACCACTTAGAATTGCATTTTTAAAGCAAACTACAAGCTTCCATTTTCGCTGTAAAAGCTTGCCAACGCTCGGTAGAAGCATCCCAGGTCTAATTTCTAGTACCTAATACCCTGCTCCACCAGCTTCTTAACCACTAAACGTCCTTCATCTCCGTCGTTCTACGCTGTACGCATCCGTTGGTCCACCGATTGTGCTCGCCTCTCGCTCAAAAACGTTACGACCACCTGCAACCCTCAAAGAGAATATTCCCCTCTTGCTCCTTGATATACAGCCGGGGCAGGACCCGGTGAAAAAGGAATAAATTACAAATTACGTACAAGATCGTCCCTCAGCCACCATCCGCGGGCTAATAAACGAGGAATTCAAGCGGCGTCGCGCGAATATTAATTACCAAAATTGTGGACGGCGCGTTAATCCACTACCCTGTCCTGGCTGTTTCGCCGTGGCGAACGGAAGTCCGTCGTCGTCTTAAGTTAATATCGCGGCCTCGGGCCGTGTCGGAAATTGCGGCTGAAGTTGGCCAGAGGAGAGCAATGATTAAAGTCTCGCGATGCCACCCTCTTCTGCAGCCGTAGTCTTCGAGAAGGTTACCGGCAGACGAATCAATTAGTCTGACCGACGAGCTGACCGGCTAATTGCAGGGTCAGGGAGCTGGAAAAATGCCGAGGAACTAAGGTCGCCGTGCCTTCGACCGGGGAAAGGAAGTTGCTCGGAGAAAGGCGGGACGTTTTTCTGACGGACTCTGGCAACCGGGGAATTTTAATATCACTTCGGCCGAGACAAAGACGTTTCTTATACAGGCTGATGACAGTATGAGTTGTATATATACACGCTACTATAAGGAAAAATTAAATTATACATACGTTTAAGTGTCAGTATTAGATATAAGATGAAACGTGCTTGTAGATAAGCAAAAATCTTAAAAAAAAATATATATAATATAGCTTTTATTTATTCTTCGGCCTCACAGCGCAGGAAAAGGATTTGGCTTACGAGTTTCTGACTCTCACTGGTTCTCGTAATTTATTTAGAGCATACGTTGGAAGATTTTTGCTTATCCACACGCACGTTTCAAACATACGTGTCTCATCTTATGTCTAATACTGACACTTAAACGTATGTATAATTTAATTTTTCCTTGGCCTATATAATACACACTATCCTATCTAATCTTTTTTCCTACTATAATAATAATAATTTTCCTACTATTTCCTTACTATTCTCTAATCTATTACTATTTTTACTATTTAATCTATTTAGTGTATATTGTAAATTGCCACTGATCTTTTTCTAAGCCTGTTGCGTTAGACACTCGATTTTCTCGTCTTTCTATTAGAAAATATATTGTACTTGAGGAAGAAATGAAATCGTTGTTGATATAGCGATATTTCCTTTCGATCTTCTGGGGATGTTTTGAGGAAAATGTCTGCGAATCTTCGTGTTTTTAAGTAATTTCTCCTATTTTCCTGTCGTTTTCGAACCTGCGAAATTTTTGTCTTCTTGTTCGTTGAAACGTAATTCAAATGTACAAACAAATGTACAAAGACGCAATGTTGGTAAAGAAATCATAAACAATGACAATAAATAAACAGAGTAGAGAATGGTTTCCTTAATCTTTACTCTTAAGTCAAAGATAATTGATAATTGCGTAACTAACAGGAATCGTTAGCCAGCATGGGCCACCACCGTCTAAGGTTAACATACGGTTAACGCACAGTTTAATTCGCGGAAGCCAGACGCACATAAATTCCAATCTGTAACAGCATTGTTAAAAAAGGAAAAGAAGCAATCCTTTGATCCTGTTTATTCGTCCACTCAATCTTCGTTACCATTACTATTGTTTCGATCACTGTTCCCTAGAATCAATTAGCATAGAATGAAAGGAACACAAAGGAAACGTCATTCGGGTTCGTTTAACGCCACTCGAGACGATCATCTTCCGAAAATATAAATAATTCGAACGTTTCAAATAGCCGATCGCTGTCATCGATCACGATGCTCCCTATTTCCTTCTCCATCGACTCCTAACGCTATAGAAGAAGATTACCTTCGTAAAATAAAAATATTTCCAGCAGTCTGAACACTCAATCGATGCCGTTTCCTCTTGCAATCTACAAAGTGCTGTGCCCTACATTTCTTTTACCATTTCCTTTTACATTTCCTTTTACCAATTTCTAACGCCATTAAGAAAGCCACTATCTCCGTGACGTAAAAGCAATTCCAATAATTCGAATGTTCAATTAATCGTATCGCCTGCTGTTTCACTTCGCCACGTTTGCTCTCCCATAAAATTCGATATAGATATTAATTAAAAATCAATCTCGCGATATCGCCAGGTGTTTTAACGTCTCGTCGGTGACCAGAGACCAAAGGCAATTAGTCGAACGTTCGACTAATTAGACAGTCGAAACGAGGAACCTGCAGCCTCTCGCGGTTATCGTTGGCAAATCGTTTCGAGGTGTTTTTCACGGTCCTCGATCGGCTACAATTAATTCCACGTGATTAATTACGACCGGCACGCAATACGATTGAAAGATTCGCGTCGAAAGATTAAGAATCGTCGAATCCTGTCTTGTCTTGGCATTCCTCGTGCCTCTGAACGACACACGATAATTTATTCGGTGCCATTAGCCTCGCCTCTTAGCGACGGCGGTTCGTAAATGAGCTTTCACGTTAAAATAGCTCTTGTCTTTGCCCCGCTTTTTGCCTTTTATACGAGCGCGCTGGTCCCGGCGAATCCTTTTGCCCACCCTTTGTGCAAAATGCGCGTTATTAATTTTGATGCAGAGGAAGAAAGGTCGGAACGATGTAGGACGAGGATTACATCTGCCAGATTTTTCACAACGATTGATGCATTTAAGAGAAAAGGTTTATCGTTATTAAGAGCAGCGATTTCACACTGGCGATTTTCTTTCTTTCTCGAGTTGCTATTTAGTAGCTATTACGTTCAAACAATATTATTATCAACGTATTAGCTGCTAATTTAGCTGTCAGTCTCGAAAACGGTTTCAACCGTCTTTCAGTTCAGTAGAATTTTCTTACAGTATCATTTTTCAAATCTTATCACTAATTTACAGATTAGTGCGAACGAACGTAAGATTCGTTTTGTTACTCGAAACGATAACATTGGGAATGAAATCTGAATGAATATTAAAATATTATATATTTTCGATCGATGAATAATTATGTATACTTGAGATTATGTTTTCTGGTGGATTGCGCGACTGGAAAATGCAGCGCATAGCATCGAACGCAATATCGCGAAGAGGCAACGGAGTAGGCAGGCAGTAGCAGGGCTTCTTAAAATTAATCTAATCAGACGTGGCGGGGCGCGCCTAAGTGGATTCGTACATTAACAGAGAGAGAGAGAGAGCGTTTAGCGAACGTGGCCGAGGCAGTTTCCAACCTCTAGACTTTAGATTTACCTAGCCCTTCTATTACAGCCGTTCATTCACTTACCGAATAATTCATAATTAGCTACTACGTGTTTGCCAAAAAATGATCTCCACTCTTTGCCGTACGGTGGTGAAATTTTCCCACCACTTACCAAGTGTTGGATTTAATTCTATGAGTTTTCTCAATCTTCTATCTTCGATAAATATTTTTATCTCTCTACGAATCGTTTTATAGAAGCTGAGAATTTTCTTCCTCAATTTCCTAAGGGTTTTTTCTGAAACAAATACTTTTATCGTCTTACAAATCATCTTATATTGGGTTGGCAACTAAATGATCGCGGATTTTATCAGTACCGCCTAATGACAAAATCCGCAATCACTTGGTTTCCAACCCAATATATCCTTTTAAAACTGAGAATTTTCTCACTCAAATGTAGAAGCTTCTATTCAGTGAATTATCGCTCATGGGGACGAATAATTGTTTCATCAACATAAACGGAGGTTCCGAGCTGCAAAAATATTTTTAACAATTATTCGTCGAATCGTTTCTTCCAACGTTCGTCGATTTACCTCAGGATACCGCACTTGATTGTTCTTCTCGTTCTACGCTTGTCAATATATCCGATCGTTAAAATCGTACGCTTGGAAGAACGTGAAATTCAAAGGCTTTCTCTTCTAATTCAAATGTACTAAATTATTCCAATGAAGTATTGTGCGTAAAAGAACGAAATTATTCGAAGCCTATCAAAAACCGTGTTAAATTGTATTCGTTTAACGTATCGAGGCTTGCGCCTGCTACAGTTTTTTCGTACACGCGCCACACATCGTAACTGTTATCAGACAAATTTGAAAAGTCACGATAGTAGAGTTCATGTCCGTAATTTAAATATTTTAATTACAAATAACCATTATACGAACGATTGAAATTGTTTTGATGGGAATTTTGTTCGGTTGCATGGGAGTTTTGCTTCGGTTGCAAATAGCCATTATCGACGACAACAAATTTTTCCTGTTATATTCGACCATTGGCCGAGGACAGGATGGACTCGAGTGGCGTTTTAAATGGGATTCCGTGTCTCGTGTTCTAAAATACCGAACTCGAAAAAACTCAATGATTTGTAACGTCGCGTCGCGACGATTGTAATTATGTTAAATCCATACCCTTTGATGTGGTCCGTTTGAACGTGGTTTGAACGCGATACGTTTATTCAAACGAAACTTTAGCTAGTGGTCGATTGAATAAACTTTGTCGAACTCGCCTATCTCGCCACGTGAAATTATGCCACGCTATTATACGAACAGAAAATCGTAAGTACATGGTAAACGCACGAAGTATTTGTCGCGCGACAGTTTCGAGTAACCGGAATTCAACTGTATATTAAATGCAAATTACAGACGTTATTACACAAAATAGTAATTAAATTGATAATTCGACTAAAACCATGCTTTAAAATAATCTTACGGTGGAAAGTAAAACGGAGTTGTGTGAAAGCAGATTTGTGTATTTAATAATTAATTGTTTGTTAAATTAAAATGGTATATAGAATTGGAATTAAATTGAGAATTAAAATTTCTCTTAAGAGAAAAGTAAGAGTATTTGTTTATTGTTCATTTTTAATAATTCATTTTTATATTTCATTTTTAATAATTATACTATTAATTTAAAACAATCCTACTGTTAATTTATGGCAATTACGAGAATAATTTTTAACAATATAACATTAATATAAACTAATTCTACTATTAATTTAGAGCAATGCTATCGTTAATTTACAATAGTTACACGATTAATTTGTAACAATATACCATTAATTTAAAATAATTATACTCTCAATTCTCAAGAATTGTACAATTAATCTGAAGCGATTCTACTATTAAGACAATTCTTCCGTTAATTTATAACAAATTCTACTGTTAAATCATAACAGTTACACCATTAATTTATAACAATACCTCGTTAATTTAAGATAATTATTCTCTTTACTTATAACAATTACGCCGTTGACCGATAACAATTCTACTATTCATTTAAAACAATACCAACAATTCGTAACAATTAAGTTAATAATTTATCTTGCTAATCTTTATACGTAGCAGACACGTAGAAAGAATCATACTAAAATCAGCGACGCTACCACAGCATTCTCGATATCTTTCGTAACGAATTAATAAATCCCAATACTCGCCACTTCTTTATATTATCAAATAATTGTACATCTTCCGCTCTCGATAACGCAAATAACGATTACTCGCCAATCAAATACAACAGAATCACGTTTAAAAACCTTTTACGTAATCTACCCAATTCATTCTGCTCGATCATGCTGCAATTTCCGCTCCCCAATTATGACCCAACCGACACGTATAACGTACGATAGATATTTTATCGATAAATAGAATTAATTTCTGATATACGTATAATGGGACCCGAGCGTAGTCACCTCCCCGTGGTGGGTCCCGGTAATTGCTATCGTTTTCCAAATATTCATGTTCGAAATACCACTGCAAATATTAGAAAATTAATATAACATTGATTTTGCTACTACGTATAATGCATACACATCCATTAAATACATACGTTATACCATTTGCAAACTGATACGCATATTAACGTCTCATCATCGGTATCGCTACATCGTAAAACGATATGAAGCTAAAAACTACGCTAATACAGTCCAGTCTAGACTATGCAAAATTCTCTTGAGAATTTTTTTTTGGTAATCCAAACTGGACCGACAATTCGTCGTGGGACGCCGTGGCATATCGCAAGGCCATCGTGGGATGCCTGCGTCTTAATTTTGATCAATCGTAAATTAGATATGCGTAGGTAGTAATCTGCGATTTATCGCGTAATCTCTGCGGTGATTTATGTAATCGTCGTACGCCAGATAGATGCGGCGTGCCGTATGCTTTGCTTTGAAATTTGTAAGGATCCAGGTAATTGTTTTGCGGGAGATGGAAGATGGTGCTTAGCGTATGCTTACTTGGAAGTTTTAGGTTTAAGCGTTAGTTTTAATTGGCAACTTAGAAAGCCAACGTGGGATGCGCGCGTCTTAGCTTTAATCGATCGTAAGATAAAGAGAGACATATACATAGTAAATTATTATCATCCGCCGTGGGACGTCGTGGGATACCGTGAGATAGCGCGGGGATATCGAGGGATGTGTACGTTTGAGTTAAAGTCTTTGATACGAAAGGTTGCCACTAGGGCTACGATATAATGTACTTTAGTTTAAGTAGCTTTCAGTGCTAAAATTGAGATTAAGTTAATCGTAAGCCTCGTCAGTGGACGGCGAGGGATACAGAGAGATTACTTATTCTTCGTTTTATGACTCGTTGTTGGTTTTACGCTTTAGCTTTAAGCCTCGATTTCAAGTCTAATTTTTACGCCTTAATTTTACATCTTAATTTTAAGATTTAGCTTTAAGTTTCAGTTCTAAGTTGCGCCGTTACTTTTTAGACCTACTTTTAGGTCTTAGCATCGAGCTGCGTCGTTAGTTTTAAACATTGTTATCAAGTTTTAATCTTAAGTCGCGTCGTTCGTTTTATGTCTTAGTTTTAGTCTAATTGCGAAGAAAATACAAACACGAAAATATCGTAGGGAAGATGGAAAGTCAGATTTTTATGTTTCAAATGTATGAAATTATAATTTTCTTTGAAACTAATCAAACGAATCATTTTGTTACTTTGTCATGTATTTTCGTACCGTCTTTTTGCTTAATAAAACGCGTCAATTTTATAATTCATTATTCCATGGTACATACGAATACTAATTAGCAGCGATGTTAACAACGATCGTAATCAGGAAAAATTCTCGTCGTCGATGATGATTATCGTCAAGCAAAATAAAATTCGAGCTATCGGTAACGATTGCTGTTAACCAAAAAATATTCCCATCATTTACATCGGTTACTGGTAACCAAAATTAGATTTTCGTCATGGACAATCGGTTACTGATAGGCAAAAAATATGGCAATCATTCATAAGGTTATTCACAAGCAGAATATTTTAGAAATTTCATTTTTTGAGAAATATCTTCAAATTCTATCGACTGAACTGACTTCCATTTAAATAGAAATTAATTTCTCTTTCAATGGTCTTTTTTGTGTCTTTGTTTATCTATTTCTTGAAGTTAAATCTCAATTCTCCATCCATCCAAATTGACCTATAATCTTCATTTATTGTACAAGTTGTTGTATATCTTCTATATATCAGTCTTTGGTATTTCGTATTTTCTATATTTCTGTTCGCTTTTTTTGTTGCTTTCTCTGTTCGTTCACGTAGAAAGCTCTCAATTTTATGCTTCTTTTTGCGAAGTTTGTCACTCCCCATATTCGTTTCTCCTTCGTCATTGTTGCTATTTCTGTCCATTTCTTGCTTTTCAGTGCGATTGGTCTAACTGCTATATACATATATATTGTGTATTCGCTTAGTATGTTTCCATTCTCTATTTCCTCGCTGTGGCGTAGTTCGACGAGGTCAGTTCTCTATTTTATATTCCAGTCATCGTGTTATCGTCATTGTCCAACCTAGTTTCCCAGCTAATCTTACCTGCGCGATAATTCTTTTTATCGACAGTGGAATATTAAGGTCAGGTAGTTCGTCGCTTCTATTCCTGTTACATTCTACATTCTTTTTGTACGCGCAGTTCGTTGCTCAGTCTGCTTGTCCTGTTCCATAGATTTCTCTGTCATCGTTCGTTGTCCGCCTTCTATTTCCTCGTACAGAGCCACGCGTAAAGGCACGAAAAGTTAGAAGCGATAAAATTTGGGAAAAAATCCGCCCGAAACATTCGACAGGTTCGATCGGTAAATATAGCATACGACGCAAGCATAAAACGGTGGTTGAAATGGCTGCGATCAGGAAAAATATTACGAAACGTATAGGCGAGGAAAATACATGCGACGTCGCGTCACGTATCAAAAAATTGATTCTCGGGGCAAATAAATAGAAGCGCGACAGCGGCGGGCGTTCGCCAGACGGAAAAAGACGGCACGAGATGGTCAGAGTCTTTATAGCCGGCGCCAATTTTCCTAAGAAAGCGAGCAAATAGTAAATGGTAAATGGTCGACACGTGGGCGTTGACTCGTGCAACACGAACGTGCCACGTAACGACAGAATCGCGACGCCCACCAGATGCTTCGATCCAGACTGTCCTCTGTTCTTTGAAACCTGCACAGCCACTGCGCTGCTTCGCAGGTACCTCGCATCCGTCAACTCTGGCTTTTTCTCATCTCCACGGAACCACGAAATTCATAGGTTTTATATTTCTACGCGATAAATTGAATTCGTAGCAGCAGATTCTCATTTCGTTACTCGCAGTCTCCAGTTCGAGTCGTTTCCATCTTTGGATGGAAGAAGCCGATGCGACGATCGTCTACCAACAGATCGACCGATCCTTCGTTTTCGAATCTTCTGACTTCGAATTTGCATTGGAAAGGCATCGAAGAAGGCTTGAAATATCTTTAATTGGACAGCACTCGGCTTCTGAGATATTCGCGTTGTCTAAGATAAAAATTTGCCTATACGTACACGTACACAGCAAATGGAAATTCCTCTGGCACTGGAAAAACATTCTGCCTCGTGCGATGGCCTAATATAAAATTCCTCTATACTCTAAATTCATCGTGAAAATTCCTCCATCTGTCCTATCCTACATTCCTCTGCGACATTATTATGCCATCAAGCGACCGTTATCGCTGAAAACGAACGAAATTCGAATGTTTCGACCAGAGGTTGATCGTTATTGGAACAACAGACGTCGAACGAGATTTCTCCTTGAATCCTCTGGAGAAAAATACAAATTTAGCAGAAAAATTACTCGTTCAAATTACGAGCATCAAAAAAAAAAAAAAAAATAGAAAAAGAATTTTCCACGAGCTCGATTAATCTTGCAGAAAAAAATCTGCCAATCTTACGAAATAGTAGTTGATACTCGATATGTGATCGTGATAAACGTCCAAACAGCCGGTCATCAACGCGTCGTTCAGCGAAACGATTAACCACGACACGTAACACGTGCCTTTCGAAGCAAACGAAAACCCGGCTCAGTTCCTCCATAACGATCATTCAAATTGATTTAAACAGTTTGAACAGACTGTGTCTCAACCACCTTCTCCAGACGTAGGACGTATCAGCGGAGTCGATCTGGTCGACAGACCCTGGATAACTTTCCGTCTGGTCGGTAATAATCGCCGGTAGCGTGAGTCTATTTCCATAGTAATTTCTCGTCAGCGAATAACCGTGTGCTGTGGCGTGTGTACGTGCAATGTGCACTTGCTCGGTGAATTTCGCGCACAAATTATATTTTAGATGATTCCGGGCGAAGGGCAAAGAAACGAAGAAAATGCTTATATCGTGGAAATTGAACTCGATTTAATTGGTAATTCTTACTGGAAATAAATATTTGCAAGTTGTTCGATATTCATAGCGCGTCGCGTCGCAGAATATTTCTAGATTCCAGAGAGATTTAGAGAAAAAAGAATGGAAACAAAAATTCGTATTGTTAACTCGTATCTCTCTACAATTTCTATCTCGTGGATTTCGAATTTTATCGGGTCGTTTATCGGCCATGTATCCAGAAAAAGTACGATTTCAGAGAAAACGAGTCCGAACGTTTCGAACTCTCAGAGAGCTTCGACTCTCGTGACGCAACAGCGATGCGACTTAGGCGGTGAATTTTTCAAGCTCGTTCGTGGCACTGATAGCTGTAGAAAGTACGAGGAAACCACTGTGTTCCTTTCGTGTCGATAACTAACAAAGAGCTACAAATTTTCAATTAAGTATCAAACGTAAGAAATTGACTTTCTTAGATTCTATATCGCAGAAAAATACGGAAATATAATTTTTATCATTAATTTCTATTTGCCTAATCTTCGCATCTTTTCGATCGACTTACGATTTGCGTAATATACGAGCAACAGATTCCGAATAAATTTGACCCGTTCAACGCGTATCGTACGTACTCGCTTTTGACTTGTGCTGCATATCCTGCAAGTTTACACGCCAACCGTATGACAGAATCTGGTCTCTGTGTAAGCAGAAAACACGTATTTCCTTCGTTACAGTATACATACACACATATATCTTCCTCGCTCCATTACTTCGCGAGTCAGGTGAACGGGCTTGCAGCAGCCAGGCTCCTGTGGATTAATTGGTCCGTGAACGCTACCAAATGCAGTCGGTTCGCGAGAGCTGGCCGTTTTAGGACAGTCGTCTGAAACGAGGCGCCTCTACGATAGATATCTCGCGAGCTTTTCACCTGTGTAACATTATACATACGGGTGTACAACACGTGGGTCGTTGCGCTTGTTACGCCGCTCGGTGCATTTGTGGTCGTTTTGATGCCGGCCTCGGAGAAATCGGTTCTATTTGCGGTTTTCAGATAGAAACTGTACGCAATAACGGCGCGCATGTGTTTCCTTGCAGTCACTTTAATCGCGCGGCTTGAATTTCATTTGTAGATTCTTCGAATTTTATCCCAAGATACTTGGAATTTCATTCGAAGATCCTGCAATTTCATTCGAAGCTCCTCCGAATCGGGTATTTTGCATTTTCACGTATATCATCGGTTTTATGTTATATTCTTTGATACATATTATAACATTCGTCTTATCGAACGATTGTTTTACGCTACAATAATGATCCTTTGCCTGTAGCGTTGCTCCTTTTCTATCTTTTCTTTGCTTCTCACCTTTCTAACGCTTTTTCCATATTTTCCATCATCGCTGACCTTTTCACACCTATCGTTTCGTCTTTATCCCTTCTTGAAGCTAAAATATCAATCGTTTCTTTTTATTCCGATGGTATTCCTTTCTTACTTTTCCACCTTCTAATTTCCCTCATTTTTTTACTAACACTTCTAGCGAAACTCTCGATACGATACGCGTATTCTTGAAACATATCTCACAACCGATGCTTCCTACATGGTATCTTCGCATAGCTTCTTCCTACCCGTATATTTAGGGTTTCAATATCGTTACCGCCATTTTTTTACCATAAATTACCGTACACATCGATGCAAATGATACTGACAAATCTTTCGTATCTTACTTAGAAATTCTCCCATCTTTCTACCGAGAGATCTACATTCCAGAAATTCATCCATCCCTCAGCTTCCCTTAGCTTCAAGAAACAAAAACACCAAAGTACACGTAGAAGATTTGGTTGAAGGTTGGTTGGCTGGTTTAATGACGAGAGATCTTCATATAAAAAACCGTCAAATATATTTTAAAATAATAGATACAGAGAATGTTCGCTATCGACTCGTTTGCATCATGGCTCTGCTTAAGAAGACTGGTCCCTATCACCGCGCGCGTTCAATCGTAGGTACAGTAAATGACATCCGAATTCTTCATGGAGTTTATCAAAAATTTACTGTTCGAAACGATTGGTAGACAGTGTTACTCTTCATCGCATCTTATATTCTTTATAACAGAGGAAAAAAGAATTATTTATTTAAAAAAAATAAGAAATTAAATCATATTATTTCTCGTGGAATGCTTTAAAATGTTCAATACGATAAACTGATATAGGCCAGATACTGACAAACGGGTCAAACGTGATCTCTCACATCCGAAGAATACTCAGCGATTGAAATAAAAAGCAGTCGCAGCGCGCGGATTAAATCCGCGCTCGGATGCGAATCAGTTAAAATCGCATTGAGACTGAGACTGAAAAACTGATCGCGTTACGTTTATTTATACCGGTCGGGCGTATACAGGAAAATTTAAATTCGTCTTTGTTTGACGGCTGCTCGTAGCCGCGACGTTGTTTTTGTCCGGAGTTTATTTATTATTACATTACGTGTATCCCAACGATGTTGATACTCCGAGGCAAAACAACAACACGATTTGAATTGTCCTCAAGCTCATGCGCCGCTACACACACACACACACTCCCACGCACGATCCAGCCCCTGATCTGTCATCCACACCACGAACCGCGCATCAATGCCTCCTCTTTGGTATTAAAATCTGCCGCACGAGGGGTTCACAAAAAAAAAACTCCTTTCACCCGCTGTTCTCAGCCCAGCAGCAACAAATTACCCGCCACCCCTCGAGAACGTTGAAAAACCATTTGAATGCTCTCGAAGCGGACCAACGCGAACAACCAATGGATCTCGTCCCTTTTTCTACCCCCCTGCGACCGTGTGATTTCGCGAAAGTCGCGTCCGTGGCCCTTTTCACGCCACCGCCGCTTCTCCTTCACCACGCCTCCAGTCCCAACCATCCTGCAACCACCCTGCCTGCTCGAATTAGTATCCCATTCTGCGTCGCTGGAAGAGAAACGGTTCTGCCGTATCCTACAGAATAAACAGGCTCTGCTGCTCTTTCATCCCCTTCCCTCTTCTTTCAGTTGCCAGCCTCTGCTTGTACTTTGTAAACCGAATACTCGCGCACTTTCCCTCTTTCTTTCTGTCCCGGTGAATATACGGGGTGTTTCGGTTAAGTGGGGGCATCTAAGTATTTTATTTTCAGCCGCGTGAAAAGATTTCTCAGGACAGTGTCAGGCGCGTTATTTCGAAGGGTGTACGGAACATATTTTCTTTATATTGGATTTTAGCTCGCTGATTTATCCATTAAGTGGCTGTAGCTATGTATTCCGTGTGATTGATCCTAAGTCTGGTTATGGCTACGCGGTCTCTAGCTACCTAGTCTTTTGTTTTTTATTCGAAAGATCAAGTGCCGAGTTTATTTGATTTCCATTGCCATTTTGAAGTCACGTTCAGAATTTCCGCTTCTGTCTGTACGTACATCGTTCGTGGTGTTCGTAAAAGAAAGAAGTAACCCGATGTTGACGTGGTTAATTCGACTCACTCTTCTATCCGTGACATCGTTTTCTCGTGGTAAATGATATCCAGGGAGAAGTGAAAAGGGAAAGATAAAAGAAACTCGTAATAAAAGTGACGAGTCGTTGGAAAAAACCAGCTCGGACCATCCATAAATGAACCAATAAAAATCCTAATCCCACGGAAACGACGATCATAAGCGATGCTTGAGCGTTCGATCATAAAACAGCGAGCATCCAGCCAAGGTCGAAGATCATCCGTCTATACATATTCATATGCTTCGAGATACGATACGCACAGTTTTCGAATAATATCCGGCTTTGAATTTCATTCCGGGTTAATCCTCTCTTGAATCATGCGCGGTTACAGGCGAATATTAAAAGGCGGTATCGAGTATTCTTGTTATTTTCTCCTGTTATTCAACGAACGTTGCACGACCCTCGCGCAAGTATCGATCGCTTCTTGACACAAATATGCAATTCCCATCGTCTCCGTGTATTATACGCAGAATAATCCAGCCGTAGACTCGCAAAAAGCTACGAAACTATTTGCGTAGCCGAATAGAAATTTCGTTTCATCGATGGTACACATGGCAATTACAAAAATGCAAAAATTTCCAATTTTCTATTATACGATACAACAGTTTGGCCACTACGCTCTCCTGACTTAACTCCGTTTGACTTTTATTTATGGAGCCATATTAAATCAATTATCTATTCTGAAGAAATCGCAAGTTGCGAGCAATTGAAAGAAAAGATTATTGTAGCCTTTCATACTTTAAAACAAGCGAATACGTTAGAAAGTGTTCATAGAAATTTAATTAGAAGAGCAGAAGTACGTGTTCGGCGGAATGGGCAACATTTTCAGCAATTTTTGTAATAATAAACTTTATGATTACTTCGTATTATTTCATTATGTATTCCTAATTTTCCGTTACAAACTTAAACTGCGATAATATCCATCGAGACAACGATCTACACAGTGAGATCCGTTATAACGAGACGCGATAAAGTGCAGGCGTACCGAGCGAAAATTCAAAATCGATTTTCTCGAAAACAAAGCCTCAAACGACAAATTTTTATTCTATATTTTCCACTTCTTTTTTCGCGTAGAATCACCCCCTTTTCGCTTGTACCATCAGTTACCAACCACCCTGTATATCTACGAGCAAAGGACAGTTGTAAAATTCAGTGTATAAAAGAGAGACAGTTACTGGATCAAGGAATATTATCTTTCTTCCTCAGTTTTCTTCCCGATTTCTCCATACGTCCGCTTTTCTACTTGTTCCTAGCTCATAATCATCGTTCGCTTAATTAAACGCTATAGAAGCGCGAAGGCCGCGACGAAACTCGTTCATTTCCGCCTTTGATCTCTTCGTGTAATCGAAATTCTTCGTGTACTGGCCCACTCTGTCCTTCGCCCTTTTTAAACGTCAGCGAACACGAGACCAGAGCACCGGTGTACCGCGTCCACGACGCTTTTGTCCAAAACGATTTCCATTCAGGGAATTACGACACGAACGAACCGTAAGATTCCTTTTAAAGCACTTGGAAATATTTTGATTAGAAATTCATAAACGAATTCTGGAGAAAAGAGGTTCTTTACGAAACCTCCTCTATCTTATCAAACTCGCACTATCCTCGAAACATCGCGCAACTTCGCATATTTGCCTAGCGCGTGAATTATTCGAAAAATTCTTCGTTGAAACCACGACGTAGAGACGCGATCCGTGCCGAGTGCACAGCGAACGTACCAAAAGCTAGCCTGAAATTAATTTTCTAGATGGCCTGTACAAAGAAAAAGGGGTCGCTTAAGAGGATCAAACAGAAACTCTGACACTTTCAACGTCACGTCCGTGATATCCAACGCACGCTGCATAACCAAGGCCACTGTAGGCGGCTGATTTAATTCCGTTTTGACCCGAAATTATCCCCGGGTTCGTACCGGTGAATAGGAAACGTGTGCTTCGTCCATTGCAGCCGAGGTACATCCATATCTCTAGGCCACTTTGTAGGCGAGCAGCCTAGGCCAGAAGGTTCGCGATGAAACACGAGTCACGGCGAATTACTGCGCTATTCCGCTGTACAAGCAACCTTGCGATACCGTGATACATATTGGTCCAGAGCACGATCCTCCTTCTATGTGGCCGAGGCTGAGCGACCAAGAGTTACGAGGCACATGGAACCGGAACCCTTTCGAGGAGAAACTGCGACCAGGACCAGGTTGCTTTATTTATTAAGTGGACTTCAAAGAAGCGGAAGTGCAGCGAGGAACGGCGGAACTCAGGGGACCAAACAGTCTGAGAGGATGGTATTGTCTTGAGATTTCCGGGTGCTAGACACGTACTCGGAATACGCAGCCTTTCTTCTTCCTAGCTCTCGAAGTAATTTTCAAGTTGCTCGGTTAACGATTATGATTTACTTTTTTTTCCTTATGAAAGTCTTCTTCAATTTGTGATATTATTAGTCTGAGTGATAGAATTTGCGATATTATTGGTCTTAGCCATAGGAACGTATAATAACGATTTATTAATTTCGGCCTTCGAAGCGTACTTGGACATTAGGATTGCTAATTCGTCCAAACTTTCGCACACGTGTCTGACGAATTACAGATCGATACCGTACCTCTACTACTTCGTGATACTTATAAGCAGGGTTCGAATAAGCAGCTATGGGACTTTTCGATGGGTTTTATGTACGTTCATGGAAGCGAAGCTACAAGATCATATAGAAATTCTCGTATCGTATATCGTCCTATTAACAACACGTTTTTTTTCGCATATCGAATGAATAAAAAATAGTAATATCTACAAATTGAAGCCTCTTACGCGTTTCTTCAATTTCTCAATGTCTAGCTTCTTCCGTATTTTCTTTCTCGTATCCTCCTTCCTTCGCTAGTTCCTATACTCCTTGCTCTTTTTCTTCCCTTTATTTAGCGTGTGGTTATCGATTAATCATCGTCGTAGAATTATCATCGTCTGATACGGAAAGGCGTTCTTCGTGGGACGTTCTTCGCCTTAAAAATACAAAACGCGTTTTCACGTGCCCGTGGAACCTACGAGAACGGATAATTCACGCATTTCGCGTCGTTAAATTTACAATAATCGAGCTCGAAAGGGTTAATTTCCACCCCTGTTACACCAGGCGTCCGAAATAAGCGACGAGGAAATAAAAAGAGGGGTGGAAAGTTTGGAAAGTTAGACCGGAGGAATTTATTTTCTCGTTTTATGCATCGAGAGGGCTGGCCTGTGTATCTGTACTCGTTTTATCCGGAGCCGGGACACCACCGAAGCAATTTCATCTCAGGTAACGCAAACTGATATAGAGGAAGCTTTGTTCCCCGGTGAGTTCGCGATACGGCACTTCTACCGCCTCTCTCTCTTTCTTCTTCCTGTAGGTCCCGAGATCCCTTTCCTGCCACCGTTGTCCGTACAACTACCCCCCGTCACTCTCTTCCAACCCTAGCCGGGATTAACAGCGACGGGACCGCTAATGAAACAGCCTGTGGTCAGATTAAAGCCGCTCTTCGCACGGTTAACGACACACCTTGATCTCCTCCTCCTCCTTCTTCTTCTTCTTCTTCTTCTTCGCCTTCTACTTCTTCTTCTACTTGCTTTCTGTACTAATACGTCGCTTTGCTCGTTTTCTTAGTTTGTGGGTTTACCGGCAATGTGTTTCTTGTTACATGATTTTCTCTTGTTTCCCGTGTTGTACAGCCTCGTTCAAAAGCGTACATACGTTGGGTATTTTAGTTGTTTCAAGTAAAATTAGCAATTCGTGTATTTTAGTTAGGTCCTTTAATATACACATTTTTGGGATAAATAAATAAATATACAGGGTGGTTGGTAACTGGTGGTACAAGCGGAAAGGGGATGATTCTACGCGAAAAAAGAAGTCGAAAATATAGAATAAACATTCTTTTTTTTTAATTTTTCCATCGAGACAACGATCTACAGCGAGATCCGTTATAACGAGACGCGATAAAGTGCAGGCGTACCGAGGGAAAATTCAAAGTCGATTTTCTCGAAAACAAAGTCTCGAACAAAAAATTTGTATTTTATATTTTCGACTTCTTTTTTCGCGTAGAATCACCCCCTTTTCGTTTCTACCACCAGTTACCAACCACCCTGTATATACGTTGTAGGAAAAGTTTCTTTCGTTTTATAAGGAGACAATAGATGCACAATATTTTTTCCTTTCCTATTATTTTATCGAACTATGTATGATCCATTTTATACTGATAGAGCGAAAACAATATATTTACAAACAATATTATATACATATTATATTATATATGTATTAAAACAATATCATTTATTTATTTTTTTATATTGTTTTCGCTCTGTTACTAGAAAATGTATCGTACATAGTTCGATAAAATAGTAGAAAAGGAAAAAATATTCTGCATCTATTATTTCCATATAAAATGAAAGAAACTTTTCGCACAACTTAATATTAGGTTGTTTTTAGTACGAATTACGTACGATTCATTTTGTTCTGTTGAGATAAACATCGCGACATCTCGCAGACTTGGTTTCACGTTTGTACGAAGCTGCACTGTTGTAAAAAACACGTTTGCGGAAGAAAGACACTTTCCGGACAACCTAATACGTTGGACAAGCACCGTTCGCAAGTAGACTGCTGTTTCTACAACGTTTGTACGCGGACAGAAAATTGAGAGTCGAGTAGAACATTCGAATCGCTGGATGTAGCGAGCAATGAAATTTCTGTTCATTTTAAAGTTACAACAACTTAATGGTCGTAAATGTACACTCGCAGCGAACGACTTCCGTACACGTCGTCCGATTGCTTTCAAATTTTCATACGGTCAAGACGCCACTCGTTGCAACGCTAATGAAATCTCCGCTAACGATGCTTCGACCCGCTGCTTGTACGCTGCTTGCTATCGATCACCTTCGTATTAACGTTGCTTCTAATTCTTCGAATTGCCGATCATAAGCTTCGACGATTACTGTTCGATCTTGCTTTAAAAATCGACGATACAAGATACGAGGGAACATTGCTGGTGGAATGAGAGTTTCGCGTTCACCTGACTTTCGACAAGCGTGCAACGCTGTTACGTTTTCGTCCGTAATATCACGTTCCCATATAATCCCATGAGAAGACAACGCACGACTACGTGACACGTGTTTCTCTATCGGTCGATCACGAAACGACCGGCGATTTTTCACCACACAGACGAGAAATAAGTAACGTAGCTTTCCTTTTCTTCCATTAATGGCGGAACGATGGTCACGTAGTGGTACGTGGCAAGTGTTAGCCAGCTGTCCGTTCCACCAACGGCACAGATTGCGTCTTTAGGGATTATATCCTTCGTGCAGTTAGCAAACTTACTAAAAAGCAATTTTCTTGCTCGTCAGGATTCATCGTGCACCGAGTACACGGAAATAGCAGAGGCAGAGAGAGCAGTATTTGACCAACTGTGTTTCGCGTGTAACTTATGCAGTGACGAACGAGGTCAGCATCCAGTGGGACTGGGCACAGTTTCAAATTCTTGTGTCCGTTTCTTAGTCGAAATTTAAGTCAAGGAAACGACCCAGGAGTTTGTAACAGATGTGTCGTTTACTTCCAACTCCCTCCCTCCTCCTTCTACATCTTCTCTTTTCTGTTCTTGTGTATACGGTGTGTCTCGCGTGGGCGTCGTTGCGAAATTTTACGACTTGGAAGTTAAGCAATTGCGTTAGAAAAAAGTTCGACTACGTTTAATCTGAGGCTGAATTACGGGACACACAGTGGCTCGCGAAGGTATTTGCATAAGCAGACGATATTTATGTATAAATTACAAAGGATATAACGAACAATGATTTGACAAAATCACACGAAACTTCATGCGAAGCTTCATTAGCGCTGTAATTACACGCCACATCACGCACCGTAACATGCAGAAATATGGCCAGTGTACAAAATGAAGTATGCTCGTTGTAACGTTTAATGGATGAAATAAATCTTTGCGTGGATTCTTCCTTTCTTTGGCTATTTCGTATGTTTGTTAACGTACGAAATTGCGTAAAAATCCGCGGTCTGGTTATCACCATATCGAGCAAGTCTAAAACCAATTTGATAATGCACGTAGAAATTACAAGAGCGAACTATGAGAGCAATGCACCAAGAACGAAGGTTTGCTAAAATGTGATAATACGAATAATTTCGTTAACCACTTTGAATAATCTGTGCTCGAGTCGAGCAGCGAGAGACATTTCTTAACGCCAACGTTCGTTGTTATTTCTTTCGTTCGTCTAACTTTACGTAAATTCTCCTACTAAGAAAGATCGAGAAATTGATTAATCGGACGATATAGGAACTTGCATAAAGTTAGACGAACGTAGAATTTTAATTTCACGTCGAGCAAACTCATGGAAACGAGTCGCTTGTTTCTTGAGAATCGAACATTAACGATGTATCTTATCTAGTTATGTGACGAGATCGAACAATCGATAAAATACCGATCGGCACTGTCTCTACTAGACTCGTAATATTTCTCACTTTATTCTTTAAACAAAGACGAAAAAATCTGACGTCACTTGTGGTGCGATAAATCTTGCGAGAAGAAAACCGCCCACCGAAAATAAAAAAAGAAAAAGAAAAAGAGAGAGAAAGGAAACAATTACACTGGAAATTTATTACCAAGCAACCTCTCACCGTTATAATCCACCAACTAATGCGTTGTTCGAAAAGTTTCTTTCGTTTTATGAGGAAATAATAGACGCACAACGTTTTTTGTTTTATATTATTTTGTGGAATTACGTACGATCCGTTTTCTTCTATTGAGACAAACACCGTGACATTTCACAGACTTGGTTTCACGTTCGTATGAAGGTGCACCGTTGTAAAAGACGCGTTTACGAAAGAAAGACACTTTGACCAATATGTCCTTGGTACAGCGACTTCTCATATTTTAAATATTCTTATAACAATTAGCATCCGAAAAATTGTAAAACATTGCAGAAGTGCTGTAACAGATAAAAGCAGTCGAAAATTGATCAGAATGAATCTGAGGAATTTAATATTAAAAAAGCCACAATATTAATATGAAGGTGCACTGTTGTAAAAGACGCGTTTACGAAAGAAAGGCACTTTCCGGACGACCAATATGTTCTTGGTACAGCGACTTTTCATATCTTAAATATTCTTATAACAATTACCATCCAAAAAATCGTAAAATATTGCACAAGTGCTGTAACAAATAAAAACAGTCGAAAATTGATCAGAATAAATCGGAGGAATTTAATATTAATATGAAGGTGCACTGTTGTAAAAGACACGTTTGCGAAAGAAAGACACTTTCCGGACGACCAATATGTTCTTGGTACAGCGACTTTTCATATCTTAAATATTTTTATAACAATTAGCATCCGAAAGATTGTAAAACATTGCAGAAGTGCTGTAACAGATAAAAGCAGTCGAAAATTTATCAGAATGAATCTGAGGAATTTAATATTAAAAAAGCCACAATATTAATATGAAGGTGCACTGTTGTAAAAGACACGTTTGCGAAAGAAAGACACTTTCCGGACGACCAATATGTTCTTGGTACAGCGACTTTTCATATCTTAAATATTCTTATAACAATTACCATCCAAAAAATCGTAAAATATTACAGAAGTGCTGTAACAAATAAAAACAGTCGAAAATTGATCAGAATAAATCGGAGGAATTTAATATTAATATGAAGGTGCACTGTTGTAAAAGACACGTTTGCGAAAGAAAGACACTTTCCGGACGACCAATATGTTCTTGGTACAGCGATTTCTCATATCTTAAATATTCTTATAACAATTACCATCCAAAAAATCGTAAAATATTACAGAAGTGCTGTAACTAATAAAAGCAGTCGAAAATTTATCAAAATAAATCTGAGGAATTTAATATTAAAAAAGCCACAATATTAATATGAAGGTGCACTGTTGTAAAAGACGCGTTTGCGAAAGAAAGACACTTCGGACAACCTAATATATGTTGTATACTATCGGTCATTCTTATTATTCTCTTATCACCGGTTTTTCTCACGGATTATTCCCACTCGTTCGTTCGTGCTCGTCCGTTTAATCGAGAATACGAGAATGAAGTTATTAAAGTGGTTCAAAGGTGAGAAACCACCGGTCGTTTCCTATTTCACTATCTTGCTCGACTGATTGTCCCTTATAGAACAGATAAACGTGGATTTATCGCGTCAGTTTCGCCGTGCAGTTGGATTTGCGGTGGCTCCCACCTATATTATCGAAACCGGGCTGGACGATCTTTAGCAGCCGCCCCTCGCGATCAAATTTATCGCGTCGCCCACGCGCGACACTTGGATTTGTGGCTTTCAACGAAACGGTTACCCTCGCCACTGGCTGCTCCATCCACCAGGTCGCTCCCCTTCTCGGCGATCGTCGTGGTCGACGTGATTTTGTCGCCAGGCTGGACCGACAGAGAAAAACATCACGAGCGCGTTTTTAGGGGTTGGAATTCGTAGTGGGAAAGGTAAAACAGAGAGGAACGCGTATTCCAATGGACTATTTACGCGAAAGGACGAGCGAGATTATAGGGAAGATTAGATGTAGCGTAATCCGACCAAGGGAAGTTTTCAAGGGCGATAAACGACCTTGGAACACCAGCATATTTGGGTCCGTGAATTGGGCGTGGAATGGTCGTTCGAATAAAAAGATGTAATTCCATTAAAAATGAAAAAAATGATAGTCGCCTTGAAGCCTCGAGGACACGTTCGCTTGGACGAGATTTGAGATCATCGCGACACGTTCCTCTCGAAGCGAAGCAAGTTTCGATTAGAATGGTGTTTTTTGACAAGCAGTAGTTTGGCAGATAATTGCGCGATCCGCTTCAAACGGGACACCTGGATGATCTCGATGACCTCGAAATACAGCGCGCAAGTCAGCGTTGCGAACTCTCCTGTGCCTTTTACCGCCGCTCGGACATAGTTTCTTTAGATATTAGATAGAAAGCTTGGGTGCGATTTATTGTGTTAGGACCGTGCTTTATTCAGGCGCATTTTTACATTGTCTAACGTAAAGTTAACTCGTTGACGAGAGACGATCAGTCATAACCAGTTAGTTGTTTCCAGCTCTTTGAAAATTTTGAAAAGCGTGTGCCTGAAACGTGTCGTAAAGAGTAAGCATCGACGAGTATACTCGTCGAACGTAGAGTACGCGTAGCTGTTATAATATGGAATAAAGAAGAGAAACGGTCGTTTTATCTTTTAATTCTGCTACTGCGATTACTAAATTGCAATTTAAACAGCAAATTCTAACTACTTTTCACGCAGTGTACTCGTCAAAAACAGCTATCTGGCTAATGTTAATAAAACGGAAAAGCGAATGAGTTACAGTATCCGGTCGTCTAATGGCAATGCCAGCGTGAAATAACTTTCAATGAATCTATTGACAGAGGAAATGTCGCAATATGTTTTATCGGTCTGCTCGTCATGTACATGCTAATAATTAAGGTCAGCAAATATGTATACACATCCCTCACACGTAACCTAATAATAACCACGCACGTTCTTAGTTCTTGAGTTGTACGCAGAAGCGTGTTTGGTGGTACAGTACTCGTGCATAAATAATAATTAGACGTTAATAATCGAGTTTACCGTTTGCTTACAAAGACGATCAGCATCGATATAATTGAAGTTTACGTTTAGGTTGGTCTATGTAAAAATGCGGACATCCGTGTACATCTCGGAAAAACTAGATTTGATCGAAGCTTCTTTGCGAATATCTCGAAAACGAAGGCCAAGAGCTTGGCAACATGTTTCAAGGTCTTGGAAATCTGCGAGGTTCTTTCCTATGCAATTAACGAAATTTCTCGTATCAAATTCGACCTAATCTTTGTTTCATTTTGCAGATGAAAATTTCAATGTTCTATTTATAGTTTGTAGCGTTTCAAGGTATGAGAAACGTCTCTTTGAATTCTACGTATTACAACTTTTTAGCTCTACGTATTATAAAAAAGAGGGAAATAATATTTCTCGCGATACAATTAGTTAAATTTACTATCGTTGAAGTGGCGATAGATTTCAACGTGTAATTACGAGTCGAAGTAAATTCCGAGGGGAATAAACTGGAGTTTGACGAATACGTAAACGAGGATTTTATCTTCTTCGAAGGGTACGTAGAGCATCGCGAGTTACGAACGTACAATTGATCGAAATTTAGCAAGTTTAACACCAGAACTACCGATAGTTAACACGAAGCTATTTCTACCAAGACCAGTGAAAATGACTGGTCTTTAAAAAATACCTAATAATAGAATATTTTTATATTTATCGATTTATTACTTTCTTACAGAAGCAATTCCACGTTATGTAGTAGATTTTTCGTATTATTAATCCATCTGGGATCCCTAAACGAGGGTCGACGCGTTTATAAAATTGTAGAACCAGTCGTTTTGACTGCTGTGGTATTTCTAGCGTTAGCATCTAGCGATCCAGCGATCGATCCGCAATTTTCCTGCTAACTGATATCGTCGTGTCGAACGATACGCGGTAAAAATTTGAAAAACGCGTGGCAAGTCGTAGAAAACGAGGAAACTGGTTAACTGGTCTTCGAGAAACAGATTGCAGCACCCTTTTGCACTTCGACGAGTACCAGTGATTTTCACTGGTATTGGTATAAGTAGCCTCGATACGAAATTATTTTCAGTTTGAATACATAAAAAACAAAATAACATTCGTTATATTATTCTTTTAGTTATCGTTGCGAAAGTCATTACATCATCGCGGAAAAAATATAACACGAAGTAGGAATCTTAAAATAAAATTGTAAAACCAATGAGTTTGACTGGTGTGTCAATTACTACGGAAACGTTGAATTGTTTTTAGTAAAAACAAATTGGTAATTCGTAGTGGCGTCAAGTAAGTAACATTAAAATTGCACGAATCGACAATCCAGAGAAGAAGAGAATTAAAGGGACGTATGGAAATGTTATCGATGTATTTAGATGTAACGTAAGGGACGCATCGAAACGTAGAAAATTTAATTACCGCGATAGAATCGAAATTTGATAAACGGAGGATTCGCAGTGGTAGAAAATTGGCGGAACGTGGTTCTGCGTGATTTTAATTAATCGAGGCGAAGTGATGGTACGTGCATTGGGGTTTGACAAGTTCAGTCTCTAGGAGAAAATTGAAATTTCATGAATTGGGGATTTAGTGTAGCGGCAAGTTGAAGGAACCTACATAGTGCTTTGCTACTTTAATTAATCGCAACAACGCGGTGTACAGTGGTGTTTGTATTAGAATTTGACAAGTTTAGTTGTCGAGGAAATGGAAGTTCGGTAAACTAAGGATGCACGCTAGTTGCAAGTTGACATAACGCGTAGTACTGTGCATACCGACGGTACAGGACTAAAGCACTTAATAAATTAGATTGATTCGTAACAATAGAATTAAACTCACGAACGTATCATTTGATACAATAAATTAAATTAACCTAACGTTACATATTTCTCTCAGAATCACCGAACAAAACCGATAATTAAGAAACGAAGGCTTGAAAAAGAATTAGCAATTAAAAAATCGAAGCTTGAAAACAAAAAATTGAATTGCAAATTGAAACGTTCGAGCGGAAATTACAAATTTGTCGTTCTTTTTTAGTTCGAATCTCAACTACCATTTACGTTTTATAATAAAATTGAAGCAAGACAAACGATACGATCTACTTTTCCTTGCGATTAACAGATATCGATTTAACGGTGTAATTAAATTTCTCAAATTCACGTGGTTCGTTTAAGACCACGCGAGTTTCTACTTCAACGTTTCCATCAAATTACCTGTCACGAGTATGTAAAATTAATTATCGAGACTACATTCCACGTTATTTCACGACACCCTAGACACTCGCACACCCGGCAATATTTGATCTCTCAACTTACCTAATTTAAGGCTCCACCTAATTTAGCCTAATTTAATCCAGCCTCTTACATCAGGAAGGCGTAAAATGATACAAGGCTGGATAAACAGCTGACAATCTTGTTCCCACATGCGAATAAAATAAATTTCTTCGCCGATAATACAATGCGAAACACGGAGCTAATAATCGAAATCCTAATATCGTTGCATTCGTGCAATTCGAAACTCGAAATGAACGTTAGATGGAGAAATTTATGTCTGTCGTAAGTGTACCAAGCGTTTCGTGATTTATGGACGATAGCGTGCATACACAGGACACCGTATTCGCGACTTGTTCTCTCCAAGTTCGAAACTGTGCCGATTCCTGAAAGCATTCATTCGCTTCGGCACGTGTCACGCTTCGGACAGCTCGAGGATGGCGGGGTGGTAACATTATGCAAGCGGTCTACTCTGCATCTCTTGCATCCATGCACGAACACACGCACACACATGCACGTGTTTCGGTATACGTTCGATACATCGGTAGATGCCGTCGCGTTCGACCCATTTTCCAACAATGCTCGACCCGTTTATTATTAGATGCGGAGACTCAGATACACAGCCCTGTCGAGCCGAGCCAGCGGAATAAAGACGACACGAGCACACACGGTTCGTATCTCGCGCGATACTCGTCCACGTTACGTGTACCGATATACGCCGTGTAGATGTATCCGGATCACACGAACACGCTGGCAAACCGATCGCACGTTCTGCCTTCTGCTGATTTCAGTGATTCGAGAACCGCTTCCGTTACACGTCGTGCGCATGAATAACCAACTACGTATCTGTTCGATGGTTGTTCATTTTCCAATTTGATTCACGAACAGAGTACGCGACAGATCTTCGCAATGGTTGGATACGTCCAAGAAGCGAAAAGTATTCTTTTTGAAATTAGGGATTATTCAGCGGACAATCGGTCGTTGGATACCTGGCTCGGTATTTCGTTGTCGAAACTTGGTCGATATTCAAGTTACCGTTACGACGTTAAGCTAAGTTCGTCTTAGATTTTGCGTTCGAATGGGTTGCAGTTGGATGACGTTCGGACGATGGAATCTCGTTGAGAAAAATCCGAGCGTTCGATGGACCGTGTTGTCTTAAATAAGTTTGAATTTTGATCTGCGGCTTGGGCCACGCGAGAAAGAATAAGAAAATTCCATTTTCTAATTGTTGCAAATTATCGACTAAAGAGCAACCGGTCAGGTGAAACCGATCGGTCGATACCGCGTACCTCGAATGACTTAACGCTCAAGGCGGAGGAGGTTTAATAGATCGAGTGTTAGAGTAATCTAGCACTGTATTTGCACTTGTTGTATAAAAGTAACGTTTGATGTTACGAACACGGCGGTGGTAAGATCCTGTTGAGAGCGAAGTATTTCACCCGCACGGTACGATGTCTGACGATGAACTGTCCTCCTACGTTGCTGATTCTCCCTACCAGCCGTTGGGTTCCATCTGTCCATCGTGTCCTTCCGGCTGGTCCTTCCCGGGGTTTTTTACCTGACCTGGGAGTCATTAGGTTTACAGCTCGGAGAGGACACGTAATTCGGAATTTCCTAAGGAAGGGAATGAGTCTGTCCGGCCAATCACTCAAAATTCCGAAGTTAGTGTCAAGTTATCGTCACCATCTGTGACGATGACACCGAATGTCCATCGTTAGCACAGCAAAACGAAAGGTCGTGGAACGAACGAAACAAATTCGGTTATCAGAACTGTCCGGATAAACGAGGTTCTATACTGTGCTCGTATTTTTCTAGAAAGCGCGTTGCCACACCATCTTCAAGCACTATCGATGTCAATAACTATTTAGAATGGAAAATTGCACTTAAATTCCATACCGAAGCATTCGGTGGTTGAAATATTTTCGCGGCCCACGGGACAGAAATCGTTGGAAAGTTTGCTGTCGAGTGCCACTACAATTCTCGTTGGCACGTACAACATTTCCCAATAAAAAGATCGAAGCTTCTCGATTCTGCAACGTGCGCGTGTTCTCAGCAAAGCGATCTTCAATCGTATTTAGAAAAAGGCAAAAGCATGGAAACACTCGAGTCGTTAACCTCGGACCGAAATAAAGCGAGGTTGTTGTAAAATCACGCGTTATGCAACCGAAAGAGGGTGTGCAACCGCGTCAGTGGATTCGGGGAGGAACGTGTTTACAAAAGACGGACGACGGGGACGAATAAGCCGTCTGCAAACACGTAGCTTCAGCGAAAAACTATGTCATAAGCGAAATTTCGCTGGAGTTTGTTAGCGTTGTCTTTCTCTCCGACGTATACCAGTAAATCAGAGTGTAAGAGAGGAAGAGAGAGAGAGAGAGAGAGAGAGAGAAAGGTAGAAAAGCTTTTGTCCGAGGAATTCCTTAAAATGCACGCTACGTTGCGCGACTCACCTCGCGACACGTCGGTACACCCGTTCTCTGCGTCGTCTTGTCGAATTTCCAGCTCTTCTCGTCCCGCCTCTGTTCCCCTTTTGCTCCTGTTTTTCGCAGAGGAAAAGTCTGAAAACAAACGAGAGAACGAAGAGGTTAGAGGCGATGATATCGCACGCGCAACAGTTTGAACGTCGCAGGAACGTAGAAAGTTCGCGTTGTGCTTCAAAAAGCTCCGCGTTCGTCCTCGAGCTCAGTAGCGTTCGACGAGCGGATTCGATCGAATCGCAGTAGCGTAATGGTTGCGGACCACTCGCAGCATCAGTCGCATTAATTTTAGAAAAATCTACTGCTTGTCACGTCGTTCTCCTCTGGTTTTCTCGTAACGTCGCGCACGCGTCTGTAAACTACGCTTATCCGATAATCGATGCAACGATTTCCTTCGGCCATAGGTGGAGCATCTCCACCGACGAAACGCAGTGGGAAAGGAAGAAAAGATAAGGAGAAAGAGGAAATATTAACGGGAGAAGAAACGAAGGTCAATTTCAACGAAACAGTCGCCTTCGCGATTTCAGCATCGAACGATTCACGTCGTCGTAGATCATCGTCAGACGAACGCGACGTAGAATGTCTGTGGTTTTAAAGGGGTGTGGAGAAAAGGACAGGGACGAAAGAGAGGACGAGAGGGGAAGGGAAGAAGAGCCAGGATGGAATCCTCGTAGGACTATCGCGACGTCGATCGTCGCTTCGTCGAGGTATGGGTTCAACGAGCTGACTAATCGAAACCGCTTCTCGACTGCTAACTACACTTAACTCGAGGTGAAAGAGAGACAGTAGACTTTGAGCAGGTCCATCGTCTGCCCTCGTTTCCTCCTTTCGCGATTCCTCCTCGGCTATTACTCTCCTAGTCCCGAGGATGTAAGCGTACTTATCCTCGTAGCGTTGAAAATGTTGAAAAAGTAGAATTAACCGGTCAGCTGTTGCCACCTCTCAGAAAACTTTGAAACGTGTGGCGAGAAGTAAGCGACGACGAGTATACTCGTCAGACACAGAGCGACGTGTGGTTGTTATAATGTAGGTTATAATGTTAGTTGCAATGACATGATCGTTTTATTTTCTTTACATGACGAGTATACTCGTCGGAAACAGCTAACCGGTTAAACGAAGCAGTCGCCTCTGTTCGTTCAGCGACGAGGAGAGTTCGACTTTTGTCGATTAATGCGATTGGCTTACCTTTTTCGTGGTTCTAAATGAGAACCGGAATACTTCTCTTCACTATGTTTTTTGTAAATGGTTTTTCTTTAAATGAACGTTTTTTTTTTGTAAATTAAAAACAAAAATTCACATGCACATACGTTCTAAACAGAAGAATTTAATACACAAAAAGCAGCCGAGACAGTAATGGAAGTTGCTGGCTAAAACCCTTTACAGAAAACTCTATTGTTTTGGAATAAAAATCAACATTCCCTGTTCGAGAAGCAAAGTACAAGAGACAGCAGATACTCATTTCCGTTTGTAATATCCACTCCATGAAAATCACACGATCCGTACGAGCGTGTACGTACGGTAACGTAGGTACGCGTGAATGTATTCAACAGGAGAGCACGCGGTACGTTTTCGCGGTTATTAATTAAGGGGTGGCACCAGGGTGTATCCGATTCGGCAGAAAAAATAGGTCACTTCGTTCTTCTTTTAGAAACTAAAACTTGAAATTCAGCGGGCCGTGACTGCGAATGGCTGCACGCTTCGACGGAAATTGTATCGAGGGAGACAAGAGCTTTTTACGGGGGCGAAGATGAATTTAATGGAGGCTTCTCCGACCTGCTCCGCCCATCCTCCACTTCGTTCCTTCAATTTCCTACATTTTCAAGAATGCAAGAGAGTCCTAACGTAATTGCACGACCCGTAACGAGGTCGAGCGACACTCGTGCCTGTTTTCTTCCTTAATGAATACGTTTCTCGATAAATCGCACGCTTCTTTCGCGCATAATGCAAGTACTTGCTGGTTGCTGTATATATGCGTTGAAACGATCGCGAAAAGCATACGGTAGACCTCGATTTCGTGTATTCAGACTCTCACCACTTACGTTTTCTAACTTTAGAATTTTTTAGTTTCTAATTCTGATCTTCCGATTCGAGGATCGTTGAATCTTCACAATTCCCAAGTTTCAGGCAAACAGAATTCTTCCACGTTCTATTCTCCGGATTATCGAATTTCGAGATTATCCAGTTGTCGAATTTTCCAACTTCCTTAATTTCCTTAATTTTCCTTTGAGGCGATTGAATTTTTCAATTTTCCAATTTCCAAACATTCCAGCTTTGAGGCGATTGAATTTTTCAATTTTCCAACTTCCAATTTCCAAACATTCCAGCTTTGCAGCGATTGAACTTTTCAATTTTCCAACTTCCAATTTCCAAACATTCCAGCTTTGCAGCGATTGAATTTTTCAATTTTCCAACTTCCAATTTCCAAACATTCCAGCTTTGAGGCGATTGAATTTTCCAACTTCCAACTTGCAATTTCCAATTTCCAAACATTCCAACTTTGAGGTGATTGAATTTCTCAATTTTCCAATTTCCAATTTCCAGCTTTGCAGCGAATGAATCTTTTTATTTTCCAATTTTCAACTTCCAATTTCTAGAACTTCCAGTTGCGAATTGATTCAATTTCCTAATTTTCCTAATTTTCCAAATTCTAAACATTCCACAGTTTTTAAATCACTGAACTTTCCAATTTCCCAATTTTCGAATTCTCAAATTAACCAACTGTTAGATCTTTCGATCTTTGAATTCTTCAAACTTTTATATTCGCCGAGTTTCAAGCTTTCGCGTTATTTCGCACCTTTTAATAATCCACCCTCTGAATATATTTCGAATGAAAGGAAACTTCATTTCTGTGCCTGTACAATTATGTGATTCGCCGCACGAGTGGAAAGGGGTAACGTAAAGGTGTTTCATATCGAAAGCACAAATGTCCAGTTTGTTCTAACGTCGGCAAATATGTAGCCTACTGTTTCAAATACGCGCGTTAATGATCTCGGGACGGTGCGCACACAGCCACACGCTTCCTTTCTTTCATTCGCTGCTAGCCAGACTATTTTATATTAAATTGCAATTTTTCCAAACTTTCTTATCCACCTTTTTCTCACGTTATTTGCCTCGTTACAATATTCTACGTTATATCGTAAACCTTTCAAATTTTTTACTCGCCACTTTAGCTTCGTATTTTTTGCAATTTTATCCCAATGTTTAAACCACGTTCGAGAACTATTACTTAAAAATTGTACGTACGATAAATATTAGCTGTAGAAACGAATAATCCAGACTTTTCGAAAGGTTTATTTTACCTCGGTTTATATCAACCATCGAATCGATTCGCCTGCTTTTTTAGCATTTTTTTTTTCTTGGAATTCGCAAAGAATACAATGACGGGTATACATTTTGTTGTTGCCATTATCGACTCTCATCGATCGATTATTTTTCTAAGATTACGTTGAAATTTTCACTAAACGAATTGTCGTATCGCCAAGTTTTCGATGCTTAAAAAAAGAACTCGAATTATTCGTTTGTACGCCTAATACTCTAACAATAGCTTTCTCGCGATCTTCGTCTCAGTGAAAAATACACGTAAAAAATTGTTAAAAATATTGGCAAACGAATTATGAAGTAATAAATATTCGAGTGTAAACGATATCGACAGTCCACGTAATATTTTTAAGTAGAATTTTAAAAGTATCAATTTCTGTGTGCGAGGCAACGAATCTCTTTTAGATGCGACGAGACAGGTATACGAAACAAGAAAAATGAACGAAGACGTATACGTTCATTCATAAAAGCGGTCATCAAGCTCGACAGGAACAGCGGGTTTTACGCGTCTGCAAGTCGCGTGACAATAAGACCGTCTCGTCTGTTTCTTTTTTCACCCGCTTGATGGATTGTTACGCGAAGCGGAGTGATGTATTAGCTGCTACCACCTGATACTTTCCTTTATTTATCACGTCTCGATAAACAGAATAATAAGCGCGAGTATAGCGAAACAAAATTCCACCATCTCTGATTCTCGAATTTCCGTGCTTTTCGAATTTTTCACACGTTCGAACTTTCCAACTTTTATTTTCTCAAATTGCAAAAGTAAGCAAATTCGCGACCTTTTCCAACTTACGAACCGTCGAACTTTCGAGCACCTGAATATCCAAATTTTCTGTCTCTCGAATATCCGACATGCAAATTCGATTCCCGAACTTTCGAATTTCTCAATTCCTCAGTTCAAGCTGCCACTTTTAAGTCTCGAAAATCAACAAGTTTCAGCTTTCGCGAGAACAAAAATACCTTCGCGAAGAACAAACAGCTTCCTCTCTTCTTCTATCTTCTTCTATCGCGATCAAAGATAAGGATAGCGATTGCAGAAATGTTGAAACATTTCGGAATTTATTTCACGTTAAACAGAGGAAGAGTAAGGCGAACGATACAAACTGCAAATTGACATATTAGAGTAGGTAATTATTTAGCTATTTAAACAAATCTATAGGAATATCGATAAGAGAATACAAACGACTGGGCGTTGTTTGTACGAAGATTCGGATCTTTCCTCAACGTGCCATTGGAATAAGCGCGGAGATAGCCGCGTTTATGCGCGCACTTCCGTGCTTTCGCTTATCGTCTCGATCCAAGTTTTCCATCAATGCCACTCACCCGGTTTGTTGAGTTTGTAACGTGTTAATTCAAGACGTGTTCGCGTGTCATGCTTTCGTGACACAGAATCTGATAGGACATCTATTTACCTGGTCGCTCATGCGGCCCATTAAACGATCGTTGCAAGCGCTGAAAGCCAAAGAGCGTCGATTTTCTCCGCGATCGCGGATTATCGCGCTTGCACTGTGAAACCCGACCACCCGAATCTTTGATCATTCGCTTGTTCCCTAATCGAGACGCAAGCAAAATCTCTTCTCTCTATTTGTATCTATTGGGTTGGCAACTAAGTGACTACGGATTTTGTCATTAGTTGGCAAAGACAAAACCCGCAATCGCTTAGTTGCCAAGCCAATAATTTTTCCTTTTTAAAATCGGTACATTTTTTAAAGAAATTGATTCTTAGTCTTGTTCGAAGACTCGGTACGTAGATTTCTCGATCGATCTCGACTGATTTCTCGAGAACAAAGGATCGTAGCGTGGAATCCTCTTCAGACTGTTTCGCCATCCACCCAAACCACCCATCGCGCGTGCAGCCAAATCGCTCGAAATTTCGCAGTTCTCGCTAGTTTCTTGCGAGAAGCAGTCGAGTATCGCAGGATACAGAAAAACGCGCGGATCTCGCGAGATGCATAAAAATTGCAGTGTCACTTCTGCCAACACAAACGAGTGTTCCTCGGCCTAAACGATAGTCTATTAATTATTTCGCGGTACAGGCTGGCGAGTTTGCCCAAGTGTGCGGCAAGTTTGCTGCCATCTTGACTCTGGCAAGAGCTTCCGGCGATTTCTGCTAACTCGGGAAATTCAGCAGCCACGAGATCTTCGGCCGGCCGTGCGCGTTTCAGCCACCTCGAGCAACTTTGCCGCGTTTCGTCCACCTACGAATTCTCTCTGCGACGTACATCGTCGGGCGAATCGCCTTTCGTCTCCACTTTCTCCATTAATATCCGTAGTTTCGCGCAGTTTCCTAAGTTTCCGGACTTTGCGGCACGAACATCGAACATCGGGCTTTTCCATCTCGAAGAATCGCGCGATTCCAACTACTCGGCGAATCACGAGATTTCGAAAATGTTGAAACCACTGTGAGAGTTAAAGAAGAAATCTGCATTTCTTCGTTTATGGATTTTTCCTACGAAGATAGTTTCTTTCGAGAAATTTCAAGGTATTTTATCGATTCTTATCCTGACTGTTCGCAAGCGATTCTACACGAACTTGGTAGCAGAAATTTCGAATTTCTACGCAACCCGATCGATCTTCCAAAATCTGATAGGATCCCGATTCCCGTAAAATTGCAGTCTACCGTGAAATCCTTTGGGACTAGACTTGCTCGAAATGCGATAGAAATCGCGAACATCTACAAAGCGATCGTTGAAACGGCCACAAAAATCAGGCTTTCGTGTAACTTCAATTTATGGGAAATTCACGAAACAGAGCCGTTTTAACCGTTTAGATGCTTTTCGCGAGTATACTCGTCGCGAACAAATGGCAATATTTTGCGTTACGACGAACCCTGTCGGGAATAAAATTAAAAAATAAAACGGTCATTTCGTTACAAATTCGTTCTACGTTATAACAGCCACGCGTGCTCCGTCTTTGACGAGTATACTCGTCGTCGCTTACCTTTTGCTTCTCACAGTTTTCAAACAGCTGGTTAACGATAAATCTCCAAGACGACACTGATTCTCGCATCGTTGACGAAATGTCGCGCGATCGATGAATTTGTTAAAATTTGTCGTTGAAAGATGCTTCGCAAAAAGAGAAAGAGACGACTAATATTCAAAACGACGCGCATTTGATAATTGGCCTTTTGCACGTTGTATTCAACATCGGTGTAAACAGAAGGCGAAGTTCGCAGTTTCAGTCCGACAAGGGCGGTGGTCTCAAAGTGTCATAAATAACATTTCCCACGTTCTGAACATTCGGTAAGTTAACGCAGCCTCCCGCGAGCCAACCTCCAAACTAACTAACTTAATTAGCCTGCCACCGACCGACCACTTAACTTCATCAAGCTACACTGTTGATCCGCGCGTTTCTGCACGCAACTTTAGCCGAAACTGCCTCATTGTTATACCGGCCAGACTTTCGGATTATTCTACTTAATTACAGCTCTTTGATGGCCAATCGATAGAGGCGTCGCTCATTGTCCGCCAGAAAAGCACGTTCGTCGAATATCGACTCGAATTATCGGGATTTTTACGTCAACATTTTGACTGCCACGTTGGTCATTGGTGACCAGAGCGCTCGAACTTCTTGCAATTGTAAAAATTGTAGGAAAATTCACAGTTTGGGCATTTTGGATATAACCCATAAATAGAAGATACTTTGAAACAACAGGTGCCCCATTGAACAATTAAACATTTTTATTAGAACGTCAATAAAAAAAAATGAGAACGAATCTTGCGTCTAACGGTGCACTGTGTTTGCACGCATATGTTTGAGGGGTAATCTACGAATATTATTATAAACACAGCTTAGGAAATAATCGTAAATGCTGCTTTATAATTGTATAATTGAAGTTACAAGTGTGCACATACCTTACTATTATATACAGAATGAGCAAATATTCTTTACTAATATCTTCTACACGTTTCAACGATATATTCTGGACGATTTGCTTACGACGAAACGACGAATGCGAATGGTTTGTTGAAATGAACGAAGCCTTGTTATAATACGTCACTACCAACTGTTACAAAGGCGCCACGGTGGTCATTGGTGACCGGAGCGCTCGAACTTCTTATAATCGCAAAAATTGTAAGAAAATTCACAGTTTGAGCATTTTGGATATAACCCATAAATAGAAGATACTTTGAAACAACAGGTGCCCCATTGAACAATTAAACATTTTTATTAGAACATCAATAAAAAAAAATGACAACGAATCTTGCGTCTAACGGTGCACTGTGTTTGCATATGTTTGCGGGGTAATCCACGAATATTATTATAAACACAGCTTAGAAAATAATCGTAAATGCTGCTTTATAATCGTATAATTGAAGTTAGAAGTGTGCACATACCTTACTATTATATACAGAATGAGCAAATATTCTTTACTAATATCTTCTACACGTTTCAACGATATATTCTGGACGATTTGCTTACGACGAAACGACGAATGCGAATGGTTTGTTGAAATGAACGAAGCCTTGTTATAATACGTCGCTATCGACTGTTACCAAGGCGCCACGGTGGTCACCCGCGACCACCAATAAGATGAACGGTCCATCGGAGGAGAACGTTGTCTTACATCGTCGATTTATTATTATTTTGCCATTATATGCTTCGAACGATAAAAATACTCCCGTGGCGTCGTCAGCGAATCACGTGATTTCGGCGTGGCAGTCAAAGTGTTAACGGGGTGTATGTAGACTTTTACGACTGACTGTATTATCATACCGTGGCAGAGGATCGCCTCCGCTTCGTAGAGACTAGAATAAAAGAAAGTAAGAACGTGGAGCACGAGGATTTTAAAGAATATTCCGCGGAATATGAAAGTTTGCTGAAACGCCGAATTCGAGACGTTTAAACGAAACTTCCTTCCATTCCATAATCCTTGGATATCGGTTTTTTATTCAATAGCCGAGATTTTACCTCCGGTATTTGCGTTCTTCGGTGAAGAAGATATAGTTCGCGCGAAATACACGTGGTGCATCGGTCCCAACACCGATCGCGGCTACACTTTCGCTTTGCAAAATGTAATCACGACTCGTTCCTTTGTATCTCTAACGATTTTACCATCTTTACGTTCTCTCCATATAACGCGTCGATCGTTTGCCATTTTCCTCCAATGGATTTTCCGATTATATTTATATTTCATTTATTTTCATTTGTATTGTATTTATACGTCTTTAGATTATATAAAGGAAACGTTAAACACGGAATAAGATTTGCTACGAGGTATGGTATTAGCATCGTAAATCCTGAATTACGTGGTCGTCATTTCCATCGCGATTTTTATTCTAAATGCTTGCAAATTCTGTCATCGTATTCTCGGTACGAACGACGGCTGTGAATTCCCCGACAATTGCTCATTTTTTAGCCACCTACTTTCTCACTAGCCCAGTCGTTTTATGAGTTGGCAACTAAGCGAGTGCGGATTTTGTCGATACCACTCAATGACAAAATCCGCAATCACTTGGTTGCCAGCCCAATACTACGATACGACGTTTCGTTGTAACGTCTACACCTAATTCCATATCTAAGAAAATAAAACGCAATTCAATTAACACATAGACGAATGTTCGCGCAGATACAGAGCACGTCGTTCACGAGGAATAAAAAATTCCCTGTGACCCGGTCTCGTTTTTAGAGGAAACCGTTGGGTCGCGAAAAGCGAAGCGAAAGAGGCGACGAAGACGAGACGAGTTGCAAAAGAAGCAGGAGAAAGCTCGATCTCCAATTCCTTTTTACGCGAACCAATACGAATTTCACCCCAGTTTACTTTTCAATCCACAAATATATTTCTTCGCGTGCTGCCGCGTTTCCAGTGGAAAGAGCAGCTAGAGATTCATGAATGAAAAATATGGTCGCATGAATCGGTGGCTGGATCGAACCCATGGGGAGGCTGTGCCGTGTTTCCTTTTGCCACGCGTCACCCATTTCCCTTTCGATCGATTTCCACAGTGGAAATCGCTCCACCTCGTTCGTATCGAGCACGCGAAATTTATGGCTATCGTCGAGGAGCTTGGTCGAATTCGATCGACCGATATCGTCGTTACGCTCCGACGCGTACGAGAAAATAAAAAAAAAAAATGCTAGTACGAAGCGAAGAAACGAATTGGCCGATCGCAAGATAATTATACCTGTTCCATAATTCTACACGTATCGATATTTAGTATATCGCGAAAAGTACTAAGAAATACGAAAACAATTTCATTGCTTAAATCTTGCGCTAGCGACGATTATCGACGCTTTAATCCACGGCGAATAGCTTGAACTCGCGCCATGAAACGTAACGCGGTTGTTACGTGCAACGACAACACGGTGCGCACTCCGCGCCGATTTACGCGATTACCAAACGTTACGTTCGCCGTAAGAAGCGAAGGAAAAGCTTTCGGAATAGGTGGAAAGGATTTTGGTAAAAGGACCGAGCTGTCCTGCAACGAACAAGTTAACTTTCGCTTGGATTACCGGGCGAACACGCGGTTGTGTGCTTTGCTGCGAGTGTTTCGGCGCGTTAAAGACGTTGAAAGCAACGACGGAAAGCTCACGCGGAGTCACAGCGAGAAGATCAAAGGGATTCGCCGGCAAGGACGTACAAAGTGGCGTCTGGAACGGAAGGTTTGACTTGTTTCGTGTTGTTTCAGTGGATCTTCGTGTATTCTCGGCCGCATGAATTTTAATGCTCGCTAATATGCTACTGTGGCGAGGCGAAACGAAGCAGTGGCATGTTTGTAAAAGAAAGACACTTTTCGGGCAACCTAATGCTTCCTACATATCCTACTCTTTCGTACTCACGATCTCGATCGCTATAATAATAACAATAACAATAACGATAACGATAGTAATAACAGAACTAAGTAAACAAAGGTTTTTTTCAATTTCTTTCGCCACGGAAGGTAGAAAATCGTAGAAACGTCTCCGCAAAGAACGTTAATCGATACTTTCGCGAGCCACTGTACGTGAGATGTAACCTGTTCCGAGGAACAAACTGGCACGTTCAATGCACCCAAGGAAACTATCAGCGACGTTCGTTCAAGACGACTAGGAACCACCGAAAAATAGCTTTTTAACGGTTGCAGCCGACGGTTTCTCGCAAATTACCCCGAACCTCGGCGCAATCTTTCCTCTCGTAAGAAAACCAGGCTTTTCTGCTCGTTGCGCGATCCAGTCCAGACGAACTTTTGTAATATCCAGACAGTCGCGTCTCTCGTGCAACCAGCTCGCGGTACGAGAGGATCGTCTCGTCTTCCGGCTGAAAGCGCGCCGCGTACTTTCGTCCATCTCAACCGTGGACCGATGAAAAACAAAGCGAACGTTCGACGCAGCGCACAAGGTGAACGAAAAGCGAAATAATCGTCCGACTTTCGTCTTACCGTTGAATCTGTTAGCGTTGAATCAACTTACTGTTGAACAGAGCATCATCGGACTGCGAGTAATGCGGACGTAACACAGTAATTTTTAAGGAACCGAAGATCGTTTGTACATCTGATAGCTTGAAGATTAGCTCGCGTATTTGCTACACGTTCTCGTTTTTTAATTCTTGACGAACCAAGTGTTTGTCGCGTATTAAACGCGGAGAATTCGAGCAGAGAGCAATTTTTATTTCCGATTTGAATGTTTCTTTCTTTCGTTAAAGGGAACTTTGAAAAAAGGAAAAGAAGGACTCAAAGCATCTTGCAATTTTGATCGTTCCGTGTCAAGAGAATACAAGCGTATCGCATTGCTATATATTTTTCTGCTACAAGTTGCCACGCTGAATGCTCTGTATTTCTTTATTTTTCTTAGTGAAATCGATCGCGATTTTCGACCACAGTTAGTTCAAGAAAATTTGTTAAGTTGCACAGGGAACTTCGCTTCTTGCTAAATTGCCGATTTCAAGCGAAATTTTTATCTACGTCTGTCTCGTATCCTCGTTCGAATGCCGCAGCGACCAGCGTCCCGGCGAATCGGTAAATTTCACGTCCGACGAGAGTCAAAATTTCCGAATTTCAACGACGAGCGGATGCGCGACTCGCGGGATGGAGATAATACGACGCCGAAATGAAAATCGGCAGGAGTTTGGGAATTTTATTATACATAGAGGTAGAATCGCTATACCGTGAATTCATAAAGGATTTTCTCTTCCTTCCTGGAAATATTCTTTGGGAATTTTTATAGACACATTTCTCACATCAGAACTTTACGATTTATTTAGTTGTGCGAAATTTATTGGCGGTATTTTGTTATACGATGAAATTGCTATATCGCGGGCTTTTCCTTTTTTTATGGCCAGGCTCGCGGAGGTAGATAATTTTTCACAATTTCCACCGGAGCTTGTCGGAACATCAGTTTCTAAAAAATCTCTAAATGCTTCGATTTTCTGTATTCCATACGTTTACGTAAAATTTCAACTCGGAAGAAGCGTCGCCTGGAATATTCCCATCGAACGAACCTAACGTTTAACGCTAGAACTACCGATAGTTAACGCTATTCTACCAAGCTATTTCTACCAAGACCAGTGAAAATGACTGGTCTTTAAAAAATACTTAATAATAGAATATTTTTATATTTATCGATTTATTACTTTCTTACAGAAGCAATTCCACGTTATGCAGTAGATTTTTCGTATTATTAATCCATCTGGGATCCCTAAACGAGGGTCGACGCGTTTATAAAATTCTCGAACCAGTCGTTTTGACTGCTGTGGTATTTCTAGCGTTAGCATCTAGCGATCCAGCGATCGATCCGCAATTTTCCTGATAACCGATATCGTCGTGTCGAACGATACACGGTAAAAATTTGAAAAACGCGTGGCAAGTCGTAGAAAACGAGGAAACTGGTTAACTGGGCTTCGAGAAACACATTGCAGCACCCTTTTGCACTTCGACGAGTACCAGTGATTTTCACTGGTATTGGTATAAGTAGCCTCGATACGAAATTATTTTCAGTTTGAATACATAAAAAACAAAATAAAATTCGTTATATTATTCTTTTAGTTATCGTTGCGACAGTCATTACATCATTGCGGAAAAAATATAACACGAAGTAGGAATCTTAAAATAAAATTGTAAATTTAATTTGACTGGTGTGGTAGTTCTAATGTTAATCGAACATCGTAGAAGAAAAATAAATTTGCATCTAAAAATGTAACCACGAATGAATGAACTTAACTTTCGCCTAAACCAAGTACCCTCGACGCGCTATCTGCTCGATTGGAATCTCGAATATCCTTGGCGATCGATCGTTTGCCAGTTGCTGGCCGCCAACGTAACAGATCCAGCGCTAGATAAGTCAGTCACTCGAACCAGGTCAGCGAATTCCATCGGTGACGGAAGCGTGTCTCTGACGAGAATGATCAATGCGATCAGCCGGCTAGCAGCTGACGTAACGATTTCAACGAACGTGACCATCCGGTAGATGGAGGATCTCGCCCGCGAAAAACCGTAAGCGAACCAGTCTGCGTTGATAACTGTACTCCGTGGCGGATGCATCGTGAAATCGAGTTTCCAAGGGGTCACCGAATTATCCTTACAAACGTGTTCCACTACGCGTGGCCACGATGCACGCTAACCTTTCGGTATTCCGGTAAAACTCGCTTAATGCCAGCTACACACGCGGGTTATAAGGTCTCGCGATGTTAAGGTAATGCGATTACCAGCGTACTACGTTTGATTACATGGGAGCAGAGAAGCTGGATGGACTCTTCTCAGAAGATTAAAGTTCTTCTGTGATATCGAGGCGCGATTGTATTAATTAGCTTGTGTCAAAAGTCTTCTTCCTTTTTTTTTTAGGAGAACGACAATTATATTTTCATTTATGTTCGTAATTATAATAATTCGTAATTATTCGTTTATGTTAATTACAAAAGTTGCCACTGTGTCCCACGTCAAGAAAGCGCCATGCAATTATAATTACACTTAGAATATTATTGCAATAATAATAACAATATTAATAATATAATAATAATAATAATTTTTTTCTTCAAAGGTAGCAAAGCATAGAGTTCAAATATCGAAGTAACGCGGAACGCAACTGTGCGAAATATTTTTCACCCGCCGTTTCCCCCATCCAGGATCGATCAACGTGGTAACAAAATTTTTTCGCCGCAGCTCCGAGCGGTCCTCCCACGTGTCCAGGTAATCAACCTTCCGCCGTTCTACGCGTCGTACCGGTTCTCTAATTGGAAAACAAGGGAACCGTGGTTTCTATCCGTGTTCGAGCACGGACATCGCCTCTCTACGACCGATCTGCTCCTCCCCGGCTACGCTCGTACCCTGCTACAGACAAAGGTAGGCGTTGCGCGTGCACGTTGGTTCAGGAACGCTCTCTGCTCCTCCCTACATTTCACCAACAACCCTGAACACATTCCACGATGTAGACAAAGGCGAGCATTAACGTTCGAAACCTTGGCTGAAACACGCGTACACGCATAACGTTCATCGTAATACGCGTGCTGCGTACGCACACGTCTGCGTCACAGAGGAATATGGTTCAACCATTTCAGGGTACAAACCACGTATTTTCGCCTTTATTTTGACGTAAAAGTGGTTGATCGTTCGCTTAGATCAGCGGTTACTTGATTACGCCGATGGTGTTAGGAATTTAGCGTAATTGTTTGGTTTGGAAGATAACGAGAAAGTTCTTCGTATTCGAAAGCCCGTTTTTCTTCGATTCTCAGGACATAGAAGAAGGGAAATTTCTTTCGTTTATCGGGTCCAAAGAGTAGCTAATGGAAAAATTGAGTCTATTCGTGTAAAGGATACTAAAATAAATAATCTATGCAGCAAAGTACCAGTTACTTCGGTTCGCTGTCATTCTTTTTCAGAACCGAACTGCTTTAGCTAAAAATTACTTGCTACGTCGATTCTACTAAAAATACGAAGAAGAAGAAAACAGCAATCTCATCCTACTGTTATCTTTCTACGACCAAACATCTGTCTTTCCGTTTATTTTATTATTTCTCGATTTATTTACTCGTAATCCATAATCTATGATCATTCGTTTGTCTCCAGCTTTCCACGATTTCCGGTTGCATCTGCAAAATCCATCTTCCTACCCTTGTAAACTCAATATTCGAATTGGAATTAAAAGCGAAAGTAAACTGAACACAGAGCTCAACTCGAATTCGAACCTTTTCCTTTCAGCTTTGCCATCGAATTTTCATTTCTCTCTCGACTTTAACCCACTGGCCGTCGATCGATCGTACTCGATTGGCATGTCGCGATATGACAAAACCAAAGAACTTAACAACCAGCCATCTCGACTAGTTTCGATAAGTCTAGCCGTTAGTCCAGTTTATTAATCGTCAGACGTATCAAGCTGCAATTTGCAATTCAATTATCCGCGTTATCAACCAGTTCCTTTGTAAATTTACCATCGTCGAGACGCCGGGCTATCTACCGCGCGTTTATGACCATTTACCGTTACGCCGATGAATTTCCAATGACGAACGAGCCAAGCGTTTAACGCTACGACGAATTTACCCGCGAGAAAACGCATTTTCACCGCGGCCAATAAATCATCCAGCCGTGATACGGCAACGAAGAGACGCATACTCGCGCACCAACTTGCGACTACGACACGAACAGCACCGGCGACTGTGTTTGTCGCGGAGGCCCATCACACGATGGCGCACCACATCGTCCACACGCGTTTCAGCAAAGGCGTGTAGCAACTTCGCTCTATTCGCCAAACGCGCTTTTCTTTTTCGGTGTCTATCGCTCAACCTCGGATCGATGGTTGGCGCGAATCGCCGATTATTCGATCGGCGAGGTTGAGACGAAACGGCGGTCGAAAACTGTGATACTGAGAACGCTGACGCGTTTATGGGAAATTTATTTCCATTTATCATCGTTTTTTCCCGATACGTAGGAGGAATTAACGACGTACCTTCGCGTGGAAGCTTTTCGAAATGAAATTCGAAAAGACAGAGACTGTGTTTCGAATTGGAGGAAATCTGACCGTTTTATTTTTGATCTTTGTTATCTATCGTAATTTTTGCACGATTTTCGATGGTTTACGCGATATTTAATTGTCGGTATTTCGCGTGCTAACACGAAGGGAATTTCGTCTTTCCCAGTTGGAAGACTCGTTTAAACTTTAACAAATTTTCATCTCATTTCGGTTAAGAAGCTTTTTGAAACTACGTTTGGTGTAAGCAACACGCGAAACAATCTCCGCGTTATCAAAGTGTTATTACTCGGAATTGCGAGTTTGCGTGAACGCTTGAGATTTAGTCGTAACGAGTTGGAAAATTTTTCGTTGTGTACTTTTACATCGTAGTTGTTGATTTAATATTCTAAATAGAGTTCCAGTTATTTCGGTACCTCGAATAAAACTGTAGCAGCTTAAACGGAGGTCGAGTAATATCTTAAAAAGAAATTATTTCCTATACGGTCTACGCTAAAAATAGAACACAACGACGAGTTGATAATTAAGATTCTTTAACAATAAGTGCATGTACAACTACAGAATCGGTACAGCTACGTAGCATATTTTGTTTTGAAAGGAACGCAGAGTAAATAAAAAGTAAATAAAAGAGAAAAGAGCAAGGTAGAGAGAAAAAGAAGTGGTAAAGAAGATAAATGGTCTGCTAGGGATCAGTGTATACTACTGTAGTAGCGACAGACTACTATACAGCTGTTTTCAGCTAGCGATAGGTTCCCAGCGCATAATTCTTTCCTTTACCATAAATGTACTTTTAAATCTTGCAACATAATAAATTTTTGTTATTTGAGGAATTAAATAGATCTTTGTCAACGTCCCGACGATTTGCCATTTATCCTGCAAATTACGTAAAATATGGAAAGCGAACTAAAATACTTAAAAATCGAATAAGACCAGTTAAAATCTTCCAAGTTCCTTATCCATCCAAAATTACCTACTAAATATTATTTAATCTCATCTTCAGGAATTCTTCTTGATCACTCAATGAAAATTTTCAACGCTGTTGCCGATATTTAAGATTCTCAACATTAGAATCGTGTCATCTCTAGGAGATCCTCTGGAGATCGACAAACAGGACGCACTGAGCGATTGTTTCGCGTTATAACTCTGTTATCGGTTACAGAAAAATATGAAATGGAAGTTAGGGGGGAAGAATTATTAGTTACGCAGGAAGAAGAAAAAAAGAAAAAAGTAAAATCTTTATCGGAGATGGTCGAACGCTGCATGGCAATTTCGTAATCGTCTACGTTGATGTATATGTGCTCGTAACAAAAACACATTCGTTATTTAAAAAGTAGCACAACAATCGGCAAGCATTGTCTGGAACGTTCGTTACAACGTACAATAAACTCATTATTTTTTATGAATTATTATTAAAACAATTTTGTCAAACACCCCGACAACTAACAATTTTTGTACCACCGTGTCCCGATATATTTTTATCGTAGAAAGTCGAGAGGAATTTATAAAAAAGTAAAAAAAAAAAAAAGAAGTGTGCATTTCCATTGAAAACAATACTGCGATCGTCGATTGCACGTGCACCATTGCTCTCCTAAAAACAACATAGTTCTATGCACCGCTCTTTCGAACATTCATCTATCTCCTTCGACATTTTTCTGTAACTGCACCGGTGACAGAGTTATAAGCTGAAACGATCGCCTGGTCCATTCCGTAGATTGTCGATACGACGATTAAACTCTTAAACATCGACGACGATATCGACTGCGATATCGACGATAATATCGATCGTCTGAACGCACTTTCAGCGTAGTCTTTCAGCGTAAAATAATTGTCGAATGTGCGTCTGTCGCTTTAGTTCGCCTTTAACAAACTTTAAAAACGAGATAATCGCGTGTGAGGTAGAGAATCGGCGCGTGTAATTACGAGATGCCCGAGGGAGAGCATACGCGTCGCGTCGTTTATACATATTTCGTTTCTTCTAATATTCTAGAGGCAGAAGACCGAGTTTTCCCGGGGTTTGGTCCCTTCCTTTGTTTCGCCAGAGAATTTTCTGGACGCAGCGGCTGCTGCGTTTATCGCCGACGAAATTGAAGTTTACCGTGTAAAGGCAGTTGTATCACTTTTCGCACAATTTCCAGCAAACGCTTTGTGTAATTACACGCTCTCCTTCCACTCTGCCTTCCCCTTCGCCTTGTGCTTCGACAACTTCATTAATTAAACAGTGTTCGGGGACAACTAGCGACATCAGCAGCATCGTCGTCGTCGTTCATTCCGTTGACGGAAATCTGGCTAACTTAACGAATGAAATTGGACGAAGCGAGAAGTCTTTTATCGCTCGCGATATCTTTTGTGGTCATACGTCTATCTTTCTGGTGCTTTTACGATTGCTTGGAATACGCGAACGTGGTAGGAAGGAAATATCCAGTTTCCTCTTCATTCTTCTTTCTTTTCGTACGATTTGACGCTGAAACCACTGGCTACGGTATAAAAAATTATTCAACTTATTTAAATCCTCAGAAATTCGCTATTACAAATTCAGGACAGAATTGGCACATTTTGGTAAATCGATGTACGTAATGCAACGATTCCATCAATTCTTTATTGCTCTTCGTTCGGATTTCACTATCTATGGGCTTACATAAATGTATGAACTATGTATATATGGGCTGCATGTATTAATTCTTACAAATGTACTGGTAATAATGCAGCACATAAATTGAGGATTGGTGCATTTTGCAACTGAATATGTTTAATGGAATGCTTCCATTCATTTCTTAACATTGCTTTTACTTTGTATTTTACAATCTATAAACTGACACAAATATACACACTGTGTATATGGTCTGTATGTAGTTAAATTCTAATAACCGTATTATTAAAAATTGAGGATTCTCTAGGATTAGGAATTTTATAATTCAATATGTTCAATGGAATGCTTCTATCTATTTCTTAACATTGTTTTCACTTTGTATTTTGTAACATATAGACTGACACAAATATACAAACTATGTATATGGTCTGTATGTAGTTAAATTCTAATAACTGTATTATTATAAATTGAGGATTCTCTAGGATTAGGAATTTTGTAATTCAATATGTTCAATGGAATGCTTCTATCTATTTCTTAACATTGTTTTTACTTTGTATTTTGTAACATATAGACTGACACAAATATACAAACTATGTATATGGTCTGTATGTAGTTAAATTCTAATAACTGTATTATTATAAATTGAGGATTCTCTAGGATTAGGAATTTTGTAATTCAATATGTTCAATGGAATGCTTCTATCTATTTCTTAACATTGCTTTTACTTTGTGTTTTGTAACATATAGACTGACACAAATATACAAACTATGTATATGGTCTGTATGTAGTTAAATTCTAATAACTGTATTATTATAAATTGAGGATTCTCTAGGATTAGGAATTTTGTAATTCAATATGTTCAATGGAATGCTTCTATTATAACATTTGAAGATACGACTAGACATTTTGTACTTCGATGTGTTTAATGGAATGCTTCTGTCAGTTTTTCAATATTGCTTTTACTTTAATCTTTACGTATAGATTGACACGACCATATGAACTATGGATACGAACGATCTGTTATACAATAGCGAGTAACGAGCTTACTAAAATTGAATTTCTGCAAAAGGTACTCTCTGTTAGGTAATCTTTCTTCGCATGCTATATCCAAGAACAATAACATAACAGTGATACACGGTAACGTAAGCGTTTACAAGTAAAGAGGCGATACAGCCAAAGAATCGATATGTTTCTATGCTACCGTAGCTATCTGCAAGCTCAGTTTTTTATTTTTGTTCTACGTTCATAAACTACGTAAAGTCAAGTCCAATGAAAATGATATAAAACAAGTTTTGGCCATGCTATATAACACAAAAAATAAAAGTAAATAGAAGACAAAAAATAGTTTCTTCATACAGCGCTCGGTTTTCGTGAAAATCCAGATCGAACATTGGTCAAGTACGGAAATGATGGAAAAACCAGAAAATTCTCTGGACGGGCCGCGTGCAGGGCCCGTTGAATTTAACATCGTTGAATTTATTATCCAGCGTCGGAACAACATTAACGGGAACAGAAGAACGAGTACGAAGGGTGAAGCGAATCGTGGGGTAATTATATTCGCTGGTTTCCTCTCTCGTCCCTCCTGCAACGTTTCAGGGAAATTGTAACGCGATCCTCTCCTCCCGCCGTGCTGCACGGGGGGCATCCGATTTTAAATCAATTTCGCCACGTAATTGCACAGAAGCCGCGGATGGTTTGATTACGGAAGGAAAAGGCGATGGAAATTATCTCGGCGGGCTCCTCGTTCGGCTTTGAACGGATACTCGTGTACAAACGCACGAGCACACGTGTACAAAGGCACGAGCACACGTGTACACGTTACGTAGGGACGATTTCAATTTGGAACCCTTTCGCCGGCTCCTACTTGCCAGGTTCATTTGCGTTACGTTCGCAACCTACGCTCCAACACAACGGTAACCAGCCGCTGCTTACCTTATCCTTTCATTAAATTGGAAAGCCCCGGTGGATAGGCTCTTCCGGGGCTTTCCAATTTAGCCAAATAATCTTTGAATATCGCGCCATGATCCGCCGGACTTTGCAGGGCAATCGTTTTGCTATTTGTTTGCTCGTCGAGTAAGTAGACGTTCGATAGAAAAATACGCATTGTAGGTAACGTTACAAATACCAGGTTTCACGTTCGTTTCCGTTGTGTCAAGTTTCAGCGTCAAGTCGTACGAAAGTGATAGCAAAAATCATTAGAAAAGAAGAAATATCAAGTAACTGAAGAGTAGTGGGGAGAAAAACGAAAGAAAAAAGAACAATAAAGTAGAGAGAAAAATTGGATATGGATAAGGGTAGATAGAAATAGAATAGGAAAAGTGATAAATTAAAAATGCCAGATTAATACCTACAGAGAAAGAGAAAAAGAGAGAGAGAGAGACGTGTAACCAATCGTTGGACAATAAATTATTGCTATTACTCTACGGAAATTAATAAACTTGGACTTAATCTATTAGCCGGTACGTAGGTGTTGTAACAAATACAGTAACTTTTTCCTGCGTGTTCATCGTTCGCAAGTATCGAGACAACATGGACTTCGTATTAAAATTCTTCTGTTTAATTATAAAACGATATTAAGATCGCAGGGAAACGTACTTGTCAGGTTTCTCTTCCGCGATATTCGCGTTAAAAGAACCTGAATATCTCGTAAAAGGAAAAAGAATCGAGAATCACATCGACCCTGACGAAATTAAATTGGATCCAACAAATTAAATTCGATACACGCTGCTTTCTTCGTCCTCTTCTTATTTTCCGTGTGGCGAAAATCCGCCATTAGGATCGAAATTGCGATCGCCTCTCACATTGCTGCGATGCACCATCCTCGCGTGCACGTGTTCTATGCACGTCGGATGCACCGCTGCCAAAGAAGGCGTGAAAGCGGCGCTTGGGCGCGTAGATTTTGCACCAGGTACGGGCTCCATCGTGGCGCACACAACACACGTGCGTGTCGGTGAACGGAGAATCGACGATAAATTAGCATTATCGATACGGCCGTGTAATACGCGGCGTATCGTGAACGAAAAACCAGTCGAAACCTGCTACATTTAGACGTGAACGCGAAATTACGACCAGTTGGTTGACTGTCGAAGAAATTCAATGGGGACACTGTGTCCATATTTGTCTTCTAATCTGGACAACTTATTTTACGATCGTCGAATAGTTTCCTGATCGCTAATTAGAATAAATTACAGCGTCGTTTTGCTGGCTCAACGTTCCTTACGCGCAACTGTATATGCGTAAAGTCGACGTTGCGATCGTTTAAGCCCGTTTTCCTCAAATTCGAATTCTTCAATGAACGAACAAATTTTATGAGAATTAAACTAGCTTTAAATTAAAATTTCCTAGTCTTTAATTTCGTTGGTCGTAAAACGGTCACTCGCCCTTTCCTTCTCGCGTGTAATACGACGACCAATTACATTATTTATTCATATGGCTAACACATTTTGCTTTAGGTACAAATGCAACGTGAAAGAACATATCTCGATATATAATAAAAATACGAATCGTAATCGTAAAACGTTAATCGTGCGGAAGTGAAAGCGAATGTAAAGCGTTTTTGATGTACCTTAATTTCTCAAACGTGGGCAACGATTTGGAGAAGAAGCGTAGCCGGTGTGAGAACGAGTTGCTGTGCGTACATATACGATTAATGCAACTATTACAAGCGTAGTTGGTCATGTGCATAGATGCGTGGAACAAGGGAAATCTCGCAAGCGTTCTCGAAGGAGCATCGAGCTTTAATACGTGGAGAATTCCCGAGCAGCCTACATAGTCGTTTACAATTTCGAAGGCGAACGTAGCAGCATCGACAACGAGTCTATTCCCATTCCAATGCAAACAGTCCGAGATCCGCTTTTGCGGATCGCAGTTGTGGCAAGTGGTCCAAATGGATTTAACAATTTCATAGGCAATAAAACGCAGAAATCTACGTTGCTTTTTCTCGATCGAATTGGCATACAGTATTTGTATAATATCCTCGTGTTATTACATAGAATATATTTCGTTTATATTACAAAATTGTAAATGAGTCTTCATACTGTGTAGCAATGTGCAAAAAAGTACACAGAATGCATATAATATTGAAAACTATTAGAAGAAGGTATTGGTTACAATTTTTAGGAAATAGACGAAAGAAATTTCTATTTAATTATATCGATCGAGGTCAAGACGTTAAAACCCTCAAACCGTAAAACGACCGTGTGTCTACCCTCCATTATCGTTGATTTTCGATCGAATTCCCGACTTTATGCAGCCGCGACAGGGAACAGACGTACCGCACCGGGGAAACGTTTTTCTTAATTAGTCCCGGCACGGTCAGGTGCAAACCAGGAAGTCGTGGAAGTATACACAACTTTCCTTGCTCTCGCCGAGGGAGATTTATAGTTTGCGAATACGTACACGCGTGCATGTAGTCACGTAAAACATACGTGAGACGCGGGAGGAAGAGATCTGGCTCGCAGATACGTGCGAGCGTCTCTGCAGGATTCCCCGTTGCGAGCGGCGCATCCTCACGCGCATGCGTACGCGCACGCGCACGTGGTTCCGCGCCGCGTCGCGTACGCGCGCATTTTCAAATGGAAAGAAGCCAGAGTTGGGCAAAAATTCGAACGACGACTAACCAATAGTTTTATTCCTCTCCACCGATAATGTTATTTATTCGTAAAGCAAATGAAGGGAATTCGATGAATATAAATTACACAATTTGTAACCACCGATAAACCGCGGATGTTTATGCAATTTCAACTCCGTTGATAAAACGTTTTTACCGTCCACTAATACGCAGGATGCCCTTCGCAATTTTCAAACGGTAGAAAATGGGCAAAAATTGTATGAAGTAAAATTCAATGGTTTCGAACGATACGTGAAAGTTTCGATTATTTTGATCTTAAGCTTTGGAACCATCGAACAATTTGAACAGGAACATCGAATAGAACGTCGATCCGACTCGGCAGCCTGTCCTTCGGGATCTTTTCATACGACTCGCCGATCAAATTAAACGACTTTCGGTCAGATCTGTCGTTTTGAGCATTCGTTTAAATCGCCTCGACGTAAATGGAGGCCGTAGGGTCTGAAATGCACAGTTTCAGATCCGCCCTGAGGAAATAGACTGCAACGTACGCGCAAAGTGCGAATACGATCGCAGCCAAAAACCAATATCACGGCATCTCACGGTCGCGAAAGTTGGAAATATGAAATTTCGTGGTTATATTCGGCTGAATCCTCGGCTCCTTCGAAATCTCACAGCTCCGATCTGCTCGTTTGCCGAAGAATCCAATTGTAAGTTCATTACCACGCACCAGCCATCGATCTAAATACTTATATTGCACCTGTCAAGACGCGAGCAGATCTTTTTCGCCCAAAAGACGCTATCGTTCGAGCGATCGTTGGAGGAAAGATAAACGCAATTAACGCGAGTCACCTTTGTAGCGGAGCGTGTCGACAGTGGAACGTACATAAATTGAACAACGGCAAAGGCGCGCGCGTCCTAAGCCGTGCACACAGTTGGGAAACCGGTTCCCGGTGGCATTTAGTGGCCACGTCGAGAGAGCCTGTGTACCGCATACGGTCGTGGAATCGGTTAAGTTACAACAAATTAACAGGTCGTTTATCGACTTCTTTCCCGTCGGCGAGGCCCATGCTGGCGCACCGTGGAAATAATTGAACTAAAAGCCGCAATTAATGGCCTGGTACCCTTGTAGACAATAAAGTAGCCGATCGTAAATAAATTGGCTCGCGCGAGTTACACGCCGGCTACCCAAACATTTTTCCTATGTTCCTTCTCGTACGTACACGTTCTACTTCGTTTATCGTTGGCCAATTGCTAACATCGATCGATATTTTCCAACGTGACTCACCTTTTCGGTCGATACTTTTTTCGATTTCGGTAGGATATCGTAACGAACGCGAATGCGATTACGTATTCTCGGATGACAAAGATCTTCTTTTAAAATCTTCTTGAGATCGCGAGTAAATATTATCAGGCGCGCAAAATCTCTTTGGCAGCGAGAAATAATCAATTCCAACTTACAGCGGTTATGCATCCTATCAAGGGAATGACGATTATGTTCGTACTCTCTTCCTATTGTAGCTTCAGGGTTGGAGTTGAAGCGATTGAGACACGAAACTCGAATCGAAGAAATCGAAATGAAAATTCAGATGTTTGCAAATGCACCGTTCCAAATCTATGCAGAAATCTCTACGAGAGTAAAATCTACGAATCTCATTTCGACCACGCAGTACCTGCCTAATATTAATCGATTTATTTCTGAAGAGAAATTAGGGTAAATTTGCAGAGTATCTGAGTCATCGACGTTTCTCACGATCTTCCAAATTTTATGATAAATACCAAAATCTGATCCAGCTCTAAGAAATGTATTCCTCGAGTAAATAATCGAGGAACCTCGTGATCTTTTAATTTTCTAACAGTATCCATCCAAAATAGAAGGCAAATCGATCACCTCCATTTTTCATCGATTTCTCCGTATCTCGTTACATAAACAAGACGTGAAAAAGCGATACGAAACCGGGAAGACGATAATCTCGTAATTCGCTGAAACAAAACAGCACGTTTTTCACGTCGACGCAAACCTTTGGCGCAGTTTCACGCGACACTAAAAAATCAGCGTAATTCTCGTCATCGGCGGCGCGCATCAGCCAAGTGCATTGCAAAACGAACACACTCGCGCCTACGAGACGGCATTCGCCCATCGCGTGGTGGTACGTGATCGCCTGAAACTATCGTAAGGTCGTCGTTTACCTCTCGTTAGCGGCGCGCATGCAAGAGAAAGTGACATTTACCACCCAAGCTCTATTATATCTCTCCGCGTGTTTTTCTTTTTCTCTCTCTTTTTTCCCCCCTTTATTTTTCATACGGACCCGGTGAATTAAAATTCTTTGAGAAGTAGCGTTCCAAGTTTCGCGCGGGTTACATCCTTTTCAACCGGTGGGACTCGAGACCGTTTCTCTTAATATCCCTTTCAGGGACAGGGGTGCATGAAAAAGACGTTGAATACGCTGAAAATAACCGTCGTGCAGCCGCTTTCAGACCGCCCTGTTAACGAGCCCCGCTGCCAGCGATATTCCAACATTCCCATGCACACGTGTCGATACGACTAAAAACGAACCTCACGACGACGACGACGACGACTGTATCTGCAAGAGTGGCGTTATCGCCGGCCAGAATTCATATCGTTCGCGTTCCCATGCGTATCGCGAAACGTATTCTTGGCATTTGGTAATTTTAATTTCACCCATTACATTAGCGATAGATAATTCTATCGAAACGTTGGCATAGAAATTTCAATGGGCTCGTTGTTACAACGTTACTACGATGATTCTCTAACGACTACGGCTACGGCTAGGTTTATGCAAATTTATTTTACGAGTACAATTAACTCTACGCCGATATAATGGGTCGCCGAGTTCCACGCTTTTCATTGTTTAGTTTCTCTGAAACGAAGGTGTCGGACTACGTGGCTCTCGCCACTTGCGAAGCTACGCGACTGCTAAAATACCGTTTGCTTTCGTTCAGTTCGGTCCTGAATACCACGAGGTGAGAAAGTGAACACTGTGCCCTCAGCGATTCGTATCATCGTCCAGTCAAGTCCTTGGGCAAGTAAATGCCAACGTTGGAAAAATTGTACGCTGTAAATTGTTCGTCTCGTATGTCTTGTACCTTTCTTACGATTTTAGTAAAGTAGCTTTTACGATCTTTTAGCTCATTCTTATAAATCGTTACATTTATTATCTTTGAAAATAACGTCTCAAAATAATTCCCAATAGTAAATTACACACTCAGAAATTTCGCAAATTTAGATCTCGAGATAATTATACTTTGACAAAGGTTGGCAAATTTCTTTATATTCAAGTGAAATTCTGCAATAACTTCCATCGATATTCGTTTATTACGAAGGTACCTATCAACAAACAAATTCCCATTTTTCCATAACATTGTCTGAGACGTTCATTTTTATTGCAAGAATGTTTAGACGTTTGACTAAAATGTCGCTAATAATTAAACGGTAAACTAGGAACCATAACAAGTAGCTCGGAATTTTTCCAGATTTTCTTAAGATCCAAAAAACGGTAAGAAATCGCGCGTTACGTGAACCGCGTTGATGAAAAACCATATAGTCGGCCGAGGATTAAAAAGATCGAATCTGGGTAAATTATCGTCTCGCTTTTTAAATGTTAAAACGAGTACTACAATTGTGTAACGCTTGACGTGTTTTTGCCGATTACGATGCAACTTACGTCTTCAAATTTTTGAGAATTCTGGAGAAACGCACAAAGATCCACAAACTCAACGTCGACGTTTCGACTCGACCGCGACTTTACGCTGGAACTGAGACGGTATCGTCGCGGAACGTATTCAGAAGGTAAAGAGTATTCAGAAATAGACAAACAAATCTGATAGGATTTTCCTGTTTTTCTGTTTCGCTCATAGAGCGGAAGACAGAAGGCAGACACGGCGGAAGCTTCCTTTCGTTCGCCAGTAAAAATCTCGAGCTGTATACGGAATTTAGAGGTTTCGGTCAGTTGCGGATTAGATCCTCCCTTTTTCCTCTTTCTACGTCACACGCTTTCTACGCCTCAATGCCAACGCGTATTTTCTTGTCTTACGTTCGTGTATCACTTCGACAACGTGTTGCTAAATTGACTCGTATATTTTAGTAAGGCGCGTATTTCAACGATCCACGCGTTGTTAGCAGAAACACGTGGCTCTTTATTTGCGTTGTATAGCGCATTTAAACACTCTGCTCACGTCGCCTTACGTAACTCTAAAAATCAATTGCGCGATCCCGTGTGAACTGGTCTGTTCCCTTCTCGATTCGCCGAGTGTAATTTTATTTTACGTTCTGTTGTGCTACGTTACTCTGCGCTCGCTGTAACTAAGAGTCACATATCGATAAATAAACGACGATAATAATAATAAAATGGAACGAAATGGCCGTGTATTTACGAGCGAAAGTGTAGTACACGTGTAAGTAGCTTTATCTATGAACGTCAGAGGATTTTCCCGTAATAGCGTCGACGCATCCCATCGGTCGGTTTCCCACGTTTTCACCGAGATCCCATAACACGGATGTAATTCCCCGGCTTTTCTCGGCTTCTTGCCGTGGCGAGCAACCAGCATTTTACACCGTTCACGGAACAGAAACCGAAATTTCATCTACCGAGGAAATTCCATCCGAGAGAATATGCAAATACTCCGTGTTCCTCGGTCTTATGGGATTTCGTTCGATTTCTTTTACCTTAATAAGCCTCCATCATTTCTTCCGCTCGATTTCTTTTACCTCGCTAATTTCGTTCGCGTAACCTTTCCACTCTGTTTCTTTTATTTTTCCTAATTCCGCTTACCAATTTCCGCATTCGATCTCTTCCTCTAACTTAGGTACGTTCCACGATTATCGTCGGTATCATCGGTAAAAGACGCGTTACGCAGCGTGGACGAGGGTTTAACATTAGCATAAATAAATAAATAAATAAGCCGAAATTACTCGATAGCTTACCCGTGCTTTACGAATGCGAGTAGAGCTTTTCAGAAATATCGGCGATCTTCTTCCACTGTCACGCGCGCCAGTTTCATTTCTGAAACAGAAATAAATCGATCGATTAATCCTATCGATTACTAGCATAATCGTGGATTTTCATTATTGCTCGTATCTTTCTAATGGCAAGAGGGTAACGCGAAGAGAAATTTTTCCACGCGGGGTTGAAACGTATCGATTAGATAATTGCGAATTTCGTTGTCGAGGAACAACGGGTCGCATGGATTATTATAATTGTAGATTTTGTTTGTTCTAGCAATTTTCTTAGCTCACCGACCAACTCTGAATAGCAGCTTTTATCGTTTAGATTTGAATAGGCTGATAGGTGGCCTTTTTAGAATTTTCTTGCACGTGCCCCGAGCGACGAAAAAATTAGTCTCGTTTGCTCGCGAAATTACTAGCACGATAATTCGCCCCGCACAGGCAAACAGTTATTTTGACTGAAAAATCAGCGGGAAAACTCGAGAAGAGCCGGCCAACAAAGGCAGCGGATAATACGAGCGGAAGAAATGGTACGCATTTTGTTCCGGAGAAGACTTGTTATTAACTTCGCTTCGTTTGTTGCTGCTTTAGAACAGAAGACGCGAGATAGGAGGACGGTAAATGGATCGAAATGTCGTCGGTGAAACGGAAAACTCGCAGAAGGTGTAATTTTTCTCGCCCATTCATTTCATATTCGAAATTGTGCTCGTTGCGAATTTTCGTTCAATCTAAATCCGATATCTAAAATTCGAACTGAAGTTCAAATTGAAATTCAACTTCGGATTCAGATTCGGATCTTCGAACTGAAATTCAAATTGTCGAGTTGAAAATTAGATTGGAAATTCGAATTGCAAAGCACAGATCTATGCGTCGAAGTGGAAATTCAAGTTTCAAATTCGCGTGCAAATTTTCAAGATCGCGTTAAGAATGTGCGAACTTGAATCCCAGTTTTAAATTCACCTTCAAACTTTCCACGTCGCATCCGAATTGCCAAATGCCACGTGTACGTAGACCGACGAACTTCGAATTCAAATCGAAGTATCCAAATAGAATTTCGAGTCTTCGGATTTGTATTTTAATCTACGAACTCGAAATACGCAAACTCGAACGCAAAACGGTTTCTGGGGGGAAAATCTCCCAGGGTTACCGCTTCGAGTACGCGTTGCAATTAAACTGATGTTTTTTATCTTTTTTTTTTTTTTCGTAGCCACGACACACAGATCAGAATAGAATATATTTTTACCGATCGTTTTGTCGGGCGGGCGCGATCGTGGTCGCACGTGTGCGTTCTGCGTTGCAAGCTGCACTTGTTTTGCTTGACGCAATGCGGCTACAGTCGTGGTACAGTTGGGAACGTGTAAACCACGGCAGAGGATTCTCGTTTTATCGTTCTGCCCGCTAGTCGAGGTACGTTCAACCATCGAAAATGATATAGCCTTTGTTTGGTGGAACGATCATCGGTTCTGCCAACGCACCGAACCAACCAAACACGGTCCAACGCACGTTGACTCTTTTTGCTGCGAAATTTTAACACGCCGCCGATCGTCACGCGCACATTTCATGGAAATAACAGCATTTAATAAATTGGTCGCCTTAACTCTGGAAATGTTCTATTCTCGCGAAGAGAATTTCGCTTGGCGATCTTTATTTCTCCACGTTTTACATCCGTTGAAGCGAAAGTTTAATCAGCAACGATACGTTCAGGTTTACGTTCGATTTTACAAAAATTTCGCCGATACGCTGCACCTTCGGACGTTACACGGGCAAGCTGAGGTTATTTTAAGGAACACGGAGGCTCGTTTCGCGCGTTGGTTGTCAGAAAAGACGGGAATATCGTCGTTTCGAAGCCCTTCGCGAGATTATTCCGTTTATTATCGTTTCGAATTCGAACAAAATTTACGGAAAATCACGAGATCGCGATAAAACACGCTACGACACGTTCGATCCGTTGTCCATTTGCGGCTCGAACGTCGTCCTATGGCGCGATCCAGATCATCACGAGCTTCTGACTCGCGGAACCGATAATTCCAGCTCATCCAACGTTACGTTCTCTCGTCAATTCGACACGTCGTTAAATAATTGGACGAGAAGATCCGCTTGATCGGACAAATGAGCCGGAACACGGCTTAATTCGGCGATGATTAACGCGAAAAGAGACGAGAACACGGAAAGACAAAACCACGGGACAAAAGTAGAAACAGGCATGAGATTTTAGAGGGTGGAACAGCGATGAAACGCGACTTATTCACGCGTTTCTGGCTTCGCATAAAGGTGCCTCGTTTCGGAAAATATTACGCCCGTTTCCGGTGTCCGTCAGCGGTTACCAGCTTTGAGTTAAAACGTAATTTCACACCCCCATCCCTCTCTCTCTCTCTCTCTCTCTCTTTCTCTGGTCTGAACGACGACTGAAACGAAAGAATAGCGGAAAGCAGAGAGAAAGAGAGAGAGAGAAGGCCGAGGCTGTGTAGCGCAAGGGCCGGAAAATCCTAGTGGAAATGAAAAGCCTGGTAAAACGGAACATTATACATACAAATGGCGTCGTTAATAGATGTACACGCAGCGGAAACGTCACGGACGCCGCGGTTGTCCAAATGTTTTCCGTGTTTCCGCGCGGAACGCCGCTCTTAATAGCCACCGGGATACTTTTACTTAGCGCGCAACGAATCTCTGGCAAAATGTTTCTTCGTTAATCTCGCTCCTTTCTTTTATTACGGACTTTATTAGGAGGTTTCACGGCGAAATTCGCGTAATGGCCGGGTTACGAACTGGCAGCACGTTGCCAGTGATAGCGGCGCGGTGATATCTAGCGTCCTTTATATCCCGCTTTAGTGTCTCGCTCCACAGATACCTCTTTTATCTTTTTAACGCCACGGATATGATTTTTACGTGGGTGCTTTTGAATCTCTCGAGACATTCGCGCGGTTATACCTTCACATGGACTTAAATTGCTCGCAGCTTCCAGTCGCGATCGCCTCTTTCCTCCAACTTCTTTATTTCTCTATCGAAGTTGCTAGGAGCAGGGAAATCCTGCGATCGTAAAATATATAGCCGCGGAAAATATGCAGTTACAAAGCTACAGTACCTAAAACATGGCCCAACAACGGTGCATCCAACTCGATCCAAAGATTCCTCGAAGCGTAGAACACAGTCATAGAAAAGATCGGTCTGCTCCGGAAATGTTTCGGCTAAGTTCTACCATTCGATTAATTGGGACACTGGAGCCGTAGTTAGGTTTGACGTAACGAAATTATAACCATAGCGTACGTGATTCATTGTAAAAGTTCTTGCGTAAAGTTCAGCGTAAAAATAAACAAGCTGTAGCAACTGAGTAGCAAACGATATCTGACCACTGATGATCTTGAATAGGAAAGAAAGATCGCTGACATTGATGCGATCGTTCAAAAACATCGTATCAGACGTGTTATTGCTCATCATATGTAAAATATTCCTCGATTCGAGCGATCGAGAATCTTCGAGTTTTATTCGAAAGACCCTCCGGCTTCGAGACTGGTCTCCGATCCTACAGTTTAACCATTCTATTCGTTTTATTTTTACCAAACAGAGCGGACAATCATAAATACGTTAAGCTAGACTCTAGAAGTTTTTTTTTCTTCAGAAAAAACCCAACACCGTACCATACATCTTATTCACTGTCAACCTGGAACTGCGTCGCTATCCAATAACAATCCCGCCTATTCGTCATCGTACGATCAATCTTACCGAAGATACATCCTCCAAATTACCACTTTGCTTCCTTAACGAATCGACTTAGGCAGGAAACGGGCCAATTTTTCGAGCGAAAGTACGCTGGAACAAGAAGCGAGCAGTGGAAAAGCGTGCGGAGAAAGGAGCGAGGGTCGTTGACGACGCAAACGCTCTGAAAAACACTTAACGGCCTTTTTCAGCTCTCTTCTCTGCTGTTGCCGACAACTTAACACTTACAGGACCAGTACCAGGGTACTTTAATTTATTCGGGCGTTCAAAAAATGATTTGTCGCTCGATGGTTGAGCATTTGCTCCTGTACGTTCCCCTTTAACCGGCTGATTTCTTTCGTCTTGCTTCTAACAGGATTTTGTGGCGGACAAACGGGCAGGAGCAGAAGCGCGAGACAATGCCGAGGAACTCGCGTGTTTCGATCTGTTTGGACGTGAAACAAATTATTTAGTTCGTTCTTCTTTCTTTCTTTTTTCATTCGTTGGTTTTCTGCTTGTTGTCCTTGCTGAGCTTTCGTAACACGAACAGCGGGCAGTAGAAACAGAAGTCAAGCGAAGATAAACGCAATTATTGGGAAATGAAGCGGGAGCGAGAAAGAAAAAAAAAAGAAATAAATAGATAACGAGTGGCGGAATTAGCCGCAAATTTTCGCAAAATCAGCTAATTTTCCCTTCAAAGTGTTCCAAAAAAGTGAAAAATTGAAATTTCGAAAAACCCTCCCAGCGTTACCTGAAGAAAACTATTACCTAACGAATGAACTTTGATTTTTTGATTTCACATGATCCAGCACCAAGTTATCAGGGGCACCGCAATTTTACCTTTTTTCCGAGACACGTCCGAATAATTGCTGCCATTGCCGTATTTTTTTAATATTTCTCCGTGAAAATTTTATACAATATTCTTCGAATGTCATACTTTAATGTACTATTGGTTTTAATAAAGAGGTTTTAACTGTGTCGTCAGAAATAATTCACAAAAACATGCCTTATTTTGTACGAATTAACCTTAGCCACCCTTAAAATCGGAGGGACTCGTTAAATAATTTTCTTTCTTCTGAAAGCAACGATTCTTCTAACAAAAATAAATAATGACAAAATTACGTAATCGTTAGGAAGTACGTACAAAGCTGTGTAAAAATTGTTTCAACTAAATACATGGTGTTTTAAAAAGATACGCGTATGCTCGGAATTTAATTTTATAATTTCTGCCCAACCATTGTATCTCATTTTCTTCTATTGGATTCACCAGGCACTTACGAAACGCCGCTCCCGCCAAGATCTTTGCCTCGTTGAAACGGTTTCTGGACGCGGGAGTGCGATCAGCTGTGCACCAATAACGTACTTACGGACCACCCGTAGACTCGTCCAACGGACTTTTTTGCTCCACGCTTTTTAGTCTTTTCAAGTTTTACGCGTCTCGGATTTTTTAATTCTTTAGTCTTAGTCCAATCTAACCCACCTAATGACAGAATCCGCGATCATTTAGTTGCCAACCGAATATTTACATCGCGAAAATATCTAATTCCTAACAAGCAGCGGTTAGCCTAAAAAAGATTCATAAAAATCGTTCGTACTCGTCGTTGTTACGCGAGAATCTGTCTTTAAGAGCGCAGAAACCTGCAGAAATCAGACTAGAACAGAGATAAATCTCCATTGAGCGGAGCCAGTTGGGCTTTGCGAGGCTTTGGTCGACACGTTTGCAGACTCCGCAAGGCCAACACGGCTTTCTTCTTGTTTCGTCTTTCGAGGCAAGGCATCGCCATTGGTTTCTTGCGTGGCTGTAAAACACCGAAGTACAACAGGGTACACGGTGATCCTGGCGCCGCGACGCCCCATAATCCCGACGACGTTGCCCCGAAACTTTTTCTCTCGCTACTTTCTTAACGAGGAAACATGGCTGAGAAATGTTTGTTGGCTCGCGTATCAACGTCATCGCGTTAATTAATTGCCTGATCTTCGTCGGGAGGAAATAAACAGGAAAATCGAATAACACGTTTCACTGTTGCTTTTGCGTTTGGATTATTTTCGCTTGGTTGAGTTTCGTTGCAAATTGTACGATTTATCTTACAATCTGGATATCTGGTTGATAAGTGCGGAAAAGTGAGCTCGTTAACTGGATCATCCCTTAACTAACCAGCTGACTGTTATCGACGAGTAACTTTTCGCTAATAAAATTAATCATCGCTTACTCTTTGCCACACATTTTAGTTGACACGCTTTTCGAAGAGGTCGCAACTGATTCAAAAGTTTCATCGTCACGGAATTTAATGCGGAAATTACTTTCGAAGAGATCGATAGAGGCAAATCGATTTCTATCGCTCTAATCCGTGAAAATTTCCATACGATGTGATTTGTTCTTCAACGTAAAAGCACATCGAGTCCGTGCATAAAGTGACTACGTATTATGCTCGTTACTTCATCTTCATTGACCGACAGATTAAAACGAGATAAACGACTGGATGGAAATGATGAAATAATCCTGAAGCTCGAAGCTATGTCCAATCCTAATCGAGTTAACAGAATATTTATGTACGACCGATGCGCTGTGATTGGACGAGTTTTTGGAAATGTTGGCGCTGCTACGGTATGGGAGACCTTGTTCGGCGGGTAAACTATTGGTAAACTATCGGCTCGTAGGCATTGAGTTTTACGATCGCGGCTGTTGGTTTGGCATAGTTGGAAAGGCTGATTTACACAGTGGCTGGTATACAGCGGCACGAGTTTTAGGCTGCAGCTTGGTCGCAAGGCGTTAACACCGGTATATGTACTCGAATGTCAGCGATATAACTTTCTCTTTCTTTCGACAAATACAATTGCAATGTTCGAACTTGCTCTTCTCGTTCCTGCAAATTGTTCGCTTTGGTTATTAAACGTTTTATCGTCGACTACGCTAGTCGACACAACAGCCTACTTTCCTATTGCGATTATTTATATGGACATTTAACCTTTAGCAATAAATATAAATGACGTTAACAATTACCATTATTATTTCCATAGTATCGTATCACCTCTATTTATTCATCGTCCATCAACGAACTTCCAACTCGACCAACACAGTTAGCCGAGAACTACCTTAACCTCAATTTCCAAAGGACGAAAAACTCTTCTCGACAACCGGTGATCAATCATCCATCTGGTATTTTCCTTTAACGCGTCCAACGTACAATTACGCAGAAAGCTTAGCTCCCTAGTAATAAACCATACTTAGTATTACCTAAGCTCAGCAATCTTTCGGATCTCGACGATAAGCCAGATTTACGAGTGTCACGCCATCGTATCGAAAGATGGCGCCTTTTGGTCTGGCTCGTTCGACCATCTTCTTTGTTCTGCCAGCAGCCGAGGAATAAATTCCCGATCCCAACCGGCGGGTAACAGTCGTCGTCGTCGTCGTCGTCGTCGTCGTCGGTGTAGATGGGGGAAAACGAGTGTGTTTCGCGTCGTTTCGCCGGGAAATGGAGAGGAAGCGGGCGAGATGTCGTTTTCGCGTGTGGCTAAGAAAAATACAGGATAGGAAGATAACGGCGGGACGCAGTGTTGCCAACGTCCTGGGATCAGGGGATTTCCCCCACGGTAAATTAAGACCTCCAGCCGACGGTGTACGATCGAACCATTGAACAAACATCTCGACGAGCCGATTCTGCTTTCTCTGTTTCTCTGTATTCTTCCTCGGTATACGCGTACTCGTCGACCCTCGGATCTGATTTCGTTCTTTATGCCACGATATCGGCGGTCTCCTTTGTCGTAGGGTGGATAAGTTTACTTTCCGAATTCACTGGCGTTTCCGTGTTATATGACACGGCGGTTTCGCGAAGGTATTTCAACAGTTGTAAGAAATTTTTATACGTACAGGGTGTCTCGTTCTAATCGATCCATGCAGATATCTCGTAGTTCAAGTAGTATACGTTGTTGGAAAGAGCGCGTGGAACGGAACTTGCTTCTATAAAACGTAGTAATAGTTGTAGCTATAAAACGCAGAAAGTCGGACGAATCACGCGACAGATTCAAAATTCCCGGGCAATTGGAGGAAGCACTCGGTTCGAGTAGCAAGCTGAGAAAACCTTCTGCAACTTATCTAATCGATGGACACGTGGGACGATATCTAGATATAAGCAAAACCGTGGCTAACGATCGCGTCGTTAACTGGACGTGCAACGTAACGGAAGAAGAGCAAGAAGAAAACCTAATTTGGTTTTATCCTAATAAGCGGTAATAGGCGATAAAGTTGCAAATACAACCAAGAATTCTTCAAAAAACGACTCTTCTTTGGTTTATTATCGATACACATTTTATTTGTATATTTATTTTACGTTCTTCTTTACGTTTGTAACTGAGATCGCGTAAAATTTTCCGAGGCCACGAAATACGGTCGCGAATGGAGAAAGTTTAGGAAGCGCCGATCTACGGCTAACCTAATAACGAAATAAAATTCCGATGCATTTCCATAAAAGCTTCGCGAGGCTCGTTCGGCTATTATTTTTAGATATCCATCGTTAAAAGTAAATTGTGTCGAAGGCTTTTCATCGCGCTACGATCGATACATTTTCATCGTTCGCCACGGAAACGCGAATCGTTCTCCTTCCTTGTCTCTTTCTCGTTTTTCTTTCTCTTTTTTCCCCTAATTGAATTCCAGGTTAAGTTAATTACCATCTAAGGTAACGCGAAATTCGAGGCCGCGAACGCTCTCCAATAAATATCATCGTTCCCGAGAGATCTCGACAGTTGCTCCACGTTCGACTTCCTAATGCGAGTCCTCGTTTCTTCTTTTTTTTTTTTTTTTTGTATCCAACCGACTCGCGAACTCGTTTTTATCCGGGCCGAGCGGAAGATCTCGTTTCCTAGAGAAATTTCTTTCCGCGCATGTCGCGTTAGACCGCGAAGAAAAGAAAACCATGTTGAAAACTGAATCAATCGAAGCTTCTACGCCGACCATTCGATCGTTTCATTCGGATCTTGGAAATGGGACTTCGGACGAGGCGAAGTTTGGCAAATCTGGTCATTTTTAACGATCTACGAAACGAAGTTTTAGTGGACTAAATTTGTTCGTTGCACCGTACAACTTGATAAGGATCACGCACAGGGAAAATTGTTCTTTCATTTTGTTCATCGTTTTGTTTAGAAGCAGGTTTCGCTTGCGTGGGTAGCTCGCGTTCGAAAATATGTCAGAGAATATTTTTTCTACGCTGGAGAAAAATTTCTGACGAAATCTCACGGAATATTTAAATATCCGTCTTACAGTCTCTTTAGACGTTCGTGAGAATTTCGACAGGAAATACCAGCCACAAAATTAATCGAGTCTCTCTATCGATGAATCTTCGATGGATGACACAGGGAAAACATCTTTTCAAAATCCGATAAATTTAACGTTTCGTCCAGTTCCGAAAATATTTAAGTAAACTGAATAAAATATTTCCACAAATTTTCTGCTGGGTAAACGCTTGCTAAAACTTTGAAAAAAAAAAAAAAAGACAGCTAGAAAAATCGAGAATTGTCCAATTATCGATCGCCTTTCAATTTTCTTAACATCGTCGTAAATCAACGACCCTTCAACTACCCAAACATAACGAGCGATACGAGATAATAAAAGGAAATTCCGTCGATAATAATCTGATAACGTGGCGATTCTTTCTTCGTAGATCGTAGACGTATCAGACGTAAGGTGCGAGTCGGGAAAGCCGGAAATATACAGAGAAGGAGTCGTGGCGCGCGTGTTATTCGTTGCGTGGCGAACCGGAAACGCGAAACTGACACGGAAAAGTTATCGGTGGCCGGGAACGATGGCCCTTTTTCCTCCTCGTTCAAGTGTCAGCTGTCCCTCGTGAGCGAGAAATTACAGATTTTTCGAGAGCTGCCTTTCTCGCCTTCTTTCATGGGACGCGTTGCACGGACAGGTGTATGGAAGACGACGGAAAGCTTTCAGGAAAGGGAACAAAGAACACCTCGTAACCGTGTCAGCTTATTTATGTTGCTATGGTGTCGGCAGATGGAACTGTTCGTGATACGGATACGTTTTTCAAAGTTGTCGTGAAACGTTGCGGTACGTTGCAGACGGTAGAAAGACGTAGAGTAACGTCACAGGAAAATTAATCTTTCGCGTATTATACTCGTAAATATATATTATTATTTTATTTATTTAATTTTCCTAGTCCTCCGCTTTCGAGTTTGCACCAACTATCGCTTCTTCATTTTTAAGATCTTCTTAAAGTTTAGAATTCAGCTTCACTCGCAACGATCCGTAAAATAAGAAGCTTATTATTATTATTATTAACTTATTGCTATTATTTTATTCATTTATTTATCCTAGTCCTCCGCTTTCGAGTTTGCACCAACTATCGTTTCTTCATTTTTGAGATGTTCTTAAAGTTTAGAATTCAGCTTCACTCGCAACGACTCGTAAAATAAGAAGCTTATTATTATTGTTATTAGCTTATTGCTATTATTTTATTTATTTATTTATCCTAGTCCTCCGCTTTCGAGTTTGCACCAACTATCGCTTCTTCATTTTTAAGATCTTCTTAAAGTTTAGAATTCAGCTTCACTCGCAGCGGCCCGTAAAATAAGAAACTTATTATTATTATTAACTCATTACTATTATTTTATTTATTTATTTATCCTAGTCCTCCGCTTTCGAGTTTGCACCAACTATCGTTTCTTCATTTTTAAGATCTTCTTAAAGTTTAGAATTCAGCTTCACTCGCAGCGACCCGTGAAATAAGAAGCTTATTATTATTATTATTAACTTATTGCTATTATTTTATTTATTTATTTATCCTAGTCCTCCGCTTTCGAGTTTACACCAACTATCGTTTCTTCATTTTTAAGATCTCCTTAAAGTTTAGAATTCAGCTTCACTCGCAACGATCCGTAAAATATGAAACTTGAAACAATTAAAAGTATTCTTCGATCGAGTGAAATAATTTGGTGACAAGTTTACACGTACAATCAATGAATTTTCGATCGATTGTAGGTTGTAGGTGCACGATCCATGTTTGCTAAGATATCTGTTCAATATCTCTGGAATATCTAAAGATATTTCCACAGGGAGAAGATGTTTATTTTATATAAAATTCATCGAACAACGTTTGATTATCGATAAATTCCATTAGTCAAGATGTTGGAAATATTTTCAGGATATGTCGTGTTCTTGGAACGTACGAACAGTTTAACAGTTTAAGTATCGTAGGAAACTTATTGCTACGTATAAAGTAAAAAAAAAAAAAAAAAAGAAAAAAACGGAAAATTACATGAAAATCGTAAACGTTCTAATTCTCTTTGATCTGTATAGGGAAAGTATAAATTTTGTGCAGACTCGATGGAAACGGAGCAACGACATCGATTACGATACGCGTGTAATTCGATTATCAGACACGAAGGAGGGATCATCGAATCCATAAACGTTACAGATAAACGTCATCAATCAGAGACACGGTTCGAGCGTGAAACATTAATCTTCCGTCAATGTTATCGATGCGAATCGTCCGTCTACCAAGTTATAGGAGAATCGTGCAGTTGTTGTCGATAATTATCGATAATTGTTACTCGGTGATTAATAATAAACCAACCTTGGAACATTTATCTCTTCTTCGGAGTATTTGTCTTAACGATAAATATTATCTTAACGCAATACTAATCGATCCAGATACGTAGTATACCGGTTTATTCGGCAAACGAGCATCACGCGAAATTAATCTTACAACCGCGAAAACAACAAATTGCTTAAATAAATCAATCGAATGAAACTTCTTACTTATACGAGCGTCTCGACGATTAAGAAACAATGGCAGTTTTCGCAGACATAAATCTGCGTTGAAACGGCAGAATCCTTTTAACGAAAGTCCGGTTATTTGGCAGAGAAAAACGCGGCTCGATGCAATTGAGATTTCACTTTCAACGAGATGCGAAAACGCGACTGTGCACGACGTTGCTCGTAAAACCGACGAATACGAGCAGCTGACGACACGTTCTGCTCGTCGTTGCATAAATGGCCACGGAGACGCTTTCTAAAAGGTACACAACCGCCATTATTTAAACGCATCCGAGCGAATTGCATAATAATCGAGGCCTGGATAAATTCGTTTGTCCAGCGAGACGCGCCTTTACCTCGTTGAGAATGCGCCCAAAGGATTACGCAACGTCTCAAGGTGAGCCGTTTTATAAACCTGGTGGCGGCAAAATTGCGAGAATTTATGAAACAAAAGGAAAGCAAAAGGTTGACGAGTCTTTAATTAATATTTCCCGTTTCTTTACGATCGTCTCGCTTGCCAGCGACGTTCAACCGCTCGCAACCGCTTAATTGCAACCGAAAAAAAGCGTCGATTTAATATGCGCTGATTCGCGTCGGATTTTCAACGGGGGCGAACGAAAATCTTTCTCCGTGTTTTGCAACGGGATGTATGTTTTTTTAAACGCCGATTTTATGCTGCCGATTAATTTCGTTGCAACATTCGTTCAAGGATGTTGCGGATCCGTTAAGTGCCATCTTCGGGTAGAATTTCATACGCTTTTGGCTAATCGCAAGCTTGTGATCCGCACGTTTCCATATCTTTCTTTATTATTTGTGATTTAGTCGAGGTCGAAAGCTGGACGTGTCTTTTCGCAAATATCCGAAGATACCATAAGCGCCATTTTTAGATTGTATTTCATTGGCTCTGGCTAATTGCAAGGCTGTACTCTGAACCTTCCAATATCTTCGCTTATTATTTGTGGTTTATTCGAGGTCGAAAGCCGGACAGGTGCTTTTGTACATAATAATTTTTGTAATAATAATAATAATAATATCTTCAAATATTATCGTTACTGATACCAAACACCGCAGCTTCGTTGAAAATAACAAATATGCTGAAAATAGTTCGTTGAAGAGCGTCGTGCCATCGAAAAGGTTGAAAAAGGTAGCTTGATATTCGTAATAAAATAAACGTTCTAAAACTTCTCGCTAAATGCGAGCGTTGTGCTATTCTCGCGGAGAAAGTCGATGTTCACAACGAACACCAAGTGGCAAAGTTACGATAGAAATAAAAGATATGCCGAGAGATTTTAACGGAAGTGTATTATTCTATGCAAAAACGTCGAGAAAAATCCGTCGTTGTGCGGTGTCGATCGGGAGGCCCGCCGCTGCTATTAATCGCATTAAACAGCCTCTGTCGCTAGAATCGCCGGCCCAGCGGCGTGGCCGTTTAGTCGATTCACGCTTTCCTGTCCCGGTATCAATTAATTCACCCTCGTACGCGGATATATCCAGGTTGGATCGATTCGATTTCGAGGCAAGGAAACAGCTGTCGCAACGAGACGGAACGAGATTCGTTCCGCGTTCGACGTTGGACGCCGCGCGCGACACAGTTGGCTGGGGGTCGTTCAACCGCGCTGTCGAACCAGTGAAAAAAAACGGAAAAAAGCGGGGAAAAAGGAGAGAATGAAAGAAAAAAGAATGACACGACAGAGATATAGAGAGAGAGAGGGAGAAGAAAAGGAGAAAAATAGGAAAAAATCGAGGCGACGCGAAAGAGGTGGGGAAGAAAAGGGTGGAAAAAGAGGAAGCAGAGAGGGAGAAAGAGGGAGAGGAAAAAAATCGAAGGGGAATTCAATCGATATCGGATTACAGATTGAGCTCGACGGGCCCGAAAGTTAGGGGCGTGTGGCGGCCAATCCTTTCCCGGCTCTGCCAATCCGCTTAACTTCGCAGATTCAACTGCGAAACTTATCGGATCGCTGGAGCAACGGCCGATACGAAATCGGCCCATATATCTGTGGTATCGATAATGTATTCGCCGGTGAGATGCGCGATTCCGATCGTCCGTGTCGTCCCTTTCTCCATTCGCAGACTCATTTTTCCATCGATCGATGCCACGAGGATACAGCAGGTGCTTCTTCGGAGATTGTCCTTTTTTCATTGGCTATCGTTTTTCGAGGTTTCAAGTTTCGACGGCGGAGGTTGTTCACGAGGAAAGTTCACGATGGAAATTGGAAATTTGGCTCGTCCCGATCATCGATGATTCGTTCGAGATTAATTCCATGTAATTCCATGTAGAAATTTCGTGTAATTCTATGGAGCTTCTCGCGGTTTCGTGTAAACACGGTAGCCGCAAGAAGTTGATCAGCAGTTGAAATGCTGAATGTTGAAATGTTGAAATGTTGAAGTGGAATGTTGAAATGTTGAAGTGGAATGTTGAAATGTTGAAGTGAAATGTTGAAATGTTGAAGTGAGATGTTGAAATGTTGAAATGAAGTGTTGAAATGAAATGTTGAAATGTTGAAATGTTGAAATGAAACGGATATTTTTTGCCTGAACGATAAATAAAAAAAAAGAGAAAGAGGAAAGAAGCACGAATACGTAGTTCGACGTGAACTTTTCTTCCCATACGTCGGATCGTCGTTCCACGTAAAACAATATTGCCATAACATGGTCGAAAAGTGATCAATTTAAAAGATATTTCAATATCGTAGAATATCGTACGAGAAACGAGTAAAGACCTAGCTCTGTGCTTTTATATTCGTGTTTTCTTCGTCTTAAGTACGACGAATTCTACGAAATTCTCTGCCACAATGTCCTTTAAACCAATCAGTCTTCGTTGCCCTAATACCCTTTTTAATATCCGGAGCAAACCTAAATGACCATGTTGTCGCATCGAATATCAAACTCTATCGAACGTCTATCAAACGTCAACGTTCCATCCGCAGCAACCTAATGTAGATATTTATACAACTATCAATCCCATTCAATTGCTCTAACTGCTCCGGTTGATCATCTCCATTAGCTCTTTAACCTGATCATTTGCCATCTCGATCGAAGACTTCAACGTTCCTGCGTCCATTCAATCACGAGATTTTTAATTACCAGCCACGAGACCGTTTCTCTGAAACGCGACACGAGCGTAAATCGAATACGAAAGGCAACGATTTCCGTCCACGCGGCAAACGTCGTTCTTTTTCGCCATGGACAGGTTCATTACGCGTTGCAACGCGACTAACAGGATTTTCGTCATCCCCCGTAACGAGCTCTCTCTCTCTCTCTCTCTCTGTCTCTCTGTGTCTCTCCCTCTTTTGCCCTCTCCGGAGGCGTAATTCAAAAGTTGATTCGAGCAGCGTCAATTTATTGCCTGTGAGGGCAGTCGTCGAGACGTTTTCCCTCGTGGGAATCGGCGTCCTTCTGGCCGAACAACTGTCCAAGCAGATAAAGTCGCTGGCAAATTGCATTAACGCGTTCATCGCCACGTGAATTTTATTCAGGTGACGTGCAAAGGTTTCCGGCCGGATACATTTTTCACTTTATATTTCAACGGCGGTATTTCACAGAATTTCAACTAATACTATTACGATTTCTACGTGACTGTGTTTGTATACCGTACAATTTTCTCTTGTCATATACGCGATATTATTTAAAATTCTTTTAGATATCGCCTTTCCAATAAAAAGTTAGAAGTTCATTCCGATCGGAGATTCGTTTCGCCCGCCACTGCTTCAACCAATTCGCTCTGCGATAGATCGAAATACAGTGTACCGTAACGTTGGATCGAATTTTAGTCATTTCAAAGTATTTAGCAACGTCATCGATGACCGTCAACGTGGCAGTCAACGCGTTAAACGGAGACAGCGCACGCTCGACAGACGAAAGGCGGAGCGGAGGAAAAAGGAATTTCGCAAGGAAACACGAGTTCGAGGACGTCGTCTGGTTAAATAAAAGAGGATCCTTATGGTTGGTCTTAGCGAACGCTGCCTGCGTCCCTCAGGAACGTCTTTCGCCACGTTCCGGACCTTCCATTCATTTTCTCCTTTTTTTCTTCCTCGTCATTTTATGTCGATCGCAATTAAGCAGCTTTAAACGTCGCCTTATCGCTCGAGTATGTTCGACATTTGATCAACGCTGATCGTATTTTGCGGAGAATTTTGAGTAGTCGAAATTGGCCCCGTTTTCTTTAAGCTCCTTTTTCTTTAAATAAAACAGAATTTCTGCAACAGAGAACTACAACATTGTCAATTTTCTTTTATTCCTACACGACTTACGCGTAACGAATTAATGTCCGAAATATTTTCCCGCATTTCCTACGACTTTCTCTCGCGTTTCGGATTTCGCCGCGAAAAATGACACTGCAACGTTTTCGCGTTTCTGCAACGTTTCGAAAGCGACTAGAGAGCGCAGCGTCGACCCGAATAAGCGACAATCTGTCGATGTCGAATCCGAAGAAGAACTTTCCAGTCCAAGTTAACCAGTTAGCTGTTTCGACCTCTTTGAAGGCTTTGAAAACGTGTGGTAAAAAGTACGCGATGACAAGTATACTCGTCGAACACACAGAGTATGCGTGGCTGTTATACTATTAGAATTCAGTTGCAACGAAAAGACTGTTTCGCTCTTTAATTTTATTAAATGGCACAGGGCTCGTTGTACAGAAAATATTTTCCATAGATGAACGCGTAGAGCTCATGCGGTAGATTCGATCGTATAATTCTTAAAATATGCTAATTCGTCCTGGCATTGTCTGTAAAAAATGATCGATCCATTTATTGGGTTGCCAACCGAATAAATTAAATTAAATTTAGTTGTCATCGAGAAACCGTTAGGTTCGCGGGTGTTTTAACTTTTAGTCTGGAAAATCTGACGTAAGAAATACGAGGAAACACGTAGTTACTAATTTCGTACTTTGTGTATTTGTTTTCGGGATATCGGTATAGGTATGCCAATACGAGATATATACAGGATGTCTCACCCTCAAACATCTGCCTTATTTACGATTGTATGAAAAAGTTTCTCGGGATGAAGTTGAAAGAAAAAGGAATGCTCTTCTTCAGTTGGTTCTTTTTTTTTTTTTTTTTTTTTTTAAAAGATTTCGAGATCATCGGTATTTTTCAAAATAGAACTCTACAGACCTTTTTACATCGGTGCGAGTGGCTTCTCGTTTTCAATGCAAAAGCGTTAAGGTACTCTTGTCGGAAAATATATAATTTAAAAGATATTTCGACTTTAATCTCATGGAACGTGGTGCACGAAAGTCAAGGGGAACATGATCAGAAGTATATCGCTTCGCGTGTATCTTTCCTCGTATTTCGTACGTCGAGTTTTACAAAATTAATGTTGAAATATCCTTCAAACTGAACATTTTCACACACCAGTATACTTCGTGTCTTTGTGCCGAGAATGAACAGAAAATGCGTCAATTGATAGATAGAAAAATATAGAAATCGACAAACAAAATTCCTTAAACTTTGAAGTCTCCTAAAAAATAAACTCGAGAGAAAATTCTTCCCACCGTTACGATTACAGCTACATTCTTCGAGTAGTTCAACTTTGTTCCGAAAAGCTTTTTCCTGCAGTCGCGAAGAAAGCAGATACGTAGGAGACGTCGTTCAGCTGAAACACTCTGATTTTGTATCAGATTTTGCGCGAGACGGCGAGCAAATGTCGCGATGTTTCTTAGTTAAACGTTTAGTCGACACATCCTCGTGCAGGTGTCACTTAAAAAGTGTTAGCAAATAAATTCTCTCTTTTTCTATTTTCATCTTCGATTTTTTCTTTTTATTCTACGTGACACAGGAAACAACAACAAAGAAAAAGAAAAGAAGAAAAAAGGAACAAACGTGGCAAGTTGAACGCGTATTCGACGTATTCTCCAAACGCGTCGATCTTTTTGGATCAGACGCGACAGTCAGAGGCTGGTTGTAACTGGAAAAGGTCGGTGCAACCCTTTAGTTCCGAAATGCGAATCTACACGGCCGTCTTCTCGCACCTGGCAACGTAGAAACGATAAGAGCGTTAAAACGTCACGAGTTTTTGTCCGAGAGATCCGGCTAATCCAAACGTTTCTCGTGAAAACGTCGCTTTCATTAGCCAAGCAAGAGGTTACGCGACGCTCCCGCCATCGACTGTCGCGGAATAGGAGAACAAAGCGGTTGCCAAGTAATGGAAAGTGGCTGCGAGACTTTCTTTTGTTGAATTTCACGCTTTAGAATCATGTCAAATATTCTCTTCTCTCGGTTCTTTCCGCGTTTATTCAACGCTAGACCTACTCTACCAGCTGTTTCTTCGCACTTTCCTTCCTACAAAATGCAATTTCATTTTCCGCTTTCCCGCGGCGATCTTTCCCACGAGTTAGTTAAATTCAGATTTTTTTCTCCAATGGTACTCGAGCGGAAATAAACGTCTCGCCTATTGGTGAGTTTCGCAGCGAATATTGTAGTATGGTGGACAAACGGCCTAAGAAATATCGGGTGAACCATAAACAATGTTGCGAGAAAGCCTAAGTGCCGACAGGTCAAAAGGGTCTGGAAACTTGAATGGACCGAGCGGCTCGTCGATGTGTCGTTGGTCCTTCGGCCGAATAGTTTGGCAGAGAAAAGGTCCAGGTGACCATGACAGGTGAAGACCCCGTAAAAAGACGTTGACTGTTCTCAGATTGGAGAATCACTTAGTTATAGCTCGCAAAGGGTATAACCTAACAAACACGAAGATGGTACCCCGCTGGGGTACCATCCACATGTTATATTATTATACCACTAAGCTATAATATTTTACCAAATGTCCTACTGGACAAATTGTAAAATTTAAATAAATAAATAAAAAAAGAAAGAAACTTAGTTATAGCACATTACTGTATTTAATTCACGTTAAATAACCATCGTTTCCTGTTTAATCCATCGTACATAGATCTATCGATAAATACAAAAATCCTACAATACGTTAAAGGTTAACGACAGCTGAAAATCCGATGTTCGATATCGATGCAACGATAGCAGGGATGGTGTGAACCGTTACACGCGAATCACCAGCGAATCGATCACACGTCCGTTGCCAATCACGGCGATCTTTCACAGGGGTTCGTGATTTCTCGCCATCGCTTCTGATCGCTACAGAACGTAACTGTTCTTTGTTTATTTTTTTTCTTGCGCATCGCGTAACCTGTATATTTTATATCGACCATATCAAATGAATATTTAAAGGAATTCAAATGAATATTCAAATGAATATTTGAATGGATATTTTGGAAGAAAGATTTCAAAATCGTCACTTTACTCTTTAAAATACCGATGTGAGATAAAGGAAAGAAAATTGAGTCACCTCGTGCCTTCGTCTTGAAAAACCTTCCTCCAAAACCGATACGACTAATCACAATGATTTACAATGCAACATTAAGAATCCAATACTATCCTAAACTGTGGAAACTAGCACAGATCATAATGTTACCTAAAGCAGGCAAAGACCCACACCAAACAGCATCTTACAGACTGTATTTTCGACCAATCGCGAGGAGAGACGTCAACGGAAGTCGTAAATTCCCGTTACGATTATAATACCGACACCACGAGTTGATCGATCCCCTGATTTCCGTTGAGACAATAGGGTTGATTCAGTTTGTATAACACTGTGTTTCACAGAATTATAAATTATATATTTTTTTCACTTAAGTTACACCGTTGCTTATAATATATATCGTCGACAATGAGTTAGCGTATAGAGACGCGATACACTGGCACAATATGCGTTGAGGATAGAGCAAGGCTCTTAGAGTTTTGTTATAGTTGATTAACGCGTTACTGACATGTTGACTTTTCTAGCGGTGTAGAAGAAGTCGTTGAATTGACCCGCCTGATGTCGTAGGAGAAGTAAGGTACAGTGACGATGCTGTGTCGTAGGAAAGCTAGCGATGGGCGTGTCTAGCGCACGGGACCATCGGATTCGTTCGTGACATTTTTGGTCAGGAATGTGAGGGCAGTATACATTGCTTCTGATTGGATAAACGTAGGTTGGTGGACTAGGAAGGGTCTTAGCCGCCCTCGATAGAAAGTTGCTAGTGGGAAGCATCGTACGTGAGAAAAACTAACTTTCCCTTGTCAAGCCGTAGTAGACAATAGTCTATAGAAAAGAATTTGGAAAAAAGATATTTGTTGGGCCTGAAGGGCCTTAGCTAGCAAATTACTGGGATTTATGATGGGTCCTTGAGACTATTGAGGGTACGCAGAAGGATAAGCGGACATTTGGTTTCCGTCTGGCTGGTTCCGCGGTATAATCCAACTGAACGGCGCCGCATAGCGCAAACAAAGCAAGTCAGGTATCTAGGAATACATTTAGACACACACCTTACATAGAAGCATGGAATCAGTAATAAACAGAATACGTGAAAAAAAGAAGCAGATGTACTGGTTAACCAATAGAAAATCTAAATTAAGAAAATTATAAAGAATTAAATAGAAAGTCTAAATTAATGAATAAACTAAATATATACAAAACAATAATCAAACCAATCTGGACATAGGGAGTCCCGCTATGGACTCCCATAATGAGTCCCATAATCCAATGAGTCACATAAATCAAATAGAAACAGAGCAAGCAAAAATTTTAAGGACATTAGTTAACGCCCCATGGTACGTCAAAAATGAAGACTTACGAAAAGATTTAAAAATCCCAACAGTCAAAGAGGAAATCGCTAGATATGCAAAACAGTATAAAGAAAGACTCGTAACACACCCAAACCAGCTGGTTGCTGAAACGAATAAAACCATAATAGAAAGAAGACTGAAGAAGAAGCATCCCGCAGACCTCGCAATAGAAATAAAATAAACAACTTGGAAGATGGAACCCCGCTGGGGATAACCATCCACATGTTATATTTGTCAGGTTTGTCGGGTTGGCGCTGGTTCTTGGGGCGCGTTGCGTTTCTTCATTAGGACAAGCCATTGTAGTTGTTCAAAGAGGTTTCTATTTACAGTGATATGTACAAGTGTTGATTTAACAGGGTTTAACAATTAAACGCGATTATAAGACACTCTCAAAAACAATGTTCTTAGGTTCAAACGAATCCACGGTCAACGGGATAACTCTTTCTTCAGTTGGATATGTTTTGATACTGAAAATGACGTTAGCTGTGACGCACGGTATCTTTCAGACTGTCTGACTGACGTTGTGTGTAAACTCTCCAAGGTGATCACAAGAATAAAAGACTGACACGATCAATTGACTTATCAATTTCGTATTGATCGGGGTTATCAACAAAATTCCAGGCGCCGTTACTCGCGTAGAGCCGTCATTGCTCCTGCCTCGGAGCTTGTTTGTTAATACAGCGTGTGTCCCTCGATATTGGTACTTCTACTGTTAAGTAAAACGTTCATCACGTGACCGTGGCTGCGTTCGGTGACCAGTCGTGTCACCTCGACCCCAAGCCCACTGTTATAATACTATAATGAACAGCTATAACAAACAGTTTAGACCAAAGTTTTGGGAATCTTCCCAAAATTCCAAAAGAAAGGCCCGTTATCCCTACATCTCATACCACTAAGCTACAATATTTTACCAAATGTCATACTGTACAAATTGTAAAATTTAAATAAATAAAAAAAAAAAAGAGAAAACCTCGAGCTTTCGATATCGAGGAAAGAAGAATTTCCGCTATACGAAGAGAACGCAGCGTAATTGTAAATTAACGCGCGGATATTTTTACGCCAACTATATGGAGGCGTTCGAGATAAATCGGTCGAGATAAAAGAAAGGTCGTGTCTACCTTCGTTCACGACCGTGATCGTGATTTAACGATCACCGTGATAAATCTAAATTGTACGATATCACGAGGTACAACGATATGGCGATCGATAGACAAAATGGAAATTAGGAAACAAAGCTAAGCGGCTGTACGGACGATCGCAATTTCTCTTCCTATCTCGCGATGCAAAATCGCGAAAGGCTGTAAACACGTACGATATCCGCGTCTGTATCGGTTTCAAACTTTCAACGTTAACGACGCGCGTTTCGTACGCGCGAACGTAATCGAAATAAACTTGCAAAATCAAGTATCACGGAGAGCTAAAAGCGTGGCGCTTTATTCGCCGTTAAATAGCATTGGAATAGCGCGTCGAGGAATCTGCTTGCTCTCGGTAACTCAATTGTTCGCTTTTAATTTCAACACTCTGCTCACCGCCCACGCGCCGCTGCAACGAAACGAGTTACGACATCGGAGTCGCCGTAAATTCTTCGATCGCGAAATGAATCGAACGATACGTGCAGACTATTCGGTCGGAAAATGCTCTCTCTGCTCTACGGGCAACGTCTCGATCTTTTCCATCTTTCCTCGATGCTGCCCTCGAGGTTTATATAGGTACCTTCGGACAACCTCGAAGAGATACGACGTTAGATCTGTGTCTTAAGCGCATTTTTTTTTTTTTATTTTTCAATACAGGCTGAACGGTGAATTTGAATTTTTAAATAAGAAAAGACTGCAGTTTTCAGAGAGTGTCAAATCGGAAACGAGCAAGTCAAATGGAATCTTTGGATCGGACGATGCTGCAAGTTGGGGTAGGGAATTTGTAGTTTAAATTTGTTCGATTCAGTCAACGGCTGATTAAATTTTCGTTGTTTCCCTTGGATTTTTTCCCCGGTCGTATTTCGTACTTGCGCAATCAATTTTCAAGAATAATCGTTAAGTATATTGAAAGGAACGAATAAAAAAGGGAAGAAGGTTTTTCTTAATTCAATTAAGCAACGCTCGAATCTCATAACCATCGACTAAAAGGAGGAAGAACTCATCCCTTGCATAGTTTCGTATTTAACCGAACAACCCTTACAAATGTGTATCACACGCTGAAAACACTAGGAAAGCGGGCAAAGGGAACAGCAAACGAAGGAACCTATAAAACGAAACAACAAAAACCTCAAAGTAAACCTGACCAGAGGACCACGCCAAAGAGGTGTCAGAACTCACTTCCCCATAAAAAAAAGGGGTGAAAAAACGGAAAGGAAAAAAACCAAACATAGAGAACCGAAAGGACCACAGAGAGAACAGTACTTTAAAAATGATCACTGCGCGCTAAAAACATTAAAAAAGAACAAGCTAAAAGGATACTGAATCAGCGAACTTGTAAAACAACAGGAAACTCGAAGCAGAACTCACTGTCTCGTACTGAAAAAAAAAAAAAAAAAAAAAAAAGAAAGAAATGGAGGAGAGGAAAGTAAAAGAACTGCAAAAATCACAGAGAGAACAGTGCTTTTTTAAGAACAGTAGAAGAAACCTTACCAGGTCCGGTCAAACGGTTACAAAATTTAATTTAAAATTACACCTTCGCTCTTCATATAAATTCCCATATTATCTGATCAATCGATTTCTCAATTTTTGTTGATAGAAGAACCTGCGTAATGTTGTACGAGCGACGGAGACAACAACGAACGTACAACTTTCAATTAAATCTTGAAACCGATCGTTCGTCCTGGTAAGGCCAGTGTTAGATCAAAGAACCTATTAAAATGGTACAACAATGGGAAGTTGGAAGCGAACCAGGCCAACAGACTACGCGAAAGAGGCGTCGGAGACTCGCTGTCCCATAAAAGAAAAAGGAAAACGATAAAAAAAAGAAAAGAAAAGGAATGGAAAGAAAGCAAACGGAGACCTGCAGGAACCAACAGGGAGAATAGAAAACCGAAGCAGCAGAACGTGGTTCCCTTGCCTTGCCTTGCCTTCTCTTCCTTTCGAAAGGGAAGTAGTTCTCGAACTGCCGATGGGGGTGACATTTAACCATCCACGCACAACGTGACCATCGTTCGGCGTACGTGCAACGTCTAACGGGTCTTTCAGAAGTTCTGTAGGGTGCGCGCACCCTGCATTATCAAGGGGTTGGTTCTTTCAGTTCACCTCCCGCTTCTTCCGAATCTTCCCAGCAACCCTTCTCGTTTCGTTCCGCCCTCCCTTTCACCACCATCCCCTGCCTCTCCCTTCTATTGCCCCCCCTCCCGCTTTTTCGCCTTCCCGATATTCGTGCCTCGCCACGCTATTGCCGAGGCCTTCGCGTCGTTCTTGCCTTCGCTAAAAACTTTGATACCTTTTTAGCTGTGGATGGCCGGCTGGTATTGTTTCGTAGCCGGGGAAAGGGAGCGAATCGCCGGTTAAAGAGGGTCGAGATAAGCCGAAGGGGGTGGAAAACGAGCGCCGCGACGGCGCACCGCCACCGATAAGAGCAATCCTGAGGGCGCGTTCACACCGAACTTAGGCTTAGTCACGGAAAGGTAACGCGACGGGGGACCGGTAAATTTCGCCGCTACGATAGCGATCCGACCGCCGGATGGCAATAAGAATTCCGCCCGTTATCCGCCCGTCTATAGAGGGGATAGAGGATAGGGGGTGCGATGTGGTTAACAGGGGGTAAGTTACAAGCGGCCGTCTGCACATGGCTGGAATACCTTAGATCGGGGTGGAACGAACGCGAAAGAGCGATTCTCTTCGTTAGATTCTCGTACGTTCGGGTATCGTGGCGCGCCTCGTTCGGCTTTCGCAGCCTGGGCCCCACCATATTTTTCCAGTTTTATTGTCCTATAATTGTACAGCAGATAATAGGCGATAGGCGAGCTAAGGATCGTAACGCGCGGTCCGAAAGATGTTCGAACGCTCGGTTGCTTTCCGCAGCGGAGGATTTCCAACGATTTCGTTCTTTCGTAATTTTCATGGTCACTTTGCGGCGACGCACCCGAACCGGCTGGCAGCGGAAGCGATCAACACATCAAGCATAGAAAGAAGACTAAAGAGGAAACACCCAACGGATCTCACGAAGGATATAACCTAATAAACACGAAGATGATACCCCGCTGGGGGTAGCCAGCCACATGATAATCAAACAGTCAAAAAATTCTACCAAATGTCCAAATCGGACAAATTGTGAATGTAAACAACTAAATAAAAAAAAAAAAAACTTTGCGGCGGAATATGGTGACAAGGTGAGATTGGCTTTAGCGAACCAAGTCTAAGGAGGAAATTTGTTCCCCGCGTTAAATGTTGTCACGAGTACTTCGCCGTACTTTGAATATTTCATTTATTTCTCCATATGTGCGTTTCCCGTCTTTAAATTTCTCACGAACACACGCATGGTCGGTCTGGTAACAATATCGGTGTTCATTTTAGTCGGATATTTCTTCAGCGAATGTTTTCCGCATCGAGCACGAAAAGAGTATGAAATGTCCTGGAAATATTACTTTAAATTCATCGAGAAGACGATAGAAGTTGTAACAGGTACGGAGGAAATTTTGCTGGACGTTCTTCTTACTCGGATATTTTGTGTGATGTAAAACTCGATCTAATATCTCGTTCTTGTTTTAAGAAAGTGGATAAAAAAATTAGACTATGGCCAGGGTAATTTCAATGAGACGGCTCAGGGGGATGCATGCACCATAGAAGACAAAGAACCGACGATAGGAGGAACGATAGAACGAGCGAACGCCTACTCGATAAACATCGATACCTCGCAGGAGACAAATATGCTTCCCTATCTTCCCTCCGATCGTCGCGAATCGCAATTCTCGAGACGTCGGGGACTCTTAGATTATTCGCAAGCTCGGCCACCCCTGCTCGTGATAGAAATTTCCCGAAAAAAAATGTACGAATGGCAATAGACGAAAGAATAAAAAATAAATATACGACGAAGTGTGTTTAGCGTAATAAAAGATTGGGGGAAAAAGACGCGTAGATATTCAGTAGAAACGGAACAACAAGGATAGAAGTGGACGAATACGAAGAATTATACGTTTCGATGATAAATCTCGAGATCTTTCGGAGAAGTTTTACGAGGACAATGGAGAGCGATTACTCGGTCGATCATCCTCGATAAGTTCAGAAACGTATAAATTCCGAGAGATCGATCGAAGAAATTCGGGGATGAAACTTTCCAACTGATGCGAATTTTCTCCGACGATATAAATTAGAACTTTCTTCGGGCTCTGATAACATCCAAAATTCCATTCCTTTCTTATAATCTCGATTCTACGGTTCTTCCACGTTTTACTATTCAAGTGGATTAAGCTCGCGTAGTTAGACCATGTCCTCACGCCACGGACGAATCTTCAGCGATAAACTTTTCTCTTTTCTTGCAAAATCCTGCAAACGTTCGGCTTGAAAAACTGATTACGCGATCTAGTACAGACTTTAATTCTCAGAATCTTTTCGGGTCTTTTCAAAGTCACTGAAATAAAAAAAAAAAAAGATTTGGGCGTAGTTGCGTACGATTCAAAATTAAGCAAATTCCAGAATTAATTTGCCCATGAAATTTAATTAACAACAACCATCAGGTTTCGATATATCGCGAATTAACAAAATTTCAGAACGAAATTAACGTTCTTCTATTAAAAGAAAAATCTTTTCGGATCTTTTAAAAGTCACTGAAATGAAAAAAAAAGATTTGGGCGTACGATTCAAGATTAAGTACATTCCAAAATCAATTTGCCCGTGAAATTTAATTAACAACAACCATCAGGTTTCGATATATCGCGAATTAACAAAATTTCAGAACGAAATTAACGTTCTTCTATTAAAAGAAAAATCTTTTCGGATCTTTTAAAAGTCACTGAAATGAAAAAAAAAGATTTGGGCGTACGATTCAAGATTAAGTACATTCCAAAATCAATTTGCCCGTGAAATTTAATTAACAACAACCATCAGGTTTCGATATATCGCGAATTAACAAAATTTCAGAACGAAATTAACGTTCTTCTATTAAAAGAAAAATCTTTTGGGATCTTTTAAAAGTCACTGAAAAAAAAAAAAAAAGATTTGAGCGTAGTCGCGAACAATTCAGAAATTTAATCAACAGTAACCATCAAGTTTCGATATATCACGAAATTATCGTTCTTCTATTAAAAAGAACAAAATTCGTTCTGCTGTCTGGAACAAAAATTCGTATCGAAAAAAGAGAAGAAAAAAGAGAGGAAAGAGAAAAAAATTAGACGCTTCAACGAATTCCGAGCAACACCTCGTTATTCTTCTGCCTCGCTTACTCGCTCCAAGTGCACATAAGCAATTCCTCGCCTCTAAGTGATTCCGGTATCTCGTAGATCGGATTCTGCGAACGAAAAGGGGGCGGTGCTGATTCGAAACGAACGCCACTTTCGGTTATCTCCTCGAGGCTCTAGACGCTCTAGACGCTGCTCGAATTACCGATATTATTAACGACCAGTCGTCCATGATAATGTCTCGGGGCTATTTTAACCCTGGCCTTGGCCAATTACATTCTTTTCTTCCTTACGACTGCGGCTTAAGCCTTTCCATCACCGTCTCCCATCCAACCCATCCGGATATCTATATTTTACGACCATTTTTTTCCCCCGTTTGCTTATCCACGCGTCGTTCCATCGTATTCTATCAACGCGTCATTGCATCAACGATAAAAAAAAAAAAATCTATTCGCTGCAATTTCACATAATAACGTGTCATAGGTAATAACCTCGAGGTGATAAGATTTATTTATTGTAATTACGTTTACCGCTTGCGTTAAATTAGTAACGCGTTCTACGGGCTAGCTTAACATTCCATCGAGGGTAAAAGACTTATTTATGGTAATTCCGTGCGCGTTACGCGGTAATATTGAATTAATAGCGCGTCGTAAATAATCTTAAGGCGAAAATTAACCTTCGTAGGATTTAATCAATTCTTTAACGAACGATCATATTTCTCCGACGACGGACGTAAATCGTGAAACTGCTATCTTAATAATCGGTAAACACTAAAAAAACCAGCGCGATAACTGGTTTAACGCGCAACAAAATGGTACAAAACGTGGAAACCCTAGCATCAACCTAGACTACATGGAAAATTCCAACGTTCGTAATTCCTTTTCCAAAGATATCCAGGGTGCAACCACGCGAAGTGTCGATACGAATTTGCAAAATAAAATGTACGCGGTGTGATCGTTCGCGTATGACGTATCCGAGCGTGCAGGGCACAAAGTGACGAGGACCGATTGAACGAGAAAGTAGAAAGACCAGTGGACGGGGGAAACAGGCTGAAACACAGGGACGGGGCCCAGAGAGGAACGCGCAAAGCAGCCAGCGAAGCAACGGAAAGGGAACCGTGCGCGTATCCGCGCGACAGATGGGAAAAGAGGAGGCAGCAAGAAACACGGCAAAGGGAAGAGGAGACGAGCTACGAGACAGACGGATAAAGATGGTCGTTGAAACGGAGACAAAGAGGTGGGACAGAGAGAATCACGAGGAATAGGAATGAAACGAGCGGACAGAGAGGCCCGCGGCGTCAGATAGATGCCTAGATGGAGGTCCAAGAACACAGAGAAACTTGCAGCGAACAAAGTGGGTAGTCGCGCTGATAGAGAAAGATAGCGCGCGCGCGTATATCGCGAGACGCGAAACTTTCCCAACAAATGGCAGTTTTCGTGCGTCTTTTTGAAGCGCGACACGTTGAATTTAAGTTGCACGAGAAACATCTCCCGCCGCTGGGGTTTATTAATCCCTTGCCGTTATATTTCATCGATATTGCGTTTTTTCGCGTCCTGCTTTTTTATTTTTCCCTCGCGCGGTTTATCATCTCGCGTAAGGACTACTGGATTCTGCGGAGACGTAACGCGGACGTGTTATATCGGTCAGCACAATTTACAACTGGAGCCGAATTGAACGGTAAATAGCGTTGGAATCGAACGTATGGAAGACGAGCTGCGGCATTTTCCCCTTCGGATGGAGATACGAAAAGAATAATTCGAACAGGGGATCGCGGAACGATGAAGTCTTTCGAGCGAGGCAGAATTTATCGCAACGATAATTGGATCATAATAGATAGCGCGCTGTCCGATTCGACGATTACTGAAATTTATGTTCCCCCATTTATAACATATATCAGTTTAAGCAGATGGCGTCGACGAATGATCGTGCTAGGGGTGACAAAATGATCGATGCGATAATAAGAGAGCCGTGATGTCATCGAATGTACCGTTTTTTCAAGTAATACGATCGCCATTGAATTTTCTCTTGTTTGTTAGTAAAAAGAAAGGTACACCTAATATAGTCAAACGAAAGAAATTGCCTCTTTTCTCTTCCGAAAAAGAGACGAGAAACCGGTATATTTTCGTATTTTCGCGGTATAAATTACCAACGAGAAAGAAGAATACAAATTAACGATATTGTCGGATCGAATGAACGCGAGTAGATAAGGTACAAGGTTGGAGAAGAAAAATCGATTCGACCACCACTTTTGCACGACCTGGTAGCCAAAGTGAGTAAGTAAATACGTGCCTCGTATAAGTCAGCGCCGAGACTCATATGGAAAAAGCACAAGGGCAACACACTCGTACACGCTCGTAGAAAGACAGAGAACATAGAAGAGTGGCGATATTGCGGGAGAAAGAGAAAAAGAAGAAAGAGATCGTAGATGATATCGAGGCAGGCAGCAGAAATACAAACACAGAGGTTGCATTGTAGTCGGTGGGCATTGTCTGCGGCCGTGCAGCGCGCAGACCCACGCGCCCCCTGCAGTCTCTTCTTAAAACAAAGCTTCTTTCTAGCAGGCCTGCCAACAGGGGAACGCACAATTACATACATGGCCGCCTACTACTCCACACTTTATCTTAAGAAGCTTTAATTAACGGGGTCTCTCCGCGTTTGAAAGCGAGCACGCGTGACCGACCAAGGGCCTGACCCACCCCCACACCGCCGCCAATAACGAAAGCCGAGCTAAGCCACGTTGTGCTCAGAGTTCGATGGCATTTTCCTCGATACACAACTGCGTATGCAACCGTTTCCAGCGAAAGCTATAAGCTGGCACGGTTTTAATGGAAAAGACGGTTCCATCGTGTACAGGGTGTGTACAGGGTGATCCGTAACTGGTGGCAGAATTTTGGCTCAACCGAACGGTCGTCTTATCACGGGTCGTCCGATTCGTCTTTTCGGCGACTACGACGCAGCATGAAAGAAAATATAGGCAGTGGAAAATAGCTCAGAAAATATAAGATACCAGAAAACAGATAAGTTGGTGAAATTTGCAGGATTTTGATGAAAACCCCCACGTGCTACGTATCTGCATCGAAGCAAACGCTTTCAAACCTGGCACGGCAATAGCGTAGAGTAACTTGGCTCTGTGAATGATCGCCAGGTTCTAGTCGATCCGCTTTATCCACGCCATTCCGCCCCCCAATACGTCAGATTTCGTTACGCGGCCAACGCAACGAACGACTTCCGCGTCAACGGTTCCGCCTTTCGATCCTCTTTTCTCGCTCGGATCGAGAATCGACTGCAATTATTCGACACGCTGACGTTCAGCCAACCCCTTGGTCGGATTAACGCGAACCGCCGACACCCTCTCGTTCGTTACCCGCCGCTTTCCAACGATTCTTACGCTCCCGTTCCGTAATTATTCCAACGACGGGGTCTGATGCTTCTTTTTTTCGCCTCTTTTTTTATTACGGTTCCGCGAGTGTTATTTGGTCTAGGGATTTTCGGACCGTGGGGTGGGTAAGAGCTCTTGGTGCTCTTGTGGCGTCTGCAAATTTTGTTAATTGCTTTGTTTCTCTTTCTTTTTTCTTTCTTTTTTTTTTTTTTTTAATGTTCTCCGCGGTCCGAGTAGTTTCGTTTCTTTCGAGTAGCAACGGAATTACTTTTTCTTGCAACTTGCAGGCAATCGTTAGAGCGGTGAAAGATGGTTGGCATGATCTTCCGCTAACATCGTATGGAATTTCGAACGCGATAGATTACCAACAGGTCTGTGGAATTTGAATATTCTTCTTCGATTTAGGAGCTCGGAAACGGCAACCATCCCGATCAAATTTGTCCATCTTCTAAATAGCCGGAAACTGAACTCGACGCGGTGGAGTTCAGAACTCGACCTTATAACAGACGATGTATATTTTCGCGGATCTGGGAATGAAAATTTACCGCCGCTCTATAAAACGCTTTGCCTTGGTATCCGCAACTTTGTGATTTAATTAGATACTTAATCAGCTCTTCCAGTATAACAGTACAAGCCCGTACAATACGATGAATATTTCGTTTCAAAAAATTGAAACGTATCGGACACATATTTTTGTTTTCTTCATAGAGAAAAAAGAAAGAAAGGAAAAAAGAACAAACATGGTAAAAAGACGTAAGTGTCGATACACCAGATAGAGCCTTTCTCGTGCTCCGCTGATGCAGAATTAATTTTAAGTAACTGGGCAGACGGCAAGTCGCGAGCACGTTACCAGGGACACGCTAAATACACTAAACTAGAAGCGATTTAATCAACATACCTAACGTAATTCGGTATAACTACAATTTACTTACTAATGATCACACAGCTTTAAGCCGGGTTAAACGCCATGAAAACGTATCACCGCGTAATTCACCAGTCGCAGCAGCATCAAGCTTTGAACAAGCCACTGCTATTTTCGGCGCCGTGGTAGTATGATTTACGGAGCGCATCCTACGCTAGACCGTATCAAAGGGTCCAACTGTAGAGCGTGTAACTCGATAACAGTCGGCGAATCGCGATAACCTTATCACGGATACCGCTGTGCGGCGTAACTCTGTCGGTAACAGTGCGCGATCCGTATCGATTCATCTCGATCGTAACGCCGTTACGTTTCGCAAGTGCGTTACGCGTACGCGTTTAAGACGCGTTTAGGGGCAAACGAACAGGAACAGAGCAAGTAGGCTCGTTCGTACCGAGACAGCTTCTTCGCGATCTTCCGTGACGAGTCCGCGATACGAGCAAGTTGGCGGTGATCAGATCGAGCATTTAAAACGTTCATCTTCGTTCGGATTTTTGACAAGGATGTTTGAAGAAATTTTAATTGAAATTTAAATTAAATTTAGAGCGCATGGGTGTTCGATTTCCGATTCGTCGCCAAACAGCGGAACAACGCTCGTCCGTGGGATCCTCGGACGATCGATGTACAGGCTGTTCACACGAGAAGAGTACGTTATATAAACGTAAATAGAGTGGCAAACGTTATTAGAAAAATACCAAAACTATAAGTTACAGATGGCTAAATTCTAAATAAAAATGTGAGACGGAATAGGTCGTGATAGGTACTGTTGGTGTATAAGATTTTTGTCTTCGTTCGGGTTGGGGGATTTTCTTTCAATCATCCGGACCGCTCTCTTCTTCTCATCTAGGAATTGTGAAAAACGTGACTATGTGTGCCGGGATTCGAACCTGTGGTTTGCAACGTTCGTAATCAACTATGCTAACCACAGCACTGCCGTTGTCCGGGGTAGAAACCGTTGGAAAGTTTGCTGTCGAGTGCCGCTACAAATGGAACGTCCTGTACGTACATCGTTAATATTCCATAGTATATTCCATAATATTCCATCATTATTTTATTGACGACGTGGCACTGGCGTTATACATGTCGCAGATGAAAGAACATCGGGGCCTTTCTTTTGGAATTTTTGGCAAGATCCCCGATACTTTAGTCCAGACTTTTCACTATAGCTGCACTTAAACAATAAAACTTGGAAGTAGTTGTTTATGATTTAATCCGATTATGTGTGCCCGAGATTTATGACAATGGACTTGGGCTCGAAGTGACACAATGGGTCGCTAAACGCAGCCACGGTCACGGGATGGACGTTTTCACCTAACAGAGGTATGGAGTAATTGTATAACTCTCCTTAAAAATATAGTCGAACCGAGGGGTGCAGAGAGGCGCGGAGAAGAGCATGTAAGTGCAGTTCCACTTGGACTGTGGAGTCAGTCGAGTTCTACTTGTACCGTGGACAAGTAAGTCGAGTTACGCTCGAATTGTGGACCAGTAAGTTCAGTTCGACTTAGACTTTGGAAGAAAACGCATTTGCTATCCCGTCGACCGTGGATTCGTTATTGAACCTAAGATCATCGTCGTTAGAATCTCGAGTATCTAATCGCCACGGTTACTTGTCAAACTCTGTAATAATCATATTTGTACCAGTAAATATCTTCTCTATTGCGTAACAACGATGTCTAATTCAAACGAAGATTCGTTACACGCCCCTAACCCCAATAAAAACTCGGTCGAGAGCTCCTCTACACATTGATTTTAGTAAAGCGACGAAGAAAGGAGGATTCGGTCGCTCGGTCTAAACGCACCTTTACACGTATACAACCGGAGCATCTGTCACGAACAAGGTTCCTAGCGTGAATCATCCGGTCGTGTACGTGAGTGCATGGCGTGGATCGGTAAAAGGTATACCCGGAAACAGGTGTTGGCCAGTGACGCTGCACCTACCAAAGACTCGGCAGCACGACGACGTCAGGTTCTGGCTCGTAGCGCTGTGATTTCGCGTTCGTTACACCGTAAATATTTTATAGACGGATAGTTAAGAGTAAGCTAAATGTTCGTATAAAGCAGATCTCCTAAATTACGATAAACAGTGCACATATACGCGTTGTACGTAGACATAGAGACGCTCGTATAATAAACTTCTGTCGTGCTGTGTCATCGTGTGAAATACGTTCCTATAGGAAATGCACACGGCTTCGTATTATTAACGACACGAAACGTTCGTAACCGTCGTCCGAAAAGATTTCGTTTTCGCGTAAACGAAAGGTGAATTACGGTGGATAAAAGCGACAACGAAACAGTAGAATCGAACAGCTGCCGCGTATTTACTTCCGCGATAAGCTTATTTCGTCTCATATACGCACGTACACGTTGACGCGTGCTTTCCACGGGAAAATGGACACGTTAGATCGGTTCGTGAAATACGACGAGGTCTTTAGCGTTGTTTCGCGATAGAAACGAAGATCGGACGATTTGGTAGCTGCGTTTGCGAGCCGAAACAAAGAGGAGAAGAGGACCGGGCAGACAACCGTCGTTATGCAGAAGATTGTACATTATTAACGTGTGTCGTGCCGACTGACAGACGCGAGGGATTTTAACGAGTTCCGGCGATTGTTCCCGCTCGATAGAAGGAACGAAAACACGACGTAGCTCGAAAGGGCCTCCTGGTCCGATTGTTACCGCACCCGAACATTTTTATCACCGTGTTTGTTCGCCTTGAGTCGTGTATCGTGGAGCCGCGACATGTTTCGTACGAAATAAACTAAATATCTTGTTTCTGCGGGCTGCGAGATGGAAGCTCGATGCTTGCAATTGCGTATGGCTAGCGGTCATCGCACGGATTACGATATTTCCAAGTTGGAATCTCGACTTCCAAGTAGAAATTGATGGAAGAGATGAAAATACATTAGATACTGCACGTAGTGTACCTTCTGTTTGTTACACGATACGAGGAACAGTCTCAATCGGTTTGTAAGCGTATGATACGAGAGCTGACATTTAAATCGCCTAGTCGTACGTTTTATCGCACATGAGACATTGAAATATCGTTAGCAAGAGATAACTGTACTTTGTCAGGTGATAGCTATTTTACAACGAGGAGTATCGCGCTTCTTCGATCATCCATATCGTCTATTGGAAATCATCGATCAACGTAAATTAATTAGGCGAACGAAACGCATACGCGGTAGTATATTTATCTTAATACCATATTCGCGTTAAATAACACATCGATAATTGTACCTTCGTGTAAACGTCTAATAACATCCGCAGACTACAAATCCTCCGATATATTCTGTCACTTGAAAACTCGAAACCACGTACGTAGTATACCCGCATCCGATCGATCGATCATAAAACGTATCAAGCGTATCGACCACGTTGAATACCTCGTCGACAATTATACTTGCTTTTTAACAACTGCCAACATCCAGCTCACGAATCACGTAGCGATTCGTTTTATCGCTCAACGTCAATTACGAGCGCAATGAAAATCATATTTCTTCGTTCGTCGCTATCGCAACCTTATTCGGGGCCAGCCTTAACGATCGAGATCCACGGCAGACATCGTACTACCTTTTTCGCGTGGTCTACATAATCTTTAATCGTTGCATCGCATTCGCCAAGCCGCGCGTCCATTTGTCATCGTTTCCACGTGTGCTGACGTTCAGGGGCAAAATTGGAAGGTTACGAGTCGCGTTCCCAGATCGAATCGATTTCGCAGGAATCAACCGGGTTCCCCCTTTCGCGGTACGCAGAGAGAAAAAAGAAGTGAGGGACGATATAAACGACAAATGAAAAAAGGCAGGAACGTAAGGTGAAACGGGTCGTAAATAAATCGGCAGCGTTATTCACGGTTCGCTCGTTACTCTCTCTCTCTCTCTCTCTCTCTGTCCCTCCGGCCTCAATTCTCGCACGCGGACCCTTTTTATTTTATTCCAGCGAGTGTCGCGTCGCGATTGAGTCAGCGGCCGCCTCCAGAAAATAACAAATCCAAACAGATTCAATTTGCTGCACAATTCCGCCGGTCTATCGTCGCTTTCCTTCTTCTACCGACGATCGAGTCGAAACGCTCGAAAATTCGATTCTCGTGCAACACTTTTCCTCTATGGATTTATCGAAGCGATTTGTAAATCATCTGGATGCTATTTCTCCGCTTCTTTTACCGCGTGTCGGCTAGTTGCCGTTTTAAAGCTGGCTTTTTGAGTGGAGATGTTAATCCCTCGCGTTTACTATCAAACTTTCTGCAAACTAAGTGCATTTCTTGACCGCGAGGTGGAAATTAACAATAGAACTACCACACCAGTCAAATTCACTGGTTTTACAATTTTATTTTAAAATTCTTACCTCGTGTTATATTTTTGTTCCGCAATGATGTAATGACTTTCGCAACGATAACTAAAAGAATAATATAACGAATTTTATTTTGGTTTTTATGTATCAAAACTGAAAATAGTTTCGTATCGAGGCTACTTAACCAATACCAGTGAAAATCACTGGTACTCGTCAAAGTGTAAAAGGGTGCTGCAATCTGTTTATCAAAGACCAGTTAATCAGTTTCCTCGTTTTCTACGACTTGCCACGCGTTTCTCAAATTTTTACCGCGTATCGTTCGATACGACGATATCAGTTATCAGGAAAATTGCGGATCGATCGCTGGATCGCTAGATGCTAACGCTAGAAATACCACAGCAGTCAAAACGACTGGTTCTACAATTTTATAAACGTGTCCGACCCTCGTTTAGGGATCCCAGATGGATTAATAATACGAAAAATCTACTACATAACGTGGAATTGCTTCTGTAAGAAAGTAATAAATCGATAAATATAAGAATATTCTATTATTAGGTATTTTTTAAAGATCAGTCATTTTCACTGGTCTTGGTAGAAATAGCTTCGTGTTAACTATCGGTAGTTCTAGTGTTAAACGAACACGCGCGTATGCATTTCGTACGAGCAGATTACAAATTTTCCATGTGAACACGTTCTGATACGTTCTAACGTGTGCGTTGTGTTTTCAATCGATGAAACGTATTAGCCCCATAAGGTGCACATTTGCCGTGGAATTTAATGGTAAACGCGGTAGTAATTCAGTGAACGATAACTTGAAATTCAGCTTCTGTCGAGTGTGTCAGGCGAAGAACGTGTTCGTCGAAATGCAATGTCCACGAAACGTGGACATAAATTGCAACGTGCGATTAGAACACGATGGAATCCCGAAAAACCATAGATACGTCTCGTTCAACCTTGTTCAATTTCTGACTATCACTTTATTAAACTAAAAAAACTCAAAAGCAATTCCATATTCACGGTGTTTCAGGATACAACCAGTATGTATCTTTAGATCCTACGTCACACCGCAGACGATGGAAATAAATGTTTTCGCGATACAATTGCAGTGAAATTAACGAACAAGAGTTATCGTTATTATTTCGAAACACACCACTGTACGCGTACGCTTTCGTCCACGAATGAATACGTAAATCTTTCATCCGCACTCGTTGAACTCGCAGCCGATACAAAAACACGCTGCTCCCGTTAAGAAATAAAAAGAAGGAAACAGGGCAACGGTTCTTAACTTGTCCGCGGATCGCCAGAGTTCTCGCACCAAGTGCTCGCGCGCGCGACTTATTATCGTATTACTCGAATAAAACCTATGTTTTTCCACGTACGTTTGTTCATTTACAACGAATCTCTTGCCTACGAAACGGCTCTCGAGCCAAGCAGTCGAACGTGCGCACATTTTGGCGCGTCTCGATTCTGCGTCGAGTCTTCTCGGCAAGTCCGCGACGAGAAAAAATTATTTAAAGGGACTGCATGGTGAACGAAAGGTTAAGAACCGTTGAAACGCGAGCAAAAGAAATTGAAAGACAAGAGGTAAAAGCTCGTTTAACCGACGCGGAGGAAACGTGGAAAATCGTTTCGCGACGACGACTCCGTGTCGACTCGTCGTCCAAGAAAGGTCGAACGTGACGAAACAACGGCCCCTTAACACGCGGCTCGCTTCCGCAGTAGCTTCACGTACGGCACCGAAGACGCACACTTGACACGGTCGACGAATTCACACGTGATAACGTTTACGGAATACAAAGCTGATGGAACGAGAGGTACGACAAGGTACGACAAGACATCGTTCGAACAGAACCAACGAATCACTCGAGAGAGATTATGGCCTCGAGAGATTGGCCTTTCTTCGAGCGAAAAACCACCTTCGATTTGATCCTGCTCTTTGTACGCTTGGCGAAAGATTTTCGGTAGGACAGGCGCTCCCCTCGAGAATGGTCCGATTTCGTTAAATCGATCGCTGGCTTTCGAAGGAAATTTCAGATACACAAAGAGTACGGTTACGCTAAGTACAAACGCGCGTCCTTATTCCTCCATGCAAAGAACATTCTCATTTTCGTCAATTTTCCGAAGAAAACGTTACCATTCGAATCGTCTATCTATGGTCCTTACGCTGTTTCTTTTGTTTCGTTGCTGGAATTTCCTCGAGTCTTTCTTTTCTTTCCAGTTCATTGTTGAAATTCCCCATTTTGCAGCATCCTGGCACTGGTTTCTGCTTCGTTGCTGAAATTCCTTCCTGTAACGTTTCTCCCGCCTCAGACACTCTTGCGCGATTTTGGAATCACTGGTATTCTTCCTTGGTCAATTCCGTAATATTTCTTTTCGTTTCTGCAATTTCCTCCTTTCCCGCGAACCTTACTTTTCGTTCAATTAATGGAAGCCTTTATCTTATCACCGATCTTCCTCTCAATTACCGCTTATCTTATCTCTTTCTCCTTCCATCGCTGCAATTCCTCCAACATGTCTATCGCTGAAATTGCTTGCAAGATCGCTCGCGATACTTTTCGCCTTGTCTCTGGAATTTTCCTTTCTACAAATCCTCTTTTACGTTAAATCGATCGCATTCCTCTTGCCTCGTCTCGCAATACTATCCTACCTCTAATTTCATTTTAATAAATATTCTCTCTTTAATAATTGACCGCTCGTTTTCTCGCTACTCTGGCGCTTCTTTCTGTCCGCCACTCTCTACACACGGCGCATTTCCAACCTTTCTCTCTTAAATATTCGCGAGAGAAGAGACGAGAAACCCGACTTCTCCAAACAAAGTAGTAGCCTGGGAGGCGAGCGAGGTTCGTGCGACGAATTCCGGATACACGCGCTTCACGGTAGCTCGCTGAAAGAGACACACGCGTATACCTGCGTGTCTCTGAAAACCTATCAGAACAGCCATCTAATATTTGCGCCGATACGCGAACACGCGCGTATCCACATAAAAAAGAATCCTATTTGCCGACCCGCTCGGACGACTTTCTTTTCTCCTCGCCGGTCGTCGACTCTCGGCAGAGAAGAAAAGGGAAAAACTTGTAAGTGGATTACAAGGGTGGGTAGGTGGAAGGGGCGCTTCGAATGGAAGTTCGTACGGCGATTTTTTCCGCGCTGGTATCCGTAGAGAGGCACAGGCGGCCGTCGTACGCCGGCTCGAATAAATTTCATCGGCTGGATATTGAAAATTTCCACGCCAACTCCCGCCATAAGGAAGCCGATGTTCTACGTGCTGCAAAAACGAAAATCCCGCGGACAGAGCGAACGCATGGAGCTTGGTCATTCTCGGCGATTCTTTGACTTTCAAATTTTTCTTCGTCCTTGCCCTCTTCTCCCTTTGGCGCGTAATTTGGAAATTTTTCAGTGAGACACAGCAACAGGGGAATGGCGCCAGATCCCAGACTATTCGTATCACGAGAAGTTTCGTTTCTGTTTTTCCTTTTTTTTCTTCTTTTCGCATCTTTTGCTCCGATATAGACATTAAAGGCATATTTTTCGAATATAGCTTCTATTTCGAGTAAATTTTACCCATCGAACGTAACTTCTCGTACTCGTATCGATCTTTTCGTCGAATTTGCGGCGACTTTAGCCGATCTTTGGAAATATTCGGGTTAAAGTATCATCGGCTTGCATGGAAATTTCCTTTCGTTTTTTCTAGCGACACGAATTCATCCGAGTTCGAACAATGACCATTAACCTCGATCTAATTGGTGCAACGCGTTATCGTCGATTAGTCAACAGTCGACTGTACAGCGTAAGGCAAACGGTTCCCGAAGTACCTGTTTTTACGCGAGTTGAAACATGGTTGGCTAAGACAACGCAAAACCGCGCGTCACAAAAATTCCCGCAACTTGAATCTTCTGCCCCATCTATCGTATTCTCAAACTTTCAGACTTTCCAGTCGTGAAACTTGCGAACGCTCAAACTTTCAGACTTTCCAGTTCCGAAGCTTCCGAACGCTCAAACTTTTAGACTTTCCAGTTACGACCGCCCAAACTTTCAGACTTTCCAGTTGCAAAACTTGCGAACGCTCAAACTTTTAGACTTTCCAGTTACGAACGCCCAAACTTTCAGACTTTCCAGATGCAAAACTTGCGAACGCTCAAACTTTCGGACTTTTCAGTCGCGAAACTTGCGAACGCTCAAACTTACAGACTTTCCAGTTGCAAAACTTGCGAACGCTCACAATTTCAGACTTTCCAGTCGCGAAACTTGCGAACGCTCAAACTTTCAGACTTTCCAGTTCCGAAGCTTCCAAACGCTCAAACTTACAGACTTTCCAGTTCCGAAACTTCCGAGCGCTCAAAGTTTCAGACTGTCTGTAGTTGCCAAAATTCGGAACGTTCAAACTTTCACACCTTTTAACTTTCAAATTCGAGTTCTCAAACTCTGGATTCTCCAAACTTTCGTATTGTCAAGTTTGACCAGATTCTGTCGCCATCTTCACACAAAAAGTACATCAATCCGACTATTCTCTGGTTTTTCCTAACCCTCCATACCATGGATACGTTTTAACGCTGAACTTGTCGAAAATTCCCGCGTCACAAAAATTCCCGCAACTTGAATCTTCTGTCCCGTCTGTCGTATTCTCGCTATTTTGCACGCTCAAACTATCGCTTATTCCGCTCGTTACAAAACCACGTGGATGCTAAGAGCCGATGTTCTTTGGAAGACCGCGACCACGAATTGGAACGTTTTCTTTTCTCGAAAGACTAAGTAATTGTACGCCGATGGAATGACGAAGCCGGCGCAAACATCGGACAAGATCACCGCGGAAAGGAATGTGGCGCGTACATCGATCGGAAACAATACGCGCAAAGCAGAAAACGCGTTCCTCGGTTTCACCGCAAAAGCGTGACCAACTTTTCGTTCGATCGCGTCGCGCTACAAATTCTTTGTCCTAATTGTACAGTATGATATATTGGGTTGACGACTAAGTAATTGCAGATTTTGTCATTAAGTGCTAATACAGCAGGATGTACGATAATATTAGGTTGTCCGAAAAGTGTCTTTCTTTTACAGACCCGTCCTTTACAACGACGCGTCTTTATACAAACACGAATCCTAATCTGTCGAACGTTGTGATCTGTAGTTTGATAGAACAAAATGGATCATCCGCAATTCGATAAAATAATATAAAACGAAAAATGTTGTGCATCGATTATTTCCTTCTAAAACGAAAGAAACTTTCCGGGCGACCTAATATAATAAATACGAGAACGATGAATAAAGTTCGCGCGGACCTGTGCGCTACACGACCTCGTCTCCGAGTTTACAGCTACATTTGTGTTTCAACGATCCGCAACCGCTTAGCTCGATAGAAGCTTCTTGCAAAATTTTCCGATCTTTCGAAAACACCAGGTGTGCGTCGAATAACACGGGCCGAGGGTAGCCATCTCGAGAAACTTTTACCAAGGCGAGCGATTGCGGATTATCGAGACACAAAAATAACTATAAATTCGAAAGAAAGTGGAACAGAAACACGCGTTTCTATGAACCTTCTTTCGTCGTTTCTGTGCCTCGTGCTCGCTCCTGAAGCGGATTCTGAACAGCTTACGATATCTCGTATCTCGTAATACGCATATAACGATAACGTCGTATCAAATGATATCTAATCGTTGCTCGATATTATCCAGTTGGCTGAACATCTTCCATCACGAACATTACAAGCTTGAGAAGTATTTAAGCGAAACTAAGCGAACTGCTTGTTATTCCAGAGATGGCGTTGGCTCGGCTAATCTTTTCATTAGCGTAAAGTTAATTACTTTGCAAGGCATCGACAGACCACAGTTACGTGTCCTCGAGGCTGGCACGCGAACCATAGCGCGCACGCAAAAAGAAGGAAACGCGCGTCGTTGGCCGGAGTTTCGCGCCAGTTTCACCGGCGGGTGTTACCCTAATAGGATTCAGCAAATTACTTACCAACTGGTGCCGTACTGCCAGCTCCAATTCCTTCGGGATTTCCCGATCTGAAAGAGAACGACGAATTAGCGTGTCTGTAACAGCCGAATCACCGCAGGTTTACCTAAATAGCTAGGTAAAGGGGTAAATGATTAAGCAACCGTGTGTTTTCTCTACGATTAATTGTAACATTCTTCCTTACAGGGGAATGAGCGAAGTATGTGAAGCGCTAATCGATTCTTCTCGTTAGACCAGGTAGAATTAAATTGAATCGAACAAGACGTACATAGCATGGCGATGGATAGAAAGTAGTCTCGAGTTGTCACACCGTGTGCGTCGATAACTTTTATGTTAAATATTTTTGTGTATTATATGTTTGTCCATCGGTCTTATCAAACGAAATTCTACAATTTTGTAAAATTACCGTGCCTCCTCGTACCGTACCTCGTAGCTGACGAAACTTCGTTTTTACGTTAGTAAGAGAAAATTTGATCTGAAAGGAGCTTGAAAAGCGCGATTTCAAACAGTATAGATCGTTCACGCTACCTGGTTACGTTTGTCTGGACGATAATTTACATCGAGTATCTTTCATTCTACGTCGAGATGAAGCGCTCGTTGAATAAAATAAATCTCTGTTAAATAAAAATATAACGTTTAAAATGAAATAGACGAGGTCTCGGATCTCAAGAAACGTCGATGTAAAATTCGAAATCTAAAGTTACAAGATCACAAACCGTCTAATCCAACCGAACGCAGTTTGATTCGTGAAACCGATTTCCCTCGTTCTATCGTAGAGCTTAGACAAATGGTCAGGAAAATTCGATCTCGTCCGTTTTTCCCCCAGATCAATTTCCCCCATGCACGATCGAATCCCCTTACTTAGAGTCGAGACAAGTGGAAATAATTATCCGGTTAGTTGGATCCCGTTAGACGAAATCGGTGGTCAAGAGGAATCTTCCAAGTTGGACTTTCGTTGGTCGAGCACATCTTATCGTTTGGACCTCGGAGCTTCGAGCAGACGGAGAATCGGACGAAACGAGAATAAAATCGGAGTAGCATGAAACGTGGTACGTAATTAGCGTCGGCTTTCGGTTTCGTCGTGAACAGAGGCTACCATTTATCACGAAGACGACTATGCTAATCCATCGATAGCAACGGGTCCGGTCCAGGAAATCTCTTTTTTCAACAGCCACTGAAATCGAAGATTAATGGACCGCGGATTTTTATGCGATTATATTTATGGTTAGGAAGTTTAAACGTGAAAAATGTGTAGAATCTACGTCGTGCGGAAAGATATATGAAATGTTTCAGTTAACATGGAGAGATTTTAACGAATCACCGTGTATAAGTTCCGTATCTAAAGTAAGCAGAAATAGGAATTTGAGAAATTAAATCTCGAAAGCTTGAATTATCGAGTTGAATCTATCGCATTCAGACTGCGAGATTTCCATAGAAACTTAAGATTGCAAAAAAAGAAATATTCAGCGGACGAAATAAATCCGTCCTCGGATTCCATTAATTAATTATTAGACAAATTTGCATGAAAATAAAAAAATGCCACCTAAGAATTTGCAACGCGTACAAGTTCCGATCAAACCGGAAGATGCGAAATCTCGAGAAGCTTGAATTATCGAGTTGAATCTATCGCATTCAGACTACGAGATTTCCATAGAAACTTAAGATTGCAAAAAAAAGAAATATTCAGCGGACGAAATAAATCTGTACTCGGATTCCATTAATTAATTATTAGACGAATTTGCAGGGAAATAAAAAATGCCACCTAAGAACTTGCAACACGTACAAGTTTTTCGCACAAATCTTTCCCTCCTTTTAAGACGATTTCTTTCTTCTGAAGAGGGAAACACGTGTAAGCAGAGGGTGGCCGCGTTTCTGAATTCGTCAAGGGGAGGATTGGCGTGGTTCGGGGTCAAGAGAGCGACACAAGAGAGACTTTATGGCAGTGCTGTTGGTCCGAGTTAAGCCCCGGAGCTTAGGGACCTTTCCCCCATTCTCTTCGAGTTGCTACGCTATACGAACATCGGCCAGATAACGCAAACTCGGTGTCATCCGTGAGAAATAGGTATTAGCAGCTATGATTGCTCTCCCGTGAGAATCTGTTCATTTCTATCTCTTAGAGTTACTACGTAGATAGAAGCCAGACCACTGTGCGAAGCTCCTTTACCTGCACGTACCTACCTTCATGGACGACTATTATTCGCCGCATTAAAACGCAAGTTAGTTACGGACTTCCTGATAATTCCGACATTTAGCACGGAACCTTCCGATATATTCTATTCTGCTTCCGTAACCGATCTTGCAATTGATTCTGCGATAGCAAATGTTTCGCGTTTAGCATTATCCCGCTATATAATTAAATATGGAATAACAGATTGCGAAATCGGAGTTACGAAAGGCGGATGGCGCAGTTCAACGATGGCTACGAGATCCTACGACAATTCGTTGTACTTACTGTTGAGAATTGTGCATCTTAATTGCCATAATAAATTGCCAATAAATAAAAGCAAAGGAACACCGAGGTTACACTTAGAATTCGTATTAAAGTAGTTTTAGATTTATTTAATAAACGATTGCCAGGATCTTCGTCGATGTACATTTGCACGCGTCTCAGCACTTCCTTTGTCTCGTCATCTTCCATGCCACGCTGCCAACGGAACAGTTACATTCGTCCGTTTTTCGAGACGCACGTACTTCCACACACTGATATTCGCGTACGTGTGTCACTACCACGCGGTCAATCTAGTTTAGCACGCATATCTCAATAGTTACAATCAACTAACGAGCGAGGAGAGATTCTACGCTGCGCGTATTTTATAATTTTGCGATTTCGTATCGAGCAGGCTAGTTTGCAGTTTGTAAAACGCTGTGAAATTTCGAAATTTCGCCAAACTTTCCGTCAAAATTCACAACGACTCGTGATAATTCGCGAATGGAACTGGTTGTACCGCTGGAATCCAATTATACGTAATTTCGATATCGCAGGTTGCAGATTTCGCGTTTATGGCTCGAGACTAACTTTTGCTTCAGACAATTTTATTGCACCCAAAAGCACAACGTATGCATGGAGAAACAAATATACGTACACATAGCACAGCGATGTGTTTGATACTCGTTCGTTTTATAACGTTTCATTCTTTAAATCGCTCGAATTTAAAGCAACTAGACTCGAGATAAAATTCAGCGGAACCGGAGAGACATTAGACGCGAGACAAAGTACGTTTTAATAAGAGTCGTTCGAGTGGAGATTGGTATGCCGAGGGACCGTTTCGTTGGACGTCTGTGCGTTATACGTATTTGCCTGGGGTCTGACCTGAACGTCTTAATCCCCTGTTCGCGGAAGCCAGGTTTCCGAGATCCCCAGGTTGCTTCTCAGAAGGGACTCTCGGAACTGTGTCGACTAATTTAGCGATTTAAGACGGGGAGGAAATTAGGTCGTTTCCATGAAATAAACGGAACTAACGAATCGACGACATTTGGAAGCAGAGGTCTCGTAACTAAGAATTATCGAATTATCCAAGTCATTTTTACTGATTCCTATAACATCATCGCCGACTATCGTACAACTTACTGACTGACCGTCTAACGGAAAAGCAGGTTTTTCCTCCTCCTATCTTCATTTATTAACGTTGGCTATAACCAATGGGCATCGCTGATCGTTACCCTCGCTTTCCTAACGAAAAGTGCGAACAACGAATCCGCGTTCTTAGTTCTAGAAACGCGTGAAAACGTAACGAAAAAATTCTTTTTTTATTATTTAATTTGTACCTTACAATTTGTCCAGCTGGACATTCGGCAAATTTTTCGAACTTTATCGCTAATTAACACGTGGATGGCTACCCCCAGCGGAATACCATCTTCGAGTTTGTCTATTTTGTTTCTTTAGCGAGAACAATGGGGTGTTTTCTCTTTGGTCTCCTTTTTATGAGAATTCTGCAAACATCTTCTCGATATTTTTACTCCGTACGCAATTTCCTGGTATTAACGAACGACCTGCATCGAGAAGACAGTGGTTCTTTGCTTCGTTTAAACGCTACCGACAATGAGAATCAGTCAGCTGTGTATTGTCCACCCAGTACAGTCGGACAACCCTCCGGCAGGTCTACCAACCTATCGATCAGGCAAACCGATCGTAAAGGGAAACGAAATTAGCCATATTTCGTGCAACGTTTATTTCCAGACCTAAAGGGAACATGAAACACGAAAGATCATACGTGGAACATCAGTGGCGAACGAAATTAGCGACACGTGCAACCAGAAGACAACTGACAGGTTCCAACAGAAAGGCCGAAGGTGATGCATAAAATAAACGGCGTTTCCTGTCAGACAGACGAAACCGAATAATTTTCACGATTCGCGGTGAAATTAATACGAGTTGGAACGATGAATGGAATTAATAGCAATTACGGCCTCGAGTCTCGGCTGAAAATATTGCCATTTCAGGTCGTGGTCGACGCTGACAACCACGTAGCCGCTAATTAAACGAACCATTCGAGCTGGAACGATGGATACGCGTCGAAGAGGAAATTCTTTTTTCTCCTCTGCCATCGTTTGTCCGCTTTTTTATTTAAATCTGCTGTCCTCCTCGCTTCTCCATCGCCTTGCGCCTCTTCGGGTATCTTCTTCTATTCACGCTATTTGCTCGTGAAAAGTAATGGAATGGTAGAATCAAATTCTGCCGATATCTATTCAAGTATAACATACGTATTTCGCGTTGGAAACGAGTGTTAAACACTGTCAGACGCGAGATCGAGGAAGCGTTCGAACAATCGCCGACATCCTTCGCGAACACGAGCATCTTAAACTTTCACTAACATCGTAATGAGATTCGACAATCGCGACCACGTTGCTAAAGTTTGAAGGAAATTTGAAAAAAGAGAAGAATATAAGAATTATGCATATAAATTACAAGATTCCCAACGAAGCATCTTTATCATCGGAATATACGTTTTCAAAGTACCAAAGTATCGTAATCGCGCGAAAGTAGCGTGAAATTCTAAGAAAGCCAATATGCTTCGACACAATGAATCGGCAGGAAAATGTTCTAATAAACCGAACAGCGCGTCGATACTTTTCGTAGCCGGTGTGCAATGTCAAAACGATTCTTTCGAAACGGTAAATTCCTCTTTGCCCGACATTCGCCATTAACAATTCGAATTCCACGCCATTGAAAATTACGCCACTGCCGTCCTGAACCCTTTTTTCACGATAGGATCGCGTGCCGGTCTCCGGAAATTGATCGTAAAATCGCGCGTTTCCATCGGGGACGAAACAATAATAACGAACGTATTCCCGCTGCGTCCACGGAAACGGGACCTGTTTCGCGAAAACGCGGTGCAATTAGACGCCGAACACGCGAGTGAAACGCAACGGATAATGCGTCCGCCGAGGGAGATCCGTCTTGACCTGCTAAAAACCATTTCGAAACTTGGCGATGCACCGGATGCCGATAGCACCGGCGGCGAATTAAGTCGCGGTCTTGCGGGCCATTTTGCCCAACGAAACTTCGCATTGCACCTCGGGGAATTCTCGTGTTACGCGCCACGACGGGTCATGCAGTGCGAAACACCATTAACAAACGTCCAGAGATCTACACGCAGACTTTCCCCGCTTTATGTCCGAGCTTGCGCGCTTTGCCGTGCAAATTCTGCTTCGTCACGGTTGCTTCTAAATTAAATCGGGTCGATCAGAGTCGTCTTGATATTCTGATCGAGAACGATCGATCGCGTATATTGTCGTAGATCTACGGACTACTCAGACTCGCGAGATTGGATCCGAGGTGCGGTATATCGGTCGATAGTGCTATTGCTGGCTGATGTATAGGTCGCTATGACGTATTGCTGTTGCTGGTGTATAGGATTTTTTTGTCTTCATCCGGGTTGCCTTTTTCTCAATTAGGATTCGCGGAGAAAAAAATCGGACTACGAATGCCGAGATTTGAACCTGGGTCCTGAACGTCCGTAACCAACGACGCTAACCACTGCTCTACGGTCGTCCGGTTATAGTTTGCTGTCGAGTGCCGCTACAGATCACTCGGATTCTTCGCTGTGGAAATTTGATCTGGAAAAGTTTGCTTCTGAATAAAAGCATCGATCGATGGTATCAATGAATCGACTGAGATTCGGGGTCGTGTACGAGATCTAGAGAGCTACGTAGGCTTCTAAGATCCGGCCATTTGGATTTTCGCTGTGAAATTCTCTTTCGTGATATTGGGTTCTCAATTGACGTATTGATCGGTGGTATTCGATCGATGTACTGACTGACGTATTGCTCGTGTTTCTGCGTCTTTCGAGTTTTAAGGAAAATACAAGAGTTGGAAGATGAATACGAAGATGAAGATGTTTCTTAGTATGTGTTCTCGTTGCTGTTTGTATTAAATTGTCTTTTTGAAGATATTACAAGTTTTCGTTCGCCTTTATTCGATGATAAAAGTGGTAGCACGCTATGGATAAATGAAAATGATAAAAAATACGTCGCCCAGTATTTTCTATACGATATGAATATTTACAGTGGAACGGTCGATAAATCAAATTGACAGTTTAAAAATAGGAAATGGTAATTCCGAATTTCGTCAAGCGGGAAATGCCGAAAAAGCGTGTTCCACCAGTGTCAATGTTTAATGAACTTTACTACGGGACAGTATGCGATGATAAATAATCAAATTTACACTGTACAGCATATATGCGGATATATAGTCCTGACCGCCAACAAATAAACACGAAAGGGGATCGAGTAAAATAATATTTCAAGTGGCGCAAACGAACCCATTGTCCCTCGCAGGTACAGCAATGTTAAACGCGAATTCTCTACATTTCGACATTCAATTCCACGATTTTGTTGTGCTTTATTGCCACGATTTTAATCAACTGCGTTTAGTTTAACAATCGAATTAAGTGGCAGACAGAGTGATCGAGTTACGTATATCGCGAGTCGTAGATGGAAAATATGTTAAAATCGAATTTTGATTTGATAAATTCGCAATGTAGCGAGTTAATTTAGAGGATTTTAGGCTCGATGCGGGATTGACTAAGGAGTAAGCTTCCAGTGTACAACCTTAACAAATACGAAATTACTTTAAACTTTAATGGAATTATGATACTTGTCAACTTCCAGACCTTCCAGCTTCGAAACTTCCATGCGCTCAATCTTCCAGACTTTCTGCAGTTCCAAAACTTTCGAACGCTCAAATCTTCAGATTTTCTATAGTTGGAAAATTTTCGAACGCTCAAATTTTCACAATTTTCAGTTCCGAAGCCTCCGAGCGCTCAAACCTTCAGACTTACCAGTTCCGAAACTTGCGAACGCTCAAACTTTCAGGCTCTCCAGTTGCGAATTCTCCGAACGCTCAAACTTTCAGATTTTCCGGTTACAAATCTTGCGAACGCTCAAACTTTCAGACTTTCCAGTTACGACCGCCCAAACTTTCAGACTTTCCAGCTCCGAAACTTGCGAACGCTCAAACTTTCAGACTTTCCAGCTCCGAAACTTGCGAACGCTCAAACTTTCAGACTCTCCAGTTGCGAAATCTCCGAGCGCTCAAACTTTCACACTTTCCAATTCCGAAGTTTTCGAGTGCTCAAAGTTTCAGACTGTCTATAGTTGCCAAACTTCCGAACGCTCAAACTTTCAAATTCTTTTCACACCTTTTAACTTTCAAATTCGAGTTCTCAGACTCTGGAATCTTCAAACTTTCGTATTGTCCAGCTTGACCAGATTCTGTCGCGATCTCCAGACAAAAGTACATCAATCCGACGATTCTCTGGCTTTTCCTAATCCACCATACCATGGATACGTTCTAACGCCGAACTTGTCGAAAATTGAAAACGAAGCAACTGCTGAAATCGGATGGGAAGAACTACTAGTCGGCGCAATCTCTGACAGTCGATGGTGATTAATCGAGTCGGTGAGAATCCGGTCAAGTGGAGCCTTCTCTAAAATCGGTTATCCGCTCGCGAAAGATCATTAATCAAGGTCGGTGCGAACGGAACGTTCTCACCACGAGAACCAAAGTTCCAGCCACTTTCGCCGTCTGAGCGCGTTGTCGCGCGATGTTGGCACGTTGTATTACAATCTTGGTAGCGATGGGACCAAGTTCGTTTACGTATTTACGAATTTGTAGTCGAATTTACACGCTGTACATTCCGAGCTGGAACGATGTAAATTCGTCTCGAGTCAAACCCAATACTCGAGCTTTAACTCGTAAGGTTTGGATACTCGCAAATAGACTTTTAATTTTTACGTAAATTCGTATTTCCAAGGATATTATTTAAAAATGTTATCAGACTCGGTAGACAATTGTTTCGCCTACTAAGAATTATAAAAAAAAACACTGCACTTTGAATATTTTATAAATCATTTCATATTGCGTGCATTCTGTGCGATTTCGCGCTATCAAATTTCCAATAAACGCGTAAACATTTGCAGCGAGATGCGGCGATTCGTTCGTTGCACTTGCCAAGCGCTCGACCTTTGCCAGCTGCTGTCGAACCACGTCCAACTACAACGTTTAACGAAATATCAACAACTTTCGTACAATACGAACAACATACGCGAAAAAGGAGGAAAATTCTGCGCGTTGGAATATCTTGATAGTGGAATATTTTGAGCGAAACTTTTCGAATATCTACGCGAGTCATCGTACTTGCGACGTACTTTGGCCCATCGCTGAGTCTTCGTGTAACACGGTACCGCGACACGGTGTCGCGAGTTTACACGTTGTCTTCTGTCTTGCGACTTTTCGCTCGGTTACACGTGTTAACGTTAAATCTTCGTTGCTGTAATACCGTTAGCGTGTACAACGATTCTCAGTCTCGCCAGCTCAAAACCGTAGTTGGGATTAAAATTACATCTTACTAATCGTGCGATTATGTACTCGCTTTCGTTGGCGTTACGTTAACGTGTCCAAAGATTCGATTTTACGAGATAAATCGTCGAACCTCATTACGAATTTTATTACGGTGTATTTGAATCGCAGCGTGGCCGAGAATATTTGCTGTAGAAGAAACGAGTCGAACGACTTTCTGAAACTTTAGTGGCACTTGGATCCTAAATTTTTAGGGACTCGATGACGAATTCGAATTTTTTGTTAGGTCCGGACACGGTAAATGAGAGGAAACGCAGAGGGGGGGGGGGGGGGGGCAACAAATTGCAGCAACCGTAATTGGATGTAACTCGTGGAATGTACGCACGAAGTTACAATTTTCAGAAACAGTTTATTATACGAGAAACGAGAGAAATAAAATTCAGCGGGCGAAGAATAAATTAAATCGCATCTATCCTTCTTCAGAGTTACAACTACATTTCACGTAGAAAGAGTGGCCAAACTTGAATAACTTCGAAACACAAATTATTCCTGCTATAATATGTACATTTTATATTTTCCTGCTGCTTTATGAATAATTTGAAACGACCAAGTTAATTTCGCTGGATACGCAGACAGTAATTCTTCCTACACGTACGCGATAACAACGACATCGTCGTTATAATAATCGTAAAACGTACAAAATGTAGGGTTACGATCCGCGGTTTCGTCGCTTGTCCACGCTTACGAGTTTCCACAAGGCGACTGTGAAAACGAAACGCGGAAACCTGATAAAAGAGCGGTTTAATTTTGTAAAATTAGAGAACAGACGATTGTACGTTGTACAAAGACTCGATTGTACATTGGCGAACATTCGTTCGAGAGTCGATCTACGTCTATTTTAAAAATACGATCAAACCCAAAAAAAAAAAAAGAAGAGAAAAGAAAAAGAAAGCCACAAATACCTACTAATAATTACGAGGACAGTTGAAAATCGAGAAGCATAATTGATAATTTCCTAAAATGACCGTTTCTCACTGTGCCGCGTATTTTTCAAACTTTCTACCGCCACGACGGCTCAGAGAACCGACGTGATTTCTCAAGGAGAAGACGCAGCGACGTCCCAGAAACACATCCGGCGAAATTAAACGTTGGTACGATTAGAGCGCGAGAGAAAAATCACTGGCAGCAACATCTGTTTCGCTGGTTGGGACAAACGGCCACCGATTTCTCCGTGTCTGGAAAACGGTTCGACCCCGATTGCTACTTGCCGCGAGAAACCAGAACGAACAGAACAAACAACGTCACCAGACGGGGTGTTATAGGAAAAGAGGGAAGAGCTATGGTGTCGTCTGTGCGGTGCTTTTATTTTTCCAACTTTAACGAGTTTCTCGCGCCTCTTTGTCTCCCCTGTGTTTCTACTCTCTGTCTCCAACTCTCGTACACTGTGTACACGTCTGAATTACGAGAACGCGAATTACTCGAGGGATTGGTTTGAATGGCCGCGCAACGAGCAGCTATTGAATAAGCAATTGCTCCCGTGGCCTTCCGGCTTGCCTGGTCGATCGATTTTCAAAACTCGTTATCCGCGTAATGGAATCCTAAAATTACCGGAATACACACTGGCCCAGCTACTACTGTGCAAGCGCCGTGTTTATTTCTTCTTAATGAAGTAATGGAGAGACGGAGTGGTAGAAGAACCGGCGGATGAAAGCGGAATGTTTTATCGCGACACGCTTGCGCAGCTTTGTAGATTTTTCGTAATTCTGTTTGTTCTTTTCATCCGACCGGTTCTAGTTATCGTTAACGTGCATAATATCCTTGATGGATTAATGAAAGCGAAAGAGAAAGAAAGGTAGTGGTGGTGGTGGTGGTGGTGGTGGTGGTGGTGGAAGAATGGGGATGAAAGCGAACGTCTTATTATTGTGGGAAGCTTGAGAGGATTTTATCGAGGATTTTACGTATTCCCTGTCATTCTCGTCAAAGCCTCGCTATTTTCAATCGAACAGGACCATCGAGTACGAAGATGTGAGAAAGGACTCGGACGAATCAGCGGGTCTGTCGAGTTTCTTCGCGAACAAATTCCTGAAACCTGGAACATAGGGTGTATCGTAACATGTGCGACCCACTTCAGCAGCGGACAGCAGGCATAAAAACAATGAAAAAAGTTCATACGAACACGTGTTCTATCCGACCTTCTCTCGAAGTTATAGCCATTTTTCTGCTTCAATAATCCGCAACCGCGTTTGCCTTGATAGAAGGCTCTTGAAACGGCTACCCACGGTCAGTATTATTATATACACGTGGGATTTTCGAAAGATCGCGGAATTCTTTGACGCGACGACTGCAAGATTGCATACGGATCCAGGGACAGCCATCTCCACCACCTTCTACGAAGCCAAGCAGCCGCGGGTTATTGAAACACAAAAATGGCTATAACTTTGAAACGAGGTCACATAGAACACCTTTAGCACCGACTTTTCTCGCTGCTCTTGTACCTCGTGTCCACCGCTGAAACGGCTGCCACATCTTACGATACACTGTACCGATTCAGACGATGACCTTCCTTCGGGCGACACTCCGAGACATTACGCAACCATAAAATATAAATAACAAAGTAGAATAACGAGAAAACGCGAATAACGAAACAAAAACGTGAATGTAATTTAATATGTCGGAGTCAGGTTGGCATTTTGGGGCGTACGATGAACCTTTACTTACTTTACCGTCGCGGATGTAGCTAATATTTATCAGTACGAATGTGGACACTACAAGAGGCCATGAGCCATAGCGGCGATAGGATGGTCGAAATGATGGTGGCAACGAATTCAGGCTCGACAACGAATCCACGGTCCACGGGATGACGAGTGCAAACGTAATACACGATTCGGGTAACTTTCTCCATAACTCAATCAGCAATTCGTACAACGACTAACTAACTCGTAATCCAAAAGAAACCGCCCTTATATACTCCTGTCCCCACTTCTCGATTCGATCTTTGTTTTTAAGGAGAGCGATATATAATCATTTCATACCTCTGTCAGGTACACGTCCCTCCCGTGGCCGCGGCTACGTCTAGTGACCCGCTAGGTCATCTTGAGCCTGAACACATCGTCATAAAGCCAGATTGGAACATTAAAGTTATTTCTGATTTATTTCTTTTTTTTTTTTCTTTTCATTGCTTAAATGCAGCTATCGTAAAAGTCTGGACTAGGGTATTGGGGTTTTACCCAGGTATTCCCGACGAGAAATCCCGATGTTCTTCCATCTCCGACAAATAAATTTGTAGCAAAGAGCTCTAGAGCGTTCGAGCTTGGCGATTTCGCGATCTATCGAGAAGCAAGATCGCGAGAAGCTTTCATCGTATTCCGAAGCTTTGATACCGTGCGTTGATCCACGGGCTAACGACGGAAACTACGATCTGTTGGAAGACGACGGGATTTCGAGAAGCGTGTTAACGCGAGATCGTCGCTGACGGAGCATGTTGCGAGCACATGGCGCTGCTAAGGCCGGCGTTGCACGTACAGACAGCAGAACCGGCATATCGGGGAACCGTAATGACGCACGCACGCACGCACTCGCGTATCAACGCCGGTGGCTGCGTGTGCGTGGGTGCGAAACGCGGCGTGCTCCGCAGGCCGCTTTCGTCGGGGACATCGTGCACGGCTCGAGACATCCGGTACAATACCCTCCGGTTATAATGGGCCGCTAGTTCCTCGCATTGTTCGAAGGCTACATTATACGCGCCGTACACCCTCCAAGTTACACGCGAGCGCACCACATACACGGATACGAGAGTTGTAGCGGATATATGCGAAGGACAGTACACGTCGTATCGTATGCACGGGTCGGATTGAAATTCGTTGTACAAGCGGCGCATCGTACGGTTGAAAATAAGTGGCAATTCAGGAATGAGAGAAGTAAATTGGCAGCTTTGTTTTTCGAGTAAATCGAGCTCGAAACTCGGTCAAGCGTTGGCTGTATATTTAGGTTGTCCGGAAAGTGTCTTTCTTTCGCAGACGCGTCTTTTACAACAACAAATCTTTGTACAAATATGAAAACTAATCTGTCGAACGTTATGATCTTTAGTTTGATAGAAGAGAAAGGATCGTACGTAATTCGATAAAATAATATAAAATGGAAAATGTTGTGCATCCATTATTTCCTTTAACCCGTTTCCATCATGGCCCTACTTTTAAGGGGACGTTCGAAGGTATCAGCGGCGTTCAACTGACGACTGGTCCCTATCAATCCGCGCTCGGATGCAAATGGGTTAAAAGCGAAAGAAACTTTTTGGACCACCTAATATATGAATCGCTTGAGATTCGTGTACGAGCTGATCGTACGTCTGAAAGTATTGAGTTGGCAACTAAGTTACCAAGTTGGTAACAATCGCTTATTTGCCGATCCAATGAGAGGCAAACGAGTATCAAAAGTAAGAAGAGTAAGTCGAAGGTTTCGTTTTGCAGCAAATCGATGGTAAAAAAGGATGGTAAATTCCCTCGTAACATTCGTGATAATTCGTCGTAGAATTCGAGCTACGTGGCACTAAACAAGAAGGCAACGAGGAAAGTGTACGTCAAGTACTTCGTTTTACATAGGAAATTCGGTTTGAAGATCAGCCGAATATGTACAGGGTGTGTTGCAAATTCAAGCAGACTGCACGGCTAAGAGGAAGAGAAAATGAAATTTTAGAAATTCACGCGCACACGAAATCGGCCAATTTGAACAATCGGTGGGAAGTTGTTGTACGTGTAAAAATATCGCAAGTTGAAAATCTACGGTAACATTGCTTCGCTGAAAATTCCTTAATTTTGAAAAGACCGGGAACTCGAAATTTTGATCACGCCCGCACTAGGCTTCAAATCCCATCCCGAATTTCCACTCATCCTGTGTACACGCGTGTACATTTCTACACGAACAGCGTATGTGTATCCCTGCAAGATACACGTGCGTGGTTGGTAGTTGTGGTACAGCGAGCAGGGCAGTAAATGCACGACTATGTACAATGGTGTGCATATGAATAGAAACATGTTTTCGCAACTCGTAGGAAATACGATATTTATTAAATAAAAATATATCCTACGCGTATAAAGAACAAATATTTTCAGTTAAATCGCGTGTAGCTCAGCCCATCGCATATATACGCGGAAACCATACGAGCATATTATTCGCGTTCGTGCGATACAGAGGGTTGCGAGGGTACAACAACGTGCGCGAATGCGAATCAGCGACAGGCTGGGTATTATTATAGGAAGGTGAGGTATGGCGTTGTTGTTGCCTCTCGTCGTTATTATACGCGCGTGATATTGGCCATCTCCGGGCGGCCTCATGTAAATTACGACGATAGGAAACGGCTGGATTTATCGGTGGAGCGATTTCGAGCAAAGGGGTTGAGGTTGAGTAGGAGCAGGTTCTCGAGAAGGTTTCGAGACAGCGTCGCCCGTTGCGATATTTCGGGCTGTGTTGAACTTTACCCCCGTTTTCATCTATCCAGAAATTCTATCCATGTACTTTTAGCATTAGACGCTTCTAGATCGATTCGCAAATTTATGGCATTTGAACGATCTTTCGTTTTTACGAATCCAATTCCCCGGTTAGTTTCGCGCAACATTTCTGCTTTAGTCGTAGCAAAATTTTAGTCTCAATGTACAATGTACCGTGTATCCGTCCATAGGTTCGATTCGATGAGACACGGCTGGAAAGTAGACGACGAGCAGGAAAATCGGAGATGGCGAGAATCGGTCTTCGATGCTGGCGAAACCGGCGAAATTGAAAAAATTCGAAAATCGAAAAAATGCGCAATTCCTCGTCCTGTTCGCTCTTAAAATTCAAGTCGCCGCAGCGAAATGGAAAATAATGGAAGACGATCGAAGGCCGATCAAACGAACGGGTCACACGTGCGCGGAGCCGGAAGTACGCAAGCGTGTGCAGACTATCTGGATAGGTGCGACCGCGAGGACGTATCGATTAGGAGGTTCGAACTGGTTGCCCGTTACTCTCGAATCACGCCGGCTAGCGAATAATCAGATGGCCAATTAAACGGCCCAATTAAAATAATAAATCAGCCTAATTGGCCGTTGATCCTCGGTTGTATTTCGTTTTCGACAGCCGGTTCTTTCTGTTCCCTTCGTTTTCCTTCCTCTTTTTTTCCTCCCTGTCTTTACGGCGGATCGATCTCTTCCGTGCGTTTAACGCGAAAGAGAAGAACCGAAAGGGGAGAAACGAAATGGCGACGAATAAAGGCGAGCGAAGGGAGATGATAGCAAAGGGCGAGAAAAATGTAAAAAGAGAGGAAAAAAGAAGAAATAGGGGACGGAGGTAGAGGAAGAGAGTGACGAAAATATTTCGCCGACCAATGCAACGTAATTGCCACTTTATTTTCGCCGCGTGACCCGCTGCAATTAACGCTTTAATTTCATCGAGTGCCGTGGCCCACGAAAAATGGCGGCTGTCTGTGAAAATACGACCCGAATTTTTGTCCTGGGTCGCTGAAGAATGCCCTACGCGTCCGACAATCGTTTTTTATCCCTGCTTCTGGCTATTGAACGAATAGCTTGGAGAATTCTATTTCTCTTTTTTCTATCATAAAGGCGAGCAATGCGACAGAAAGTATTTCAACTTATTTCTCGAATTTTAAAGTTATTTCCCAGCGAGGCTTTTTCTCATCAGCTATTACATTTCAGATCTTACGTTCGATGTTACAGAAGATACAACGATCGACGAATACCTTTTGTACCCACTCTATTTAATATACAGTATGACGCGTATGTACATGATCTTTTCTATTGAGGAGAATAATAGCACGATAGCAGGAAGACAAACGCAGACAAAAGGCTTGGCGTAAAGTCCGAACGTTTGCCTTGGCACTTTCAGTAGCCGCATTACGCAACGTTATCGTATTTGCGATTCTACGACTATTTGTCTACTCCTCGCTTGTCCAAAGCGTCAAGGAAAACTCGCTGCCACCTGCCGTTAATGTTATTTAACAAATATTGCGAGCTCTCGGTCCTCTAAAGCTATATATATACAGGGTGGTTGATAACCGGTGGTACAAGCGGAAAGGGGGCGATTCTACGCGAAAAAAGAAGTCGAAAATATAGAATAAAAATTTTTCGTTCGGGGCTTTGTTTTCGAGAAAATCGACTTTGAATTTTCGCTCGGTACGCGTGCGGTACGTTATACCGGATCTCATTGTAGATCGTTGTCTCGATGGTAAAATTAAAAAAAAAAAAAAAATTGTTATTCTATATTTTCGACTTCTTTTTTCGCGTAGAATCACCCCCTTCCCCTTTGTACCACCAGTTAACAATCACCCTGTATATTTAACTTGGTACAGCGTATGGAAGATGGAATTAGAGATATTCGTCCGGGGAGCGAGGCCGCTTTATTAATTTTGAAACGTCACGGCAAAACGTGGTCGGTGCCGTTGAAAAGCCCGTGTATGGAGCAGAGGGAGATTTTATCGAAACATTTCGACCTACTTCGCGTATCGCTCGTCTTTTGTCCCATCTCGTGCGTTACATCGGACAAATGACGTTGCTCGCGCGGTGGCGCGACGCATATAGAACCAGGCAGCTTGCGTTCCCCGACGATGTATCGAACAGACCGATAAGAGAAGGATCGATAATAAGTGATGATATTAAAGCAGGGCAGACAGCTGGAAACGCGCATGCAAGTTCTTCATCGAACCAATTCCGAGATCAATCGGCTGAAAGTTCATTTCGGCCCATCAGACGCCGGCTGAAATCTGGATTAAACGTCCGGGTTATCGAATTCAATCGGCGCCACGTACCGTATATCAACGGGTGCAGCGGCGATATCGAGGATGGTGCAGCAGGTATACGCTACCCCATATTAATCCTGTAACCTTTTGAGCGCGAAAAACGAATTGCCTCGCCGTTTCACTGTATCGCGTGTACGCTTACCCTTCCTAAGCATTGGCTGCGTATTATAAATTATTACGACTGCTTTGGATTATCCGGCGAACGATTATGATCGATCGCGACTTTATATCGACGCGGAATAACGATGCGACCATCTCGAAGAAGTTTCCGTAACTGAAATTTTGACAAAAGTTCGCAGATGTACGCGGAAATAAATATACATACAACTTGTCATCTCTTCGATACACCAAACTGTGAATAGTTGGCGCTATTACCGTGGAGTACGTTAGGAAAGAACGAGAGAGAGGACAGAGTTTCGTAGTTTTCTTTTTCACACTTTTTCACACTTGCAACGTTTTTCAAGAACCGAAGGCGATCTTTGAATTTCTTAATCGAACGTTTCCGAGCGTCGGGTCGAACATCCGACGCTTCTAAACACATCGCAGCGTAACGTTCACGAAACAATTCTTTCGTCGCGGACGTTGCATGACTCTGACGGCTATCGTGTGGCACACGGGTGAACTCGTCCGCGCACACGCTTTCACGCCACATCGAGAAGCACACAGCGTTAAAAGACGACGCACACTGTTACGTCGGCCATGGAAAACTATAAAACCTTTCCATCTTTCCTTTCTTTTTCCCAATACGCCGCATCTACGATACAGACGGGGAACGCTGGCTAGTAGTGACAACGCGAACACCCCGTATATAATGCATCGTCTGCCTGCAGGAGGCTCGTACGTAGCACGCGTGCTCGGCGAAAGAGCAGAGATACGCCTAATGCAAATGATCAATTTACGTTAAGGAGGTCGTCGCGACGTCGAGGCGTAAACGAGTGAAACTCGGAGAGACCGGCGGGGCCAAGTACGACGGAATCACAGGATCGAACGCAGCCACGCGAGCATCGTTAAATAAGGAAGTTCATTGACGAGACGGTTAACGACGTATTATAGCGGCTGTAACAGACGGTAGAGCGCACTTTCGTGCACGACACAAGGCCCGAGAGCTGCAACACCGTGACACACGCTATGGGAAAAAAGAGTTGCAACATCCTGAGAATCGAGCGAGTTGCGCTTTTTACGTAAGTACGTTCTTCCGTTCGAGGCGAAGTCGCGTTTAAAGTTGCGGATACAGTGGCCACGAGAAGTATCAGGCCGGTCGAAAAGTTTCTCTCGTTTCGTAAGGAAATAACAGAGATGCGCCACGTTTTTTCTTTTATATCATTTTATCGAATTACGTACGATCCATTTCGCGGTAACAAGAAGAAAATGTTCTCTTCTGTGGTTTTACTAGAAAATTTTTGTAGTCGCGAAGAAACGTACAGCGCCGTGAACGATTATCGTCTCGGACGCGTTTTCTGCCTTGTTTCTTTATAGATATTTCCGAGAAACCAGCGATCGTGAAATTGTTTTTGCAAAAGAACGCTGCGGGATAGCGGCGGACGTTACGCGGCGATCTGTCGCCTCTCACGACCGAAATAGAAGACAAAACGACGATCCTTCGGCGAGGCGGTGCTCCTATTCGTGCGGCAGCCACTGCAAAAAAGTGGTTCCAAGATTTTGGAGTAGGATCGTCGCCGTGGCCAGCATCGAGTCCTGAGCCGAACTCGATCCAGAACCCGTGGGGAATTCCAACAAGAAAAGTTTACGGTCCGGACAAGCCAGCTATAGAAAATATCGTGGAACTTGAAAAGAAATGGAATAAACCCGCGTGGGCGGATATTCGAAACGAAACTTTGAATAACTCGGCGGATAGTATACTTAACGGGTGAACGAAAGTGATAAAAAGTAAAGAGAAATCCATTGAACGGCGAGCGAAAAGTTAACAAAATCAACGTTGCACCTCTGTTTGTTCATAGCCAAAAACACGGGATGAAGAGGAAAGTTTCTTCTTCCAAACTTCGAAAGAAGGAAATTTTTCTTTGTCGTATCAGGTAGTCCGAAAAGTTTCTTTCCTGTTTATAAGAATTTTTGTTTTATATTATTTTATTGACCTAGGTACATCCATGTCGTTCTATTTCTATTATTACGTTCGTGCATAATTCGATAAACTAATATAAAACAAACAACATTGCGCGTCTATCATTTCCTTATAGAACGAAAGAAACTTTTCGGACAACCTGATATCTTCAGTTTCGTTTTAGAATAGAATCGCATGAACTGGTCATCGCAATTTTTGTTTCGTTACCACGAAGAATGTAAAAATAGCGTTGAATTTATAACTATTCTGCTAACAGCGTAAATGATACGCTATAAAAATAACGAAACACTGTGTTAACGGTGAACCGGACACGAGTAGCAAAATATTATGAAAATGCTGCGTTGTTGATCAATGAATCGCATCTAGAGGAATATTTGGCGTAATGCTAGCCTGGAATGTAACGTAATAATATTTTACGACGTTAAAACGCGAGGCTTGTTGCGAGCTATCGATCAAACTTCTTTCAACTTGCCACTTAAGCAAACGTTCCGTAAAAGGAATAAAAGAAAGGAGACGCGGGATCGCCGCGTTTCTGGAATTATCATCTTTCTAAAGATAAACGTAAAAGCAACGAAATTGCACGGAAGCACGTAGGAAATTGAAGGTAAAACGACGACGGTGTGTGTACCTACTCTCGGATGTTTCATTCGAACGAGGAGTTTCCGCGTGCGGTATCACGAGTTTGCAGAATTGGCGCTTAGTCATCCGCCTTGCAGCTCGGTTTAATAGATTCTGTTATGAGAGTTGCAAGGACGACAGAATCCAGCAGCGATGCAAGAGAAAACTGGAAAGCTCTCGCCAATCGTCCATTACCGGTGCATGGAAAAACGCCACGCGACTGTTCAAAGCTGTTTTTCATCGAGCTTGACAAAGACCTGTTTCAACGATTCTCGCGCTTAATCGCGTTAAACGTCTAAACGTCGAATAGGATACCGCCAGGTGAAGAGAGAAAGAGGAAGGCAGGCAGAGGGAGGAGACTGGCTTTTAAACGTAATAATTCACCGACCAGGCGCGCCAAATTAATTATCGCGTACGCGCAGCGTACGGTGTAACAACAGAGGAGGAGAAATCGTAAGAAGATCCAATTCGAAAAAATAATATCAAGTGTTTCGTGTAATGACTTTACTACGGTCGGCTACACTAAACGCTAGTAACAGTTATAGCCTACTAAATTCCGACGGATCTTCGATCTATAAAAGATGTTCGCAATAACACAGTGTGCATGTACGTATATCGCGCTCAACGAGCCAAAGTACGCACGCGTCTGTATGTTTAATTCATGATGATGCATTACTCATTCATTCATGCGATCGTGCACAAGCCACTTCCGCGAAGAATGCCGTAACAAGTTTCTGGAAGACACACACATACGCATTCTCTCTCTCTTTCTCGTTTGTTCTCTTGCTTGGGTCTAGCGGTGGATTCGGTACGCGCGAAGCCCAAGAATAAAGGCGCCAAGAGGATAAAAATCGACAGTAAATCTCGAGAAATAAGATGGAAGCACGGAAATCGACCAAGGGTGTACAACTATCGACGACGATTCTATGAATGAGACAAAAGTTGCACTCGTGCAGTATCCATTGGTAGCAGATCGTAAGGACACCGTGAAATCTACGCGGTTCTTTCGATTATTTCCTTCTTTATTCATTTTTAAAATTCGATGCTGATACTGCTTTTATAAATTCCTGGCTTCTTTTCCGGTTAACGTACGCTGATAACTTTCCAACGGTTATCTCAAACTTTCAGGATTTAGATCGAGAAAACTGCGACGCTTAAGCGACGTGGAAACTATAGTCTCGGAATACATGTTTGCCTATACCTTAAATCGATAGGTAGGATTTATCGTAAGGTGCCTCGAGAGCGTCGTAGGAATCGTAAAAATTGTTTCGAAATATTTGGTATATTGGAATATATCGATAATATCGATCGACGTACCGAGCGAATATCGTTCGAGCAATTCGACACGTCACGAACAATGTCGAAACACGTTAGGTTCTCGTAATGTTATCGAAGCTTAATAAACGGACGATTAGAGAAACAGATCGCGAAATAAACGATCGCAATAACGCTGTGGATAAAACGATACCGAAAGTCACGTACGCGATCTTTCGCAGCTCCGCAGCTATTGCTCACGAACCGTTAGTCTTTCCTCGAGTTTGTCAGAAATTATCCGATACCAGTATTTTCATCGAATCGCGACAAATTCGCGTATCCGTACGATTTAACGTATCTGCTATCGCGATCCACCAGTCACGCGGCTTAATCTTCCGCTGCAAACGAACATTTCCTGCTTCGCATCCAACGACCTGTCAGTCACGTAGTATTACGAGTTGCATTCAATATCTCGGTCTCTTTTCAAACACACGTACACTCGTGTTACGCAATCCACGCTTAATACCCCCGGGGTGCCTTCGCTACGATACGTTCCTCCCTGTTATATCGTCCTGCTCTTTCGTTAAAACACTTTGACTGCCACGTTGACCGGCTACGGTGTCTTTAACTTTTTATAATTACAAAAATTGTATGAAAATTGACAGTTTGGGCATTTGGAATATAACCGATAAATAGAAGATACTTTGAAACAAAAGATGCCTCATTGAACAATTAAACATTTTTATTAGAACGTCAATAAAAAAAAATGAGAACGAATCTTGCGTCTAACGGTGCACTGTGGTTGCACGCATATGTTTGAGGGGTAATCTACGAATATTATTATCAACACAGCTTAGGAAATAATCGTAAATGCTGCTTTATAACCGTATAATTGAAGTTAGAAGTGTGCACGTACCTTACTATTATATACAGAATGGGCAAATATTGTTTACTAATATCTTCTACACGTTTCAACGATATATTCTGCACGATTTGCTTACGACGAAACGACGAATGCGAATGGTTTGTTGAAATGAACGAAGCCTTGTTATAATACGTCGCTATCGACTGTTACCAAGGCGCCACGGTGGTCACCCGTGACCACCAATAAGATGAACGGTCCATCGAGGAAGAACGTTGTCTTACATCGTCGATTTATTATTATTTTGCCATTATATGCTTCGAACGATAAAAATACTCCCGTGGTGTCCTGAGCGAAACGCGTGATTTTGGCGTGGCAGTCAAAGTGTTGAAACGAGCCACCGAAGACAGACTAACCGTAGCGAAAGAGAAATGGAAGCAACCGCGAGTCCGAGGCAAAAACTGGCTCAATTACATTTTTGCGTATGAAATGTGAGACAAGGCACGATAATCGAGAATCTATCTTCTACAATTGGCTATTGCGATCTCCGCTTTGACTGGAGCTTCGTTCTATTTCATCGACTACTTTTACGGTCGTTAGTTCGATAGTTAGCAGTAGTGTTTCTAATTTTTACAAAGTAATTTGCCTGTCGTTGTTCCTTTGCGCAGTCCCACTCTTTTTCATTCAGTTCGTTTCACAAGTTTCATTCGCTACGTTTCAAGCTTCAGTCGGTTTATTTCCAGTTTACGTCGATCGTCCGTTTCTCCCAGTTTCGTCAAGTTTCGTTGCGATCCGCTTCGTTGCCGGCTGCCTTCGATCGCGTCGAACAAGCAGAGAAAGAACAACAGAAATGTTCGTGCAATTACGTGCAAACGTGGTTCGTACGACCTCGAACTTGAAAAAGAAATTCGAACATAATCGCATTTTCTGCAACCTGATGCATCGAACAGCGACGTGGAATATCCGTCCGATGTCTCGGAAGTCAGTCGCAGCCAGCACATCGCAGGACGCGTGTCTTGCAGAAAAGTCGTTCGCTCGTATCAATTGCATTCCACCGGGTAGAATGCGATCCGATCGATCGGAAGCTTCGATAGGGTTTCAGGCCGGTCGAAATCCAGCGGTTCGATACGACTGGAAAGGGCCAGCGCGATATCGAGGACGCAAAGGAGAAAAAGCTACAAAGCGAAAGAACGCGTCGTCCTTTGACGACGTATGCACGCGTCGCTTCTTCTTCTTTCCTTTTTTAGTTCAACTTTAGTTGAACAACAAGCAGCCAATAAAATCGACGAACGCTCGTTCGATTCACCGGACCCGAATTGCGTTTTATTTTATATTTGTTCGAATAGGACAAAATTGATCACGCGCAATTCAATAAAATGATAATAAAAGAAACTTTTCGGTCAACCCGACATTAGTTTCTCGACAAATGCATCGAGGAAGCTGTTCGACGTCAACGCGTCTGCGATAAGCACGTACGTGTTGAACGTGGTTTTTGATTTTTAAACATTCTCCGAGGATCTGACGCGTTGCCAGTGATTTTTTTAAGTAAACACCGAACGAACAACGTTTTATTTCGATTTCTTTCGTCACGGAGCATAGGAACCGCAGAAATTCTGTCACGTTCTTAATTAATCGATAAACAGTTGCTAGTCCGTAGCTCTGCCACGATGCTCAACGATATGGAAGAAGTCGTTCTCCAGAGATTTCCATCAGCATCGAAAATTCTATTACGCTTCTCCAGAAACACGCCGTGGGATGTAAAAATACGACCTTCGCGGATGATATATTCTACGTTCCGCTTGATACACTGGCTCACGAAAGTATCCCAACGCTTGCCACGGATAATCAGACAAGCCGCCGGAGGAGAATAAAATCATCGTTGTCCCGAAACGAGAGAAGATAAAGAAGAGGAATTAAAGCTGGCATATATTACAGTCACTTCGTACGCTGGTCGAATTAATCGATACATAGGATCTTGCTGGATTTCGGGACGAGCATTGACGAAACAGATAAGAGAGCTGGCCACAAAATGAACCGCGGTGAATCGTCGACCGGTCTGATTAAAATTTAATGCGAAATTTCCAAGGAACTTTGCGTCTTTCTTTCTTTCTCCTTTCTTTTCTTTTTTTTCTTCTTTTTTCTTCTTTTCACACGACGCGTCTCGCTCTTTTGAAGTTCGTCCCACTTTCTTCGCGATACACCGAGAGATCGCGTAATCCTCGTGTACACACACCGTGTATCACGTCCTTTTCTTTCCTTCCCTCTTTCTCTCTTTAATTTTCTTCGTCCTTTTTTACTGTTTGCCGAAGAAGTTGCACGGCTCACCTTGGTAAATTGCAAGCGGACGATATAGTTATGTAACTGGACGGCGAACGCAAAATTTATGAGTCTATTAAACGCGAGCCACAGCTCGTTTAATCCAGCGATTATTATTATTACCGCGGTATTTGCTTCAATTTTGATGCTCGCGTCGAACGCTTTCAGCGATGAACGATCGTTTCCGAAAATTTACAGCCAACTGGGACTTACACTCCAGGCGAGAGCGTCGCAGCGACTTCGATAATTTCCAGGACGGAATATCACGAGCTCGAAGAACGCGAGAAAACGTATTTTGCGTTTTGAAAGATCTGTTCTTTGAGCTGGCAACTGTCAATGCCACCTAATGACAAAATAATTAACAGGCCGACTCGTAACTTGTAGATACGCTCGGGACACACCAAATATCCGTAAAGCTGAAAAAATCCCCAAACGTACGCGAAACAACAGGAAACGCGTTCCTCGGTTTCCTGTTGGAATCTCGACGAAGAAGCAGATAAAACCTCGGCGATCATCGTGAGACGGAAAAATAACTCTCCGAACGACAGACGAGGAAATTTTCAGATTCGTCTGTATCTCGAAGATAAATTTTCCATTTAGCTCCATTAGCTGAAATTCCGATTTCACGAAACTGCATCGAAGAAACTAAAGGCCACCTAAATGTTCGACAACGCCAATCTCGTTTGCGTTGGTCGAAAGGTCGACATTTTTCGACCAGGTATTAGTTTGTCCCAAAAGCGTTTTCCGCTATCTGCACGCAGCTGCTTTATCTGTCGATGTTTGTACCAACATTGTGCAAACCTAATCTCTCGAACGATGTGAAGTCTTTATCTGCAGTCGTCCTCTAGCTGTCGTAGGATACGTTTCGTTTGCATTGAACCAAAAAATGCTGCCTCGTCTGTTATTTGCTTATAATATAAATATAAAACGAGAGAAACTTTTTTCAGACGACCCAATGGATCAGCTTATCGTCGTAAGATCTCGACCTGAAAGGAAAATCGCGATTCCACGAATCTTTCTAGTCGAGAGAATACGTGGAAACGTAGAACTTGGTCGCGGAAGCTAGACAACTAAAGTGGCAACATATTCATCCGCATTGATCAAAGGACGGTTCACCGCCGAAGAAATAAAAAGAATCGGCTCGTGAACTGAATAATTCCCGAGTGGTCGAACGTGGATGTCGCAGATGTTGCAGATCGATACTCTGTTTCTGGCAGTGGTTGGTGCTCAAAGAGCAGCTTGTCGCTGCGGCTCGATAAGATACGACCCGATTCGACCAACGTCCCATTCGACAAAGCAGAAGAGAGACGTTTCTTATAGGTTGGACTTTAGCGAGAAGAAGCATCGATAACTGCGCGTAATTGAAAGAAAATATCCTGGCAGCTGATTGTTTGGCGCGCTCCACCAGCAACGATTCCCAGCATCTTTCCTCCTTTTCCACGATCCTATCCTTTGTCCCTTATCTTTCTTTGTGTTTCGGCCAAGAGAAATATCGTTAGACAGCGAGAAGGAAATATTTCCGCGGTTTTCTTTACCGATACGAGTCCTTTTGCGGGTAAGCTGCGTGGTAAAACAGGCGAGAAAACAAGGGAAATTTATTCGCCCGTCTAGCACGATTTTCTAGCGTGGAAAAATTACGAAAGAAACTATCCGCTGCTATCGTAATTTCGATATAACGAGAAGGGAATAAGGTAAACGTAAGTTGCGATATTAACATAGCAACAAAGGTGTAACGTAATCCGCCAGAATCTTAAATTATAAAGGAATTAAAGTAAAGAGAATATACAGGCTGCGTATATATAATTTCAATGTAACTAAAATGAGATAAAACACGTCGGTATTAATATACCGCAACGCGATAAAAATTCCGCTGTCCGATAGAATCTTAAATTGAGGACTCTGAATTAAGGTTAACGAATAATCATAAATGAATATTACAAAATTATTATTACAATTATTATTATTTATCATCATAAAATAAAAAAAAAGTCGAAAGATAAATAAGCAAAAAGTATCGAAATTGTCGCGTTAACGAGACGCGAGAAAAATTCTTCTATCCATCGTAATCCTGAATTTTCGAAAGAAATTGAAGAAAAGAGAATGCAAGAGACGTACCGCGATTACGATGTTACGCGTGCAACCATAAACATACGAAATAATGAAATACGATAGATACTGGACAACTGCTGCGATCCGAGACATTCGTATCCATTACGCCGTTTCCCTCTTTCGTCCAGGAGGAACAGTCGCGTAAATTTAAATCGCCGTGCAATTTTCTCCCACGAGTGATTTCCCCGAGATCGATCTCGCGAGCCAGGCATTTAGGGCACCTTACTTTCACCTAATCGACGGCGAACGCTGGTGATTTATAACGATATTAAAATGGTCACGTCGATTCTACGTTCTATGTGAGAGAGAACAGCCGTTTCTTAGCGTTTTATCGGCTTTTATTTATGAAACCGGAGGAAATGACGCTTCCGGCCAGAATCGCGGCCTATCTCGAACCAAACGCGCCACGTCCACCGTTTCGACCGCGTTTAACATCTTTTTGCGTCTTTCTCGACCATTCGCGGCATCGCAAGTCTCGATATATTCCGTTTCGTACGATTTTTTATGAATTACGACACGTGCCGGTGATCGCGAGAGTGGACTGAGCGAAGAATCTAAAAAGAAAATTTATCGTTTACTTTGCGCTGCGTCCATTTACACCGCAATGATCCCAAACCGTGTTCGCAAAGTAGTCGAAATTGAACCGTGTTGCATCGACTTGAGACGGAGGATTCGGTCGACGCGCCAAAACTTTCGCGATCAACGGCTCACACGCCAAACGTATTCTCGTATGTAGAATTATTGCGCGAATTCGACGAGCGAAATACGACAAGGAATCGTGGACTTGCGTTTGGAGAAAATTTTATAATCAGACGATGACGGGATATCCTTTCTTCCCTCTCGTTGCGTCTCTGAGAAACGAACAGCAAATCTATTGACTAAACTATGGTATTTAGGTTGTATGGTATTTAGGCCAACGCCCACTACAACGCGCGATACACCCTCGTAATAAAATCTGAGGCGCAACTTACGATATATTTTTCATTAAATTTCTCAATGCGACTAAAAGTTGTTTCACGGTCGACGGCGCAACTGTGCAACGCGCACAGTTTTTCCATCGATCTTCCGCGTTTACAAAAGACGAAATCGCTTTTCAATCGTCCTCGATTCCCGTATATTCTGTAGTTCGCAGAATGAGAAAGAGAATTGTTGGCGCGACAAACGCACAATGCAGTTAACGGAGAACGAGATATCGAGAACGATCGCAGTAGCTACGATCAACAAAGGGTACTTCGATTCGCGTGGGCGTTTTATCTGTGCAGCTGTTTCCCAACTATCTGGAACACCGTGTACATAACGCGGACCGCTCGTCCGTAAACTGGGCCAGCAAACCTGCTCCTTGTTTTTGTTAATTTGCTCGTGGAAACCGCCAAGTTGCAGATAAAAAGTTTATTAGGACGCTCCATACTCGACAGGGGGCGAATCCCAGCCCTCGAGCAAATGTTTCCACCCCTTTTGTTCCAGCTGTCTCTTCGTGCTTTCGGCTACCTCTCTTCTTTCGCCGTTGTTTTCACCCCGTACGCGTTTACATTTGTTTTCCTCCTGTTTCGTGGCAATTTTTTACGGCTTTCCCTTCGTTCGTAAGTTATTTTTCCTTCGTTTCTCAATTTCCGTGTACTCGGAGCCTGACGAAATTGCGCAACGAAATTTTCGAAAATTGAACGATAAACGACGTTTTCTTGCACATTTCCAAACAACTTTTCCAGGTTCCGCGTTATCCGAGCAGTTCCTTTCGACCGCGTACAGTGGAAAAACGTGGTGAGATACATTTCCAGAAAATAAAATATTCTCTATGATCGAGGGAAAGAGAAAGGTTTGAGATCAAATTTTCTCTCGTTTTTCCGAAGCGTTTTTTTTTTTTTTTTTTCAGGTTTTGCTGCGCGAGAAATTCCTCCTGGGCGCGTAACTAATCGAACCGTGTAAAAATTGTAGAACGAATTTTTTAGAAAATTAAATTTTCCCTCTAGTCGAGACATTGGTATCTCGTCGAATGGTATTTTGTTTCACTTTCCCGGTGAATTTTGTTTTACGTTCTGCCGTTTCGGAAGTTCTTCTTGAACGCGTATAATCGAAACGCGCAAAAATTGTACGATACATTCTCGGAAAATTAAATTTCCGCCGTGATTCCGACGAATGGTATTTTGTTTCACTTCCAGAAACAACTTTTTTAAGTTTTGCTGTTTCACAAGTTCCTCTTGCTCGCGTATAATCGCACCGCGTAAGAGTTGTGCGATAAATTTTTCGAAAATTAAATTTTCACTGCGATCCGGATATTTCGTTTCGTTTTTCCGACAAGTATTTTAGTATTATATTATACAGAAATCGAATTTTTACGTCACTCGAGTATTGTTTGCAAGAATTTAGAGAATATTAAATTAAAAACTAACTAAAATAAGCGGCACTTTTTTCTCCTTTTTTGCTAGAATTTCGGCACACATTTCGAAAACTGGAATCCCATTGATACTTTGATTATATTAACGGGGAAAACTCTGCTCGTAATGTCTTTTTCCATCGATGAAAACACGGTTTGAAACGGAATCGTTCGCGAAAATAGATTTTCCGGTCGATGATTTCGCCGATCGGTACAGTTCGCCGAAACTTTGTCCGTGCTATTTTTTCCGGATATCGATCTGTTGTTTCGCTCGCGTTATCGCACGTATTCTTGCTCGCAGGAACAACAAATATGAAAAGATTAATATTGGACGAGAAATATTTGTCGACACGAATTTCGGAATAAAGTTTTAACGATAGTTTGTTGCACACAAACGGGTATCTTCTTGTCAAGAATTACAACAATTAGCGACAAATGGAAATTTGATTCTTCGATGAAATTGAAAGTGAATTTTTATTTCGTTCACTTTTATTTCATTCTCTTGGCTGTACGCAGCTTCCTGTAAACCTAATTTCTTTCCCTTTGAGCAGTTCGTAAACTCGGAGTTCCTTTCCCGCCATAAACTTCAATTTTCTTGAAAAACAAACTTCCAAGCTTCCAATTATCTTGCTGTTCAAACTAACAACTTTCGATTTGTTGTCTTAAGTAATATTCGAGAAACCAGCGCGGCAAGAGAGCGAGTGAAAATTGAAAATTCTAACTTGATGCTTGAAAAAAAAAAAGAAAAAAGGATATCGAGTTTCTTAACTCTCCCTCCTTCCACGTACTACCTTAACTAACCATCAACTTTTTATCCAATCTAAGCCGAGGAATATTTCAAATGGAGAAACGTGTATCGCCGCAAGAGACGCGGCAGTTAATAAAGCGCGAAACGCAATCTTTGCGCGATCAAAGCGCAAACTTTGAATATCCTTCGTTAACATACCGTATCGAAGATCGTAATCATCGTGTTTCTTCATTTTCCCTAAGAAACAAAAGTATTGGGTTGGCAACTAAGTGATTGCGGACTTTGTCATTATCATAAGTGTAAATTGTAAAGTAGAAAATATACAGGGTGGTTGGTAACTGGTGGTACAAGCGGAAAGGGGGTGATTCTACGCGAAAAAAGAAGTCGAAAATATAGAATAAAAATTTTTCGTTCGAGGCTTTGTTTTCGAGAAAATCGACTTTGAATTTTCGCTCGGTACGCGTGCGGTACGTTATACCGGATCTCATTGTAGATCGTTGTCTCGATGGTAAAATTAAAAAAAAAAAAAATTGTTATTCTATATTTTTGACTTCTTTTTTCGCGTAGAATCACCCCTTTTCCGCTTGTACCGCCAATTACCAACCACCCTGTATATTTTCTACTTGACAATTTATCCACGCGTTCCTCTGTTCATACATCTAATAACCTCAACACAACAAAATTCTAACATTACAACAGCCACGCATACTCTATAACATTACCAACTAATGACAAAATCCACAATCACTTAATTTCCAACCCAATATTTCAGTGTCACTAATTTTTTTCCAACAAAACGATCTCTAGCGATGCATCTATTCGATTGTCCAAGGAAATCCATAGCGAAATTCAACGTTTATTTCGCGGAAGTAAAATTGAAGGTCGTATCGAGCAACATGCGCGATCTTCCTCTCGTACTAAATTTCTCAAATTGTTTACAGATCGATTTTGCGATCGTTTTACCGAAGAAACGTTCCTCTTGCTCGGCGAATCGTTTCAAGCGGAATCTTGCGAAATATGATATTTGTTGTCGTTGAAAAAAGATGTTTTCTTAAGAAAGCGTTCTCGGCAGGACCCCTCTGCTGTTCGTAAAGCTGTTCGTAATCGATCATCGCGGAACATCCTCCATATTTATCAACATCCGGCACACGTGTCGCTACATTTACACACTCGGCTCTCTCGATACGGTGGAAACATTTTTGGCAAACGGCCTAGAAACATTTAGAGAATCGTCCGACGAAACGGACAGAGATAAACTGAGACAAACTGGCGTAAAGATGATGATAGGTGCCGGAACAGTGGCTCGAATCTGCCACTCGCCTAATCACTTGCCCCTCGACGGATAACGATAATCGCCTTTCTACTTTACGTCGGGCAGAACGCTAAAACGAGATACGGTGTTGTACAATGGCAACGAAACACAACGCGCGTAACATACAACCGAAATATGACACGTTGAACGTTGCTCGATCGTTTGATTCGCCTGTTACTCGATGGCGAAAAACGGGTACTTCGATACGACGTTCGGGATCGGTCGATGGTTTATCGCGTTGGGAAGAATTTTCATGGAAATTCGCGTCAGTCGTGTAAGCGGAAATAAAAGAGTGAAACCTAAGCAAAGATCTGTTAAACGTTGCCCGTACAATAACGCGTACCGTAGTTTACATATATCGCGTATTTTCCCATTTTACGCGAATTCTCCTTACGTGTATTTTTGCCAGCGAGGTCGTTTTTCGAAAGTACAGTGAAAAATTGCAAACGAATGGAATAGATGGGATACGGACGTCGAGGCTGATGATGCAAGTGCGCGAGAGAACGACGCGGTGATAACCGTAACTACGAACGAATGGGAAAAAGATATCGTAGAGCTCGTACAACGACCTTGTGCAACCAGCTATTCAGCGAAAGATTTCAAAAATGGAAATACAGAAGTACGTCGTCAGCTACGAACGCGTTAACGGGTTAAAAAAAAGAAGCGAATCTCGTTCGTCCAACTAGACGCGTCTCAACGCACAAAATTTCAGCCGACAAAGAAACTCCGGACAAACGAACGATGATCGTCGCGTTGGAGGTTCGCGTCGTCCTCGTCCTATTCCCGTAGGAACGATTCGTTCGAAAAACGCGACACGAAGGGATACCGAGTGCTGCTCATTAATCCCTGATGCGTTTTCTCCGCCTCTCCCGTCGTCGCTCGGTTCGCCTTAACCGTCGCATTCCTTGTGTACATAGTCCAACGATGGATCTCGATGGAAAAAAAGAAGAAAAAAAAAAAAAGGGTAGAGCCGAGGAGAAAGAAAAAGGCGAGCAAACGGAAGCTGGCTTGAGCCCTCGACGGCCGGCTAGTAGTTTAATTAGTTCGTTAGCCTTTTCACCGAGCTTCTTCCTTTTCTCTGTCTTTTCTCTCTCTCGTTACTTTATTTTTTCTTTTTTACCTTCGTTTGCCTGTTCGGTCGTCGTGACTCTGATTTCTCCAACACGGCGAGAGTTGCGATCCTCGGACGCGTGGTTGGCGATCGAGAGAAGCGAGTTTTTCCAGGAAATCGATTTGAAACGCGGCACGAGAAGTAACCGGAGGATGGTTTCTCGTGTCATTTTCATTTTCATACTAATTGCTGTACGTTATGTTACTCGTGTCTGTGTACGTTTCTGTGTCTTCGTGACAACTTCTTCGACTATCTTTCGAGCCAAGTTCTCCGACATGTTTTTGTAATTTACAGCGGTCGATTAACGCTCGATTATCGTCTTTCCCTGCCATGTTAACAAAGGTCAAGGGAAATGAGCGTTCGAATATTTCTAACAATTGTACTCGTATTTAACAGGCTTATATATACTTGTGTGTATGTAATTGTTTACATTCAATTTCTTCTATTTTACTTTCATTCTCTCTTTTATCAATAGACAAAATTCTGACTACAGAATGTTGAAAATGTTTTAATACAACAAGTATTCGAGTATACTTCTACCAACAGCTGTGTACAACACGCCCTATCGTTATCTACGATACATCAAGTTTCTCTTATTCTCCTCGCTTCTTTCTATTCCTCTCGCGAATAGACAAAGATCTGGATTATACAAAACGTCGATAAGAATCCAAAGAAACAAATGTGCGACTAATTCTGCGAACAACCGTATTCAACACATCCTACAATTATTTAATATACATCGAGTTTCTGCTATTCTCTTTCTTCTTTTCTTTCTTCCTCCGATAAATAATCGAGATTCTAATCACAGACTATTAACGAAAATCAGAATCTCCATAATCTCTTACATAATTTCTTCGCAATATTTTTAAACAATTTAGACGAGGCTACGAGTTATTCTTCCTACGAACGACCATGCTCCTATTTAACGCCTCTACGTATACGTTTAATTATCCACAGCAAAATTTCACACTCTTTTACTTTCTTTTTCCCACCCACAAATAAACAAGATTCTAATTAAACAATGTTGAAAAAGGTCTGAAAGAATATTTATTCCAATATACTCTTTCTACCTTTCTTTCTTCCTCCGATAAATAATCGAGATTCCAATCACAGACTATTAACGAAAATCAGAATCTCCATAATCTCTTACATAATTTCTTCGCAATATTTTTAAACAATTTAAACGAGACTACGAGTTATTCTTTCTACGAACGACCATGCTCCTATTTAACGCCTCTACGTATACGTTTAATTATCCACAGCAAAATTTCACGCTCTTTTACTTTCTTTTTCCCACCCACAAATAAACAAGATTCTAATTAAACAATGTTGGAAAAGGTCTAAAAGAATATTTATTCGAATATACTTGCACGAATATCCATGTAACACACCTTGTAATTATTTAATATACATCGAGTTTCTGCTATTCTCTTTCTTTCTTTCTTTTTTCCTCCCCTCTACTACGAAAGGTTTAAATCGAACAAGGGTTACGATATTTTTCCACGGGGTCCATCGGTGCTCGAGTTGCAGGCCCGCTCACGCTCCCACGGCCATAATTATGGATAAGAGTGGCAATAAATAACGTACGTGCGGCTCGTATATAAAGTCAGCGAGACGGGTATAATTCGTGCATAATTTACTCGTTTTCGATAGGTGGGAGCTGTTCGGGTGTGGGACGGGACCAAGTTTTCGCGGTTCCTAAATCGACGCAGCACTTTAGAAGGAAATCGTGCCGGATACTCGTCGAATCTCTTTACATATTACAGCCCGTACAGTCGAAATAACCGTTCGATAGGGACCATTTTCCTTTCCAAGATACTGGATGCGCTTGAGTTACGACCATTTTTATCTCCAACTTTACTCGCCAAACTATTTTCTCTCTTCTTTTTCCAATGCCAATCCAATCGATCTCTGTACTCTCTCCGTTTTTCCTTTCCGCGTCTCCTCGCAGCGATTCGTACGACGAACGGTTCGTCGAATTTGCTCGAGAAATGGGAGAACGATTCTTAGTTCAAGAGCTGAGATTCTATTCGTTCAGATTTCTCTTAGCCATCCCGTAGCCTTCTCGCGCTCTCGTTGAGGCACGAGCTTCCGCGAAAGAATCGCGTGGTCGCGGATTCTTCTCTTTCAAACGCGCGCAAAATGTTAATACGAAAAACTGTAGCAAGGGACTACTGAATGAATTTTGGTGAAATTCGAACAAACCAGAAACAAAGTGCAGTGTTGGACGATCGTATGGGTTGCGCAGCTATTTCGCAGGAAGATGACTTGATAACTCGGGTCGTTTCGCGGATACTTTTCGCCAAAAACCGAGAGATATTCGCTCGGCTTGTTATCCTAATAAGCATCGACCATGAAGGTGTCGTAAAGAGTCGTGGCTCATGCAGAGTAATTACGCTATGAAGAGGCTCGTTACAGCAAGAAGGATCGTTAAACCTTTTGCAGCAGTTACAAAGTAGAAAAGTATAAGGAAAGATCCGGTCGATCGAGCACGATCGCAGACTTCTTGTCTGGCGAAACGATCGCGTTAGATGCAGTCGCTACGATTGCACGCCTCTGCTCTCGCAGCAGCGAGATACGTCGATAAATAAGACGATATTATGACCAGCGGCGAGCGGTTCGCGATGCTTTCACCGGTATCTAGCGCACAGCGTTTAAGAGGCACGGCGAGGCCGCGTTATTATCCGGGTGCGAATACTCGTCTCTTCTCCACGCGCTGTCCGATACTTCGCGCGATCGTCTGCTTTTCTTATCGACCGCCGCGCGTCGATCGTTCGACTCCGCTGTTAAACGTATACAGACACCTGTATCGCGTGTAGAAAAATCAAAATTTATCACGGATATCGATAATATAATTTCCACGATTTTCTGCTTATCTCGTAGAAACTTGAAATTTCCCGCCATACCTCGCGCAAATGTCTGCCATGCTTTTCTTATCAGCAAGCGCGCGTCTATGATCGTTCAAACCTGCGGTTAAACGCCACACGGATACAAGTCGTATCGCGTTTGTGGAAGAATGGAAATTTGTTGCAATGCGCATCGGTGGATACCGATAACGTGGTTCCAGGTAGATCTTTTAATTCGTGCAAACTCGATGTTTCCTCGACGATACCTCGTGCGAACATCTGCAATATCCGCGTGTATTTTTCTTCGTTGGCTGATCGTTCGCCCATCTCGCGATTAAACGTACACGGCCGTTCGTATCGCGTTTAGGAAAATACAAATTTAAAACGGATATCGGTAACGTGGTTGGAAGATTCTTCGATCCACGAGAACTTGAACTTTTCAACGACGCTTCGCGCGGACATGTACAATAAATCTTTTCTTATCAACCCCTGCGCGCCGATGATCATTCACCTCTGTGATTAAACGTATGCTCGTGGATAAGCGCGCGTATTGTATTCAGGAAAATAAAACTTCGCAATGGATATCGCTGGATATTGATAATACAGTTCCCTGCGTTCTTTCGATTCGCGTAACCTTGCAGTTCTGAACGTGCAACTCGCTTTTTCGCGTAATTTAAAATATCGGTTTGGCAACTAAGTGATTGCGGGCTTTGTCATTAGGTGGTGTCGACAAAATCCGCAACCACTTAATTGCCAACCTGATACAACGTTGCGAGTATAACTGCGAGCGTCTTTCCAACGAAATGGATCTGTTGAAGTTTTCTAGGAAACTCTACATCTTCAGTAGTGTTTCTTCTCTATCTTCTCTATTATAGTACCGCCGATATACAGACGATAAAGCGCAAATGCCGATAAGCCGAAAGGGTCGGAAAATTTCAACAAGCCATCGATATTAATATTTCGGCAGCGCAGTCGTCGATCGTCGGTTAGCCACCGGAGAGTGAAGAGTGAAGAGTCCTTAGTCAAGAGTCGTCATATCACGCTATTGCATTAAGTTCAAGTGAAATAATCATCGTTTAATCTACCGTAATAAATCCATCTATCAGTACGTTATCACGTAGGATAGAAACCACTGGAAATCCTAATTTCTAACATTCTTGAATAAAGAATTTCTATCATGCATTCATACACGCGTTTACTTTCTCTATTCTGAGATATTGGATTGGCAACTAAGTAATTGCGGATCTAATGACAGAATCCGCAATTACTTAGTTGCCAGCCTGATATATATGTCGCAGATGAAAGAACATCGGTGCCTTTCTTTTGGAATTTTTGGCAAGATCCCCGATACTTTAGTCCAGACTTTTCATTATAGCTGCACTTGAATAATAAAGCTTGGAAGTAGTTGTTCGTGATTTAATCCGATTATGTGTGCCGAGATTTATGGACTTGGACTCGAAGCGACACAACGAGTCGCTAAACGCAGCCACGGTCACGGGATGGACGTTTTCACCTAACAGAGGTATGGAGTAATTGTATAGCTCTCCTTAAAAATATAGTCGAACCGAGGGGTGCAGAGAGGCGCGGAGAAGAGCATGTAAGTGCAGTTCCACTTGGACTGTGGAGTCAGTCGAGTTCTACTTGTACCGTGGACAAGTAAGTCGAGTTACGCTCGAATTGTGGACCAGTAAGTTCAGTTCGACTTAGACTTTGGAAAAAAACGCATTTGCTATCCCGTCGACCGTAAATTCGTTATTGAACCTAAGATCATCGTCGTTAGCATCTCGAGTATCTAATCGCCACGGTTACTTGTCAAACTCTGTAATAATTATATTTGTACCAGTAAATATCTTCTCTATTGCGTAACAACGATGTCTAATTCAAACGAAGATTCGTTACACGCCCCTAATCCCAATGAAAACTCGACATATAAAACCTCAACAAGATCGAATTACTGCGAAATTTGTATTCGCTTCGCAAATAGTACGAAAGCAAAGCTGTTTCGAGATCGTTGTAGTCGTCGTTTGAAACGCATCCAACGTTAGAGAGCTGCGGAATCTATGAAATTTATTATGGCGCTCACGTTCGAGGAAGGATCGTTCGTTATGGGCGAAAATCTAAAAAATTCACACCGTCGTAAAAGTTACTTCTCGATCCGCGAGTCGTATAAATTTCCATCTTTTCGCACACGGCCAAAGAAATAGACTCGCAATGGGAATTTCTTTCGTTCGTTTACGCGTTTATGGGAAATTAACCCTTTGCGGACGCGTATCGGCATATAGCGGCCCGAACCTGTTCACAGTTCCTTTTGTCCAGGACGGTTATTTTGAAATGGCTGGCGTACGTCTATTTTTCTAAAGGATAATCTTATGTGTATTTACGCATGGCTATAGTAAACTAAACAGTAATATGTTTTTTAATGAAAGAAAATTATAGATCTTTAGAAATCTTATTATTCGATTAATCTTTATTCGAGTCAGAACGAATTTCAATCCTTCAATGGCATTAGCAGACGAATCAGCAAGCTTTTTATATATTTTATATTTTTTATAATGCCTTATTCACGATGCTTAAAAGATGCAGAAAGGACATGTTCCATAGTGATCGTAGTGACGAATATTGTTAGGTTGTCCGAAAAGTTTCTTTCGTTTTACGAGGAAATAATAATGTTTTTTGTTTTATATTATTTTGTCGAATTACGTTGAGATAAACACCGCGACATTTCGCAGACTTGGTTTCACGTTTGCGAAAGAGAGACACTTTCCGGACGATCAATATGTTCTTGGTACAGTGACTTCTTATATCTTAAATGTTTCGGAAAATCGTAAAATATTACAGGAGTGCTGTAACAAATAAAAGCAGCCGAAAATTGATCAAAATAAATCGGAGGAATTTAATATTAAAAAAGCCACGATATTAATATGAAGCAGCATTATTGTAAAAGACACGTTTGCGAAAGAGAGACATTTTCCGGACAATTTAATATTTCGAAGCTGACAAGATAGAAGACCACGACAGTGCTTCAGACAGTGGAAACGAACTCCATTCGACAAGGATACTGCTCAACCGTTTCGATATTTCTAGCGATAGCGACAGCGATGATAAACCAAATATCGAAGAAAGTAATACAAGCTTCGACAATGAACACCGCAATCGTTCAACCTGTACATTTCCTCAACTGCGCCAATACTTTTTCGCATCCCAGTTAAAGGTGGTTCGTCGGTTAAAAATCAACGCACAGGCACATTTGGCAGACAAAAGCGCACGGAGCAACGCGCGTAGTAGTTCGCCAGCGACGCGAAGCGCGATGAATAATATTTAACGAGAGACCCGATGGCCGGTGTGCATCGAGTCTAGAGGCATGAATACGCTTAGGGAAATTAGAGTGGCGAGAGAAATGGCCGGTGTTGTCGAGTGGCGGTGTATCGCGAGTACACCGGTGACTGTGACAGAAGCACGAGTCGACGAACAACGTACCATGACCGTACCGTTACCGGCGCGCCGGTGTAAATCAAGCTTTAGTGGCAGCCGACTCTCCTTCGACCTTAATAAAACGAGTCACGGCTAGCCTACGATCATGCTAATCGGCGAAACAGCCCGCGATCCTTCACGGTGTGATAAACTAATCGCAAAAACAAATCGCTCTTACTTAATCTTCTTAATCTCCTCGTTCTCTTTCTATTTCTTTTCCTGTTCCCTGTGCCAATAGCATTTTATTTTATTTAATCCGGCTACGTTTTCCCCCGGTTATCTTCCACCAGATCATATTTTTCTAACGTTAGAAAAATATCTTCGATTTGTCGTTTCAACGTTACGTTAAACGCATATTCTTCCAGCATCGCGTTCTTTCTGCTCGACAGAATCGGAAGGTTCAAACGTAAATAGAAATTTCTACATCTCGATCTTGCTGTCGTTTTAACGATCAACGAAAACAGGTTGCAACGTTTCGAAAGGATGTAAAAAGTTCTTTTTTCGCATAGAATCACCCCCTTTCCGCTTGTACCACCAGTTACCAACCACCGTGTATAAGAAGCGAAATAGGTAAAAGAGATGTAAAACCGAAAGCTCGTCGAAAGCCGAAAGGCACGGACTAAGCAATAATAAATAAAAAGTAGTATGTATTCTATAAATCGATCTTGCCAGCGTCAATCTTCCCATTTGAAATGAAAACTCTGGATAAATTTACTCGATCTTTTTAAATTTCAAATAAAGATTCGTCAAGTTTGGAAACTAAAAAATAACTCGAGCAAATCCGACTGATTTAGATAATCTTGCATTGTTCAATATTCTGCCTTTGTCGATAATGTATCGACAAGTCGAAGCCAGTTAGCCGATTAAGCTAAATACTAGACGGAAACACGATCACGAAAGAATTGGAAACCTTCCAAAACGAAGATAATAAAACCATAAAACCCTGTACAGCACGAGTATATCTTCTCAAATCCGCTAATGAATTTTCAATGGGTGAAACGATCGGCCGAAAGAAGATTTCCACTTTCGACCGATTAAATCGAAAACGATCGGTTCGGGGATTCAGCCAACGAGCTTTAGTTGTCTTTTTGTGAAAAAAATCTTGGACGGTGATAGCGATCGTCCTCGAACATGATCAATTTCCACGTATCACCTAAGAACTCGAGGAGAAATAATATCTTTTGTGACAACGATATTACGTTCAAGGCTGTTTGGACCTGTTGTTTCGTATCCTTAATTATGCCAATTGCTACGCTGGCCGCCTCGACTTTTTGCTTGAAAATACCACCTCGTTGAAACGTGCCTCGCGCAGCCTTGCGGCGGTTTGACGCCGCCTTTGTATCTTTCGAATTACGTTCGTTTGATTGTCACGTTCGCACGCGTATAATTGGGCCATGGCCTGTTAACGAACCATACGAAGTGGCACGAAACGAAACGGTTGCGTGGCAAACGGAACGCGGTTCACCGTCCAACGTCCAACGTCTAACGGACGAGATGAGGCCGAGCGCAAACTTGAAAAATTCATAAATCTTATCGTTAACATCTGTTCGCGACGCGTTCGAGCTCGTTCGTCTTGGCGTTCCTCTTATTTCTTTACGCCGGCTGTCTCTAGCATTTCTCCAGGGCCACGATTCGCCTTCGTTCCCAGCCAGCCGTGCATCCTTCCCTTTTTTCCTCGGCCCAAGGGTAGCCAGAGGTTACAACGAAGAGTTTACGCTGCGGACAGCAGGTGCGAGCGCGAGATCTACCTTTGGTTCTAATGGAATTTTGTAGAAAATTCACTGATACCTTCGTATCTAATGTTATTAATGTAGTATCGTGGAGGGAAGAGCCTGTGGTGGCACTCGATAGTAAATAGCACCACTCGACACTAACTAGCGTCGGACGACGGTAGCGCAGTGGTTAGCGCCTTAAGTTGCAAACTTCGGGACCCGGGTTCGAATCGCGGCGACCGGATTTCCGATTTTTCTTCCACGATACAAAAATAGAAGAGAAGCGGCCGTACCCAGCAGCGACATCCACAAGCGCTATAAGCGCAGCCCAAATTTTCACGATATTACATTAAATAATAAGTTTGGGATTTGATATTTAATCGATTCACACAGATTAGTTTCGTATGCTCTGTATTTCACCAGCTTGTGCAGAAATTTCACACACCGGATACTTGGACAAAAAGAAAAAAGAAAATGTGGCGAACGGGGAAAAAGAGAAGAAAATCGCCAAGTAGTCGTACCAATTCTGCATGTAGGAGCCCAGCGATCATACCAACCTGACGGTTAGATACCTGGTTTTTCCGTATAAAGAAACCGAGGATAAAGAAATTCCGCAGTTTTTGCACGTTTTACTTGGAAACCGATTAAAACTTCATTCGAGAAACGTCTATATATGTCCGATGTTGATTCACGAAGCGACAGGTGTTTACGAATAAACGTTGAAACGCCAATGAGACGAAAGGAATTTGATATTTTTGAAGTGAACTCACGTTTAAACTGGCGCAGAATCTCTTCCACTGATTTTTGGTGGCCTATCCAAGACGATGCGTTTCCTCCGTGTACTACCAGAGTACTCGCTGTAAATCATAAAAACGAACAACTGATACACTAAAATTCGTTATCATTCGCTGACTTAATATCAGAAATAAAACAATTGCAAGAAAGCTATTACGAATGTACAAATCCATGGCTGAACATTCGTACGCTAGAGTTGTATTTCGTCTCGATTTTCCAAAATTGTATCGCCTCTTAAGAGCTCTTGACAAAAATTAATTACCGATCAATGTCGACAATTTGCCGAATACGTCAATATTTCTACCGCGCAACATGAAAATCACAATCGCCCGTGTCATGACTGTTCACTTTTCAATCCACTTTTCACTCTGTGGAACTAACGACAAGCAACAAGACCAGCACGCATCGAATTGATTTCATATCGAAAATAAATGATCTGTCGGTCGAAAACGATGGTCGGTGGCAGGAAAAGGCCTGCGGTGGTGTAGTTTAACAAGGACGTTAAAATTACGCGGTTAGCATTGAGCAAATTGGCGGTACGATCGCGAAATTATATCACGCGCGGCCTTTCTATTCGCGCGCGTTCGTTCATAAGCCGTCGATGCCGCTGGAACGTGACGGCCAAGTATTTTAACAGCTCCATCCAACGTCCTCCGGATAATCCGATATTCCGGCGATTCGGTCGAAATCAGCGATCAAAGGTATCCCTTTTCGACGAAATACCGGCCAAGTATCGATTAGTATCGTTGTGCAGTTGCACGAAAATTTTGCCATTTTCCAACGCTTTTCTCCAATCGTATCTGTTCGATTACGCAAAATCGTCGAAGAATTACGCCGAAGAATCGTCGCTGAATATATTTTAAAAGCTTGAAACTCGTGGCGTTAACGTTTAAATCCCGGTTTTTAAGACTTCTAACTTCGAGTATCGCAGCTTAGAACTCGAACTTCTGCAATTGAACTTTTCAATTTCCGGATATAAAATAAATTTCCATCGAACCGTAGCAGCCGTAGCAGCTGTTTTAAACGTAGCCAACACGTATTTCTACCTTCGAGTCGAAGAATTTCTCATAATCTGTACGAGACGCGCGACAAATTTGGACGATCGATTTTCACAAAATACGTACTATATAAATTTTGCTGCATCTTCCGTCTTCCAGTTTCAAGATACGCGATTAATATTCGTTCAACTATAGTCGCCGAAGCTGCTTTCAACGTAGCCAACACGCGCTTCTACCTTCCAGTCGAACGATTCGTCATAATCTGTATGAGACGCGCGACAAATTTGGACGATCGATTTTGACACGATACGCGCTGTATAAATTTTATTCTATTTTCCATCTTGCGGTTTCAAGATGCGCGAGATAAACTTTCGTTGGACTATAGCTGTTGAAACTATCTATCGTGATATATGTAAATTTCATTTGTCACTGGAACAGCTGCAAATATAGATCAGAGTATTCTCTCGAGGATACCGAGACATTTTAGTTAAAAGAAAACAATTCTACTTTTCTACGTCTATCTTATGTTTGCACGACAGTGAACGCTAACGATTATCGATCACTAGTCAGGAATTTACAGCTTTCCATGGAACTACCAACGACGTGAATAGCGAGCAAAGTTCCTCAATGGTCCATTAAATGGTAGATCCATTTAGGAGGCAACCTCGTTCAACACGGTTTAACATCACCGATTATCGTGGCGCATTACAAAAAACAAGCACACGGATCCTTGAGAATCTAACTTTATATCGCATATGCCTCGAATAAATAATCGAGCAGACAGAATATCCCATGACGCGGTAATCGAGTCGAACATATTCGCACGTGTTCTCAGTTTCCGCTAGGATTTGGAAAAATTCCAAGTTTTTTAACCACCGATCGAAGCCTTCAAATATAGCAAACATTTAAACTACTTCTTGATCGAAACAACTTTTCATCGCATTCGAAGCAACTTACCAAATTTGCTCGAAATTTAATCGTAAATGGTGAATCGCGAGTCATTTTTCTCTCATTACGAATTATTATTTTGTCGACTGTCTTTAATCGTTTAATAAATTCCAACAGATCGTAAATCCTGTCTTTCTACGTTATCATGAAGAAACGTTAAATTTGAAATTTAAGCGGACACTGCTACGATTCGAGAAGCGTATGCTTCAAAGGCAATCATCATCCATTGATATTAAAAAAAAAAAAGGAAATAGGAATAAGCGAAAGACAAAGTAATTTATTTAACTTTTGCCCGACATTTAACCCCCCGATTAACATTTCACACTGCGCGCATCAAATACACGTAACAATACGTATTAATAGAAAATAAAGCTGCCTGTTTATTGGCTGGCGTTCTATCAATTATCAGGAATTCGAAATTCGTCGAGCGTCACGTGCAGTTGATAGATAGTTCTAGTTCTATTTGGCGAAAGCGTGCTCGAAACAGTTTGAACGATCGATAGAATCGGAAAATCCATTCGGTCAGCCAATTAACGTCAAATTACAGGCGCGGAGCGAGCAGGCGAATGGAGCCGCTCGTTGCACGCCGGAATTTCGAATTTAGGACGGCAAGATCGGATAATCCAGCTGGGCTCGCGGAACAGATGATTAACCCAGTTTTAGGAAAAGTAAGTTTTACCAGGTTAATAGCTTCCGGGCTGATAAGAGCGACTGCTACACCCTCTCCTTCTCTCTCTCTTTTTCGCTTTTTCTCTCTTATTCCGCTAGTCGGAGCACGTATTAATTCCACGACAGATCAGGATGATTAACGTTGCCCTGGTTCCATAGTGAAATATCGTTCTTGCGCGCCATCCCATCTCCTAATTTTCCGCGAGCTTCTCTATTTGCGCCGTTTGACGCGCCAATTTTTCCCTAGCTCGCACGCTTCATTGGGTGACACTGGGTGGCCGTTGTTTGGCTGTCGTCACTCGGTGAGATGAATAGTCGGTTTTAAAAAAATCTTCCTTTCTTTACCTTTTCTTCTTCTCCTCTTCTTTTTTTTCTTTTTTTGTTTCAAGATGAGGAGGAAGAACAGCGTCAAAGCAGTGGAAAAGGTAGCTCGATCTTCGAATTTTGGAAACATTTTTGCCGAAAGTCTATAGATGTTTAGGGAACTGTGGGTGACGATCTGTCGTGGACATTTTTCGTTGGATGAGGTGAACAGCTGGCTTCGGAAATCTATCGTTTCTCCTAAGAGTTTTATTCCGACACGCGGAGTAAGAAGAACGTCTCGTGAAAAAACAGGTGGATGAATTTTGGTAATTGTTTTTGATCGACGTTTCTGGATGTTCAGAAGATACGAGCAACTATTTTTAAAATATTCCAGACGATCGTGGATTTTGTAATACCTGGATAAAGTTTAAGATTGACAATTCGACGTGGAAATTTTTCGTTCAATTTCGTCTTCGCTAGACGAGACGAATGACGTTAATTCGTTCTTTCTCTTAAGACTTTTATTTCCACTGCAAGGACTGTTTCACTGTTTCTCGGTAACAGCGATACGCGGCAATGCTGCGGGACAAGAGTAGAAAGAGAAGATACGCTCGTTTGTCACGATTATGATTCTGGTTAAAAGCCAGGCCGATGATAATAAAGCGGTGGCACGGTGACAAAGGCGATACCAGACGCGATTTCCTTGCACGGCATTCGTGGACCGTGGACGAGGTGTTAATTAGTGCTAATTAATTCGAGAGAATGCTAATCGCCGCTAATTGATTCCATGCTAATTAAGGCTTTTCCCGTCGATCGGTTTCTCTTTGTCCGATAGCCGATGTATCGCGACCGATCGATCGACGCACGACGCGTGATCGATCGTCTCGCAAAACTAACGTAAAATAAAGTATCGTTGGCAACTGTGTTCTTCGTTCTTGAAAAAATGATCTTCAAATTTTGATCTACAATCTTCAAAAATGATCTACAAATATTATATATTTTGAATAATAAAAATACTTCCGTGGCGTTCCGAGCGAAACACGTGATTTCGGCGTGCCAGTCAAAGTGTTAAGATTCACAATTCTCAAAAATTAATTATTTCGAGCATCTTGCGTACAGGCGATTAGATAACGCGACATAAAAATAGAAAATTCGTTATATCTGCAGCAAGGAAGCCAGGCGAACAACGTTTGTATCAGCTTTTTCAATCGTCGTCAGGTGTACGATCAATTTTCCGGAAGTAGGTGCCACGTGGTCTCTGATCAAATTTTTCCATCCTTTATCGCTGGAAGCCAAATAACAATTGTCAATCTCTTCGACCGTTTCGCAATTTACTTTCTTCGTTCGTCTTCTATTTCGCGTAAAATACACGTTTTTATAAAATTCATAAAAGATACTTTTTCCCGAGGTAATTTTATCAATTCGCGTTTTCTCTCTCGTTTGTACTTTTCGAAATTCCTCGTTATTTTCACCTCTCTTTCTATTATACGTCGTCGTAATTTTCCTCGGTATCGTACCCCTTCTTCTTCGAATTTTCTTTCTTTTATTCGCGCGCGAAAACACCACGCAACGTTCGCTACGTTTTGTATTTTTGTTCGCAGCGCTGCTTCTTTTTTTCCGCTTTTGCCTCGGAATGTCGCTGTTTCTTTTCTTTTCCGCTTTTACTCTCTTTCCGCGTAACGTAACTTCCTTCTTTCGACTTCTCCGGAATTTTGCTTGTTCCGCCTGCTTTCCGCTCCAATTTCCCTTCTCTTTCTGCCACTCTTTTCCTCTCGGTGTATTTTAGGATTCGCTTGGAGTGACGTAGTTCGACCTCTTCTCGTCGAATCTACCTCTTCCGCGTGATATCGTCGGTTACTCGAGGAAGTACGTTCTTTTTTTTTCTCTTTTTTCTTTTTTTCATCGACGTAATAAAGTTTGCAATTAAAATCGCGACTGAATCAACGGTACCATGAAACACGCGGAACAGAAATTTTTCGATGCCTTCCTGGCCGAGCGATACAGCTGCTTCCAAGCTTTATGCTTGCAAATATTTTGCAATATATTTTACGAATTATTTTCGATATAAATAAAAAAAAGTGACAAGGTCGAAATAATAAAAATCCATTTTTATGAGAATAATATCTGCTCGTTTTTACGAGCAAGTTACGAGGTTAGTAACTCGCGTTTCGTCAAACTGCGCTTTTTGGTAGAAGAAGGCAGACAGGTTTTAATTAATTTTTTTCTCCGATTAAATAAAGTCATCGTGCAGTTTCTCCAGAAGATAATCTTTGGAAGGAGAAAGGCGTCACGGTGACGTGTACAAAATTATGGAAAGAACGCGGTGGATAATAAATTTCATTCTTCCGATGCAAATGTGATTTTCGAAATTTTCTCGGTCGATACGTTCGACGCCGGAAATCGCGATGAAATATTTCGATTCCGAGGAAAATAGTTGAAAACGAATAAGAAAGTTCGATGTTACGGAGAAACTTCGCGAAACAGTGGTAATTTGTTTCGACGAGAATTCATGTTTGAATAAGAAACTCGGACAGAGCAACAGCCAATTTATCAAGAAATAAGAAAAAGCGGATGAAAAGCGTGCAAGAAGAAAATTGAAAGATGTGTTCCACGAACAAGAAAGAATAGGTATTACGTAAATTCAGGACAAGGATGGAATCGCAATGGTATCGAATTTTCGAAACAGAAATCTTCGTACTGCCAATACGTCGAAATATCAAATATACTGAGCATAAAATATAAAATACTGCGTGTATTTCACCTACACAGGTCCATGAGGTTCGACTCGAGAAATAGACAAACACAGAAAATGACGATTGCGACATTATCCCTTAAAAGCCTTGAAATTAGCAATTCACGAAAATAAGTTAAAATATCTATATTTGTCGAGATATGTATAATTTTGTGAATTTGTGAATTCACGTATGCGAATATGAAGTACGTGTGTGTATATTAGAGTAGGTTATTTGAGTTTAGAGTATTACGTTGAGTCGCTTATTTTCTAAAATCGTGGCACTTTTTACTCGACTGTTTATTTACATTGAGATGCGTACAATTTTATGTGCTAGACTAGACTTTGCCGCGTAGTAGTGAATATGAGTGTGTGGAGGTATGTGTATGCGCGGTGTCTCGAGAAACAGACGAATGTCACTGTTCCGTTGGCAGTGTCGTATGGAAGATGCTGAGACAAAGGAAGTGCTGAGACGCGTACAAATGTATATCGACGAAGATCCTGGAAATCGTTTATTAAATAAATCTAAAACTATTTTAATATGAATTCTAAGTGTGACCTCAGCGTCCCTTTACTTTTATTTCGGCAATTAAGATCCACGATTCTAAACAATATTAATCAATTTCTTTCATTTGCTCTTCTAAGGCAAGGTCCAGTAAGCGGCCAGATATTTCAAAGCTTCCTCTACTCCTCTAATCGCCTACGATTTATCATTCGCAATTTTGTTCTAGGAGCTGACTACCAACGTGTATCGGTCAGTTTGCTACGCACTTCGACTACGTTCGACCATGTCCTGCCTGACGAAACACAGCGTTTCGTGTCAAATTCCCAATTCCACGTTTGTCCGCATCTGTCGGCCACGATCTTGACGAACGAAGTCGACCAGAGTTTCTCCTGCCAGGAACAATGGTCTTCGTGTATTTGTCACGAGGTAACGATAAACGAACATTTTATTAAACACTTCCAGTTATTCCATTAGGTTGTTCGAAATGTTTCTCTCGTTTTATGAGGAAACAATAGACGCACAATGTTTTTTCTTTTATTTTATTTTTTCGAATTACGTACGATCCATGTTAAACACCCCGAAATTGCACAGATTTGCTTCCACATTTGTACGAAGGTGCATTGTAAAAAACACGTTTGCGAAAGAGAGACACTTTCCGGACAACCTAATACATTTGCCGCGTAATCAAACTCGCACGAGCCGCCTGAAACTCGTACGCACCGTCCGCAACTGCAATCGGGCCGGAATATACGTTCCTCTCGTTTTCGAATTCATCGACGCGTCAACGAAGAGTAACGAAGGACGAGGGGGCGAGGATATTTCTGGTAACTGGAACGATTCAATTATCCTTCGTTCCCCGGAGTGCGAATTAACGAACTAACCGGTCCTCCGGATCCAAATATTTGCGGAGCGCGCGAGACGTACCGTTCTGCAAAATCGTTTCCAGCGACCCCTACGAGCCGAGCTAATCGAGTTACCCGGGGAATACGAGGGAATCGAACTGCAAGATCGGAACTGGTGCGGAATCGGTGAGAGAAAAGGGCGGTTGGCTGGCGGAAGTCGTGACCGGAACTTGCCTTTTAATTTCGGCCAGCGAATTTCCGAGCAAACCAGGAGAAGCTGTTGCCTGCTCTCGACGAGCTGGAATGCGAGGTGGAGATCGCGTCACGGTCGTTTCTAGACCGGCGGTGCGCTACAGAGTTTGTTGGGTTCAGCTCTGGTGGCCTTGGAATTGGCCGTAAGTGCGTTTATCGCAGAACCGTGGTGTTTTTGTTCCTTTCAACGACGATCTTCTGAGCGAACGTGGAGTTTTCAAAGTTTTGGAGGAATAAAGTAGCTGGTTGATAATGCGCGAGGGAACGTTGCGAAGAGCACAACGTGGTTTTTGGGTAATCATGGAGTCATGCAGGCTCGTAGTTGCAAAAACAGGTGGTACAAGTGGAAAGGGGGTGGTTCTACGCGAAAAAAGAAGTCGAAAATATAGAATAAAAATGTAAAAGATTAAAAAAATAACGTCAATCGAGACAACGATCTACAGTGAGATCTGTTATAACGAGACGCGATAAAGTGCGCGCGTACCGAGCGAAAATTCAAAGTCGATTTCCTCGAGAACAAAGCCTCGAACGAAAAATTTTTATTCGATATTTTCGACTTCTTTTTTCGCGTAGAATCGCCCCCATTCCGCTTGTACCACCAGTTACCAACCACCCAGTATATTAGATCGTAGTTGAGCGTACGTGCGAATGTGCGAATTTCAATATTTGAGTTTGTACGTTTGAATATTTGAATTCGCAGATTTTAACTTTAATCCGGATTTAAATAATTAAATTGAAATTTGCCATCTACGAGTCTGCATTATTTATAATATTCGAACGTTGCAATTTTGGCGCGATACGAATGGATATAAAAAGTACGATATAAATCTTATTTTTCTTCTCGTTCGTTTAATCGTCGAAGCGGGTATACGTTAATAATAAAAGAAGAAAAAAATCTGCACGATTAATCGCGATAAAAAGTGATAAGACAACGATGCGATAATAGAAAAGAATCGTATTAAGAAGAAGATTGAGTCTTCCAAAGAGTTTCGAAACGAGAAGGAAAATCCGAGATATCCTACATTTTCTAGCCGCGTACTCGTCGTCGTGAGAAACGTGCCTCGTTAATGAATTTTTATAACAATTTGCATCGCCTTGTTATCTGTACCAGCCACCGCTACAATCTCCAGAGAGAAATACTCCTCGTTAATTAATTCTCGTAATTTAACCTTCTCCCGGGAATCTTGGCGAAACGAGACACATTATCGAGCAGAAAACTAAAACGTTATAAAGAGTTGAACATCGATAATCATTATTTACGAAGGATTAAACGAAGAGAATTATTCTCGAAATTCTTTCATTCCTTCAATTTCAAATATTCAAAAATTCTCACTTCCATTCCAACTCCGATATTCTACTTTCTTAGTGCATCTACTAATGCAACTTTTTGATCGAGTAGTTGGCAATTTTGCTATTTTCCTTCAACCTTTCCCAACCTATCTTAATTATAGAATTTTCGAAATTCTCAACTACAAATACCCTGAACGTTTAATCCACAATTTCTCAAATCTTCTGATTTCACGCGCGGAGCCAGTTTCTGCTTTTCCACCTCGGAAAGCCGCATTGTTAATTTCGATCGAACATCTTCGAAGGTCAGCGCGGATCTTCCGAGTTCGCAAAATTTTCAAATTTCCACTCACCGAGCGATCCGGTCCGACGATTTACCGAAATTCGAAACGTTCCCACTTCGCGTATCTCCGCGTCAAATTTTGTTCGCTCTGCCACTTCCGAATGAAAATCTCTTTGCGAAGAATAATCCGTGGAAATATTTCAAAGGTCACTGCGCACATTTCCAATCGGCGACGAAATTCTCCGACGATGGAGCGCACCGCGTTGGAACTCCAAAGCTTCAAAAATCGTTGGACGCGCGTTCCGCGTTGAACGTTGGACTGTGTAACGCAGTCGCGTAACCAACGTACAAAACGACACGCTAACGATTTATTAGCTACCGATTCGCGTCGCTTTACGAAATATTCGCCTGATACGCGAGATTCGATCGCCCTTGCTAACGTTCCCGCCAATTAGCATTTCACTACGACAATAAAACTCACCGATTGCAAAAGCATTTTCTGCGTGTCCGTATCCTGTTTCGAGAATAAATAGCGAGCGTACGTTTACTAGATTTGGAAATTTTATATGTATATCTTATATGGAATTTAACACTTATTTCAAAATTTAAACCGGTTTCAAAATTAGATTATTATTTCGTCCGATGAAGTTCGTCCAACTTCATGTAAATTCTTATATTAACAGAAATGAAGATAATAATTGGTTAATTCGTTGGTTGATACGTTCGTATCTCTTTTGTCGTAACTACTAATTATTATTATTATTATTCGTTTGATTTTATTATTATTCAGATCGGGCCAGGACTAATCCGATTCATTTAAATAATCAGAAAATTGCGTATCGTCCCCGTACTTGCTGCCAAATATTTAACTAGATTTGTAATCATCGCGTTGTTAATTCTCCTTTATTCGACAAGTCGTAGCGATTATTTCGATTTAAATAGCGCGTAACAAATACGGCCGGGGAATTAATAACACGATTATAATAATTTTCATTACTTTACCTACATCGATACGCAAAATGTTTCATTGTATCTGCGAATGTTTCTACGTTGCCAGAAACGTTGTCTACAAATATTCGTAAAAACGTACATCGCGTAGAGTTCTAAAACGATTTACGATACTCGAAAATTTCCCGCAAACGGCGGGGACATAAAGAACGTAAACGAAAAAAAAAAAAAAAAAAAAGCGAAAACAGAATTCGAAAAATTCAGCTATTGATATCGCGAGGTAAAAAGAGCCGGGCCCCGTCCGACGAGCTCGATGATAATTTACATCGGTCGTTTACGTCTGAATTCGTTTCGAATTCACGGCGAATTCCGCTGAAACCGATGATACGCCGACAATGAAACGGCGCGTCGCGCGGTTCGTATAAAATTTTCAATTCTATCGGCGAATTTCGCGACCAACCATCGAGCACAATTCCTAACAAACAATACGCGCCAGCGAGAAAAAAGGCAAAGAAAGATTACAAAAACAAAAAAAAAAAAAAAATAGAAAACATCGTAGAAAGAGACAGAGGAGGGGTAGCAAGGACGAAAAAAATTCCACGTCGAAGCGATTTCGACAGCCGTTCGCGCGACATTATTTGCACGATCGTTTGCCTTCCCCCCTCTCCCTCGCATTTCTATTTTTTCATTTCTACTCTTCCCCTGCTCCTCTTTCACTGGTCAACACGCGGCCAGACGAGCGAGCGATATTCAACCGTTGCAACGAATTTCCACGCGCAAATTGCCCCCGTATTTGGCAGCTAGAACTTGGTCACGAGTCGTACACGCAACGTATGCCCGATATCTCGTTGAATTTTCACGGGGACGCGTTTAAATTTCAGGGAAACGGCTCTCGATGCCTATCCGCCAATCCTGTCGTCCTGATCGCCGATATATCTCTCGTCGCTGCCCGTGATAAAGTGCCACGTGGTTTGGGATATTGTAAAATCTATCGACCGATTCGATTCCATTTAGCTGAATTCTGTTCGAAACGGATGGATGGAGGATCGCAGGTTTCCGGCTGCGAAGAGTTCCCAAGGGTCGATTTCGCGGTGATTTTCACGATTTTTCGGCACCGGTGTCGAGAGTCGCGGATTTCAACTGTTCACCGGTATCGTTGGGCCGATGCAAATCCTAGCAACCCGAGTTTCGATTATCCGATCTTGGAACTTTTAACATAATTTCAGGCCCGATCAAATTACCGGTTTCGAAATTTTATTCAGAGTTGTCTAACTTCGCGTAAATTCTTGCATTATCAGTTCTCGTTGCTACGAGAATTTACATACAGTTGGACGAACAAACGGAATAACAGCGTACGTACAATTTCAAGTGAAATTTCGTTACTCTGCTCAGAGTTGACCACTCAGAGTCAGAATTTAATCGAAGCTTAATTCGATTCAATGGAAAAAGACAGTTTTCGTGTCTTCTTCGTACCCCATCCCCAGCTTCTTCTGTTGCTCGTTCGTTTACCAAATTTAAATGACTTGGATCCCGAGTTCGCGGATATTCGCCAAGACACCGCGTTCGAACTCCACCTTGGCAACGTGTAAAGAGGCTTAATCCAGCCTTCGTCCGTTCAAAGGAACCCTGGAGGCCACGTTCCTTCTCTTGAAAAATTCCAGGGAAATTGGAAGACGCGGCTTGTACGCCGAACAGGCGACCACGAACGCCTCGACTGAAATTTCTCGCGAGCCGATCGTAACTTGGGTAATTAGAATGACGTCATGCGACGAGTCGAAGCGGACAGAGCGATCGGAATAAGCTACGCTTTGTATACCACGCGATTCACGCGTATGTGTTATGGGAATGTTGTAAATGTCAGGCAGGTTTCCATCGACTAAACGTAGAAAACAAGACGGTTGCGTAACGCAATATTTAACGATAAAACAGCAATAAGCGAATGATGATTTAACTTTAAAATTAACCGTTTCGCGAATTAACAGCTCGCTGTTGCGAGTTTCCGCGTAAATGTGCCAGTCGACCAACAATGCTTCCACCAGGTTTTACGATAAAAGCGTAGAACGTCTGTGCGAATGTACACGTGTGCGCATCTATTAGGATAAGTGATCCGACCGATAGCATTACGAACATTATACGATGGAGCACCAAGCGAATATTTGCGTTAGAATATCGATAACAGCCGAAGCAGAAACGATTCGCAGAATGCAGCAGGAAATTTACGGATGCGTGCTGTGTATCGCACAGAATATTCGCTTCGTACACGTTCAATAGAGCAGATTCGTTGAGAAGAAGCTGACAGTGTACCGCGTACGTATTAGGTTGTCCGAAAAGTTTCGTTCGTATAAGGAAATAATAGACGCACAATGTTTCGTGTTTTATATTAGTTTATCGAATTATGCACTGAAAATGGATCGTACCTGATTCAATAAAATAATATAAAAGAGAAATTCTCGTTCATCTATTATCGCCTTACGAAACGAAAGAAACTTTCCGGACAACCTAATACCCTCGTCAACCACGTACACTGTTCAAGAGGAAAAAACATCATTATCGTGAATATTTTATCATTATTTATCGTTATTTTCGACTTTGGACGAGACTTTTACCTATTTCGCTTCTTATACAGGGTGGTTGGTAACTGGTGGTACAACGGAAAGGGGGTGATTTTACGCGAAAAAAGAAGTCGAAAATATAGAATAAAAATGTAAAAGATTAAAAAAATAACGTCAATCGAGACAACGATCTACAGTGAGATCCGTTATAACGAGACGCGATAAAGTGCACGCGTACCGACCGAAAATTCAAAGTCGATTTTCTCGAAAACAAAGCCTCGAACGAAAAATTTTTATTCTATATTTTCGACTTCTTTTTTCGCGTAGAATCACCTCCTTTCCGCTTGTACCGCCAGTTACCAACCACCCTGTATATCTACCACCCCTCTTATCCACTCTATTATATTGCACTCCCTTAATTATTCCATCCCTAAAACTATGGCAACTTTTGGGCTTCTGCCTCCTTGCTGTGCTTCCTTATTGTCGTTCCTCCCCGTCTTGTATTGCCCTTCTCTTCTCTATTATTGCTTTTAGTTCTCTTGGTCCTTCTCCAGTCTCATTTAGTATTTTTTCCGTGTCCTTTGGCCCTCCCGTTATTTCTCATTCTTCTATCACATGTCTCGGGTCTTCTTCTTTCCTTTTACATAGTCTGTATCCTTTTTCCCTCTCTTCTTTCCAGTATTCCCTCGCTTTGGTCTCGTTTCCATGTCTGAATCCTGCTAATCCTTCCACTTTATCCTCCATTCCAATTTGGCGATTTTTCTCTAATGCATTTTCGTGAATATCAAATCTTCCATATACATTCAATTGGACGAACGAAGATGTTCATCGAGTAACGAAGCTTCGTCCGAACCGGATCCGGCTTCCATCTCGGATCCTCTGTTACGATTGTTCGTATTTCGATCGTGTTTTTTGATAAAACGCCTTGCACTCTGCACCGAATCTTGTAAATTTCAAATCTGAAAGTTGCCTTAGACGTAATACAAATACACATACGTTCGGCGATTAGTCCAAGTAGCGCGTTTGTCTCGTTCCTCGTATCCCCTGTTTACGTATTCCTTCGCGGTTATTGCGGAGGCGTTTTATCGGGCGAATTTTATCGTTCGAATGGCATCGATCGGTGAACGAGGAGGAGTGGCTTATATTTAATCAATTCAACGTTTACGTTCTGACGATCTATCGTAGCGAGTAAAGGCTTCTGCGATGCTTGTTTTCAATTAACGTGGCCGACCGTGAAAGGGAGCTTGTTTCGTTGCTCGTAGAAATTGTAAGTGGCTCTCGTACGATAGACTCGAACGCTGCATTAACATCGAGCATGGTATTTCTATCTAGTGGCTGAGCGATCGACTTTTTCCTTCTGGTTGCCTCTGCGTAGACGAACGATAATCGTAAAATCGATGCAACTTTCAAATTCGCGTTGTTGAAACATCTGCAGTGGCTCGCGAAACTATTCAAACGGGAAGCTCTCTCGTATAGAAAAACTTTTTACCGCTGTATCGTGGGGAAAAAGCATCTGGAAATTTCACTAGCAATCGTAACGAGATACGATTATCGTGATTTTAGCGATGTCACGTTGACCGACAGCGTGGTGGATTTAAAAAATTCTTTCCTTGGAAAATAGGAAACGTGATTTATCTATCCCTGTGCTCTATTTCGTACGTAAAGTAAACAGACGTGTTTGCTTTCAAATAAGTCGCGAGACGAGCCCTCGGAATCAGTCGTCGAACCAAAGAACAAAATTCTAACGGAAGAAAATCCCAGCAAAATTCTAGCGTAAAGAAAAATGCTAATTACGAGAAACTACGCTGAGAGATACAAAATACAAATATTAATAGAGCAAAATATAAAATACACAATCTAACGACAAAGACATCGAACAATACGATCGAACCATGGAATTTGTATTTTATCATGTCGAGAATAGAATTTCTCGAAGGGAGAGGGAAGAACGAAGAGAGAAAATGGGAGGAACGTTTAAGAAATTGTGTACAACGAAGAGAAGGAGCGCTCGTTGTTCGGTAGGAGAGCTAGCAAGTGTATAGCATAGTACAGAGACGCTGGAACGAAGAAGAGAGAATCAATAATAAACTGGCATAGTGCCACAGACTATACCGCGGATGCATCTTTGCTTGGTCGAGCTCGATTCTCGAACAACGAATGGAGGAAAGCTACCGGCGACGAGACGGTGGCCGAACTCGCCTGTTTCGAGCAAGTTGATCGAACAAAGGCCGCTAACAAGTTTAATTTACTTCGGATTCAAGGGAAGGAAAAGTTTAAGTAACACAAGCTGACTTTTACTTGATCGAAATTAGCTCGCACTATGATTATACAGAGATTGTTGGAAATAATGGGAAACTGCTTTCCAACGAGTAATTATACCGCCGTGGCAAAAGAATAATGGCGAATCTGAATGGAAATAATTTTTAAATTGGTGAAATTGAACCGAACTTTCTCGCAGGCTGTAGGGAACGTTTCACTCGATCGATTATTAATAACAGCGACGAACTAACGCGCACTAACAAGTACGAAGACACAGAGGATTTTCACCAGCGACAAGTACACTTATCGCTGGGTCAACTAACGACTTAACGCAGTTTTATGTTTTACGTTTACACGTACACGTACTTTTCTGCATTTTTATCTATATATTCTTCATAAATTCGTAAACGTGTGCAATCTATCGATAAGATAGTCGATAAGCAGTAACGCTCGATCGTAAGTTCTATTTTTTCCAAACGATTCCTTTTATTCCATTGGCCCAGATGCCAAGATTACGCGGATCGAAAGAGTTTCGCGCTATTTCCCAACAGTATCGTAACATCGTACAATGAGAAAATACTTTTACGCGTTATACTTATCGTGTAACTTATCGAAGATAATGCCAATAAACTCGTATTTGAATGTAGCTGTTGGAAAAAGTATGCTTCGAATCTTTTCGTATTTGAACGTTCAAAGTTCAAGTTTCTCTCGACTCGGATATAGATCAGATTAATTACTCTAATCTGTGATACTTGGATCTTCGAATTTCTTCGTGCAATAAGAGTGGACAATCGAATAGACTCGACCATCTGTAACGATGAAAAGTAACTGGAAAAAGAATGGACGAAGAGACATTGGAACCATCTGAAACAACTAGGTCGTCGATCGATCTATAGATCGATAGAAAGACGATCGGGATCCAGAACGATAGTTGGCGATCGTAACGAATACGTTGATTCGATAATAAAGGTAAACTTCGGGCCATGTATACCCTGTGTGTCTAGGTACATATACGTGTGTAAATTGTACACAGAGGCGTGTAGGATGCACCCAGGTCGATTTCTGCGTGGCACCGGTTACCATAACGGTACTTGCGTCAACATGGCTCATCATGCTTCTAATAATGACTTGTCGATTTTTCAAATACCTGCTGCACCCTAATCTTTTCCCCTGTTCGCCCGTCAAACGTCGCCCCTTCTGTCGTAAATTAATCCGAGTAATCGTTTTATAATAACAGTACGTTCTTTGGTCGTCTACGACTTTTTCTCTGGAAGGAAAAACTTGCTACTTACGTGTTAGCGTTTATTCGGGCCGTTGCTCTTTGTACAACGATCTCTTTTACTTTCTAGGATGAGTCGAAACAAAATTTAGAAACGACTGGTTATTTCAGTCGTTTCTAAATTTCTTTCAAAGTGAGATACGACAGCTTTCTTTTTTTTTTTTTTTTCTTTCTTTTAACATTAATATTTGATCGACGAAATAGCTTCAAATGTTCGAGTCGAAGTGCAAACATACGATTACAAATTCAAAGAAGGTAATCCTAACGGCGTGCAATTACAGATTCGAATTGAAGTATTCAAATTCAGATATACGTAGAATTTGGAATTGCAATTTGCAATCAGAAGCCCAAGCAGCTTGCCTGTCGATGATCCAATTCGAATATGCCGATTAAACGCTGAAATCTAAAGGTTCAAGCTCGAAACAACATTTGCATTGTTAGATACTTTAAGTCGAAAAGTTCCGTTAGAATTTTCAAATTCGAATATCTAAATTCGAACAATTGAATTCGAATGGAAATATGGAAGCTCGCGGCGCTTCGATCGAAGCTATCGGAACCAATTGCCAATTCGGACATTCAAATTGAAATTGAAACGTGTCACCGGCCCGTTCGTCGACAGTTCATCAACATCTACGTCGCCTAATTCAGCCCTCGTTAAAAAACCAAACACAATCGCGTTCCTCCACTGGACCCTAATAAGCTCGACTCGAATAGGCTCAAATTAGATGGACATAATTAAATCCAAATTCCAATTCGAACATTCCAATACACGTGGAAAGCCAGCGCGTCAACCTAACACCGGTTTCTCTACTTTCTGCAGCTTTTTCCATCGTCCGGCTGTGCCCTCGATGGGAAACCAAACGCAATCGCATTTCCTCGCTTCTATCGTATCATTGCCCGTATAAATCAAATACTTAAATCCAGGTAATCAAACGCGTAACCCATTCAAACATTGCGATTCACGTGGAAACGTAGCAGCAGTTAACCTACCGGCACCCATTGGTCCACGTTCTGCAGCAGTCTCTTACGTCGTGTAACTCTACCCTCGATCGAAAACCAAACGCAACATCATCGACGACTGTAGAGCTGAAGCCCTCAAATGCTGATAATTAAATCCGATTTCCCATCCAGACTACCAAATTCGAATACGATCGCGGTCGCTCCACTCGATCATATCAGTCAGCCTGCCAGAACTTTGGTCCGGACGTCATCATCGACCTCTGTGTCACCTCGTCGACTGCTGTTACGAGAGCGAAGCTAGGGAAATTCGGTTGAAGAGGCAATCGCAGGATCGTGTTCTCGATCCTCTGGCTATAGAAACCGAAGAGAGCGAGAGAGAGAGAGAGAGTGAGAGAGGACAGACGACCGTCATCGATAACTAGGAAATCGCGTCTCCATAGTTCGCTGTCTCTCTCAAAAGGTTTCGTGGCTCGAGGCACCTTTGACTGCGTCGCTGCTCGCCTCGCTCCTCAGGAACGAAAGGAAGACTAACTCAGGGTCCTCCGCGCTCTCTCTCTCTCTCTCTTTCTCTGTCTTTCTTCCGCTTGGAGTACTGCCACTCTATATTTAAACGGGCCGCGCACCACCGGCACAATAGGCTTTATGCTAGCAATCAGTATTCTACTTCCGTGACTAGACATCGAGGCGCTCTCCGGCTATCGATTCGCTTCCTTCAATGTCAATAACCTGCGATGCTCGCCTCGATGACGGACGTATCGAGCCTCGCTGACGATGTCATCTAGCGACGGCCGATCATCGATTCTTCGATCATAGGCATTCGATTCTGTCTAGGCAAATCACTGCTCCACAGCGTGATCGATAACGAATTTTCCACTGGATCGGTGATTATACGTGTACAATAGCATGGGATATGAACGAGAGGAAATTTCGATACAAGTGCAAGTTTTAGGTCGTTTATCAGGCAACAGGTATTTGATTCAACGGGTTAACAGCAGAGGTTATTCGCTTTCGTTTAATTCCATCCATCGATCCTTCACTTTGGATATCGTAATACGGTTCTTGCGCTTCGTCCGACGAGTTTCCAACGAAGATATCAGGAAGACGATATTTTCACCGGTTAATTGATTTTCACGAGTATAATTGAACGAATAACAATATCTTGCGTTACGACCAGTCCTGTCGCCGAGAAAATTGAAAAGTGAAACGTTCATTTCGCTACAACTTAATTCCATGTTACAACAGCCACGCGTACTCCGCGCTCGACGAGTATATCCGTCGTCGCCTACTTGACAACGTCGCCAACCGATCTAGTCGAAATGTACGCAAAGTTTCCGAATATCGAAACTTCCAAATTTACTCGTCGAGCTGCTCTTTTGCTATCTCGTCCCTTGAAATCGTCAAAACCGAAGTTCGCGTATTAGGTTGTCCGTAAAGTTTCTTTCGTTTCATAAGGAAATAATAGACGCGCAATATTCTTTTGTTTTATATTAGCTTATCCAATCATGCACGAGCATAATAATAGAGATAGAACGAAATGGATCATACCTAATTCAATAATAAACAGAAATTCTTGTTCGTCCATTATCACCTTACGAAACGAAAGAAACTTTTCGGAGAACCTAATAATAGCTCGTACCTGTGCGTATCGGGTCGCTGTTAAGAGAAAAATCCAATCTCCGGGGAATTAAAGCAAACCAATTATCCTTCCATAAGCCGCGCAAAATTCCCTAGCAGAGATCCAACGAATCTTGCTGTTCTCGATCGGAACAAAAGCGCCGCAGATTTTCCCTTGTCCAAGCTTCTCCTACGTTCATAGAAGGAACGAATGGAACAGAGGGATGATGGATTTTCCTATTTGCGAGGTCAATCGCCCGACAAATATCTCGTCGGATCTCTCGATCGTAGCCGGAAGTGCTGCTGACGTTCGTCAACCGCGAAACGTCGATGACAGACGCACAAAGCGAGCTCGCAGGCAAGAGTAAAAATCAATTGGACGGGACAGGGAAATTTGTTAAGGAAAGCAATTTTTCAACGTTCTATGCTCGTAAAATATTCCAGCCCGACGTCTATCCGTGATCGACGACGAGAATTTTCGTATACGAAAGTAAATATTCTTAAATGGACGGCTATTATAAAGCGCGGATTAGCGTCAGTGTCAGTGTCAGTGCTTCTTCAGGGCTTTGTTAAAGTCCGTTGTAATGGCGAAACGTCGAGACACTTGTCTAAAAAGAAAAAAGAAAGAAGAACATACTCCAACCGCCGAGAGAACCAGCCTGCAAAAGCCTAAAAGATCTTGCAGGTCTCGTTTCCGTCTGTTTGTCCTCGTTTGGAGCTTTAAGAAACGCGAAATGTCGTGTTCGAGGCACTAACGGTCGAAGGAACTTTAAGTTTTAGTATATTTCGCGCTGTAAAATTTAATATCGTTCTTTATTTCCAGTAGAAAATATGCAGAAAATGATGAAAGACCGGGAGAGGATCGTCAAAGTGAAACGCGTGAAAATCTATATTCCTTCGATAGATGCTACTACGCTCGGAAATAAAATATGTATGCGAGAAATATTTTGTCGTATAAATGGAAATACGTTGGATATACGATATCCAAATAAAATATGCCAAAGAAATATTCCTTTCGTAACAAATTTCCCATATCTTCCCATCGTCGATTGAGATTAATCTTCGACTATCGCTCGGTAAAACATTCGGTAGTTGGATAAAATATTTTTAGGAAATGGCGTAAAATTCTCAATTCCTCGGCGATCGATCCAGCGTATTCGATACTTTCGTTTCGAGACGATTTTTTTCTCGTAGGATGAAGACAGGAAACATAGAAGGTTCGTACGTTACACGGAAAATTTGCACGAGCTCTGTTTATTGCGTGCAAGAACAAATGGTATTCGTCGCGATGAAATTTTCACGACGGTGTTCTCTTCGCGCAATTCCCATCGGTTTACCAGCTGGTAAACGAAAAAAGAAAAAAAAGTATATAAAACTAACATGACAGGGAATCGTTAAAATTCCGGTCCACCTCGGTTCGCGAAAACGGATCGAGAGGATTCGTCAAGCGTTCGCTACCAAACATCCTCCAAACTGCGTCGTACACGCGCGTGGGAATTACGAAGATCGCACGGAGAACAGCGAGCGTGCGATCTGCAAGATTAATCGCGCGATATTTATTTCGCTGAATTTAACTGGCGTGGAGTGTGTGTTTCAGGGAAGTGGAAATTAGAAAACAAGAGACGGAGCGACGATCGAAACGTTCGTAAACTGTAAAGAGGAGAACGGAGGCAAAGTGTACAGCGGCGTAAAAGGAAAAGTAGAGAAATATAGGAGAACTGTAGGAGACGACGAAGCGTAATGAAAAGAGCAGAGAAGCAGAAGAAGGTAAGTGGATGACACGAAATGAAACGCCCAAAGAAAACAGACCACGCGGTTCAAACGGTACGATGAAAGAAAATCCGAAGAAACTCTATCGAAAAAGAAAGAGAAATTGTAGGAAAATAGAAGATAAAAAAAACCAAACACGTTTAAGGATAATAAATAGAGAAAGGAGCAAGCAAACGAGGATAAAACGGAGAAGGTTTCCTTGGTTGCGATTTCATGCGGGAAAAAGCATCCCATGGCCAGGAATATTCTTCGCGGCGGGTCTGGCATATTCGCGCGTGCCAATATTAAATTCGTCGGTTCGGACGATCCACGAAACTCGTGGAATGCGAGAGAAAACATTCCTGCTTGGCTTCGGCCAGAGAGGGATCGTTGCCTCTCTCACGGTTTTCGATTTACGCCGTCCAACTCTCGCATCGATTCCTATCGGATCCGCGTTTCGTTCCATCCGCTCGTTTTTCGCGACTTCGTCGCCGTCCTTCCTCCTGTTTATTCATTAACATCGAGTATTATTCGATGGAATTCGAACGTTTCTTTCTACGAAGTCGTTTCCGCGTGCGTGATTGTTCCAAAGAATTAAAAATTTGATGGATACCGGAGGTGCAGCGGAATGGAATTTTTCATAGAAATTTTGTAGATTTGCAGAATTCATGGAATTTTACTGCGCAATTTAGGGGATTCGATCGCGAAACGATTTACTGGAAAATGATGGATGGCGAGCGTTTTTCTCTCATTGCATTATTTATCTATTCGTGTACCTTTCGTTCTGATTTTTACAGCGTAGATTCTTCTCCAAAGAATTCTCTCTAAAATTAAACAACAAACATACAGCGGTAAGTGTATCGAATCACGAAGAAGGAAGAATCGCGATCGTTCCATGACGCCTAATTCGCGTCCCACGTTTACCTCTTTATCGCAGCCTAACGTGGTCCAGTCGATTCGTCGACTCCAATCGATACGATGAACGCAACTTCACTTTTTATAGCTGTTCTCGTATCAAAATAAAAACGCCGCTCTATTATCCGTTTTATTCCGCGTCATTTTCAACTTTTACTTCCAATCTTTACCGCGTTGAACAGCGAAAAATAAAAAATACGTTGCCTCGACTTCTTCCAACTACCATACAATTCAGATGTTAATGCGAATCGATACGACCTAACCGCCGACGAAGAGCACGCGCACGGATCCATACGAGAGAATATTAAGCGGAGAATATTAAGCTCGTGAACCCTTCTTCTTCGACCTTCTATTGGCTTGGCAACTAAGTGATCGCGGATTTTCTCATTAGATGGTATTGACAAAATCCGCAATCCCTTAGTTGCCAACGCGATAAATCACGAGGACGAGAGAAACCGTCCGTCGATCGTGCAAGAGCCACGAGCGGTTTCTCGAAGCAGCCCGAAGGAAGCATTCCTCGATCGTACGGAAACGTGTACGACGACGAACGAAGGAGGGAAAGTGGCCGAGGAATCGGCGGCAGCCATCTGCGATCTCCGTACACGAGTAATAACTTCATGTTAGCGAGCAGTTGTTTGCATATCGTGCGGTATAGTTAGGTATAGCTGGCCTCGCCAGGCCAGATTCGACCGGCCTCGGGTCAACGACGCGAAACGCCGATCGTCGCCACAGAGACGAGACAGTTTCCTCGAGACGAAACTTTGCTGGAGCTCGTTGGCAACGCGGTGAGGAATCGTCTACCGTGTTCGATGGTCCGGTAACGTCGAACGTTACGCTCGTTCTTCCGGCTTGCAACGTTTCGGAGGAAGCTGGGTTTCTTGGTCGAAGCGAGTCGGATCAACGAGGGACACGATACGACGTCTGGCCTCGTCTCCAACCAGAGAATAAAGCTTTCGCCTCTTTCCACGATGGTTCTTGGTTCTTGGAAGGACGAGTTTTATTTTCCACGGATTCGATTTATCGACGGATGGTTCTTCAGGCTGATCCTTTCTTATCTTTATTTGCAAGAATGTGGATTTGAAGAGGAACGCGAGTAGGAAAAATTTCAAAGCGCAAAGATTCACGTAAATGTTGCGAATAATGTACGAAAGTATATAAAATACAGAGAATTTAGCATCTGTTACGGTGTATTATAGCGAGTGAAACAAGTCTCTGCTAATAGGTTTTAGTCTTCTATTCGTCTTTCAAAAATATGAATTTGTACAAATATTTGCGATCTAACGATCAGTGTTTTTGAAAGGATTTGGATTTAGCGTGAAAATTACTCTCGCGTCGTGTAATTTTATGTTTGGATAAAAAGATGAAAGCTAGAGAGGACGATTTCCATTCGAGTTTCTCACCCGTGTTCTTCAAACGCTGTCGAAAGAGATTAAGTTGCGACGGGACCAGTAATGAATTTAACGAGAAAAGATGTAGATGGAGATTGGTGTATACTGTGTGCAATTTCATACTCCAAGAGAATAATTTCCGTAAAAATTTTTTATGCAAATTCCTCCAACGTTTTCGCAGGTTTTTTTTCGATTTTTCAACCTACAGATGAAATTCATCGATTTTATCTGACGCGCGATGATAAAATCGACGAGTTTTATCTGACATTCGATTAAACGTTTCAAAAGAACGTATTTATAAGCAACTACGATAAAGGAAATATAATCGCTCGACTGTACGATAGAAATATATTTAGAAAGGAAAGGAAGCGCAGCACATTGAAGCGAAAAATTGTAAAATCAATCTGCAGTATAAAATCAACAATGGAACAGCTGAAAGAGTGGTTTCCATCGATCTAAAATTTTGTTCGCCCGCTACGACCTACGTACAATAATGTCCCGAATCAACGAATGGAGTAAATTGCTCGTGTGCAGTATGTGGGAAATACAAAACTTCGAATACGATCTTCTCACGAAATTCGTGTTCAGCACAATATCGCACACGCAAAAAATATGAGGCAAATCGATGACCCGAGCTTCGAGTTCCATAATCGAGTACACGTGCACTCGATCGCAGCTTTTCCAACCGAATTTCTTTACACGTAGTAAATGCGCATCGCAATTTTATACGGTCGTAGGCGTGTGAATTATAAGAAAAAGATGAAAAAGAAAAGTAGTAATTGTATTAAAAAAATAATTACACAATTAATTAAGTAAGAGTAAATACGATTATTATACTTTATTTTAGTATAGTAATTTTGAGTTGATAACGTGTGAATTTGGACAATTTGTTTCAATTTTCACGCGTGTATTCTGTTGAATTATTATTTATTAATATGTTGCTAAGACTTCGATCTATACTTTTACTTTCGTATTGCGCGAAATTATTATTTTTCGATAAACGATGCATCGAACAAGATATCAGTTCGTATTGTTGTTCATTAAGCGGTACATCGATCGAAAAAACATCATTGTTAACTCGTATATCATTATAAAATATAAACGTTGGAAAGTTGGTATCGTCAAAGAATTTATTAATCGTTTGAATCGGCGAATGTTTCTGTAATTCAGTGTCAGGTATGGGCAACTTTTATAAATCGCCCTGGCTCGATCTAGCAAACACGTTTAACGTTTGAATTTTATCCAGAGATAGAGTAGCTGTCGCATTTATCAAAAATATTGGAAACGTGAAAATTTCCAATGGAAACGGTAACTCATATTTACTGAACCCGCGTAAAGATTAAGTTAACGCAATTAACGAGAAACTGTCCGGCAATGAAATGTAGCGCTGTGTATCAGTTTTTCATTTTTACAGTGCTGCAGCTGAAATTCGTGGAATAGAGTTATCGGTATCGTTATATATTCCGGGCCTTTTTTCCATTCGCTCGTAAATTTTCCAGCATACCGGCGCCTCCTCAAGTAATTTTACAATTTACCACGATTTTCTATAGGCTCGTTCCGATAAACATATACCCTAACTTGCTAAAAGAGATCGTATCACCTGGCAATTATCAAATTTGATAATCGTTAAACGATAATTTCACGTTATATCAAATTTGACGATTATCAAACGATAATTTCTTTCAATGATCGACAGATTAACTTGCTGGCAGTATCCTAATTGTTCGATAAAATTACGCTACTTTGCGCAATTCAATGCAATGTCGCAATTCAAATTATTTAACATCTTCGACTTCAACATCTCATCGGAGAATCTCAAAATCCAAAGACTATCAGCACCCTGTTAAAAAACATTGAATTGTAGAAGGCAAAATGTGCTCGCTATTGAACGAATAATCGATAACTTTGGACTTTCTATTCCAAACTATTATCTATTTATCCTCGAAGAATGTAATTTTCTTTGTTCTATCGCTTCTTCTAGCAAATCGATTGATATAATTATATTCGTGTTTCGATAAAACTCAAAATTACAGTAATTTGTCAGAGGAACTGGTATATTTATAATGACCGCAAGCCAGTCATTTTGATGGATTTACAATGACCGATCGGCGAATCGTACGAGATAATTTGTAAATGTGACAAGTCCTTTTTATGCCAGAGGAATAAAGAGAGAGAGAGAGAGAGAGAGAGAGAGAGGAAGAAGGAACACACATTATTAGCGTTATAAACGTCAGTTTAATGCTTCAGGATATACCAAGGAAAAAATAAACGCAACCGCGGCAGAAAATTCCTTTTCCACGGGTCAAAGCAGCCACGTCACCGCTCGAGCATCCGATCCTCGAAGGTTACCATTCCACGATTCCTTCCTCGATCCTTGCCACATCCACTCAACCCTACATTTCCTCATTTTTCAGCGAGGAATCATCACCTGCTACGAGATACCCTGTACACGTTTCGCTGCCTAAGTGGGGGACAGAACTGGATTTGAAAGAGAGAAGAGGCTAATAAGAACGAAACTTATCACGGTTGGCAAGCGAACGATAATTTAAGAGTCGAATATCGAATTTACAATAATAATGGAGCGCGAAAGAATGAAAATTGATCGAACAGAAAAGGCGGAAGATACAATACGTGTTCTGTTACGCACGATCTTATGAATACGAACGCAAGGAATTTCGACAACGAGAAAAATAATCGTGTTTTCGCTAGATTCTTCCGACTGGTTTATTCGCCTTGTTTCGCCGCGAAAGACTCGCCAAGATTCAAAGAACGCGTTAATTTACTTTTATCTCGGCAGGATCGTCGATGTCCTTGGATCTGCTACAAGTTACTAGGCCAACTTTTCAAGGAACGTTTCAACGAAAGGAAAGACTTGGCCGCGAAATTTGCAACGAAACGCCCTATCCACGTCGACGGCGACTCTCTCGTGTTCTTCTTAAACCCAAGAGATTTCTCAGCGCTGGAAAAACACGATTAAGTAAAAAACGATGTAAGGAACGCAGCAGGGTTACGAACGACAAGGAAAATAATCTTCTTAATCCGAAAACAAACTCCGCTCGCTCATCCGCGTTACTACGATCCATATTTATAGGAAAAAGCTGTTCGAGAGAAAAAGCAAATGGCTGAACGAGGCCGAAACGTCTTGCGCGTTACCTCGAATCTCCGTGGAACGAGTATAGGATCTGTTGCAGAGGTTACAAGGGTTCCCTTCGAGGGAATTCCAGGAGGAGACGGCCACGTTCCCCGGAAACGACAACGCGATCCTTCCATTTACACCGTGTCACGACGAGTTCGGGACACCGTCGGGAGAGAAGCGGCCGGGTAAACGAGATAAATAGAGGGGGAGGCCCGGGGGACAGAGGAATATATTTGCATGGGCGAATTGGAACACCTGGATGCGCGTGTATGTCCGCTGAGAGAAATTGCACGGAACGTCCTTGCTCGTTCCAGGCGAAACCGAGGGCTGGTTAATTCGAGGAAAGTGTCCGGCTAATCTGTGCTGCGATTTTCTCCGATGACTTCCACCAGCTCCATCTTCTTCAAATCGCTTTTTTAGTTATATTCTCGCTCCGTGTGTGCACGCGTTTAAATTCCTGTCGTTCATTTTAATACCAGAAATATACACCAGTTCTCTCTTATTTAATATTCGTATCCCGTCCTTAAACGAGTATTTTACTGGCTAGTATTTTACGTAGTTTTGAAAGAAAATTAAAGATCTACTTGTGTAAACGGAAGCGAGTAAGTAATTCAAAAAAACATTAAATTACGTTGTAACGTTGCGACGTACGATATCGATGTAACAGACATACCACGTACTATGAAAAAGAACATATGGTTTCCAGAAAATATATTCGAACCAAGTCTAACCAACCTATCCTATTCTACTTATCCTTCTCTAATAAGTCTAAATGTTAAACTCTACCCTTACATTCTACCCTTAAAACCAAACAAAACAACGTTTCACAGACTTTACTTTTATCCTTCGGCAGTCCTTCTGGCATTCGTAAGAATAACAGAGTGGAAGATTTTCTGGGACCATTTAACCGATTCAGAACGACTAGAAAAAAACACACACGGAAAGAAGCTTCAAGGTAAGAGAGAAAAGCGAGAAGCAGCTGGCTGGATGACGTCACTACCTGTCTTACAGGCTCTGCCAACACCCCTTGGGGTATGGGTCAATCCTGGTACACAGCCGAGAGTTTTGTCCAACTATTCCAAGTGGCGCAACTTCATTTGCGTCCGGACCACATTTTCCGGAAACGCTATACGCGGTGACTGCTAAGTTTCCTCAAGTATTTCCACAGAAGGTTACATAACGTCTCGACGTGCCCTGTCTCTATGCGGCTGTAATACACGAAGGCGAGAAGGTATTCCACTTGCAAATTTTGTAGGAAAATTTAACCATATGCCATCAAGGACGAAGGCATTTTCCTGTTGTTTTGCTACTGAAAGCGGCCAACGAGCCGATAATTGTGGTATCGGAGATTTAATTGAACAAGCGGGAATTGCAGAGTTTGAGGGAAAACGGTGAACAGTGGGGAAATTAATCGTTCGGAAATGTGAACGTTCGAGCGTCCAATTTTTATACATTCGAGAATTGATATTTTTATGAAATTAACGTTTGGAGAAGGATCGAAGCTGTCGATATTTAATTATCCCCTGAATATCGTTCTTCGATTATTTGCAACGATGCGGTAAAAAATGTCATCCGTATCGATGAGGAAAACATTTAAAAAATGCTTCCTCTCTATATTGAATTTAAAGTATTGTCAAGTATAGAACTATATGCACAATATTCGTACGGAATATTTTAGTAACGCGTATCATTCGTTATCCATTCGACAGAGATAAATATTGATTAATAATTGCTCGTATGGCATTGGTAAACGTCTGAAAAATTGTGCGCAACGATAAAGCGAACACCCCGTGCATTTTTTTTATTTGCCATTATTTATACTTTCTATATAGACGTAGAACAATCGAAGAGGAAAAATCGTGCGAAAAAACGATTTCAATTATAATCGAGTAAGCACATTCTGCCAGCTAATTAAAGTTAGTAGCTGTAATTGCGCAGCGCTCTGTATATATTATTATACCCCGCCATTATCTAGTATTTGTATGAGAATAATTAGCGGAATGATTGTGGTTAACGACTAATTAACGAAGTTAGTATACGGGCAATCTTAATGTACACCATTGTAGCACGCCTTCAAATGGTTCATTTTCAACGTTAACGTTAAGTTAGTAAATGGCGAACTGCAATTTTCCTTTTATATAGCTTGATTCGTTTTAATTCGTTCCACTATTCCATGTAACTGTTCTTGGATAATGAACGACGCAATCGATCTGTCATTTAAATTTAAGCGCATGTCGATGAAGAATACGTTACGCAAGATGATGTCACGACGTTGACTCACAGGTTGATTTAATTTAATGGGAAAAGAAGCGTAACGTAGGTTAGTGTCAAACGAACAAGACGAATAAAAAATATCTGGAAAGAGGTTACACAACGTACGTAATAGAAATAACACTTAAATATTCTTTTCTTTAGTCAGACTATTATAGATTAGGTTACGTAAAATATTCCTTAACCTACGCTTACATGACAAATAGATTTTCGTCGGTATCGATCGTCGATAGACGATAATTCTAGATTCAATTTGTTGGTAATTACACAGAAGTAATTAACTGTTCCGAACGTTTACGACAGACTTAACCTCTTAATGCTTTGTACGATATGTACATATGTTACATACTAAGTGTATCCATTTTGAAGGAGATTTATAATCATGAATATCTTAATCGATCTATGTTTATAACATTATATTCAAATAATATTATTCATTGATTCCAAATGTTATCAATATAATCATAACAATCGCGATTCACTACAGTGTTAATGAAATTTCAAAATATTTTATGTAACACATACGATGTATGTGCTTATACGCAAAAGTGTTTCTATAGTATGCATTCAAATGAGCCAGTGTATGATTCACTATTATTATTATATTATACGACTACATAATCTTTTGTTAATAATTCGAGCATTAAAGTGTTAAACGTATATAAAACGCAGCCAGATAAAGTTACAACGTTGTAAGATATTGCAAGTTTTATAAACTACCGTTAGTCACGATACATCATATAAAATAAGGTTATGTACGAACCAATATAGCGAAGATCACTTCGTAAATCCTTTTGTTCGAATGAAACACACCCGTAAAAGCATCCCATTGCGAAAGGATCGGTCGTTCACGGAAGAAAATGTTAATTAAAATGCTTTACGTTCCGATCGCGTTTAATCGCCGTTAAGGTCAACGGTTTCCGATCGCCGATACACACTACTTCAGACGCGTGTACTTATTTATGTACTTGTAACAAATATAACGTAATTCGAGCGCTTAAGATAAGGACAGCGAATCGAATTAAAACGGGAAACGTATCCGGTTCTACGGCTAACGGCTAATTACTTGACAATAAATTCAAACTACGATTGAACGTCGCGTCGAATCGAATGGTTGCATGAAACGAGAGATCGATTGTATGTGCAAAAGATGCCAACGACCGGCGGCCGGCGACTCTTTCTAAGTGGCGACTCCTTTCAACCGTTTCTTTCTCAAATTATTATCGACCAAGTAATTCGCGTAAACAATATCGTAACGTCTTCTCCGAATTTACTGCTATCGTTGCGCCAAAGAAATCAACACGGATTGTTTTCATCGTAAATGCAAGTGTGAACTTTCTACGACTTTCCAGGGCATGTATTCGCAAAGGAAATTAAGGTTAGTCGTGAACAATATCGATTCCACCATATTGAATTCTTGTTTCTTGTTATTAAAGCGTGCGATAATCTAAAAAATAAATAGTTATTAAAGGAATACATAACAGAAAAAAAAGATGACAAGTTCTCGTTATGTTATCAGTCTTTTAATTATTTTCATACTTTCTTTATAACGCTTATGTGATTGTAATACAAATACTCGAGTGCTTTCTCACGTGATTTCAATCATTGTATACGAGTAGGTATTCCTGAAAGAATATATATTCTCATGTTTTTTTCATTACACTTCCCGTCGTCGTACCGTATCGACTAACAAATGGTTATAAAATTTTTGAGCGATTTCAATTTGGATACAATGGAGGAATAGCGAATAGGTTGCGAAAAAAAATGGTGTCCGGAGAAGAAATTAATATGGCTTTCAAAATGCTGTCTCCGCGTCGGATATACGAAACCCGCACGTTTTCCTCCAACCAGATGGTCTATTCACATAACACTCCATTCAACTTCTTTACAAACGGCTACCATGTTCCCAGTGATCTTCCATTAAACTTTCGAAAATTTGCCGAAAGTTTACCCCTTTTAATGGAGGCTTTAATAACTCCGCGCGAAGAAGTGTCTTTTTCATTCGATTCCTTTTATTACCGAAACTGTTAATCACTCTTCCATAAAGAATATTCGTCTCAAATCGGTAAAATTTAGAAATATTTTGCGTAAAAAACAGCAACGGTAGTTACGAGGTCGACAATTTCAAATTTCGTTGCATATACATACATACAGTGGCTACGAATAGCATCTATTCATAACCTTAGTTTCCAATTAAGCGTTCTTCTATCAGGTTTTCATTTTTATAGTATCAAATCTGTGATATCGTAAATAACATCCATGACAATGACAAAGATTACGCGATATACTCGATACTTCGTTAGTAGAAAAAATTGAATATCCACTGAACAAAAATATCTCTCGGTATCAGTTTAATTTCAAAGGGTTAGAAAAAAATTGACAACCATCGTTTTTGACGCGAACTCTTAAATCCCACGCACACAGAGGGCCATAGAGCCGCACGACGGCTGCCCAGTCGAGACTTCTTCGAGACAATCGCGCGCGTCTCACGGATCGCGAAGAAATCGCATCGTCGCGTCGTCTAACCTCAATGACACAATCGAGCGGAGGCAGTGAACTTCTCTCTGGCGTCGGACTATTTCAAGCTCTCGAAACGCGGCAGGACAAGAGAGAGAAGAAAACCAGTTCACCGCGCGCGTAGAGCTACGTGACTTACGTAAAATATAATACGCTTCCGAGGAAAGATGCGTCGTAACACACGTAAATACGTATGGGTACATACATACACGTACACATAGACGCACACGTACACGTACGTCATCACTTGGATCATTACTCGCAAAGGACAAAATTCATCGACTTACGTCAACTGCAGCTCCACTCTCAATCGATACACCACGATGTCTCTCTCACACTCTGTTCGTCTGCGTTGCTCTTTCACAGCCGTTCGCTTCGTCCCTTTGTTCCTATCGTCCCGGTAGATTCTCACCAATAAACACCAAAACAAAATCGAACAGGGATAAACGCATAGAAGGAAGGAAGGAAGGAACACAGGACTGTATATTTTCGACAGGATCTTCCTTCGTCACGATAATCACGGAGAACGGCGAAACGATAGGAAATAAGGGGGGACTAGCACGAATAGAGAGAAAGAAACAAGAGAAAAACGTCGAACACAACACACACGCGGGCCGCGATTCCGGCGCACAGCTGGTGGAACGTCGTCGCGCGCGTTACGCTGTGTCGGCCACTCGAAACTCCGGCTGGCGTTTCAAGGGCAAGGCTAGCCCTCGTCGTCGAAGGAACGCGGTATTATCATGGCTGTACGAATGAATGGTTACGCGTCCAACGATGCGAAAAACGGATTATACAACGAGTGACCTTGCCGCGAACCGAACCGAATTTTCGTCGTAGAGAATCGCAATCGACCCTGGTCGAGCTTTTGTTCCGTATCAAGAGGAGAAACCGTGCTCGTCGCGAACCGACTCCCTCGATGGACGCGACGATACTGAGGCGCCGGCGTGTTTATTGCCCCCACCACCGACCGCCCCCCGCTGCTTCTACCGACCTATCCCCACCACTCGCGCTCTCCTCTTTCCTTCTCCGTTTGAACCATGTAGGACTCTTCCCCTATCACGCTGCTCTCCCTACCACCAGCTTCCCATTCGACCCTCTCCTACCTTCATCCCGGGGTCTCAGCTGTCCTACGGGTGTTCTGCTTCAAAACCTTCTCCCTCCTACTCATTCTATCGTTTTATCCTCGTTCCTTCCGCGTCCTTTCCCTATTTCTATTCCTGTCGCTCGCAACCCTGATCCATCCTCAACATCCTTGTTCGCTAACGATTCCCCTACGTTGTTCCTCTCTTTCGTTATCCATTTCGCTCTTACCTACGTCGTTTAAGTTGGACCATTCCTTTCTTTCACGCGGTTGAATTCGAGTCATAAACTGGGTCGTTATGTTCACGGTGGCACACGCGTGTTTTCGTCGTTCCTCGAGCTCTTTCTCGAGTTTTCTAGGGAAGAGGAATAAATACCGTGGCGAAACGTATTGAAAGCACAGGGCTTCCCCTTGGAATCTACGCGCTTTAAAGAGGGTAAAGCCTGACCGAGGATTAGCCGACCGAGTCTCTCGCGACGAATCCGACGTCAGTGACGTAAACTGCGCCAAGGATTCACCCTCTCGCGAGACCAGCGACTATGCAAATGTAGGCTGCGCTGAAAGAGCTGCGAATGTCGATCCTGCCACTTTCCACCCGGAGAATGACTGGTCGGAATGTGCAAGGGATTCTGCTTTTTCTATTGTTTTATCTTATATAATAGAGCCCATGTAGAATGTGATGAACTTTCGCAGATTCTTTTTTTAGCGAAGGGTCAAGGTGACTTCACTGGAGATCGTAATTTATAGTTTAAAAGTTAAAGGTTAATCCGTTTGCCTAGTCGAGTGACATTCAATTAAGTGTGCGAGTTCGATTTATTTTTAATAGATATTCTTCTTTGCTGCAGGAGGAGAAAGTACTTTTTGCGAGATAGGAAATGTTTTTCTTTCTTTCTCTGCGAGATGTGGTAAAGATGAACATCGATGCATAGATGGAAAATTGGTTTAGGAAAGCTGCAGTTGTTTGATTGCACTCGTAAACAGTTTATGGAACGACTATTCGATGGAGGTAGAAAAATTTAGTTATCGCGCGATCCTTTCGGTCTTTTGCCGGATCAAATTCAATTATTCTCCTCAATTAACCTAGTTTTACTAGAAAAAAAAGGCCAGGAACACGTTCTTCCACACCGTAGTTCTACGATTCCTTCGTAACGAAGTTTCTTTTATTTACACACCTAACAAACCTGCGTAAATATTGTAACACGGATTCGAAAAGTAAATCAGCGCGGCAGACATAATCCGTGCGCAAACGGAGAAACTAGCTTCGAAATAATCCGAAGATTTTCTTCTCCATGTTCATTTTTCACTCGAATTTTATCTTCTTATAACTTGATTTAGATAGTAAATCAAGCGTACTAAAAATGTTATTATTTTACTTAAAGTCACGTGCAGCTTCTTTTTCATTCTGATAAATAATTTATTTAAGCAGATACCTCTTCAAAATTCTTATACCATTTTATACCACTCTATAGATAGAAACAACGTCGTCATAAAAATTCTACTTTTACGAAGGAAATATCCTTCTGTTATATCCATTTAGAATTTTAACAAAGATTACACGTATCTAAAAAAAGAAGTCAAATTTTACACGTTTCATTCTCCTTGTTTTACAAATCTCGCGAAATCCATACCATCGCCAAAATCTGCTTCCGTCGACCAAACAATAGAGTTCATTTGGCTCGACAGCAGCGTTCGACAGAGTATCATATCTACTACCGTAAGAGACGCGAGTCAAATTGTAGAATTTAATCCGCTCTTCTTTCGCTGCTCTACAAAAACAAGATTTAATAAATCGTACGTAGTTTCATACTGATTTGGAACTTCACAACCGTACTGATCACACGTGTTTATAAAAAAAAAAAAAAAGAAAAAAGAAAAAAGAAGAATTGCCCTTGCTCTTTCACTCGCTGATACTCGTCCGTATCAAAGAATAATTATAACAGAATTTCAACATTTTTACGTTCATATTGACTATCCTCATTTATAAAATAGAAAACGAAAAACGTAGAATTGTACGCTTGGATCTTTCGTTTTTCCACTATTCATGCAAAAACACGAGCCTCGGTAGGATTCTACTTCTGGCAAATGATCTGCCGTCGCATCGAATTAATCGTTCTCCATTCTCAATAATATATTCGAGGCACGTTCTACCGGAAGCCGCAATGCGATCGTAGGAGCGCAGCGGATAAAAAGCGAATGTTTACGCGACGGAAAATATAGCGATCGTTTAACAGTAAATCCTGCGCGATCGCATAAAGCGGTCGGTTAATCCGGCACGCATAAACGATAGAGTATAGCACTACGTTTCTCGGACCCAGTAGGGATAAAAATGATATTGTGCAATTATCGGGCATTCCATCCTTTTTTAGCAACGTTGGGAAAAAGAGAGAATAAAAAAACGTACACCTTCGATACGGGACCTTCTCTTCTTGCTAGGCGAGACCCACGCGGCCATTTATTACGGTATTCATTTATTAAGACCACCTGGGATGTGTGCTGTAATTATACTGCCTGAAACTGCGTGAAACCAGTTCGACAGTGAGCCTGGCGATAACTAAGGACAAGACTTGCTCTGTTCCGATCTTCTCGGATCTTCGCGATCGTGAGATGCCCAGCCATTATTGAACAGAGATTGTCTCGTTAACGTTTGACAAATTTATTTTTCCGACCTGAATTATCTTTCAAGAGTTTCACGAACTTTTGAACTTGTTACGCTACAAGTTTTGTAATTTAGTTGACACGCAGAATTGTAAAATGTATAAAGTTCTGACGAAAATGATAGAGACGAGAAAAAGTCTGTACTCTATCGTCTTCTATCGAACGATATTTTATTTCCCGCAATTTTTACATCATTTTCTATCGTTCTTATATCGCTTCCTTTCTTTGTGGGTCTTTGTGTCTAGAATTTTCGATTTTTTTATTAAATCTATATCTCAACAGCGGGTAATCATTAGCGCGGTAATCGATGTTGGATGTTTCAATTATCGTTCCAATTATCGTTTCTTCTAATTAGTTTGTCGATTCGTTATTTTTAGCTTCTTCCTATTTCCAACATTATCACCAGGCACAGCCGGTTCTCGGCTTCCTATTATCACCTCGACCATTTGCTATTTGCAACCGGTGTTACTACTCTTTATTGTTACGACCACTTTTATCTTCACCGCGTGGTGGATTGGTCACGCAGCTTCGGTTCGTTCGCGTATCCTTCCCGTAATCTTGTTTACCTTCTTCTTTATCGTGCGACGTTCCCAAATTGTTCGGAAGCTTTCGGATCATCGATGGGTTTACGCTAAGCTGAATCTTAAACCTTTTCTTTTCTTTCTTTGAAATTTAATTAGCGGTATTTTGCCCGTTGAAAGTCTACACGTATAAGAAAATGCTGGATCCTTTGTCGCGATAATACACGGCCGTTCCACAGCTATAACGACGTAACTGCGATTTGTGAATTTCGAGACAAACGCGTTACCAGTATAGTACCTCAGCCGCATCTAATCGTCCCATTGTAAAAGTTTCCCAACGTCCCCAACATGCCTGGCCGCCGGATTATTATCGCATTTCGTAGCAATAACGACACGCGAGTATCATTTGCGACTAAGACACACTTCCAAGTAACTGCAGAATGCAACAACAATGTCGTGTATCGCAACATTACGAAACATTCCCCTCGTTATTTCATCACGAGATTTTACTCAATGAAGTTGCTTTCTCTTCGTCTGCCGGAAGATCACCTTCTCGCGGTCGCTTCCCCACGACGATATATTTTATACTCTACTTTTGCATAAACTATAAAACACCGTGAAATATCGCAACGGTTTCGCCACAACGCGAACATCGTTGCTCAAATTAGAGCGATCTATCGAGGTATCGTGTGACGCGTAAGAAGGTAACTGAATGTTATCTTTTTCCATATCACTGTATCGGCAATAGCTGCCGCATGCAGAATGAAATATAAAAATCAGCGGCTCGTACCAACGTTTAACCAAAGGTCGATTCCTTCTTCGGAGGAATCTAACGGGTACAGAGAGAAGGCGCGAGCGAACGATTTGGGTTAGACGATCCGGTGGACGATAAATTATACGACTTGTTCCGGAAACAATCGGCAAGGTGAGACCATCTACGACGCGGCTTGCATTCTAATTTCCGCCGCGCTGATAGAGGCGCAGCTTTATTACCCTCGCATCTTGTTACGGTGAGTCACGAACAGGTTCCGCTTCGGAGCGGCGAATTTTAAATAATTTCAGCTTGTTATTCTTTCGCGACACGATGCTGTCATCGGCTCGATTTTACGCTATGCGGTCATCCGCCGGCATCCGACCAGGAAAGCACGACGAACATCGATCGAACGTGATTAATAATAATTCCGTTCGTGAAATGCATCCGGTTTCTCTTATTGCTTCCGCGAAATCGTTCTTGACGCGGCAAATTTTTTCACGAGAATTTGGATAACGTAGAAGATTTGGTTTGTTGTTTTAATACGCGCAGCGGACGTTTAGTGTGCACGTGCGACTCGGTTTGAGCCAGGTTTAAAGGTAGACTTAAACTGGCAAAAAGTAGAGAACGAAGTTTACGGATTTTTTGTTCTTATGGGACAGATTGAAGTGGCTTTGCGTGATGCATCGCGTGGTACGTCGCGTGTTTGTCCCGGAAGTGGTGGCGTTCCGAATATTTCAAGAACAGATCTGTTTTTTTTTTTTTTTTTTTAAATATGGTGATATGTTCGCTTGAAATACGAGCCGATGTACGTTTTTATGCATTCTCTGTTTTATTTTCTGTATTATATTTTAAGGTAGTTGAGCCTGAAGGAGTCGGTTTACAGAATGTTTTAGCTTTAATTTTGCAAAGGAATATGGTACGTTCGTGGCGCTGTGCTTCGCAAGAAGAGTTGACAAATATATCGATATATTTTCCTAATAGGAGATTTTATGGCTGCGACTTAATTCAGTTGTATGAAACGCTTTGTAGTTCTCGAATGGGAACTGGATTTATTATATGGAATAAATTTTATACGCGGAAGATGATAATCTCGAAGAGAATAATCATGCTGAAGCGGGCAAAGTTGGAAACGAATGAATCATAAAACGAAGGAAAGTAGCACGATACAAGTGAAAGCAAAAGGAAAAGGACAAAAGATTTCAAAGATAGAAGAAACGAGGAATTATTCTTATTTCAGCGGTCATTTATTATACTCGTTCTTCCTTTGTGTTTATCTTATTATCGTATCATGTTACGGAATTAAATTTGAATAAATTTAATTCCTCGTTGTTAAAAAAATACGGACTCGTTGTTTTGCTGTTTCTTTCAGTAATAAAAAAACGAATGATTATTTTAGTAAAAATAATAATAATTTAGCAGCACTAGCGTTATAACAAAATGTATTATTTTCTATCGAATTTATCTTAATTTTTATCCTATTTCCAAGGAAATGAATTCTCCGTTCCACAAAAATTCAACAAATCTTTTTTATTTATTTGCGATCCGTACCTTCCGGCTTTTGACGTCTTCCGGCTGTGCCTCCATTTGCGATATCTTATCTTGTCGTATCTTATACTCGCCACAAAACCTACCTTCCTGCCCTTATAATCGCACTAAATTAGAATTAAAAGCAAAAGTAAGCTCAACATAGATCACAATTTGAACCGAAATGAAGCTTAAACGTCTTATAAACATAAACCTACCCTACGCTTGTTCTTTTTCACACATCGCACTAATATTTCGGACAGTTCTAACAACATTTCTATTCCATTGGATTGGCAACTAAGCGATTGCGGATTCTGCCAATACCATCGAATGAGAAAATCCGCAATCACTTAGTTGCCAACCCAACAATACTATTCCAACGATATATCGTTACGCGCGTCTTTCTCGTCGTTCAAAACGAATTCCACAGTCGCAAGTTAATTAATACGCAGCCAAAAACTGTCGCGTAATTCAACAAATGTCTAGAACAAAACGATAAAACTACCAATATTCGCGACCTGAAATTGTTCGCTCGTGAAATTATCGTTAGAGTTATCTCGGAATTATCGCGACATCGTTTCTCGCGATAAACAGCCGAGAATATCAGACAGTCGAACAAGATCACAGACCGTGAATTAGTTCGTTTCGCTATCGCCAAGCCTTTGTAGTCTTCGCGCTGCAGATTACCGCAGATACCAATAAAGTTATCTGCGGTTAAAATCGAAAGTATACGCCGCCGGCCTGGATTACATTAACAATTCAGTCATGGTGTCAGTCATGGTCCGTTCAAACGTTATTCAATGCTCCTAGGCGTGACCGGACCGTGAACGTTCGAACACCATTGCGGAGAACGTGGCCCAGGTAACCGGAACCGTTTCGTCCAACATCGCAAACACTCTGCCTTTCTCGCGGTGATCGGTACACGCGGAAAGATCAGCAGATCCGAGGTGTGCCCGTGTCACGAGCTCGTTTTACCTTTAAAAAGTGCCAAATATACTCGCGCGTACGCGATTAGCGTGGGCGGTATTAAGGCAAATTCGATGAATCATAGAGCTACCAGCAAGCATCATCGCAACTTTCTCTTTATGTTTCGTCATTGTAGTCATTCAGCTGGTTACAAGTCGCGTTCTTCGAACGGAGTTGGCGAATTTTCTGAGAGAAAGTTTTGCTTCTTTCGAGCTAAGCAGCTTGAGGAGATCAATTTTACAAAACCAATGATTTTTAATATACACAAGCGTGACTACTTCGTGTTGTAGTCTGCAACAGAGAGGGTTGGATTTGTTGAATTTCCAGATTCCAGGTAAAGGATGATTCCAGTAGAAAGGCTTCTCGTTAAATTTATACAGAATTTCATACACGCGAGACTTTATTCGTTGCCTAAATCGTACACTGTATGTTGGAAACACGAACTCTACTAGATTAACAGAAACTAAATGTTTAGCTCGTGAAAACAAGGATTCTCCTCGTATGCTAATTTCCCTAATCAGTCATCTTATTCCTATGCATTTCGTTACATTGGTATACATTTATAACGTAAGAACATATTGCTCAGACGTTCTAATCTCATTGCGATGCCATTTCCAAATCCAAAAATTCACGCGTCCTTTTCATTTGCACTTGTAGCTCTATCCTTCAACGTTGATAGCAGATCGAGGGTCACCCTTTGCCTATTGTCCTCTGTTCGGTCTTCTCGCGTATTGTTTACACAACATAATAAACGTGAAATACGCATTGTTTACCGAAACAAGTAAGTTGGAACTTACCATAGTGGAACGAGTCGAAGGAAGATGCCAAGGTCGCCAAGGAGCAAGACAAATTGTACTGCAATCGTTTATGCAAAAGCCAGAATAAACAAGAGAAATATCTTCTTTCAGCCAACAAGCCGCCGCTGTTGATAACACTTTCTTTTTTTCTTCTTACGATACGAGATATCAAGCGACAAGAAAATATTTACGGACGTCGCGGCCTAACTTCTTCGACCTATCTATGTCGTATTCGTCGAAACAAATGCCAAGTGATTCTCTTTAGCAATTGACGTAACGATAGAACTCGTAGATACGATTGCGCCAACATATACCGAGTAGACTCGGAGATAAGCTGGTTTTACGTTAGTCCAGTTTGGCCGGATCGAGTAATTACGTTTCACTGGTTCGACTGCAGATCGAACGATGTCTACGTTGTTCCAGTCTTTTACGAACCGTTTTCGAAACAACATTGTCTGTACTGGCGATGGATCAGAAAAAGTAGATTTTCCACGAACGACGACACTGTGCTGAAACGAATAGACACCGTTTACGCTGTTCCAGTTACAATCCGATGCCGGACTGAATCACTGGACCAGGACGCTCCTGGACCAGTGTAGAACCAGCTCTACGATTGCTTCGCATCTTCCCTCTGATTATCCTCTTTATTTCATATCGCGGTATTCCTCACACGGTATTATGCTACGTATATACGTATTATTAAATTGTTGCAAAAGTTTCTTTCGTTTTATTATTTATATATTAATTGTCTATGATCCATTTTGTAGTAATACAACAAAATACAAAATGGATCATAGATAATTGAATAAAATAACGTGGCACAAACAATTTAATGCAGTATTGGAGGTGTTGAAGAGAAAACCGGTTAATTTTAGAATTATTTATATATTAATTGTCTATGATCCATTTTGTAGTAATACAACAAAATACAAAATGGATCATAGATAATTGAATAAAATAACGTGGCACAAACAACTTAATGCAATATCGGAGGTGTTGAAGAGAAAACCGGATAATTTTAGAATTATTTATATATTAATTGTCTATGATCCATTTTGTAGTAATACAACAAAATACAAAATGGATCATAGATAATTGAATAAAATAACGTGGCACGAACAACTTAATGCAATATCGGAGGTGTTGAAGAGAAAACCGAATAATTTTAGAATCCAAATGAAAACTCATAGCATCATCGGTAGCCGATGCTTCACATATTTATGGGAAATTTAAAGATGCTGAAATGTAGGGATTGCGCACAGTGACGACACATCTACATACGAAACATCGTCGAACGTTCGACAATTAACAGAAGCAAGATACCAGAACACCCATCGCCCTCCGTTTCTCTCGTTGAAACAGCCAAATAACAAAATCCATCTGTTCAGAAGCAACCGGGATAAAAGGAAGATAATTTTACAGTTCGCACGAGCACATCGCCAAAAACAACAGCGAATCGCCCTAAATTCACTCGGGCTTGCTCGTAAAGCTCGCTAATCTCGCTGCACCATGCAACGTGCCACGAGCTTTTGTATTACCTTCAGCTTACACAGGTCGCAAACGCTGGCCGGCCGTGTAGCTTTGGCATAAATCGCGTCTCATTTTCGTCCGCGGGCGACGTGCACGCGGCAGTAAACGAATTTCCAACGGTCGGCAATGGCCACGGGAACCACGGGAATTCGCCTTTGAGCGCGTTATTACGCGCGTAGACGACGCATCACGGTCGCGTGCGTTTCACGCCGGAAACCGTGGCCGCGGTCGGTGAACGTTCCCGGAAGCGGCGTGTTTCACCTGGTGCGTCGCGCCGTAGAAAAAAAAAAAAAAAGAAAAGAAAAGAAGAAACGGAAGAAATTGGAAGAGCGCACGCGGCTGCAAATTTTCTGGGATTCGTCTCGCGAACCTTGTAACCGGCGTGTAATTTAATCGGATTTAATTAATCGGTCGAGCGGAGCACGGCTGGCCGTCGCGCGGGGAAAAACTGGTACTCGGAACCTGGTGCGCCGGTACTTCGGCGTAAATCGTCCAGTTTTTGAGGGAATTACAGATGAGACGGGAGGTTTCCAGTTTGCTCCCGGGTTTCCCTTGGTGAACTGTACACTGTCAACGACGCATTGTTTTAGCTTCTTTGGATAAGTCATTTCTTGGACGCGCGTAATTTCGAGAATTTCAAGGACGACCAGGCGGAGGGTACGAATTACGAATTGGCGGTAACGATCGTTAGGAGTTATGAAATTTCCTGGCGGTTTTTTGCTTGCGGAGAGAACTGGTTTGGTTTGGTTTTTTTTATTTTTTTTTTGTTTTCACAAGGAAATTTCGGGGATGGGACAGCGACGAATGAATTACGAAATGGTAGTAACGAGGAATTGGATGTGCAGGTGTTTTATCGTAGGAAGTTGTATTCCGATTTAGACAATTAAAATTATTATCGGAGATTACTGGTATCCATCGTTAGTGCTGCTGTCCGACCGAAGCTCTTGACTGGGTTTTCAACGTATCGGAGCTTATTGCGCACAGCGTGCAATGATAATGTCGAGAAACAAATAGTATTTTATAGGGGAAACTAATTTTAAGTTTTGGAGGGAATCGCGCGAGTTTCGAAGTTTCCACGAATTGCATGAAACTTGCATGAAACGAAGACGAGAGTTGTTTGAGAATTTTGGGCATGATACAGTGGTGACACGAGTTGCCAAATAATTATAATATTCAAAAGTAAATGATTCGATCGAAAATTACTTACAAGGAGAATAGCTTTACATTCCTCGAGTTACACGATGTATTTCCCTTTGAAGAATTTCCGTAAGAAAGCAGGCAAAATAGTAGAATAAGCTAATTGCCATGGATAGATGATCGGATATTTCAAAGACAGAGTTTCCGGAAGAAAAGATCTAAAAGGTGACAAACCATGTAATTAATTCAGATAACAAGAAGGATTACGCGAAACAGAGATGTTAACATACAAGATCGATATCGATATGTTCTAATTATCGGATGAGATTGTGAAGATTTTTCTACGGATGCGAGTCTAAAGAAGATTCTCAGCTGCTTAGAAATTGTTCGTTTCGAACACGTTAAGAAACGTGCGCACGATCGTGTTAAGAAACAGATAAAAGATAGAAAATGAAATATCGCTCTTTTTAAAGGCGCAGCTTCCTCCTCAACCGTATTATTATGCCACCGACGATAAAACACAAGTCACGCGTAACACTCTGTACTTATCAATAACGATAAAATTTTATCGTCATTCCGAGCTCATTAAAGTCTGCTTAATTACCGCAGCATCCTCCAAATCACGATCGACGATCTCTATAACCGTATCGCGAAACATACGTTGAAATCTACAGAAAACGTAACAAAGGAGACGCGTTCCATTGTTGTTTCTACGGCACGTAAACCCGAAAAACTTCTCACCGTTAAAAACTTTCCAATTCCCCTTGAGATCTCTCGACGACCATACTTTTTACGATCTCGATTAATTATTCGTGCCGAAATATTTACGTATTTTCCTTATTATTTAAACACCTGCATTCTGCCTGAAATATGCTCTCGTTACTAAAACTCTCAAGAGCATCTACGAAAGTACTTTCGGAAATATCCCAGTGAAACACGGTCGAACAATCAAATTGCCTGTTGGTTGCCGATGATAACGTAAAACACATTGCGTCATAGGCTTTTTTCTCCAGTTTTTCTACACGGTAGCATCTCTTTGCTTATCTAAATAACGTCCCCTTGGATTTTATTGGCCACAGCTGTCCTCCTTCGGAGTTGGTAACCCCGATGCACACGATATTCATCGATGGCTGCTTGCGATCGTCGACGAACGTAAATCTTTCGCTAGCCAAAGGTTACCTGTCTGCGACGTACTGTATCGTAATTTTCAAACAAATCGTTCCAACATTTATATCTCTTTGATTCTCCATCCTAAGGTTTCTCGCGTTCGTACGATCTCGTTTCGTTTCAGTTTCGCATTCGGTCGAATTTCGCGTAGCATTATTTTCATAACAAAACTACGCTGTATATCGAACGAAGAATTCGTGGAATCGGCGGGGAGCCCAGATTAGGAAATTGATCGAATGCGTGGCGGACAAAAAGGACGACGGGAGCGGCTTCGTGTGGGAAAATTGAACTTTCGAAGGAATAGGAAGAGGGACAAAAGTCTAGGGAAATGTCGCTTCTCTAGAATAACAATATAATTATGCTGTACATATTTTCGTATATACTATATGTGTATATACGACTAAAGAGACACTCGGTGATTGTCGAGGTGATATTGGCTTGGCAACTAAGTGATTGCGGATTTTGTCAATATCATCTAATGACAAAATCCGCGATCACATGGTTGCCACCCAATAGAAGGTCGACCAGAGTGCGGTTAATTTTAGACGCTAATTAAAATTTGGTCCGCGGCACTGGGATCGTGCGAGAGGTCTCTGATGGATTTTAAGTCCTTGATTTAGTATAGCGTCGTTGGTATATATTGAGATATGTATAATTTCATGTGCTAGACTAGATTAGGATATAACCTAACAAACACGAAGATGGTACCCCGCTGGGGGTAGCCACCCGCGTGATAATCAAGCAGCCAAAAAATTCTACCGAATGTCCAAATCGGACAAATTGTGAGTGTAAACAACTAAATAAAAAAAAAGAAAAGAAAAAGACTGGGTTAGCTGCGCAGTAGTGATACTTGCATGTGAATATCAGTGTGTGCAAGTATGCGTGTGCACGGCGTCTGGAAAACAAAGGAATGTAAACTGTTCAGTGAGCAGTCTGGTATGGAAGAAAGTGCCGAGACGCGTGCAAGCGTGTATCGATGAATATCTTTGAAATCCTTTATCAAATGAATATATAACTATCGTAATATCAATTCTAAGTGAAAATTTAGCGTTACTATACCATTATTTCGGCTATTAAGATCCGAAATTCTCGCTACGGTATATTTCTTTCTAAACGCGGTATGTACGAACGCGAGAGAGAAACAGTCACCGAGAATGATTTAAAGTAGAGCGCTCCTGGAGACTGTGTTTGCGAGCATCCACGGTGTCATTAAAACGCGGCGATTTATCGTGATTTATATCACGGCTGTCGGATTTAATGCGACGGTCATCCGATTATGTTATTACAAGCGTGGGCGTCATTTTGATATACGTCTTCGCAGCTCTTAAAATATGCACACGGCGTCCGTGTCCCCTGTTCCGTGTATACCGCCATCTCCAACCCTCCAGATGGAAATTTATGCGCGTAAGCGCGCGCTCGTCCGCTCATTAACCGTTTAATCGACCGATCGTTTTATGGGAAAGGAGTCTACCCGGTTCTTTCCCCCGTGCCTTTCGTCGAATACTTGGCAATTTTGCCAGACGATTCTATAGCTCGTTACATATTTCCTTCGCAATATTTCCCTCTATCTGCCAGCGATTTTCTATTTAAACGAATGCCTTTCAGTCTGCAGAATAGCGCCGAAGCGATAGAATCTTCGCGCGAGTAACGAGCGATCTGTCGCTTCGGTGTATCTTCGAGATCTAAAAACTTCAGGTATTTTGATAATTTTGTCGGACGATTCCGCAGATCTCGATCGATGCTGCGATCGACAATTCGCGAAGTTCGGAGAATAGCGTCGAAGTAGTAGAATTTTCGCGAGTAACGAGCGATCTATCCGCTTGCGCGTATTTTGCAAATCTGATAGTCGCCGATTATGCGAAACAGTCGCAGATTCCGTGTATCTTGACGATCTCCTGAATATTTCCCACTTGCAGACGACTTTCGAATTCCTCGAATCGAGCAAAGGAATCGAAATTTGGCAAATAGCGCCGAAGCAACGAGTAGTCTCTCGTAATTGAAAAAATGTCTAAAATCGCATACAAGTTCGAAGCGGATTTTCCTAATTCTCCGATAAGCTTGAGAACATGCGATCCGCATCTTCGACGGACGAGACGTTTCGTCACAAACTTCGTATCTCTCGCTCTAATTTCTCCATTTCTTCGGTAGAAATTTCATACGGCGGTCGCCGATATCGTCGATCTGATCGCCAAGCGGAATCGCCGCGACTACGAGCTTCGCGTAAAATCACCATGCTTCGACGAAAGGAGAGAATACTTTGACGTCGGAGAACCCTGACGTTTTTAGACCGACGTAGAAGCGGAGGCAGCCACGAAAAGTATCGAATCAATATTTGTTATCGGACGAATTCCAGATGCTCCGTGCGATTTCGCCTCGCAAAGTGGAATTTGTTCGTGCGTCAGCATTAAACTTCAGGTTTCGCGTGGGCGGCGGTGCAGCCCCGGTGAAATCGATTAAACCGCGCGCTGAAAATCGTACAACGTAAATACACAGGCGGACGGGGTGGGGCCATTTTCTAAAACGAGATTGCGTAACAAGTTACAAAACCGTATATTAGATTCTATCTTCGACTTTGTTTTCACCGCCGTTTTAACGGACATTAAAGGACATTTCCGATCGTTAAAACGAAATGAAACAACTTTCTGAATATCACGAAATTGCTACAAGTAACACGGCAATAGTATCTAACTCGTTTAAGAACGCGTTTAACGTTGTTGCGCTATTTGAGTTTCTCCCTTTCGTTTCGACAAGTCGAAATAATCATCGGATATAACGGCGCTTGTCGAGCTGTACGAGTCTGTAATATCGAAATGAACCGAGAAAATCGCCCGTTTCAATTATTATTTGCGTCTTTGTTCGTAGAACCTATTGGCGATCCGGTGTTCTAATTAAACAACGCAATTTTCCTTCCGTTTCCAGGCTCCGGTATATACAGGGTGTCCTGGGTTTCAACGCCTGAACGTTGTCGATTTATCGTAGGTACGAGTCTATTGTAGATAAGAGGAAAATGTTACGTAAACGTAGATCGTTTAAAGCTTTCTCAGCAAGTTGCGACAAAAGTATGAAATACGAAGGAAACGGTGGAAGACTCGCCGCTTATTTACCTTCGCTCTGCTTATTCGAAGATAGCTGATTCTTCATCTCGAGATGATCCAGTTAGATACCAAAGTGAAACGAAATAGAAACGCACTTAATAGATTCCATTTTCGGTCGTTGTCAATTTCTCGTATCGTCAAGAACGGTGGATGTCTTTCTCTTTTTTTCTTTTTTTTTTTTTTTTTTGGTTGTGAGAACCTGGCCACTCTGTGTAGATAAGCGATAAGTAGACCGTGGACTTCTCCGTGTGATTTCACGTTTTCGCGAGAAGGACCGGGGAAATGGAAGTCGCATGGTAATTTGTTTCGCTTGCCACAATACTAAATTTACGGCGAGCACCTCGCTTTGAATATTTTATACATTTTCGTATATTACGCGCGTCGCCTGATTTTTTTCCAGCTACAAATTTGTCAGAAGCGGATAAAAATCCGGGCTCTGGCGAATAAGTAACAGCAACGTATACAGATGTGGTAAACGAGATAAGTTACGACCATTTTCCCCAGCAGAGTCGTTGAAAAACGTAAAATTTCTGTTGAAGATTAGGAGATTTGGAATAAAACGGCGTTGGATCATGTGAACGAAACATAAAATTCGCGCTTAGCAGGCGTAAAATGTTTTTAAACACGTTTGAACGATATGGTTAAACGTTGTTTCGGCTGAACATTTTTCAGTTTAGCGCACGCAAGTATTTGGTAAAAGCCGCTACAGCACGAAGCTCGCGTAATTAATGCGTACAAAATAGACGAAAAGGAGATATGTTAGGTCTTTATTTTGTAGTTTTATTTTTCCAGTCGGACAACGCAACGAAAAATCGTATCCGCGCGCGAACAACGATAACATTTTTCGGCGTTATGCTCGCTATTGCGAGTAATTTCCTGATGTAAGGTTAAATACCTTCCGAGCTTACGCTGCGCTTTCCAACGCGCAGTATTCATTCGCGTAATAACGATCAGTATTAATTTCCAGAATTGTTCAGATCGTATCGTACTTCCTTCCGAGTTGAAGCTTTCTTTCCAAACTCTTTCTTTCCTCCTTCCTTTTATGCTATTTTCCAATTTCTATCATCCTATCTTTATTTCTATATATTACATTATATTTCTAGTTTCCTTTTGTTGCAGTTTCAGAAAAAAGCTAATGTATAATAAACTTCCATTCGGTACTTGCTACATCTTTTTCGTCGATTTGTCAATTTCCCTTTAGATCGAAGCGTTAGATTCAACCAGAGTCAAACATACCAGTTTTACTCGCACTATTGTTGTATTTTCTAATTTTCAAGCGTATGATATATCTTGAAACAATTTCCAAGATACAAGATGCTGCTTTTCTTTCGCGCGTTTCACAAAAAAAGGTGGACATGAAAGAATGTCGAATTGAACTCGACATAGGACTACAAAGGGTTAAAAGACGTTTCAGCAGCAAGTTGACCAACGAAGCGACATGTCCCAAACGATGAAGTTAAAAGAGACATCCTGTATAACAATAGGAAATTTAAAAAATCATAGCAACGCGTCTAACATCGTCGCTTTTCTCCATTTATCGACTCGATCGAGACGCCTGCCGAACGTCTGAAATTACAAAATTATCGAAACAGCGTTAGAACCTCTGCTGTACCAAAAATCCAAACCTTTTGCATGGAGACTTTCCTTCAGGACGACAAATTAATTTCGGTCGGCGGATTACAAAATTATCGAAAGAGCGTTAGAACGTCTGCTCTACCAAAAATCCAAACCTTTTGCATGGAGACTTTCCTTCAGGACGACAAATTAATTTCGGTCGGCGGAATCGCCGGGCTCTGATGTTATTCCTCGGACGCGGAATGCGTCGATTCACCGTTGCGGGAAGCTGGCTGATCCGCCGGTATAATCTGGTCGGCAGATCTCGACGAGAGGCGGGCGTAGATGGCGAGTTTAGACAAGGGTTGCCGCTAAATGGATTCGAGCTGGGCGAATAAAGCACGACGAGCGAGCGAGCGAGCGAAGCTAGACGCTTTCACTCGTAGCTGTGCAGCAGTTCGACAGGCCACGGGATCGCGATTGCTCTGGCGTATCGCGACAACGACGACGATGACGTTGAAAGCGAGTCGCGTGGTAAAAGCGTGGCGAACCTCGCAAAGTGTCTGCAGGCTCTCTGACACGCGGACAATCTCGTTACGCGTCGAGCTGAAAAATTCAACGCTTCTGCATGTTTCTCGGCAGATGATCGTTCCTTTCTTCGTCGCCCTGTCGCATCGTTTGCTCGTTACAAGCGTTAAAGAGTCGATCAGAGAGACTTTAAACGGATCTATCGACTTGTTGGATTTTGCAAAATAGTCGGCCATAAGATTCGAACACTCGTTATGCGGAACGTTCCGAAACTTCATTAGCATTCTGATAACATTGGACTATCGTGATTACGTTGATGCAGTTGCAAACTAATTTGCAAACGTGTACAGTAGCTACAAGCACGCGGGTACGTATTAGGTTGTTCGACATGTTTCTTTCATTTTATAAGGAAACAATGTGTTTTATCGTTGAAGTGGTCATCACGTCTAGGAAAACTCTTCGTCTGGTCTTTTTAGTTTTCTCAAGCACCGAAGCCATCGACAGCGTATAAACAATAGACTGGGACGAAGGCAGACCATAAACAGTAGACAGGCGCCGATGGCTCCCGGGTTTTCAGTTATAGGGTAGACTAGGGCACACTACTTGTACTTGCACTTCTGCGTTAAAATATATTTTCTACTTTTCAATTTATCCACGCGTTCCTCTGTTCGTACATCTAATAATCTCAACATTTATATTAGTTTGTTGAATTATGCACGAACATAATAATAGAAATGGTACGAAGTGGATTATACCTAATTCAATAAAATAATATAAAACAGAAATTCTTGTTCGTCTATTATCGTCTTATGAAACGAAAGAAACTTCTCGGACGATCTGATATATCTCGCGGAGATGACAAAAGCGTGCAAACAAGCAATTATCTGGCATATTAACGAGCCTCGTTCGTTACGTGTCTAAGACAATAGTTCATGGGATTCAGAACGTGTATTAATTCTTCGCCAAATGCGTATTTGCAGTAACTTCTACGTACCTATTTATACAGAGTATTCAGGCTATTACTTTCCAACGTTTTTCCCGCGAACGACGAGGATCAGTGAAGAGATGAATAGTTCAAAGTCAACTACACATGTTCGCGATAACATGATCTTCGCAGGTACAGAAATCCACGTGCACTTCTTACGGTTGCGATACTTTTTCTAAGCGGAAACCTACCTTTTCTTTGTATACGTCGAGTGTTCTACGAAAAAGAATATCGGACCAACACGATGGAAAACTGATCGGAAAATATTTTAATTTCGTAAAATATCGTACGACGTACGAGGAACGATGTAATGCAACGTAACTCTTTGTATTTACGTTTTCTTCGTCTCATACAATAATAAATTCTAGGAAATTAAAGTTGAGATAAGTCTTTTAAACCGGTCAATTTTCCATCGTATTATCGTAATACATCGTGGTGGAATGACGGGAGCATTTGATGTATACGCAAAAAAGAAGGCAAGTTGATATACGCAAAAGAGAGAGAGATAGAGAGAAGGTCTCGTGCAAGATGCATGTGCAATTTTACACTTGCGAGAAAAATATTATCGCGAATACGCAGTTCACTTCCAGCCATTCATCTTTTTCCCCTTTCATCTTTCCCTCGTTTCTACTTGCCTTCCGTTTACGGAAAAGGCTACGCCGGCAGCACTAATAACGTGAACACCCTATATATACACGCACATTGCCAGATCGGATTCACATTTTACCCGTATAATTATGACAGTCGCGTCTCGTCGCAGTGTCGATGAAGTTTCCAAATGTTTCACATAATACACACACACGCCAGCGTCCAGCCGCTTTCCGCGCCTATGAAAATTCCATTTTCCTATACGCGTTGTATGAATAAATCTCGTGCGAGAAACCTGCCACGGACGAACGAGGGATTAAGATTAATTTCAAAAATTCAGTCGATACGTTGTCTAGTGGAATGAAAATTCCGTAGAATGGAAATTGCACGCGTGAAACGAACGAGGCAAAGGTAAACGTAACGCGATGTTTATTGGATCGGTGGCGTCGCGCGGGCCAATTACACCGCAAAAGTGGCAGCAATAAGACGGGCCTGGCTGGCTGTTTCGATGAAAAAGCCGTCCCGATGATCGGTCGGAAGCCGGTTTCCTCGTGGCAACCCCGCGGTGAGCGAAGTGAATCCAGGCTGGATGAATATTCAACGGCGTTCCACTTCGTTGTCCCCGTATCGGCGGCCACTTTAATTCGATCGGCGGCGATGAAGCGCGGCGCCCGCAAAATTTCGACTCGAACCAGCTCGAATTTATATACTCGACACTGGTCATGGACCCTTCAAGGACGTACTTAATTCGCGGTCGCTTTTTACCACAGGGGATAGCCGCGTGTTTTTCATCCGACGTGCGAACGGAGATACGGACAGAAGATCGGTTAACACGCGCGCGTTACTATATTAGTGCGAATGCAACTAATGAAACAACCCGAAGAAAAAGGACCAACGCGTGTAAAGATAGAAGTAAAAATATGTTGGAAAATCGTGGAGTTAATATGAACGCGATATATTTACGCATTTTCTCAACGCGACTTCTGAACAATGTGGCATTTAATTGCCGTTTAATAGCCAGCTATTAAAACGCCACAAATAAGAAGGAGAAGCGACGTATTCTATTACATTTGCATATCTGCAAAACGGTTAATCCCGAGTGATTAAACTCGCTAAGTGAATCTCCGTGTCGGTACATTTGGTCTTGAATCGAGAACGGTCGACCAACGAACGAGTTAAGCCGTACGGATGCCTTCGGCAAATGCGGCTTCGTTAACAAATGCTCTTTGTGGTCTCTGGCCACGGATTGACGAACGAGAAGTTTCGCCTAACCTCAGCCTAAACTCGCGCTTGTTAAACGAGAATGCGTGATCGGGCCGGTAGAACCTCTGTTTAAGCTGTTTTCTGTATTCTGTGTGTTCTACTTTTGCTTACTTTCGTCCTATTAAGATCGGGGTGGCATTTAAGATAATTTTAAGGCGAAGCACGTGACGATGTTTCGGCAAGAATAACAGTGGCGGCGTGTTCGGAATCTTTTCCTCTGCAATTAAGTTTGCGTAAGAAATTTTTCCAGGGAACGTGCCTCTAAGCTTTTCCCTAGATACGTCAAACGGACGTTGATTCAAAGTCAGCTCGTAATTCGATAGAATTCGAAAAATTCGCAATTCGCGCTTTTAGATCAATCTTTTTGTACAACGCATACTTGTAAACGCTTATAATTAACACTTATACAATTGTAATATAGCAAATGCTAAGACTTGTAAGCCTTCTATCGAGATATGTATAATTTTATGTGCTAGACTAGGTTAGGATATAACCTAACAAACACGAAGATGGTACTGGGGTTAGCCAGCCACATGATAATCAAGCAGCCAAAAAATTCTACCAAATGTCCAAATCGGACAAATTGTGAGTGTAAACAACTAAATAAAAAAAAAGGAAAGAAAAAGACTAGGTTAGCTGCGCAGTAGTGATACTTGCATGTGAATATCAGTATGTGCAAGTATGTGTGCGCGCGGCGTCTGGAAAACAAAGGAATGTAAACTGTTCAGTGAACAGTCTGGTATGGAAGAAAGTGCCGAGACGCGTGCAAGCGTGTATCGATGAATATCTTTGAAATCCTTTATCAAATGGATATATAACTATTCTAATATAAATTCTAAATGTAAATTTAGCGTTCCTATACCATTATTTCGGTTATTAAAACTCAAAATTCTCAACACCTTCTAACACGAAAGGATGTCTCTTTTTAATCTTAAAAAGTCTGTTCACCGATTGCGTAACTCGTCAACGAATTTCGCGATAATTCTACGTAATATTACGTTGAAACTAATCCAACTAAAATTTCTGGTTTCGCTGAAGAAAGGTTCGTACGAGAAGATTAATAGGATGAGAGACGTCGGTTGGGTTATAGCAGATTCAAAAGTGGTAGATCGTTTGATTCAACTGTTGCTAGAATTATGTTTATACGTGGATAAAAGGAAAGGAATTTAAATTTCGCAAATGACGCGAAATGAATTACAGAAATACAAACATTTCTGATTCATCGAGGAATGTTCGAGCATGCCTTTCGTAATAACAAACGGCCGACGATATTCCAACTTGATATCCCTTCGTAACGACACTGATTTCTCTTCCTAAACGTTTGTTTAACAAACTTCCATCGACCATTATGCGCCAAGTTAGAATGAAAAATGAGCGCGAATTATTCGCAGCCACAACGACTATCAAGTTTCCTCTGTTGTTGCTTTTCCAAGTTACCTCTTCCGTTTTACAAATCGACGTTCTAATTGAACTACGCAATACTTCTCATTATCCAGTTTGCAAGTTTGCAACGTGATAAATATGCATAAGCAACTTACCCATCCTTTCTTATATCTTGTAATAAATTTACATCTGATCCAAGCACAGATTGTTGCAACGTATTAATGCTATCAATTCACGGTCTTGCTAGACTTATTAGATTGCTGGAAACCAGCAAACCAATGACAGCCTATCGTATATGTTGTACGCGTAATTTATTGCACGCTCGTAAGTTTAAAAGGAAATTAAACTTTCTGTCTTCGAAAGATGAACGTTTTCGTTTGCTTGTAGGATATTTGCTACAATTATTAATTAATAATAAATGGATTAAATAGATGTTGATTAAACAGGAAACGATGGTTGTTTAACGTGAACTAATCGCAATAACGTATTATAATTAAGACAACTAGATAATTAATTTGCAACTCTCGTCACCGCGGATCCAACACTCTCTTTCCCACGCGGACCACACTCTCTCGACAATGCTAGCAACACAATCTCGACATTGCAGAAGTCAGCACTCTCTGACTTCTCGATTCACACTCTTTCACTTCTCAACTCACACTCTGACTGTTAATTCGTCTTTCTCCCTTGGCATCCCTTTGTCTTTTGTCTTAGCCCCACCACGCACGTGTCCTTCAACCGCTCGTGGTCAGGATCACGCAGGCCTTTTCCGCGAAACTATTCGATCGAAGGACCGACGATACATTGTTGGGCCTGTCGGCACTTCGGCTTTCTCGCGACATTGCTTATAGTTCGCCCGATATCTCTTAGGCCTTTCGATATTACACTATTATCGTCTATTTAATTCCGCGTAATTAACTCGTGAAATCCTAGAAATGCATTTGGCTGTCACAGTTCCTGTCAGATTCATTTTCTTGTACTTTTATCTCGTACTTTCTCAACTCGCTCCTTCGTTAACCAATCGCTCATTCTCTTCACCTATTTCGCTTTATCACTACCTAAGCCTCTATCCTTGGTCTGCTTTGTCAATACGAAGATGTACAAGCGATTCTGCCAATTTTCTTCGTAACGTTACGGAAACTCTAAACGAACAGCGTTCGCTCTACGATTAATCCACGGTACCGTGTGTATCAGCCTTAAGTCGAGGTAAAAACGTCATTCCCGCGGTAATTACAACTTGCCTCATCGAAGATGAAAAGAAGAGAATCACCACCGACCTGTTTCATGGCCAAAGTTATACAACCTTCCGTTGCAATCATTTCCGAGTCCAACCGAAATCATTCCGAAGAGTCTGGAAAATCTAGAAAATCCTCGAGAGACACTGGCGCTGAGAACCGCTTGCTTAAACGAATTCCCCAAGATCCAGCGTCTTTCCTCCGGCCGGCAAGTGCTTCCGATCCGAAGAGGCGTAGTCGCTAATTGTCCCAATAAGAAGCGCAAGCGGAAGTCCGCAGAGACGGCGGAGGATCGACGTTGAACGTCGTCCAGCGTTTGTCAGATTAAACGAGCAGCCGCGAAGGGTTCGCGAAAGCTAATCGCGTAACTCGCTCGAACGAACCGCACTCAGTGGCTACAACGGGGCCGGTCTCCGAGGCAGTCGCGGGGCTTTCCGAAGCCCTGGAATCGAGTCCCCAGGCGCAACCCATGTCCACGGATTCCTGCGTTTATCTTGCCAGGTTGTTGTTGCTCAGATTCCACGAGTCCCGAAACACTCCAACTTTTCCCTGTCGATTCCTGTCGGTGGCCAAGAGGCTGGAAGGTGCAAGAGGGTTCACCACGTTTCCAAGGTTAGGATCGCGACTCGAACATGCGTGCACACATATATCGTATATTCGAGATTCGTCTCGACGTTTAAGATCACCTTGCGCAGTGGCGGACTAAAATAAATTTGTGGTTTGTAAGTAATCTGTCTGGTAACTTTTGCGTCAGATATCTTCCATCGTGTTGCCGATGATCACGGTATTTTAGAGTAGGTTAGTACGTATTATGTTGAGTCGTTTATTTTCTAAAATCGTGGCACTTTTTACTCGATTGTTTATTTACGTTGAGATACGTACAATTTTATGTGCTAGACTAGACTTGGCCGCGTAGTAGTGCACACGTACGTGAATATGAGTGTGTAGAAGTATGTGTGTGCGCGGTGTCTCGAGAAACAGACGAATGTAACTGTTCCGTTGGCAGTGTGGTATGGAAGATGGTGAGGCAAAGGAAGTGCCGAGACGCGTGCAAATGTATATCGACGAATATCCTGGTAATCGTTTATTAAATAAATCTAAAACTATTTTAATATGAATTCTAAATGTAATCTTAGTATCCCTTTATTTGTATTTTGGCGATTAAGATTCGCAATTCTCAACAATTTATCCATTTGATGTAAACATTTCATATGGGATACGACGACTTGCGTAATATGAGGTCGTCCGAGAAGTGTCTTTCTTTTACAGACACGTCTTTAACAACGACGCGTCTTTATACAAACATGAAACCTAATCTGTCAAGCGTTGTGAATTTTATCTTAATAAAGCAAGATGGATCATACGTAAAATAATATAAAACGAAAAATATTGTGCGTCCATTATTTCCTTATAAAACGGAAGAAACTTTTCGCACGACCTAATATTATTCCAGTGATCAAGTCCGTCACAATATGTTAAACGAGCGTTACGTTTAAAATGACACGGAATGGCGAAACAAATGTAAAATATCGGTGAACTTGTTAGCTGGGTTAGATAATTTAGCGACGATATCGGTGTATTCAAACCGGCAGGAGTAAACACTCGAAGCGAGAACGTAGGAGGATACTCGACGACGTCCCCTCAGGTGCATACGGGTGTTAATGTCAGTAGGAATCGTTGAATAGTAAACACATCCGCGTTGAGTGTTCCGCGAAAGTAAATGAAATCAACGGCGATGCTCCTACGTTCCAAGCTCGTGAGATTCAGTGTTCGCATAATATCAGAGTAGTTATGGTTGGTGGCAGACACTGGTTGACCAAGTTTGTAGGCAGAACGTGTCTGACAAATTTACCGTTTGCATCGTTTCAGCCTGTCTCTTACGACGTTGCTCGAATCGCGGTAACTAGACGACTGACGCAAATTCTACCTAAAGCTGAAGGAACGAGGCTAAAGTACGATACTTTATGACACCGGTTCGCGCCAGTTGTATTTTAACTTTTTTTTGTTCGCTACCGTAGCTCGTTGAATTCGCTCGTTTAGCGTCGTTGTCAAAGACGTGGTCGAAAGAACGTCGACTTTAGCCGATACTCGACAAGATATCTCGAGTAAAACAAGATATTTTCGTTAGTAAAATATGTTGGGACTGGGAAGGATTGCAGAGACGCGCCTTTAATTGAAATGTCGAGGAAACGATATCAATCTCGCGCGAGCAGTCGATAAATCAATCGGTGGAAGCAATTAGAATTCCGGAGAGGTGGCGTGGTGCGTTAAACTTTCGTTTTCCGTCTCGATCGTTTGACGATCCGTCACGGGGATGCGTCGTTTTTATTAAAGTTCCCTTAACCGTGGGGCCAACAGAAGGGGCTAGAAGAACGGAAGGAACGATCGACAAACGTCGTTACCCTGCCACGACGAGGTTAAAAAAGTTTTCACGACGCGACGCAAGTTTTTTCGCCGAGGCTGTCGCCTCTCGACCTTCGACGCCCGATATCACGCACCTCCGAAGGGCAAACGACTAGCTCGAATTCGTAACGAGACGGGTCTACCGGAGCGAGTTTGCCAGACGAAATTTTTCTATCGTCATACTCGATCAATTTAGTCCGAATCCCTTTTTTCCCAACTTTCGTAAACAACGGTGGAAGACGATAGGATTCCCTAAAACCTGGCTACATTGCAGTCTCGGACATATTTCTACGCTTCTTCTCCAATTGCCAGCTTCGTATCTTTTCTTTTTTCTTTTCTTTTCTTTTTTCTCGCATTTAGTTTCAGTTAAACAAACATCGTTTTCTGTCCAATTAATACCTGTATATTCAATTCATTATTAATAAGTTGTAGATAATCGGGAAAAAATTTATATTTTAATTTCCACGACACTACAATATGAAATTTTCGTTGAACGATTCTCTGCGAACGATGAACTGGTTCGTCAAAGTCTAGTTTGCTCCTTGGTAGACTGTTTTTCTTACCTATTCATTCTCCTAACTTCCTTCCTCCTTTGAAAGGATTTTAATCGCAGCAAAAAGATCGTAAAGATTTAAAAAACCGGCAGCCATTTGTGTATATCTGGTAGCGTAGGAATGACGCAAGAGGATCACCCAATTACCTGAAAAATAAGGAAAACTCTATGGGAAGTAACTTTTGTTGTACAGGGAAAGTCTTGGAACTCTGACAATGCCGAGAGAAAGAAGAACTACAATGCGTTGCTTAGCGCTGCAGTATTCGTTTCGTTCTCCATCTACGGTGCGGTTGACTAACAGTTAACCGAAACGACAACTTGCTTTGACCGGCGCTCTCCTATTTGCAGAAGATAGCACGGTCTTTCCACCGAGACGACTTTATTGGCAACGTTCGAGTCATCTCTCTCTGTTGTTCGTTCGTTTGTCTCTTTATCAGGGCGTGTTCTTTCAGACCTTCCCGCGCCGTACCAGTTGTATACATTGGCGACTGTCAGTTTGACGTTCGTCTCGATCTCTCTCATCCGTAGCCGGTAGCGTAGCTGCTTTAATTCTAATTTAATTTATTTCTTCTCGTATCGCGACGACGTCCAAGCGATCGTTGCCGCTGACACTGTCTCGATTCGCCTCACAATCGGCTGATTCCAAGCAGCCACAACTCCCTCGAAGGAACTGGAACTCCAGCGTTCTCCAAATTTCCCGCTCCCTTGGAACAACGCTCGCAGCAACGTAGCAGCGGCCGGCTAATTTCATTTCGCCGCTGAACGCAAAAAGACGCCGTGTTTCAGCTAGAAAGGGAAGCGTGTAACGAGGACGAGTACTAGTTGACAGGTAGGTCACGCTTCGCAGCGCGTCAGTTCCACGTAATAGTAGCGGGTCCTCTGGGAAGGGTCAGAGTTTCCGTCGAAAACGCCCTAAGCGCAGCGAGGGACAGAGAAGAGCGCGACTGCGACGAGGATAGGGATGGAAAGAGGGGTACGAAGAAAAGGGACCGCGAACGTTGGGGTACCGTTGCTGGTCGTTCGACCGAAGCGGCCAATCTACCGGAATTGAACCCGCGGATCTTTTTTGCAAGGCGAACAGCTACCCTGGCGCGACACTTGGGGCTGGTCTCGCGAGGAACGTGGTCGGGACATGTGCCAGAACCCGACTCGATGCCGGTCTATGAGATTCAGACGACGTTGTGACGCGGCGATTGGAGGATTTGGTTGGCCAACGGGGAAATTGTACGAATAATTACGGAGAGCGATCGAATTTTCTGCGCGAGAAAAATTCAGAAACTCGAGGCAGGGAATTGCACGGACAATTAACCAGTCGGCTGTTGCGACCGCTTTGAAAATTGTGCACATAAAATGCGTCGCATAAAGTAAGCGGCGACGAGTACACTCGTCGAAAACGTTTCCGATTGAATGGAGCCGAAGCGTTTTATCGAGAGAGCCCCATGTACGTGTGGAACATATGGGAACCAGCCGTTTGGAAATTTCAACGTCACCTTCGCGGCACGTTTCAAGGCCGGAACGCGAGGTCAGATACGCGAAAGCACGGGAAGCCTCGATACGGTCGACCAGTTCCGTCTCGCACATTTTTTCGTATCGTTCTCATTTTTCCAGATACTTGAGCGCCTTCGGTTAAACTGAAAATACTGTGCCTGGGGATGGAACGTACACTTACTGAGCAGAGCAGATGAACCGAAATACCCATTCGCGTTTGGGCACTTCGCTTTGGCGATATACGTTGTTGCCGAGTGCCGCCACATAATAATTAAGCCCGAGCACGGTAAGTTTCCCATCGTTTCGTGGCGTCCGACTGGAAAAATTGAATATCGTGAAAAGGAAATGCGAAACCTGTTGCGAAGAAAGCCACTTCGTTAGAGGATAAGAGTATGCGCCAGTATTGCTTCTCGCAGCCCTGTTGTATCTCTATTTGCTCGTCTTTTCGACTGCGTAATTTCAGCCGTCCAATCCAGCCAACTCGAACTTCGCACGTAGAAATTTCATAGAGAAGAGGAGACATCCGGAATCGAACGGACGTCACGGGATGCATACGCGATCGTTGTACCGCGATTCAAGACTCGCTCGTGCTATCTGTATACGTACGTATATGGTTAGCAGAGAAAGGCGACGAGGAAGATCTGCGAAAGGCAGGGGACGGCGGATATTCCCATGGCTCGGAGAATAGATTGCTTTCGCGTGCACGCCGGTCCCCGGTGGCAATTTCTACCTCTTCGCCAACAGACATGCTTGTATCTCCCGCGGAGCAACGGTCGGCTATATCCAGAGATTCACTTAGCGCGTTTCGATAACGCGACACGTTCCTGAATACGTCTCAGCGATCAACGAACGTGAGATTCCGTGGAGATCTCGTTCTCTGCCCGCGAACACCCGTTCCGGTTAACCCGACACAATCGGATTTTCTGTCCCCGACTTGGAGATGATTAGAGCGAAAGATTGTAGCTTCGGGTGTATAATAATTTGTCACGGTTATAGTATTCTTTTCGTTCTATTTTATAACGGGAGATCGTAGTCTCGGGTGGCTATAATTTCTTCCTTTTCGTTTCCAGAGGGAAAATCGTTGCAGAAATCTCGATTTAACTTGGCGACGGTTATGAGGAAAGATTGTTATCTACGATTAATGATGAAATCGTGACTAAAGAATATTATTTTTTTGCTGTGGATAATTAATATTAGTATAACAAATAGTAATTAATGATTATAGAAGAAAGGGTAGAATAAGACGTGGTAAAAGCGCAATAGGAGATTACCAGCTGTAGGGGAAGAATGGCGCCGTGGAAAGCAAACAGAAGCACGTTGCTGTGTAAGCTTTTAGTTAGATGAAGTGATAGTAATTGATTGCCACAACACTAACGATAATTAATGGTAGCAGAAGAAATAACAAAAAATAGGGTAAAAAGGTAAGTCTCTGTAAATATACAACTGAAAGATAGAAAGATAATGCTGCTGTGTAATATAAACAAATAATTCTCTTCCCCTTAAGCTTGATAAACCCAGCCCTGAAAACGTATAAATGCGTTTACATAAAACAAAGTCTTCCAAAGACTAAAACGTGTCTTCCAAAGAAAGTGCACTGTGAGTTCGCGCGATAGAGAGAAACTGATTCAAACTAAACTAAGAAATCTGTCTATTAACCTTTCCCCTCTTCCGTTAAAAGCTCCAAAATTCACTCCGACGAACTAAAAGAATCTTAAAGTTCGCTCTTAAAGAGCCGCGCGAACAGCCGTGCAAAGAAACGAGAAAAAGAAATCTAGCTGGCCATCCTCGAGGAAAAACACCAAGTCCATCCGGTCGAGTTGCTCGTTTTGTTATTGCAACTTGTTGCGAGTATCGGCTCTATCCGACAAAATCAACCACTTTTCCCTGGCGCCCGGGCCACAGCCGGTACACTCGCGAGTTTCGTACAGTGGAGGCGGTTCGTAGCCAATTTACAAAGTGGCCTGGTCGAAGGCGAAACTTCCATTGGAAATGAATCGTATCACTGGGCGGTCCTTCGATCGCCGATAAACGAACGGAAAGTTGAACGAAAGTCGTCGACGACGAACAGACGACAAAAGGCTGGTCGATAGAAACGCGTTTTCCCTAATCTCGCCGATTCGAGTGGCACTCCGACTCGTCAAGGTTCTTAACCCTTTGGCGATGAAGCGCGTGTACGGGGTGGTTCAAAGTTATGGAGTTACCACCTGCTTGATCGAACGGGTGGCGCGAGGAAAAGAGTCTCTGATCATTAGAATTCAGATCATTCGATATTTCTAAATAATTGAAATTCTAAATTGAAAAAAAAGTTAGTTATAGTCGTTTTCGTGCTAGAACATTCTTAACGAATAAATGATAATTTTAACGGACTCGAGTCTCTCGCGAAGAAACACGTCAACAGGAGTCGTAAATTCCTCTTACGATTATAATAATCGACGCCGCGAATAGATCGATCCTCTGATTTCCATTGAGATAATAGGGGTTGGTTGAGTTGGTATAACGCTGCGCTTAACAGGGTTATACAATTTATATTTCCAACACTTAAAGTTACACCGTTGCTTATGATATACGTCGTCGACAATGATTCAGCGTATGAAGATGCGATACACTGGCACAATATTCGTTGGTAGTCGAGCAAGGCTCTTATAGTAGAGTTTTTAGTTATAGTTGACGCGGCAATAGAGGAAACTAACCCGGTACTGGCATGTTGACTATTCTAACGTTGAGGAATAAGTAAGTTACAGTGACGATGCTGTGTCGCAGGAAAGCTAATGATGGACGTGTCCAGCGCACGGGACCATCGGATTTGTTGATGACACCTTTGGTTAGGAAAGTGAGGGCAGTAGACATTGCTTCTGATTAGATAAAAGAAGGTTTGTTTAGAAAGGACCTGAGCTAGCTGTTACGTCAGGCGACCTCCTACCTAGACCAGGCCATACACCGCGGGCTAGACGGAAACCAGATGCGTACCCTCACTAGACTCAAGGACCCATCATAAATCCCAGTAATTTGCTAACTAAGATCCTTCAGATCCAACAAATATCGTTTTTCCAAATTCTTTTCCAGAGACTATCGTCTATTACGGCTTGACAAGGGAAAGTTTTTCTCACGTACGATGCTTCCCACTAGCAACTTTCTATCGAGGGCGGCTAAGACCCTTCCTAGTCCACCAACCTACGTTTATCCCATCAGAAGCAATGTATACTGCCCTCATTTTCCTGACCAAAAATGTCATGAACGAATCCGATGGTCCCGTGCGCTAGACACACCCATCGCTAGCTTTCCTACGACACAGCATCGTCACTGTACCTTACTTCTCCTACGACATCAGGAGGGTCCAGTCAACGACTTCTTCTACACCGCTAGAAAAGTCAACATGTCAGTAACGGTTTAATCAACTATAACAAAACTCTAAGAGCCTTGCTCTATCCTCAACGCATATTGCGCCAGTGTATCGCGTCTCTATACGCTAACTCATTGTCGACTATATATATTATAAGCAACGGTGTAACTTAAGTGGAAAAAATATATAATTTATAATTCTGTGAAACACAGTGTTATACAAACTGAATCAACCCTATTGTCTCAACGGAAATCAGGGGATCGATCAACTCGTGGTGTCGGTTATTATAATCGTAACGGGAATTTACGACTCCCGTTGACGTCTCTCCTCGCGATTGCGTCTCCCCGCGATTGGTCGAATATACACTAGCAAATTCCTGAGATTTACGATGGATCCTTAAGACTATCGAGTGTACGCAGTAAGGATGAGCGGACATGTGGTTCCCATCTTGCCCGCGGTGTGTGGCCTGGTCTAGGTAGAGTGTCGCCCGACGTAACACAGGATATGTGTTATAATATTTGGTAGACGAAACAAATTTTTGTTTAGCTTCCTTTCTCGCAGTGACGATCGTGAAAATGTAAAAATGCATAAAAATCCGTTGTCTGCTCATTGTAATATTTAGTGGGTCTTCGCAGTCTGGCGTGTACGTAATTGTAATCTCCTTTCCTCATCAGTGAACGAAGCGTACGTACGTTGTTGCCTTTGTGTAATAACGAATTTTACGCTACTTGCATTTCAAACTCTCCCTTTGTCCACTCTATTAAAAAAAAAAAAAGAAAAATGAACCATTATTTTATCAGTCTCATCAATAACGATATTAATATGTATAATTCAACTCTCTGTTAACGTTTAGTAAGCAGAAATCATGCTTCTTTGTACTCGTTGTCCTCTAAACTTTCTTCTCATCCACTCTAGTAAAAAAAGGACAGATCAATCAATACTTCATCAATTTCATCAATGACACTAATGTATATTCAACCATCTGTTAATGTCTACTAACCAGAAATCATGTTTTTTTTCTATACTATCGCTTCAACGTTCAGCCAAAGTGAATGCATCTTTCTTTGCAGTGAGAACACGCTGCATCTAAAAGGTTAACAGTTGCGTGGCCGATTGAAGCCCTATAGCGTTCCGCGCCCCTATCCACCATTCTTCCGGCGTCTCCGACAATGCGGCAGCTATCGACCGCGGACGTTGGACTTTAAAGTCGAGGAACACGTCAGCAATATCCTGTTCGGTAGCCTCCTTGAACCGAGATCGTCGCGCGCTGCTGCCGGGGATATAACCGACTCTATAAGGGACGTTCGTCTCCTGCGAACAAAATATCCAGTCTGCTTTCAAGGGATCGGGTTTCTGTCCGTTTTTCTTTGCTCTGCCGTGATTCTTAAACACTAGACATGGTTAGACAAGCGTTGACACTTTGACTGCCACGCCGAAATCACATGTTTCGCTCAGGACACCACGGGAGTATTTTTATTATTCGAAGCATGTAATGGCAAAATAATAATAAATCGACGATGTAAGACAACGTTCTTCCCCGATGGACCGTTCATCTTATTGGTGGTCACAGGTGACCACAGTGGCGCCTTGGTAACAGTTGATAGCGACGTATTATAACAAGGCTTCGTTCATTTCAACAAACCATTCGCTTTCGTCGTTTCGTCGTAAGCAAATCGTCCAGAATATATCGTTGAAACGTGTAGAAGATATTAGTAAACAATATTTGCTCATTCTGTATATAATAGTAAGGTACGTGCACACTTCTAACTTCAATTATACGATTATAAAGCAGCATTTACGATTATTTTCTAAGCTACGTTTATAATAATATTCGTAGATTACCCCTCAAACGTATGGATGCAAACACAGTGCACCGTTAGACGCAAGATTCGTTCTCATTTTTTTTTTTTATTGATGTTCTAGTAAAAATGTTCAATTGTTCAATGGGGCACTTTTTGTTTCAAAGTATCTTCTATTTATCGGTTATATTCAAAATGCCCAAACTGTCAATTTTCATACAATTTTTGCAATTATAAAAAGACACCGTGGCCGGTCATATATGACCAACGTGGCAGTCAAAGTGTTAATATCATTGATAAGATTGGCAAAATAGCAGTTGACCTTTTTTCAGTACACTGGACAAGAGGAAAGTTCAAGAGGCATAACAAGATAGGATTTCTGGTAAATGAACGTTGATAAACGCGCTAATATTTCGTTGATAAGACAGGTAGAACGTTAATGACTGACTTCTTTTTCGTAGAATTGACAGAACAAAAGTTTGCAAGTCATTTGTACAGTTTGTATCGGACAACTGTGTCCAGGTGAAACGTCGAAATAGGATGGTTCTTGCCCGCGTCGCGTCGGTGACGTGGGCGCGACGAAGAACGCAATCAATGCAGTGATTTCTGTAACAAAGCGTGGATCGCGAGGAGTTTTTTGCATTTGCTAATAATACGTAATTCCGCAACGGAAAGTTTTCCGTATGAAATATCCGCGTCGACGGTAAACTTTCAGTCCGGTTATCCGGCGAACGCAAAGGGTTAATTGCGTAGCGTAGCACACCGACCACGAAGGCATAAAATAAAGTTCATAATTGCATTCTCTTTGGCCAACGTTAGCCAGCACCGCTTCATTTCTTTAATTCGTACAACTTTCGAAACCCCTTTCATCGTCTCTACCGCCGTATGCCCGCGCCGTTTCCCTCTGTGAAACAGAGAAAAATCTCTGCTCGTTAACGACGATCCTCGTTGCATCGTGAAAATACGATGTTCTTTTTTCTTGATTTTTGAACGATGTTGAATTTGTAATAAAACCGCTAGAATTCCATTACACCCGTGTTACTTCCTGTGAAACAGTTTCTGGCGTTACTTGCAGTTGGCTCTGGGTTGAGAGAAATCTTGTTATCCTATTTTAATCATTTTTCTAATATTTCCTTAGTAACGCGATAACACGACGACGTAGAATATTACGTTGCCATTAGGTTGTCCGGAAAGCGTCTTTCTTTTACGAACGTGAAACCTAATCCGTCAAATGTTGCGCTCTTTATCTTAATAGAACAAAATAGTACACGATTCGATAAAACAATGTAAAACAACAAATGTTGTGTATCTATTGTTTCCTTAGAAAACGGAAGAAACTCTCGAGACAACCTAACGCAAATGGATAAAAATTCCGGCTCGGTAGTAAACTGAGCAACCAAAGACAGACGTTCGTTCCATCTGACAAATATTCCGGTCCTTCGCGTAATATTTTTACAGATCGCGTTGCATTCGTCGCGTACATTTTTACTTGCAATGATTTCCCGCAAATGAGATCCGGGGTTCTAAAATGCAGAGCGAGGGAAAGCGTAAAAATCGTGGAACGTCGAAACGCGATTGGAGTCGCATCGAAGCTCGTAAATAAGAATTTTCGCGCGCTGTATACTAAGTTGGAAAATGCCAGCGAAGAGTTGGTACCACCCATGAGACTCAGGCCCTCGTGAATCGTAACACGTGTAACTATACGCCAAGAGGGAAATTCCTGCTGGTGCAATAACGATCCCCGACGAAGGAACCACGTGGAATACTGTAACAGTGTAACACTTGGTTGGGGAGAACCATTGAATAGACCATAACGGTAACCGTTATCGTTACCCACCTAGCCGACCCGATACGCTCAATCAAACGGTACCTGTTCCTCGGCCATGCTGCTTCTTACTTACAACCCCTTATTCGTATCTCCAAATCGTCAGGGTTGTCCTAATTTAACTGAGAAATCGATACGTTGAATATCATCTAGATAGTACGACTCCTGGCTATTGAAAATTTCCATCCTATTTAGAGGATTCAAATTTCCATGTTGTTCGTTCATTTGACGTAATTGCGAAGCGTGTATGGTTGTAACGCTAGCAGAGTTTATTAATTACCAAGATCATAGACAGAGGTATTAGACGCTCGAAGACTGTACCGATTAATACGACGAATCGAAAGGTAGAAGATTATTTTATAGAATTTATCTTGAAATCCAGGATCGTTCACGTTGGTACTTCGATACGGTAAACGAACTTACGCAAGCAAGAAATTTATCTTTCCAAGCGTTCGATGCTAATTACATACTTTTTGCCTCTCGGACAGGGAGCGGACATCGACGTTAAAAAACAGATAAGAAGAAGAAGAAATCGTTTTTGCATTCAAGCCAATTGCGGTTTGTCGCAACAGATTCCCCCTATCGAGCTTTCGGATGCCTAGAAGGAATGAAACTACCGACTAAAATGTGCCTACCAAAAAATCCTGCTGCCAAAGATCGTAGAACGATTGTTGCCAATATCCGACTAATGGACGTGCGATTAAAATCTGAGAAGAAAGAGGACAAGAAAGTTTAACCAGTCGTGCGTTCAACCGAATTCCAATTTCTGCGAAAAAGCTTCGCCATTGCCGGCGAACGTAGCGGTTTAACGATACAGGATATACTTTTTCTCGGAACGTTTCAGCGTAATCGAAGAAACCGATGCCAGAGGCGATCAATGCGAACTGCTCGCACCCGTACATATGCATCCCACCTCCCCCGTGTATATCCGTAGAATGGTGCCGCCAGGTTTCCGAGGTTTCCATAACGAGAATCTACCGGACCCTTCGATGCCTTCAGACGAGGATCACAATTTTCCCCATAACATCACGTGCCGTTCAAGCCGTATCCATGGGACCGCGACGAGATAAGAACCTGCAGCGAGCGAGCCTCGGCATTCGACGTATTGAATGGGCCTGTCGATCGCCAGCAGGGGGGTCGGAGAAAAATATCCTCCTTGCTGGACCAACGAAATTTATCAGGTTCGTCGCGAGGCTTGATTTAATTTCCCCGCGCGGTCGTCGGGAAGTTGGAACGATTGTTACGATTCAGTACACTACGCGCTTTGTACCTCTGTTTTATTCTCTTTTACTCTACGCGATGAAACTCGCGCGGTAGATAAGATAGAAAAATAAGGGTTCTCGAGATAACAGAGTCGCGAAATACGTACGTGGAATTGAGTTCTTCGTGGCTTTCGCTTTTTCTCATTCTGCAGTTATCGTCGATTACGGGGTAAAGGTGTATTAGAGAAATTAGAATTGGCATAGGAACGATATGAAATATTCGGTTAAAGTCATTCCCGTTCTATGTGTACTTCGAAGATAAGAGTCATCTGTGATATTATAAAATTATCTAAAGATTAAATATAATACTAGTTACCTTAAGAATTTCTTACTGTTTACTGTCTAAGGAATTCTATGTTATAATTAATAACGATATGTAAACTAATTATAAGACTGTATTTGTATATTCGTACAACGTATGATTACAAAATATTCCACTGTATTTGAACAGATTAAATTAGCGCGCGCAAATGTCGCGTGCCAGCTCGTGTCACCTCCCCACCACTTTACTAAACGTATCTGCGACATGGGGTGCCATTGTTCTATCGAAAATCGTCGTGTTTGGATGTGTAACCTTGCTCGATGCGCTTCGCTGTGCCTATTACCGTGTGTCACGTACTTCCATTGCTCTTTCGTAAGTATTTATACGCTATTATTAGCATTGATTCGTTAGTACACGTTTATCTAATCGTTTATTAAGCATAGTTAATCGAGTTTATTAAATATAATAAAGTTAAACAGTTCTTGGAGGTTAGTTTACAATTCTTCCGTAGGTTGTACTGTATATCGCTCGATTATCGATAGCTTTTGTTGGCAACTTTTAATACAGGATTTATGTCATTTTAACATCATTGATTTTAATCAATTTCAATCGTTAATCTTCCGTGCAGATTGTTGGCTGACGCGTGGATAACATCGAAAGAATAACAATACCGTATGATGTCACGGCCGATTGACAACCGATACGACGTTCTGCTATTTCGTAAGTATTTGTATACTCATATCAGTTTCCTTTAATTACTATCCGTTTGCTTAATCATTTATACGTAGTTACAGTAGAATTAAGTAGCTTCTCGAAGCTACATTAGTCTGTTTTTGTTCGTCGCATCGAATTAAACTTGCACGCGCAAATGTACAGGAAAATATTTTGAGCAAGCTTGTACCACCTGCTGCCAACCGAGTTGCATGGTATACCTATGCCATGTGGAATGTTATTGTACTGTCGAAAGTTGTGGTATTAGGATGTAACCTCGGACGCTTGAAGCACGTCGTTAAGCTATTAACTGCGCATCGTTGCGAGTTTGTAAGCATTTACATGTATCCCTCTATCGACTTCGTTTCATTACTGCGCGTTTATTTAACCTTTGCGATAAAGATAAACACATTTTCGAAATAGTCTCGCTCGTCCCTTCCTTTGATCGTATATTTGACTGTTTGTGCGTTATCGATAGCTTATATTACGAACTTTTAACATAAATCTTCGATTTGTTTCTAGTTACGTTCTCTTTTTTATTCATAAAGATATTATTTTTAGGGAGGTAGAGCACGATAAAAGGTAATGTTTCTTTTAAATTAAACAATCTTTTCTACCAAATACTCTGTAATAACTACTTTATTTATATACTTCTATATAAATAATATAAAAATATATATGAAAATATTTTATTATTATTATACAAGCTATTATACAAATTGTTCAACATTTCAGAGAAAATTGCGAGTGTCCCAATACTTTTACCCGACGATATACCTGGTCTGTGGTTATGTCATACAACAATGGTTTCTACTCCGCAAGTGTAACGTCCGGTTTCGTTTTCACGCTTCTTACGTTACGTCGAAACGCGATACCCAGCGACGTCGCCGGGTTCGGTCCGCGACATTCACGCTCAGGTATGCATATACACCTGGGAAACACGAGAATCCACGACTTGTCTCTCGAAACGAAACGATCGCGAGCCAACGGTGAATCGTATAGACTCTCGCTCTCGATCGTCGAAAGTTTCGACTCCGTTTCAACTTCGTTACAAGCTTCCCTCACGTTCGTGGAATCTCCTGTTTAATTTCTTCTACTCGGCGTCCGCGAGCTCTCCAAGTTTATATTAAATGCCGGAAATTGTATTTGGGAGTTGTAATCTTCTAGGAGTAATGATAACTTGTGCAGAATATTAAGAAGCAGGGGTTGAAAGCTCCAAAGAGTTTATGTACAATGTTCGTGAAGAGTAATCAATGATGAATCTAAAGTCAGTTGTTCTTAGAATGCAACGTAATTTCATATTTGACGGTAAGCTAGTTCTCTAGTTGTCAGATTTAACTGCATTTAACTGCATTTAACTGTACAAGTTCAGTCATTTTTCGCAAGACTAGCTTCGATCTCGAAACGTGTATAGTAAACGTCTCGAAGGGAAATGAGATAAATAGAGGAATCGATCTCTAGGAAGATATTGAGAAATATCGTGTCGTAACACGGAGATTATCAGTGGTATTAATCGAATCCCATGGTACGAAACTGTAATTCTTTAATTAGATTAAAATCTTTGTCAAACAAGAAGCCTTTTAATCGAGTTTAAATCTGTTTGAGAATCAAACTGGCGGATATTTTTACGAATTAAAAATTTCTATCTCTCGGACGTTTCGCTACGTGTATTGTAAAATTCTACCTCGTACGTATCAACTTGAAATTTTAATTACTTCGTTTAATTCAGATATGCCTATCACCCTTTCAAAAAGATAATTTTCCAAGATCCTGTTTTTCATCCATTTGCTCATATTATCCAATTGTTCGTTGTCCATTTCCAACCCTATACGTTTAACTTATACAAAGCAAAGAACGATGCTTTGGAGAACATCGTAAAGATAAATTGAATAATTCTTAGATTTTGTTCATAGCGAATCCATATTCGGTTCTCCATCGAAGAAAATTGCGAAACGATTCGCAAGTGCTCGCGACCCGCTGCTAAATACGGCGCCAACGACCGTAGTGCTTTTCGTCGTTCGCCAATATTCCGAGATACTTCTATATACGAGGTGGTTAAATGGTAGCAGCAGAGCGGATCTTTCGTCGTTGCGGTGCACCGCAATTTTCGACCTCTAATTTTATGGTTTTTCGTGGCGGACCCAACGGAGAGGAGGTCTGCCCTCTCAACCAGAAATCCCGCACGGTGAAATACCTTTCGCATACGTTTACGTACGTGCAATTATCCTGTCGGTTACGCCGGTACACACCGATTATTTCCTTGGCGCGTCGCGTGACGAGCATCGTCCTTTTTTCTTACCCTTTCAACCATCCGACGATGGACGAGAATCTTCTCGATGGAGCTACCGTGCCAAAGTATTGTGTTTCAATGTTTATTTTTTCCTTTTCTTTCTTTTTTCGTTGGTTGGTTGTTTTTCTGACAAGTTAACACTCGCGCGTGTTCAGCTTCGCAGACGCTGTGAAATTGAACACACGCAAGCGCCAATTTGTAGAAAAGATCGACGGTATTCGCTTGATCGCGATTTCTCCGGGTTTGTCTAATGAAAATTTTAGGTCGATCGACCCCTCGGGGGAAGGATAACGGAAAATTGAAAGATCAGCGTCATAGCCAGCCCCATGAACATTTTTCATGGCTTGTTCACGGCTTGTTCGACGAGAATGTTGGTTGCACGATTTTTCAAAAATAGCTATCGCTAAATTTAATAAAAAAGCCAGAAACTTTTTCATTGATTTCTAATATAGCATATGGCTGTCCGCGCTTGCCCATCCAATCTTGTTCGGCTTCAAAATCAATAAAAATGTTCACCAGGCGCAGATGTACAATTTTTTGGAATTTTCATTCGGTGATGACTTTTTCTTTTGAAAACTCGACGAACGAAAATTGCTGTCGGACAAATGTGCACATATCGTGGACAATCATATCCCGTTTACGAATCAGTGAAAAGTGTTCATGCGGGTGCTGATGATAAATATTGTCATTTGACGATAACTTTTTTTTTTTTTTAGAGGCGGAGAAATGAAAATTTTGTTTGGACAAATGTGGACGATTCGCGGACAAACGAGTACTGATTGTATTTTTTTTTTTTGCGTGTAAATTTGCACTTGGAAACGCCAGTTTCACGAACCGACTGGTGCAACTATTATTAGTAATACTATAATATTAGTAATACATATAATTAGTAATAATAGTTGCTACTTATTCGAGCATATATTTCGCATTCTTACTCTCTGAATCTTGGTAGTGATTCAAATAATAATTACCAATTAAGCTGGATGAAACAAGATTTCTAACGAAAATTATCCTCGGTGACATTTTAATTACGTTACGATATCAAAACACGCGGGAGGAACTTGGTAGCGTTGGCAAGTTATTTTGTTCACCATATATACAATTTCGTAATTTTATATACCATAAATTTTCATACAATCAATACTTGCGTTAATTTAAAAATATCCAACTCGTTACTTATTCGCTCGTAGTTATTTTTCCATTCGACTATCCTTCGCTGACTATGGCCAAGTTTGTTAATAAATAGAATAATCCATTATTTTCTTTTACGATAAGCAAGATCACTGGCGAGAAGTGGATCACAATGTGCAATAGGACGACATCGCGTTGCAAAATAGCTCGCTGTAAACGGTCACCGTGGAAACATCGACGGTCAAGAATTTTCCACGTCTTTTCCCCAAAGGCGTTGCTCTATCGATTATCGGCAACGTGTTTTCTCCTCGTCACACGCGTCTTTGCTTCGAGAATGTTTCACGTTTTCGTATCCGTAGCAGCTGGAAATAAATTTCCATTTTTAGTGGAAACACTGCGCCGCGACTTTGACCTTGCAGCTACTCCACATTTCTATCTTCGTCCATATGACGTAAGTTTATCAACTTTCATAGTCGTTCGATATTTCCAGGTTTAATCGATGAAAATTCATTCGAATTGATACAGAGCGGTGTGCAGACGTTTTTAGCCGGACACATCTTTCAGCTTGCGTTCCAACATCGAGGGAAAAATCTATCCTAAACTTTTGCACGTCGCTGTACCTATACGTACGCCGATGAAATAGTTCGTACGATAGAAAGGGTATGGGTGAGGTATGCAAATTAATTGCGTCGTGTATTATACCGTAAGCTTAATCTTTTAAGCTTCTTTGCGCGCTATGTGCGCTTCTCGCATGTGCATGTTAATTGAAAATCCATGTGAAGCAGCAGTTTTCGCCTGATTTAACGAGCTGAGATCGTTTTCGAGACAAATATTCGCTGACTTTCACGATTTGTTTGCCGTGTTTAATTGCGCTCGCGCGTGATCCACGTACCATTTTCAGTGCAAACCCGAGCCTCCACGTTCAACACACCGATTTCCACGTAATTTTATCGGAGAGTAACTCGTCGATAATTTTTAGTACGCGAGTATGATCGATTTGCAGTAACGATACAGGAATAGCATAGAACCTCTTTCGTGCTGTACACGCAACGATCGTAACGCGAGTTACTCATTAATTGTATTACTTTATTAATTATTTATTAATTATCTGATCGTCCTATACATTCCGATGCGTCATGTTTCTTCTGCAAGACGCCCGACCGATACAAAAATTTCTCTCGCAGTTCAAAACGGAGTTTCATTGCAGTAGAGTGGAAAGAAAAATCGTCGATTTAGCGGAAAAGTGGCGCACTTGGAAACTCGTCGATTTTAAGCTACATCTTGGAAACTTGATTCTAAGAACACTTATCTTTTTGAAACTAAATTATTGTTATCGTTTCTTTAACAAAGTTACGCGGATCACCTGTGATTCGTAAAATTTACAAAATTTGTAAAATTTCAGTTCAGTGATATCGGTTGGATCGTGAACGAGTTTCCAGAGTGCTGTGTCGGGACGAGAGAAACGCCTGGGTCCGAAACATACTTTTTAACCCCGAAAAAACGGCGAAAGGTATCGAATCCGTTCGAATAGCAATAAATATTTGGGAGATCGCAACGCCGGAAGTGAATCGTATAAAATACGTATTGATTAGAAAGAGGCGGCCAGAGAGGTGGGGCCATTTGTCCATTTAATGGCGAAGATCTTGACAAAAGGTCTACAAATCCCTCGTGGAACGAGCGGCGCATCGCGGGATAAAGGAAAGTAATGGAAAGCGGACAGTAAATCTAGAGCAAAGCAGCAGCGGCAACTTCCTGGAAAATTTCAAGTATTTATAGTTGCGCACGTAGGCAGCACCGAGTGCCAAGCTTTGGTAAACAGTAACCTGTTTCGTTTATGTCGGATGAAAAGGCGGCGAGTGTATCTTTTACGGTGTTTCAAGGTCTCCGTCGCTCGTGCGTCCATCGAAACGTTATTATTATCATTCGTTTTATTTAACCAGTTAGTTAACCGTAGAATTTAGTTTTAGAAATGTCTCGTGATATTAGGCGATGGAGTGCGTAAATGAATACAATGCATATATAACTGATGATTAATTAATCCGTCAAATATATTAATTTTAATCAACTAGAAATTCTCCTGCATAAAGGTAATAAGTTTTTAGCGATGAATCGATCAAAGTTCGGATGCGTCAATTTTCTATATTACACGCTGTGCAATTATTTTACTTTACGTTCATCTACCGATGATATCACTTACGAAGGTACTTTCTTTTTTCAACAGTTGACAGAGCAGCGTAGTTCTACGTTGAAGTTAGTGTTGGAGTGAACTATTACGTTTTATGTACGCCCTATAGGTATCTTTAAGAGCGATGTTACACGACGTGCTTCTGTTGTCCTACTTTACAATAGTTACGGCACTTTTTCACGACACCTCGGGAAAGCTTCGTACAACGTACGATCTACCTACTGTATATTTTTTTATGTATTTTATATGTAGTAAGTATGTTTTTACTAGCAAACGATAACGCTTTCTTACGTCTACCATATACGTACTCGCATACATATACGTTGCTCGATGGCATTTCGTTAAATTAGGTACAATAATATAGGATTTTTTTTAATTTATTTAGAAATATTAGAAATTAGGGTTTACAGTGATTTCTATCCTATATGATAAGTTTATTGATCGACAAATCTATTTACAATGGATTAAACAGGAAACGATGGTTATTTAACGTGAACTAAATACAGTAACTAAGACAACTAGATAATTCACAGGTCACAACTGATAGTTTACAACTCGTAACAACTCGGCGACTCAACTCTCGACTACTCACAACTCGACTCCTCGCCATTCGACTGTCAACTCCCAACTACTGAACTCGACTCCTCTCATTCCTCTCAATTCACGACCACTCGACTCCTCATGTGACGACCACCCGGTAAAAACTGTCAGGCCCTTTTGACCTAACGGCACTTAGGCCTCCTCGCAATATTGTTTATAGTTAACCCGATATTTTTTTAGGCCATTTGTCCACGATACTACAATAACGTATGCCATTATACAACAAGTTGGTATTGTATCTTAAATTGCCCACTCAACTTCTACTATGTAACCATAGCAAGGTAACACGAAATTACTACAGTACCAAAGAAAGATTTGGAAGATTCTGCTGCTAAAATCCATCGCGTCTATTCATGAACGATATTCATAAAAGCGTAATTAGCTCGCTTGTCCCGTTTAGTAAAAGAGGAGAACGCAAGACAATATCAAAGAAGGTTCCAAAAAAGGAAAACAGTTTGTCAGCTTTGCGTGTTTCACTTTGCAGGTATACAGCCCTTATTCAGCCGTAAACCCTCACCTGGTTAACCTGATATTCAAGAGACCAATCACGGCACGTGACGTTGATATTTCTGCGCGTTTCACATCCTCCTCCTCCTGCTCGCTTCATTTTCCAAGGGAATTTATAACGATCGGTCGCGAAAGAGAAAGGAAATGGTAGGATGTTCGCGACGAAGACGTTGAATCGGCGAAATACGAAGAAAGGCGCCGTAATTATTTCGCATTCGTATCGAAGCGGGAATTGAAACGAGAACACGCGTCTGTGCGCACCAGCGTTGACGATACGGCGCGGAAAACATTTTTCTCTCGGTTGAGCCGTGTGGTCGTTACGCAGCGAACGTCTTGCCGGTAAAAAGGATACTTTTGTAAAAATCCACCTGGCGCTCATTGAACGGAGAACGACAAGAGGAAAGGAAAGAAATTTCTCGAGTTATTGTTCGCCGCAGTAGAATGGCCTGCGATAAGTCAGACGTCGAGAGCGCGTTCTTCAATACGCTGGATTTCACTTCGTCAGAGCGTACAAATCGCTAGATTCTGTTGCTTGAACGCGTGTTAACGCGTTGTTGTCTTGGTTACTCGATATTTAAGCCTGTTTTCGTCCCTTTTTTTTATTGTCAGATAATAGCGAATGATTTTGTCGATTTGAAGAAAGATTTACTCGAGTTTTTCACCTCTAACTGTATACTTTTGTAAGTTGTCGATCCATTAAGCATCGAACGATGCGCATATTACAATTTATTTTAATGATATAGATACTTCGATTTCTTGAACTTTCTTAAAATCAGTCGAATCTAAGTGGAAGAAAGAGCAATTGTACGCAGTGAAACAGTGCTCTTGCATCGTCTTCAATCTCCACCGTCAGTGTCTCTTCCACTGTTTCTTCTTCCTTCAAATTCTTATTCGCTGCTCTTATTCGTTCGTACAAAGAACGTTCTAATAATATGCATCCTGTGTTTTTGTACCAGCCACGTTCTTCCATTCCCCCTTCCCTATTCTTCGTCTGTATCCTCCTTCTTTGTAGCAGAATGCTTTCTTTTGCCAGTTAGTCTCGGTTGATCTATCCTTCTTATTGCCTTTAGCGAGATTTTAAAATTCATGTACTTTTCCCCTCCTACATTTCCTTCCCTTAATCTCTCGTACCTTTCCTTCTTCCATCCTCTTCCACGTGCTGTCCTCGCTCGCTTTAACTTGTTCCGTATTTTCCATTATTCACGGTGTTCCATATCCTGCTACGTCCCTAGCAAGGGCTCTAGTTTCGTGCGTTTCCTCCAGTCTCCTTTTCTATTCGTCTCGTTGTTTCCCTTCCGATCGTCCCTCTGCTTCGCCATCGGTTTCTCCGAGAGCGTATCCACGTTCGTACACTTACGAATTTCCCTTAAACGCTGTTTGCGTCGTCGGCGACGTTAACGCTGACGAAGATCGGTGGCGGAAACGCGAAAGACTCTTGTTCCGTGGGGTCTCCTCTCGGTCTGGCCCATCGGTCTTGTCCGCGACGATTCGCCGCTGTATTTCCTCGTTTAGGAAATTTAACGATGATAAAGCAGAATGGTTACGGACTTGGGAACAACAAATTAACGAAGAGAGAATAAACGAAGGCTCGCGGTCGCGCCCTCTCGCCTCAGATTTCATTTATGCCCTTAATCTAAACTTCGCAGACCGCTCCTGTTGCTCTTAAATCAAGCACGCGTTGAAATAATTCAGGCTACCTTACGGGTTCGCGCCTACACCTCAGAAACCCGATTTACCGTATCGGAGGAAACTTTGGCTGAATAAAGTGGCCTCCGACTCGCGCCACCCTCGCCCGCCTTTCCAAGATCTACAAGAGCCTCGGTATACATTTAGCAAAAGCGCGAACGGTGTTCACGAAACGGTAGCGATATCTCTCGTAGGATTTTATAGAGTCCTTGATATTGCGAGCGGCCTGTTGTAAATCTTGTTTAGCCTGCGGTAAATATAATATGATACGGACTTCTTGGAACAACTCGCAGCAAGTTTATTGGGAATTTATACGGTTATGGGCGAGCAAGGTACTCGTGAGCCGTTCTTTCATCCCCCCCCTCCTTTTTCTCTTTTTGTTATCATTCGCGTCTTTTTTTTCTTCTTTGTTTTCGCGAAGAATTATTAGCGAGTTATTCTCGTCGGTGATTTACGCAGAATACATTGGATACACGGTCATTTACTTCGCGAATATTCGCGAACCAAGTCGTATCTTGGTGCATGACGCTTGCGAAATACCTGGCTGTTACACGGAAGATCGGAATTCGTAGCATCCACGGCGAACGAACTCGTGTCTATCGATGACGTTCGTAGACTTTGTCTCCGGATGCAATAACACTCGGGTCTGTACCTTCCGTTTTCGTTTGAACGTGTCTGATACCTTCGGATAATTGTCGAATCCCGTGACGACCGAAGCATTCGCAAACATTGGAGCCAGTCGGCTTAGCATTGCAGAAGCTCGATTCTTCCTTGCGATGAAGAATCGGATTAAGAAATCGCGCGAAAAGGGCGAAGTTGATCGTCGACTGGTCTTGCGAAAAGACCAATTCTCGTCTAACGCGTATTTCGCCATTACGACAAAACGATTCGAGGTCCGCATCTTTCATTTCTATTCAGACACGTTCAAATACCTTGCGATAATTTGCAAACGCAGCGACACAAAGCGAGCCACCCTATCTGTGTCAATAATCCTTACATTCGGTTCTTTAGCCAGCATCGATTTCTCTGAAAGAAGACGAACAATGCGTATGGTACGCCGCCGGTGCCACTTGAATAAATGATAAACGCGGTAAACAGGGTCCTTTTCGTCTCCTCTGCTGTCTGTTTCATGGGTTGAATAGTCGCTGGTATATATATCGAGCTCAGCTGGATTTCGATGGAGTTTCTTTTTTCTCTCGTGGTTGGGGTTTCTCGGCTTTTCGCGTGTTTTCTCAGTCTGCACGGATAAATAGAAATTTTTCACCAGTGAAAGGGGATGGCCTCGCCGCTGGCATTCAGAACCCGGAAGCCGTTTAATGTAACGGCCGAGGAATGCGTGGAAATTGCGACCCCGTCTGCTCTCTCAGGATTAAGATCGAGATAATTACTCGGCGCCCGCGAAACGTACGACCAGACGCGTCGTCCCGACGCCTCTGCCACGAATCGCTCACTACCGAAAGCACCGTCGCTCTTCTCGCGATCGAGTTCTCTTCCCCGAAATTATGAAACACTGAGTCAGCTTTTTCTGCTTTGCTCGGGGAATAGACGGCAGTCAGATTTTTCTGACAAGTTTGAAGAATAGGTGATAGGTTTCGCTGATAAATTTGGAAAATAGATGATAGTCAAATTTTTCTGACAAGTTTGGAGAACAGACGATAGTCAGATTTTTCTGAGAAGCTTGGAGAATAGGTGATAGTCAGATATCTCTGACAAGTTTGGAAAATAGACGATAGTCAAATTTTTCTGAGAGGTTTGGAGAACAGGTGATAGATATCTCTAACAAGTTTGGAGAATAGACAAGACTGAGATTTTTTTGAGAAGTTTGGAGAATAAACAGATTTTTCCAACAAGTTTGGAGAATAGGTGATAGTCAGACTTTTCTGAGAAGTTTGAAGAATAAGTGATAGTCAGATATCTCCGAAAAGTTTGGAGAATAGGCGATAGACAGGTATCTCTGACAAGTTTGGAGAATAGACAAGACTGAGATTTTTCTGAGAAGTTTAGAGAATAGGTGATAGTCAGATATCTCTGACAAGTTTGGAGAATAGACAAGACTGAGATTTTTTTGAGAAGTTTGGAGAATAAACAGATTTTTCCAACAAGTTTGGAGAATAGGTGATAGTCAGATATCTCTGACAAGTTTGGAGAATAGGTGATAGTCAGATGTCTTTGACAAGTTTGGAGAATAGGTGATAGATATCTCTGACGAATTTGGAGAATAGACGATAGTCAGATTTCTTTGACAAGTTTGGACAAAAGACGATAGTCACGTTTTTCTGACAAGTTTGAAGAATAGACGATAGTCAGATTTGCCCGGTAGGTTTCGAGACTACGTTGCGGTGTATTCACGCGTACTCATTCGTAGGTTTTTGAGAAATATTTATCGCTTCGAAAGTCACGCAACGGAACACTCACCCCGAGAAGAAGTATCGTTCTCTTCGCGATCAAGTTGCTCGATATTTTCAGAGGCGTGATCATATGTTTTTGGTGAGTTTGAGGACTAGATACTAGTAGCGCGTTCGTTCGTAGTTTTCCTCGCCACTTTTATTCCTCCGAGAGTCGCGTAACGAATCATTCACGCCCGAAATAAAACGATCTAGTTCTTCCGCGAGCAAAAGTCTCGGAAAATGATGTCGTAAATTCGCCAGCGTATAATTTTTTTTATCGATTTTCACGTATCCGATATATTTTCGTTTCACGATTGCAATATTCGCCGATAATCGTTCGTGGGAATCGATCGGTGAGAATCGCGTTCCAATTCTCCTGCTTCTCTCATTTTCCAAGTTCGTCATCTCGCAATCTGATTCTCCGCCATTCCGGATCTTGGGTTCACCGTCCTCTAGCTACTTACATAAACTTTCCACCTTCTCATATCAGTTTCCGTTCCTCCACTCCAATTCGTTCCAACTTCGTTAGTTGGGCAAGTTCGATGAACCGTCGGACGAACGAAGAAGGTGACAATGCGACAAACAGGTGACGATCACGCGTCGACGAATAGCTTAACGAACCGATAGGGTTTACGTTAAAGTTCTTACGATTGATAACGCGTTATCACGCTGTTAGTTGTAGAATCTGTCGTAATCGAAACGACAGAGAGACGAACGCGCTCGGATAATGCCAACTTTCGGATAAATAGGGCAGTCGATTTTCTCGCGTTAAATTCTATTTATTCAAATAGGGATCGTGCAAGTTGTCGGTTCGCTTTATTTCACACGCGAGAATTCGATATTTTTTAAATATCGCGTTTCATACGGGAAAACCGATGATCGCGTGGTTCGTACGTCAAAATTATCAGAAGCTTCGAACGAAACTGTCGCGTCGATGATATTTTATTTAATCGTCGTCGGTCGAGCGAACGCGTAACGAAAATTTGTCATATAACGAGGGCTCCAGGCCTGCTCCATGAAATTTCCACCGTTGAACGCGTCGAGTTTTTCGCATACCAGAAGTGTTTTTCGATAAAACGAGGGTTGGTCGAATACGCCGTTATGGAAAAAGTCCAACCCCCAGTTAAATGCGTATTTAGCAAACTCGACGCGTGAGAAATTAAACAAAGTCTTTGATATTTAATAACGTTTCCCGTTGAAATAAATAAAATAGCTTGCGACAGTGGACTCGTGAAATATCATTTCTACTTATTTATTTATTTATTTGTTCATTTATATACCTGGATGAATCCATCAGTGAGAATACGTACCTTTAAAACGACAGGTGATTACCTGACGCAGGTATACACGTAGAATCAAATAAGATACGTTTGCACAGAGACCCTAATGACATTATCGGTTCCAAAAAATCAACCAGTTAGCTATTTTTCACGAGTATACTCGAAGAAATGGCAATATCTTGTCTCACAACGAGTCTTAGTAAAATCAAAGAATAAAACAGTCACTACTTACCTGCTACTTAACTTTAATAACAATAACAACCGCACATACTTTGTGTCTCTGACGAGTACACTCGCCAATGCTTACTTCTTACGACACATTTTAGGTACACGTTTCTCAAAGAGCAACAGCTAACTGGTCAAAAGGCAGAGTTTGACGAAGAACGTAACTAAATGATCGATCGGCGAGTGTTCGTAGCCACCGTGAATTAAACCAAACTGAAATTTAATCCAAAGCAAGTAACTAAATTACCAAAGAAAGAAGCCAAAAAGAAATACAGCTACAGGAGCTTCGAAACCAAGAAATTAGAGAAAATTGTCAAACCACTTTGCCCTTTGTGCGAACTTGAGGCATCGGATTTGAAAGTAAGATGACGCTGTGAGTGCGCCGAGTCCTTCCGAAACCGTGCGGAGGAAATTCGTTTCTCGGTTACGTTCTCGATGGAGGCAGGCAATGCCGTGGCGGGTTACCGGGAAAGCAGGCGAACAATGCGAAAACTTCTCTATTCAATGGCGTTCGAACGAACTCGTCGTCGCGTGGCCGTCTCCCCGACGCGAAATGACTGCCGTCGGGGCATGGATCGTATAAAATTGCGCATAAGTTAGCCCGAGTCTCTTGCCGTACGAATAAACGATCTCCAGGTCGCCGGCGCGGCGTAATGATACGCTTCGGAGAATGCAACGATGAAACGACTTGCCTCGGCTTCGTGCTCCTCGTGCTATGGCATATCGCACGAGCTACGCGTTCGAATATCGTCTCATTCTTTTTTCGCGATATCGAGCTGAATTAGGAAATTGAGAATAAAGGAATTCGTAGCGATCACCGCGTATTACGGTAAAATTATAGCGATGCTTTCGCCCGACATCCTACACGATCTTTTTTTAATAATAGGACCGACGATTTTGTGAATTGATTTTGTGATTTTGCGAATGTGAAACGGCATCGATTGTCCAAACGGCGAAGTCTCGACAACGTCTAATATGCTAAGACGCTGTTACACGAGGGACGCATCGGAATTCTTCCGGTGGTTCTCGAGATTAGCCCGAACATACGGACGCTTACCGAGGATTTTTATTTTATGCTACACGTACATGGAAGATAGATGGGTGAAATTGATTTTCTGAAGGTTACTTCGTAGCAACAGAATTAGTGTTCACGGGTCTCTTCGGATCTTGTAGAACTGTTCCGCTACGTAGGATCTCGTAAAAACAACCGAAATCTCCTGCTGCGTCGCAACGATCCGATACTTGGTCAAACTCGATTTCGGATTTACTTCGATCAAGGAATGTGGCTGGTAAGAACCAGCAGCCCATTCGCTCAAATTCCTGTGAAACTACAAATTTGAATTTTACCAAACTCCTACAGACTTACGCAAACCTACCCAAACCATCGTCCATCGATAGTTCCCAATGTATTAGGTTGTCGCAAAAGTTTCTTTCGCTTCATAAGGAAATAACAGATGCACAACGTTTCTTCCTTTGTACCATTTTATCGAACGTTCGTTCTTCCTGCAATAGAACAAAACGGATCCTACATAATTCATCTATCATTCACAGAAACGAAAGAAACTTCCGGGCAGCCATTAGGCTCGGACGTCTACGATTTCCAAATTTTCCCTGCACCCTGGCCAGTTTCCAATTTCCCCGCTACTCTTTGCCAATTTCTAATTAACCCCAACTTCGGTCTGCCTGCGTTCTACGCTTCTTGATCCGCTAATCCGCAGCGATCCCTCGAAACGCCGGATCCCAACGCGTCCCACTGTCCCCCCGTGCATCCATCATCCGCTCCCTCGGCCCCCTTGAAAACAGGCAAAGCACACGTGTCTCTGGATCCGCGGATCCGCCTAAACCCGAGCACGCTATTCGCGACGCGATGCCACGCAATCGCCGAGAGAAGAGTTCTTTTAGAGCCGTCGAAGGCAGAACGCCGACGACGTCGGCGGGGTCGGAGCGGAGAAAGCCGGGGGAGCGGCGGAACGAATGGGAAACAATAACGATACAGCGTTCCATAATGCATATCAACGGCTGCCAGGCTCTCATTTCCCGCCACGTTTTCCTGCGCTCACTTCCCCTCTTGTCTCGCTGGTCGCTACATCATTAAGCTCGCGACGAGGTCTCTTCCTCCCCTGCGTCAACCTCCGGATGCACCGTATTCCCTGCAACCGCGTGATACGCCTGCACCGTGCACCCTACGCTGTTATGGTTAGTCCTGACGATGGCTTTCGAGATGCCTAGTTTTCTCTCGGATCACGGCGAATTATCGATCCGAGGGATGCTGCGTCGTACTCCTGTCGTTGCGCTTCTTCGACGAAAAGAAACGCGCAACTTCGGAGGTTCCGTTGTTCTCTGAAGTTGCGCTCGAGCATAGCTGCACGTCTTGGACCGTCGCTGAGCAATGAACCGCGACACGGTGCAAATAAAAGAGACAAATATCGATTAGACGCGGTGGAAGGCGGATTGCGAAGAAGAGTCGTTCGACGCGACGCCTCGAACGAGATCGTCGGGTTGTTTGGCGAAGCGTTGCGTCGATCGAAGAAGGTCCGGTTATCTTATCGGGAAAGTTACTTCTCAAGATCCGTCGACAGGTTGGGAATCGTGGCGAATCATCGATCCAGGGGATGTCGCGTCTTTCTCTTCTGGTCTCTCGTTTCCTTGACGGGTAGAGGTTGGTGGTTTTATATTCTCCAAAGGTAATTCCAAATACGAAGTTGGTCCAGGGTATTCCTGATATCAATTTGGAGATGGTTAGGGATCGTCGCTGAGGAAGCGAGACGATATTGGAACAAGGCAGACAAATATCGATTAGACGTCACGGAAGCCAGATCGTGAAGAGACGTCGAAGGCGATATCTCGAAGGAGATCGCGTGCGATTGTTTCACGAAATTGAAAGAGCTCTGTCTATCTTTACTTGCTTGGGAAACTTGCTTCTCAAGATGCGTCGACTGGTGCCCAATCACGGTGCTTCGTAGATCCAAAGGATACGCCGTGTCTTTCACCTTTTGTTTCGCTTCTTTCGTCAAAATTTCTCTTTTTCAATTTTCTAAAATCGTATATAGCTATACGATAAAACTTCGTTCATACGAATGAAATTTAGCATCGGCTGCTTATCCAAACTACAGCTGATCTCTTGTTATATTAGATCGTCCGGAAGGTATCTTTCTTTTACAGACACGTCTTTTACAACGACGCATGTTTATACAAACATGAAACCTAATCTGTCGAACGTTGTAATCTTCATCTCGATAGGACAAAATGGATCATGCGTAATTCGATAAAATAATATTTTTTTTTTTATTTGGTAGACTATTTACAGTCAATTCTCATTGAAAATTATAAGTAAATTATTTTGGTACTGCAACTTGGATTATAAGAGTTTATAGTATGTTTGATTCTAGTTGAATTTAATGCTTCGATCTAAAGAATATTGTCTTTTTAGTCTGTGGTTCTGATTCGTCGTGTCGAGTAATTGATTAACTGATGGGTTTTCGTGAACCCCTGAACTTGGATATTCCTTCTTTAACTGTGGGTATAAAATAATATAAAAAAAAAAGAAACAAAAAATGTCGTGCATCCATTATTTCCTCATAAAACGAAAGAAACTTTTCCAACGGCCTAACGGCGAGCGTCTTTCCATTTCTTGATACGAACGTCCAATAATAAGATGTATATGAAGTAGGAGCACGCATTATGCGACACGGTCTCGTACTCCCAGTCGATTCTAGTTCGCCACATTATTATGTATTTAAGAACAAACGTTTCGTGGAATCCTCTTATGTAGAAGATGTGAGTTCCCATTATGTGAACGAACAATCATAGACGGTGGGGAGAAATAGGCGGGCTCCTGTTATACGAACGACCTGGTTATGCGAACCGACTTTGTTCCTTTGTTAATGGGTTCGTATAAACGGAGTTTCTCTACTGTACTTACTTCTGAAAACGTGTCGACTGCTTTCGAATTACGTATCCGAAGGATATCGTATCTTTCCTTTCTTCTTTCTCTACGCCTTTCGATAGCGAGACGTAGCGAAGTATTATGTTGTCCGGAAAGTATCTTTCTTTCGCAAACGTGTTTTTTACAATAATGCATCTTCGCACAAACGTGAAAGCAAGTCTGTAAAATGCGGCGGTGTTTATCTCAACGGAAGAAAATGGATCGTACGCAATTCGACAAAATAATACAAAAGCAAAAAAGATTGTGCGTCTATTATTTCTTGATGAAACGAAAGAAACTTTTCGGACAACCTAATAGAAGGGAACGTTTCGTAGAAAACAGCGGAATAAACGAAAAGCTTCTCCATGGTATCTGAGACCGCGTCTATTGTGTTTTATCGAAATTTTTCCTCTGTGTGCGACGATCGTTTAAATACTTGCTGCAAGTGTATTGACATCGCAAATGACCAAAGTATGCGAATAATTGTAATTAGACTGCGGATGTTCCTGCGCGTATGAAAAATTTGAAGGCGAACAAAGACACGTACGCGATATTGAAAGCGAGCAACGATGTTTTTCGGTATTCAGCGAACGAAACGAGTCTCTGGTTAGGTAGCTTCGATCAACGCCAACGACCGGTTTCGGAATTTAATTAAAAATTCTCGTATTAACAAAATTTGGGAAATCGATTAATCGGAAAACGTAAGAATTTACGTAAAGTTAGAGGAAATAACAACGGACGTACGATTTGAAATTAAATTTTAAAACCGGCTATCTCACCGGGTCTGGTAAAATTAGCAAAATACGAACTTAGAATCCACGGCCTGACTGTAGTTGTTAGGGAAGTGATACATTTACACTGTACATGAGAGTGTGTGTGTAAAGGTTAGAGGGCGTCAAGGACTTAGTGGAGACAAAAGACTGTTGCCAGATGTTAGAAGAATCTAGGATAATCGGTTGGCGACCAGCGTGCGTGCAAGACGTTCTTCAGAGAGTAATATAGATGTATAATTGTTGTGTGGGAAATATAGTCAATAATTTGTATTCCCAAATCCTCGAATTTCCTTAACAGTAGTAAATTAAGAAAAAGATGAAACAGAAAGCACGCGTTTTTCCGTGTGTTCGTTACGCGTTACGGAACACCGTGTACACGAGAATCGGAAGACACTTTGTCCACAGCGCGGAATAAACGGAGAACGTCGCGTTCCAAGTTTAATGATCCGCCGACCGGCACTCATATTGAAGCATCGTATACAACTCCCTGAAGGGCCCACGGATTCCGATCAATATTCGAAGCAATTCGGAGCTCGTACATTCGAGATAAGTCGAGGCATCCTGAGATCTACGCCACCGGGGTATACCGTATGCATCGGAGACCAAAGAGCACGTGCACCTACTTTGGAGTTGGCGAAGGTACCTTGTTCGTATTACGATTAGGTAGCGAGTTTGATACAGTGTAAATTAGAAACTTGGTCCGGTTCTAACGAGATGTTGGGAGAGATTCCAGACTCTACGAATATTCGAATTAAGTTCAGGAAACAATTCAGTCGGAAGCTTCGTTTAATTTTCAAGAAAATTTTATTCTTTCGAAACGTAATCATCCACGTAGTCGTTAAAAAGTAACTTTCGTTGCCAGTAGATGATCTTTTTCGTGAGCTGTGAAGTCGGTGATCGTTCCAACACGTTGGGATCTGACACGTCGCTCTGGATGCAAAGACCGTACTTTCACACGAGAAAGTTAAAATCGATTCGATATAATGCGTGGAAGAAAGTCAAGGTGTGAAAAATATCGATTTTAACTTCCTCGTGTTTTACCATAAGCGTAAGTATGGTCTTTGCGTCCAGACCAATCCCAGTGTCCCAACGTTATATACAGGGTGGTTGGTAACCGCTGGTACAAGCGGAAAGGGGGTGATTCTACGCGAAAAAAGAAGTCGAAAACGTAGAATAAAAATTTTTCGTTCGAGGCTTTGTTTTCGAGAAAATCGACTTTGAATTTTCGCTCGGTACGCCTGCACTTTATCGCGTCTCGTTGTAACGGATTTCACTGTAGATCGTTGTATCGATGGAAAAATTTAAAAAAGAAAAGAAAGAACAATTTTTATTCTATATTTTCGACTTCTTTTTTCGCGTAGAATCACCCCCTTTCCGCTTGTACCAGCAGTTACCAACCACCCTGTATATGTAATATATTTATCATACGAAACACCCGATACGTGTCTCCATCCATAGAACAAGTCGCACCGTCTTCGACGATGCCCTCGAGACAACGACACGCTTTGAACCAGTTCGATCGAAACTCGAAACCTTTGCAGTAGGCATTCGTTGAAGTTTGTATCGAGTTTAGCGCGAATGTTGCTACGGTGCATCGTTAACGTCGAGATGTACACGTACTTGTTGCTGAGAGTTCTTCACGCAGTTTCAATGCACGCGTATTGTACATGGAACTGATAGGTTTAAAGAACATTCTCGGTTTCCTATTTTATTCGATGCGTTTCGATAGAATTGCGCGTACACCCACGCAGGTCACAGACACCTGCTACTGCACGCGATTATCGCGAAACTGCGACAAATTTTACTTTAGTTTCGTACGTCGCGACGTACGTACTAGCGGCTATTTGATCGAAACGCGTCGCAAGAAGTAAGCGACGACGACGAGTATACTCGTCGAGCACGCAGGTCCACGTGGCTATCGCAATATAGAAATAAATCGCTTTGGTCGTTAATCTCATTACCGTCGTAACGCGGTATATTGCCAGTTCCTCGTGACGAGTATACTCGTCGGAAACAGGTAACCGGTTAAGCGAGTGAAGGCGGCGATTTCACTTAACAACAGAAAAATAGAAGAAATCTTGTGCGAATTCTTGCGCCCGGCAATCGTACGCATCGTATCGGTACGCGCGAAGAAACTGCGCTTGGCAACGACGTTTAATCTTCGATCGGCGGCGCCGAGGAACGCGAAACCGCGGTCGGATCGATAGTCGAGGCCTGAATTTCGCGAGCTCGCGGCGACAAAGAGCGTTTCCTCCCGTTTCTTTTTGGGGTAATTAACCCGTGCTCATGCTGCTGTCGTTTCGCGGAGTTAACGTTTCGTTAAGGGGATGTCCTGAATTAGAATGTTCTAAAACAGTGTCTTTTTGTGATTTTTTTTAGGAGAGAAAGAAAGAAATGAAGTTATCGAATTTTGAGGTATGGTTTTATATATATTTAACGAATACAAAAAAATTTGTTTAAAGTAATAAAAAGAATTATAACAGATTTCTAAGCCTAATTCATGGGATGCAGTGTTCAATCGGCGCGAAAGATCTACCTCGTAATTCTTGACTGAAACAAAAAACCAAAAAAGGATTAAATTATTATATATTTTTCTTCTGGGTGAACTACAAAAATGCGTCGAAAAGTTTAGATAAATAATTGTTATAGCACCTTAAAATTTATTTTTCTTTTCAATCCGCCAAAATGTTTAATTTCACATTCTTTTCCGCCGTTGTTTAGTTAAGGACACTCCGAGAATCAACGCGATAAACAGCGTTTGCGTTGCTTTATTCGGTTTGGGTTTGCGGCAGAACTCGCGTGATCTTTTTACTTTAAAAGCTTGACAATTATTTTTAACTTAGATATTTAGTTGGATACTTGGACGAAGAACGAGGATAATTTTGAACCGTTTTAAACGTTAACTTCGATAGAATTATTTCCGTATTAATTATTTCTCATTCTTAATAGCGTTCAGGGCGCTTAATACGTTTCCAATCTCGTAACTCATGGTATGTCACTGTAATATAAAAACATGAAAGTGCAGCTTGTATTTGGCAAACGATGGTAGCCTTTGACACGTGTTACTCGGAGCAAACTAAATGGGAAAAGAAGATGAAAGTGCGAAGAAGCGGATATAATTGCTATTTACTATTTAATATTTCACTGTCAGCGACACGGTGTAATTACTAAATATTTTACTGTAATCAAATAGTCGGCCATCGGAGAATTCAGAACAATTGATATTATTCTCTAATGAAATCCACCTCTGCGAGAAACTCTGAACAGCCGAGTCAGCATCGTTTTAATTAAATATTACGTTATATAACAATCCTAGGAGAGTTTGCACGATACGAAATCGTTTAATTAAACGTCCCACCCCTTTGAATCCGGAATAATAATTATTATTCTAAGGTGGATTACGCGTTACCTCTGCGATGTACGAACCAACGATCGAACAAAAATTTCAGTCTCGATCCCTGCAGAAATGTCTAACGAAGCTTCAAACTCGAAATTCATCGATCCATCTCGGCAAGACCAACTTAAAGAATCAATAAGCAACGAGAAGAAAGAAATACGCTGGCGCTTCGGGACTGGCTATTTGCATACCAAAAATGTCTATTTCCGCGCCAGTCCAGTGTAGTTGGTCTAAAAAAGAGTCGCGAGAATCTTCATCGTTGTTACGCGAGAATCCTTAATCACGATCGATTCGTATAAAAGAAGACGACAAATTCGAAGGAAACACCAGCCAGCTACCAAAATCGTACTCCGATCCGACAATATCATTTTCCTGAAAATCCTAACGAAGGCGACACGCATACGCGCGCACACTTTGCTTAACGAAGCACTTTCCATTCTACGCGCATTTCCGGTCAACCCTGACATCGAATCCTCCTGGTGATTGCAGTTTCAGCGACGCTTTCCATCGAACGTATACCGAATTTTCGAGTATCCAAAGCTGGGGAATCCGGGCCAGGATTTCTCGACCGAGTAACGCGACGTATTCGAGCTCATCTCGCTTGCTTAAGACTCGCGCAAGAAAGAACTTTTGCCGATTTGCGAAAGCTACGCGGAAATAAAAGTCCGATACGAGAGTGGCGCGATGTCTCGTAACGATTTCGAAGCTGTGAAAGGGAAACGGCCAGAAATGATATAATAACTTTATTGTTCTTTGGAAATCGCGTTTATGGAGTTCGCACGGTCGTGCGCGGGTGTCAGATGGTTTTACGGCGATGGTTTTACGGTATCCGACTTGGCAAACAGTTGCATGGATTTACGTGTGTGTGTTTCGAATATTTCCCGAGGATTTTCGTTTGGTTTACGAGCGGAAACGGTGGATGGATGACGCGGTCGTGTTATATTTCGCGATAATTCGATCCGTTTTTCTCATTTTAATCCGCATTTTTCTCGCAAGATTTCCGACTATCTTGCAATTAGCGGTGGTTGATGAGTGAAAGCGACAGGGGGCAAGAGAAACGACTTTTATTCGTCGTCTTCTCCGAATTTCTCTGCGAATTCATATTTTTCGGAATATAGTAGCGTCGGTTATCATGAAACTGGTGGAAGAAGAAACATCTACGTTATGCATTGAAATATTTCGTAAAATACACGATCCTCTAACGCGAAACTTTCAGCTATCGTGGTACAATTTTACGAATAATTTGTTCGAGCACGCATCTTTTAAATACTTGAAAGATTTATACCATTTTCAAAATTATATATATACCGCTAATTAGTCACTTAGGGCAATAAGAAGACTACGAATTTCATTAGGAAAACGAGCTGAAAGCAACCAAATTTATTTATTTATTTATTTGTGTCATATATATATGTCGGAGATGAAAGGACATCGGGGTCTTTCTTTTGGAATTTTTGGCAAGACCCCCGATACTTTAGTCCAGACTTTTCATTATAGCTGCACTTAAATAATAAAACTTGAAAGTAGTTGTTCGTGATTTAATCCGATTATGTGTGCCGAGATTTATGACAATGGACTTGGACTCGAAGCGACACAACGAGTCGCTAAACGCAGCCACGGTCACGGGATGGACGTTTTCACCTAACAGAGGTATGGAGTAATTGTATAGCTCTTCTTAAAAATATAGTCGAACCGAGGGATACAGAGAGGCGCGGAGAAGAGCATGTAAGTGAAGTTCCACTTGGACTGTGGAGTCAGTCGAGTTCTACTTGTACCGTGGACAAGTAAGTCGAGTTACGCTCGAATTGTGGACCAGTAAGTTCAGTTCGACTTAGACTTTGGAAGAAAACGCATTTGCTATCCCGTCGACCGTGGATTCGTTATTAAACCTAAGATCATCGTCGTTAGCATCTCGACTATCTAATCGCCACGGTTACTTGTCAAACTCTGTAATAATCATATTTGTACCAGTAAATATCTTCTCTATTGCGTAACAACTATGTCTAATCCAAACGAAGATTCGTTACGCGTCTCTAACTCTAATGAGAACTCGACATATATATTATAACTGTGCACGATTAAAATATTCGTGATGAATCGGTGGAATGTAAAGTAGTAGGTCCATTACGTCTTTGTGTTTTTCTTCTTTTGTCATTGGCCACTCGCTTGCGTACAATGGAGATAACTGTAAAATACAATATAATTTTGGCCTTCCCCTTGTCGGTGAAACGTCTAAAACATGAAATTCCACTTCAGGCTCCATTCACGTTTTACAAAACATTGTACGCGCCGCGTTACTCCGTGCGCCGTATCCGAGCCTTTATTTAACCACATAATGCAAAAATACGTAATTATATCCCTTCCCTTAATCCACGCGTCAAAAACATCTGACTTACATCCACGTCGTTCCTCGTCGTCTACGTAGCAAAGATTCTTTTACGGTACAGCGATATCGAACAGGTGCAACGTCAAACATAAAACAAACGAAAATCTCGATCCTTTAGGTTTCTCGACTTACATCGTCTTTGCAATCGCCCGCGCAATTGCAAGAAAATAAAATTTTCCTATCAAGCGAAGCGTGTTATATCAGCTTGTCCGAAAAGTTTCTTTCGTTTTGCGAGGAAATATTTTTTTTTTTTTTTTGGTTTTATTGAATTACCTATGAGCCATTTTGTAGTGTAGCGGCACTCGACAACAAACCAAGATCCGGACGACGGTAGAGCAGTGGTTAGCGCCGTTGGTTTACGAACGTTCCAGACCAGGTTCAAATCTCAGCACACGTAGTTCGATTTTTTCTCCTAACTGAGAAGAAAGCAATCCAGCCGCACTACCTCACAGCGACCTATACGCCAGGAGCAAGCACTATCACCACTACCCTATATCCACCTCGGTAGTAACGAAACAAAATTCAATAAAATATCACAATTATTCGACAAAATAATATAAAAGAACATCGCGCATCTATTACTAAAAAAACTACTGCGACAAGCCAATAGTTTGCACGTTTCGTATATTTTCTCGTATGACGTGCATGCTGTGCGATGTTACGCATTCAAATTTTCTATAAACGCAGGAACACATGCACAGCGTAGGAAACGCCAGACGCCGACTGGCTGAGCGATTAGCGCACACGCGACGAGGACGATTGGCGCGTGGACGAAAAGAGAGGAGAAAGAACGCGCGTAGCAACGTTTCGTATCGGTAGCAATTGTTGGAACGAACGAAACCGTCTCTTGGACGTTCTTTTTATCGTCTACTTTCCATCTAGACAGAAACGAACGTGGAGAATGGGCATGGACAACTAACTCACGATCTTCCGTTCGAGCGAGATAAAAATACAGCGCGATGAATTTTTTCATTGTTAGAACGGCTGACAATGCGCATTATTCTTTTTCCGCTTTTGTGTTATATCCGGTTTGTTCGTTATCCTTGCCTTAATTAAGATTCGAAGACGGAAAAGAGGAAAATCGCGTCCGACTCTTTCTTTCTTTCTCTCCTCTTACTTTTTTATCCGCTCGTTTCCGCCTCTTTATTTTTGTCGATCTTTTGTAAGCACGAATTTGTAACGACGGGAAACGCGGGTCGAAAGTAAACCGTGTAGTTTGCTCGAGATCTGCATTCGTTTCGTCGCCGACGAATTTTTCTCGTCCTCGCTTTATCTTCAAAATCGTTGATTATACCGCTGCGACCTATCTCTGTTCGAATTCATTTCAATTCAACCGAAATTCTGTCCTATCGCTATTCTATCGGTAATTTCGCTTGAGATACGCGCGGTTCCTTTCGCTTGTTCTTTGTTAGTCGAGTAGCTTGAGAAACTACCTACTACAGGGTAACCCTGTCTCTGGTGATACGCAGCAACGCCTGATACGGAACGGTGCGGTATCTCGGCAAGCAACTAACGAGAGATCGATAGAGCAAAGGCGTGAAATGATGTTTCGTCGAATGCAAATGACGAGCTTACTCGTATTGGGTTTGGCAACTAAGCGATTGCGGATTTTGTCATTAGGGTCGCCTCGCTTGGAAATCTGTCGTCGAACGCAATTTTCTAAAATGCTAAGGCTAAAATGCCTAAAATGCTTAGGCTGTAGATGTCGCGCTGCTGCTGGGTACGGCCGCTTTTCTTCTCATTTTTTGTATCGTGGAAGAAAAATCGGACTCCGGTCGCCGGGATTCGAGAACCCGGGTTCCGAACGTTCGTAACCTAAGGCGCTAACCACTGACTAACAATGTCGAGTAGTGGTATTTGCTATCGAGTGTCGCCACAGGCCTTTTATTTCCACGATACTACAAATATCTGTCGTTTTTCTCCTGTTTTTCTTACGTTAATTTCATTAAACAAAGAGAAGCTTTTGACACCAGACGTTCCAGATATTAAACGCACTTTCTCAATACGAACAACGAGCATAATTTCTTCGTTTGAAGTTATTCTCTCGTATTTCAAACGTGATTGAAATTTTGTCAATTATTGCTAGATTTCAAAGGAACGACGATACCTAACACGACATTCTTTCCAATTTCGTGGCGTGCTTTTCTAACGCGCATGCTCTTCAATGAATTTATCACTCGATCTAAATACAATACGATGCAATTTCAGAAAGCTTAAGATCAGTGAATGCGACGTGTTTCATTGTATTTCTACACACACACACGCGCGCGCACACACACCGTTGCAGTGCTCTTGATAAGAATCCTAGGAGAATCTCGACGTTCCCAAAAAGGAAGAAGCTTAAACGAACGGAAAACCGCAAATTCAAGAATTTGTGGCAAGGACGCGCGTCCCGGTTCGCTAGATCCTTTCCGAGTGGCATAAGGGTGGAATGGTGCGGGGACTCGACGTCGAGCCACATTTAGAAATAGCGAGAACTAGAGATTTTTGCCCGCGATTTCGCTCCACTTCGTAAACTGCCAACGCACGCAACGATGTTAACCAGTTAGCTGTTCTTGACGAGTATACTCGTGGCGAAGAAATGGCAATATTTTGCGTTACGACGAGCCCTTCCAGCAATAAAGTGAAAAAATAAAACGATCATTTTGGTATAACTTAATTCTATATCATAGGAACCGCACATATTCTGTGTTCGACGAGTATACTCGTCGTCGCTTACCTTATACGACATATTTTAGGGTACAGGCTTTTCAAAGTTTTCAGGATGGTCGCAACAACTGACTGGTTAAACGGATGAATTTTTCTGAATGAGAAAAATGTATGTTATTTTTGTATTCGAAAGGCGAAAGTTGGAAAAATTAATTTTTGCACCTTCGTTGCTTACGAGCTGTTCCTCGATGACTGCTTTGTCCTTCCTTTTATTTTCATTCAATGTCCAGGCTCGAGCCTTCTACCGTTTTATTTATTATATTTGTAGATAATATTATACTACGTATTATGTATTAGGTTGTCGGAAAAGTTTCTTTCGTTTTATAAGGAAATAATAGACGCGCAATGTTTTTTGTTTTATATTAGTTTATTGAATTATGCACTGAAAATGGATCATACCTAGTCCAATAAAATAATATAAAATAGAAATTCTTGTTCATTTATTATCATCTTATGAAACGAAAGAGACTTTTCGGACAACCTAATATACATATAGAGAGATATGATACTACGCGTAGATATATTGTACGTATAGATAATAGACAACTTGAGTCGCTCGGTGCAACTTGTGCGTGCACAGGATACGCGCAGTGTGAGTCGCCGAGTCTTTGAAAAAGGAAGTTGATCGTGCACGCGTCCCTGGATACCGGCTATGTACACATAGGAGACACCCTTGCTGCTCCCGGGGGACATGTTAGCTTCGCACGTGATATTCCCAGCCTGCGACGTCTTTACGACGAGACCTCTCAACCCTCTTTTCGCTTCCATAGACTGCGCGAGTAACCTCTCCGAACGCGCGCGTGTAAGTGCCGCGAATCCGCACCGATGAATCTTACCGGTATGCGAGAATATACGAACACGATGGTGTAGATGTCGTACGCAACCCTTCTTCGTTCGTTTCCCCCTTTTATTTTCGACATTCATGTTAGTCGACTCGTGGAACACGCTGCTCCTCTACGTGGGCGAATTTCTTTCTTTTTTTCTTTTCCTTTTTTGGATTCGACAGAGATATTATGCATATGGTGGAAGGTAAGGAAGAACACTGGAATGGGGAGGAGAAAAGGGGAGAGCAAGGGAAATTGAAAAAAAGAAAGGGAAAGTGGAAGAAGGAATGCGAGGGTAAGGAAGGAAGGGAAGCTATGAGAAGGGGGGAGGTAAGGGAAAAAAGAGAGGGAGAGAAAGAGATATTGAAAGGAAGGAATGTGAGGAAAAGAAAGGAAAGGAAGCAGCGAGAAGGGGAAGGGGTGGTAAGGGAAAAAAGAGAGGGAGAGAAAGGGACATTGATAGGAAGGAAGGAAAAGTAAAGGAAGGAATGCGAGGAAAAGGAAGGAAGGGAAGCAGCGAGAAGGGGAAGGGGTGGTAAGAGAAAAAAGAGAGGGAGAGAAAAGGACATTGAAAGGAAGGAAGGAAAAGTAAAGGAAGGAATACGAGGAAAAGGAAGGAAGGGAAGCAGCGAGAAGGGGGAAGGAGAGGTAAGGGAAAAGAAAGAGGGAGAGAAAGGGACATTGAAAGGAAGGAAGGAATGATAAATAAGAGAAAACGAAGGGGAAAGCAGGAAAAAGGAAATAGAATCAGCCTGCATAAGAAGTGAAACAGAACGAATCGACCCATGCGGCGTGCAACATCTTCCGTTCAAAATGTCACCTTCCAAACGTGTTAACAAAGTTATTGTTAACTGTATATTTCATTGATATTTGTCGAAACAGAATATTAATTTCGAGTCACGTGGAAATGAGAAGGGAAGAGAGGAAAAAAAACATTTGCATGTACGTCAAACGAACGAACTGCCACGATAATGTTACATTTATGCAATTTTTACATATTAAGAAGCCCACGTTCGGGTATGTCGGTTTATTCGGCGTGGATTTATGGTTCGGTTTGCTATGGGAATTTGGGAATTCGCGGATGGTTGTAAGTCTGAGATATATACGTGGCGGTTTCCCAAAATCCTTCGGGACAATGAAAACCGGAAATGGCCGTACTGCGAGGGTTAAATATCCCCAGGGTCGACGTACGATGTAACTTTAGATTTCAGATAATTAAGAATTTCGTTTGATCGTCCAATCTATGTTTTCATCTATGAATCGATCAAATTAACGACAAATGCTATTCTACAGTTTATAATACAAAATGTAACAAAGAGACGCGTAATCGGGTCGACGTAGAAACGGTCGTTCGCGATAATCCCTCTTTCGTTTATTTTTTCACTCGATAATCGCGTGTATCGCTGCGAGAATATCTTAGCAGCTGATATCGCCATCGAGAAGCTCGATCCTCTTGTTTATCCAGCGGCGCCGTCTCCAAGGAGCCGTGGAAATTTTGAAACGAGGTGACGAGTGTAATCAGATGCCGACTAGCGTCTAATTATCGGGCTAGTAACGAGCTCGATGCCCTCGTTAAGCTTGCGGCTAGCTGAATACGCCAGAAATTCGAATCGGTGGAAGCCGCGGTAGTGGGAATTAAGCCGCTGTTGCATCGGAATATCGGCTATTTACCAGCCAGAAACAAAATGAAACGAACTAACAAAATTGATTTTCCTAAAGTTCAATATATCCCTATATATATATATATATATGATATAGGTAGGTCTCGTAGAAATTCAGCAAGAAAGTAAAGATCTAGTTTAGCTATCTCGTTAATCTGTGACGACGAAGAACAGAGATTCGAGTTTAGACGAACAGAAAGACGATTATTTGTTTGACGATGCGTGCAGAAAAATACGATGGAACGATGGTAACGATAAGGAATGGAGGAAGAAGGTATAAAAATTATGCTTCGATAAAAGATCAAGTTTTCTTTAATGACACAATATCGGTGGCATTATTACGTCGTTTACATAAACGTAACCCTGCAATCTCCTTTTCATCTTTCCTCTTTCCTATAGTTTTCTTACTTTTCGAAGGGAAAATAAGATCGCGTAACAGCAATTTTTTTACGCTATTGAGAATTACTTTTTATTACTCTAATTTTGCGAAAGATATACAGGGTGGTTGGTAACTGGCGGTACAAGCGGAAAGGGGGTGATACTACGCGAAAAAAGAAGTCGAAAACGTAGAATAAAAATTTTTCGTTCGAGGCTTTGTTTTCGAGAAAATCGACCTTGAATTTTCGCTCGGTACGCGTGCACTTTATCGCGTCTCGTTATAACGGATCTCACTGTAGATTTTAAAAAAAATTAAAAAACCACCACCAGTTACCAACCACCCTGTATATAGTGATCGTTTGCCGAGAAGCTGCGATCGATCGACGAAATTGGAAATGTCGATAGTCAAAGACCGTAGAAACCGGCAGAATATCCGCGAAACGCAGACGAACGTTTAAAACTGACGTTCGGAGCTGTGCTTTAAGACTTGCGCAAGCTCTAGTGCACCCTTTTCGCCGGTCCACTTTCGGGGCTACTGAGCTCCGATCGCCGAGCACAATCGAACACGAACACCACGATAACGACCATTGTTTCACACGTGGACGAAATTCTGACGAGGCACTCGAACCGCACGAGGATCCGCTCTTGTCTACGAAACAGTTCCATGTCGAAATTTTAAAGAGTTCGACGACCTTTTTCTCGCTCTTCGTGTTCTACTGGAGCACCTTCCGTGACGAAGGAAATCTGCAAGTTGGATAAGAGAATTATTGCGCGGTGTGACTACGCGATGCGAGTACCGAAATCGGTACGTATGAAACGCATTTTTGCGAATAGAATTTTAGTGATATTTTATCGAATAAAAGTTAATATTTTATTCGTTGGTCGATGCTAGAGACGCGCAGTTTCTTCGGAATATCGTATCGATTTAACCCATTTGCATCCAAGCGCGGATTAATCCGCGCGCTGCGACTGTCTTCTATCACCAAGCGCGAATTATTACGCGATCCGCGTAATTTCCATTTTAATCTAACTAATTTTTTTTTAAATAAATAATTTTTATTGCGTGCCTAATTTTTTTTTATTTGAAATTTCCTCATGACGAGTGTACTCGTCAAAAACAGCCAACTGGCTAATTCATTTCCACGTGATACATTTCGATGCATTTTTTTCAACGAGTAATTCTTCTATCCTCGTTATCGCAAATTTATAAAAATTATTTAGAAACGTAGAAATTGAGAAATTCTTGCAACGATACCGTTAAGCACTGTTAAGCAAGTAACAGTTTCTTCTTTCTCTCAAGGTGGATAAAATACGCTGCCTAAAATTTGATCGCTTTTTTCTTATTAACGCGAGTAGCGCTAGTCGATAAGGAAAAAAGGAAAGCCGCCTGTAGGAGGAAGTTTACCCGCTGAAACGAACAACGAAGTTCTTTCCTTCGTTGGTCGGGGCTAAATACACGAAGCTACAAGGCAGGAATATTAACAGAGGACTATCTCGACGTCGTACGGCTCCTCGACATGGTCGAGTGTCCATAAAGCGACGAGTATTTAGTGCCACTACGAAACTGTGCTTCCAGGCTTACAGCAACTCTGTAATCGGATCTTCGTGTCCGACTACTTCACTTCCGGGCTACGGAACCACGGAAGAACCTCGCGTAACGTCGCTAACTAATTTTGTAAAAGTAACGAGAAAAAGAAGCATTTAATATTCTTTGGTAATCATTTGGTGAACATTTGAAATTGCTGTAATTAAATTTTATCTCCTACCAAATTCTTTGTTCACGCTTTGCCGCTAAATATCACTAAAAAAAAAAAAAAAAGAAAATTATTTAAGAAAAATATTATTCCCTTTAAAATACGTGTACGAACTCAATTTGTTCTCAATTTTGCCACTGAAATTCCAACAAATCCTTGTGATGAAAATTCTTAAAAAAGTCATCCTGGTCCTTCTATGAAACCTCTTTGGAAGAACAAACGCGTTCGCTGCCAGTCTTGCGAGAAAATTCATAATAAGTCACCCCGTTGAAATCCCCTAAAATATCTCGTAATTGGTCGGCGTTAACGAACAAACCATCGAGCCACGTGAATTCGCTGTTCCTCCGTGGCAACTCTGTCCTTAATCTCTCGCCACGAAACGACAATAGGCATTCAATCGGCTATCCGAAGTGCCGGTGGCTGGAAAAGTGGCAATTTCCTCGTCGGCAAACCGCGTGCAGGAGCGTCGTAAAGCGTCGAGCGACGCTTTTTATTTCGGCGCCACGGCGTGACGGATTTAGTGGCCTAGAACTATGTGCCATCTATCCGGACCAGCGTCGAGTCGTTAAATTTCGCGAGTGCTTTCAACGTTTCCCCAATTTTATTTTATTTCTATGGCAAAGGCAGGTAGTCAGATATGGAATACGATTTTGTTTCTCGAGCGTCGCTCTCACGAAAAGAATGGCAACGCAACTAGCTCTAAAGAGTTTCGCGAATGTCGTACATTCACGTTGAATTTAAGGTCGCTCCTTTATACTCGTAACGTTCTTCGTGAACAATTTTCGATATCGAACTAACGTTAAAAAAAGCGGAAATCGTTGAAATTGCGATATGAAACAAATATTCGAATTTAATGTTCGTAACGACCGACGAACCAGCCGATTCAGAGATACACATTTGTCAGGTTTTAACAATTTAGAATTTGATAATCGAAGAATATGTAAATAAATTAACGAATTCATTTGATAGTTTTTAACGAGTCAAACAGAGTTTAACAATTGCGCTATTTTATGTGCATGTGTTATTTTAAGTGCACCATTGCGCGTAATTGGCTATTCTCTTGCACCTGTGTAAATACATCATTTTGCAAAAATCTTGAACTCGATGTAACGAGAGCTACGATGATATTTAACGCTAGAACTGCCGATAATTAACACGAAGTTATTTCTACCAAAACCAATGAAGATGACTGGTCTTTAAAAAATACGTAATAATAGAATATTTTTATATTTATCGCTTTATTACTTTCTTACAGAAGATGTTCCACGTAATGTAGTAGATTTTTCGTATTATTAATCCGTCTGGGATCCCTAAGCGAGGCTTGACAAATTTACAAAATTGTAGAACCAGTCGTTTTGACTGCTGTGGTACTTCTAGCGTTAGGATCTAGCGACCCAGCGATCGATCCGGAATTTTCTTGATAACCGATATCGTCGTATCGAACGATACGCGGTAAAAATTTGAAAAACGTGTGACAAATTGTAGAAAACGAGGAAACTGGTTAACTGGGCTTCGATAAACAGATCGCAGCACCCTTTTACACTTTGACGAGTACCAGTCGTTTTCACTGGTATTGGTATAAGTATCCTTGATATAAAGTTATTTTCATACATAAAAAACAAAATAAAATTCATTATATTATTTATACATTATATTGCGAAAGTCATTACATCATTGTGGGAAAAAATATAACACGAAGTATGAATTTTAAAATAAAATTGTGAAACCTGTCGATTTGACTGGTGTGGTGGTTCTAGTGTTAAATCGTGAAATTTGTATAATATTGGCTTGGCAACTAAGTGATTGCGGATTTTGTCAATACCACCTAATGACAAAATCCGCAATCACTTAGTTGCCAACCCAACAGTATGTTCGCCGCTTTACAGCAACTAAGGTTGCAAAACGCGTACTCGTAGGTCGTAGATGAAAAAGAAATTTCAGGAAATACGACACGCCGCGAAATTGCGATATCGCTGGCTGCGCTCGTAGATCCGCTCGAACGCACGCGGACGGTAGGCTCTTAAGAGTTTCTGAAACTTGGCAATAATGTCGCGACGCTAATGCGCCTCGTTATTCGACGCACTACGTACGCCGTTTACATCAGCGTAACTCTTTGAGTGGGTACTTCGATTTTTCTTCCTTTCTCCTTTTTTCTTTCCTTTTTTTTTTTTTTTTTTCTTTCGTATATTCACCGCTTCTCGTGTAATTTCATTTAGCGCACTCGTTAGCGTAGATAATTGGTGCAGCTTGTTATGGAAATAATTAATCGATTAGAATTTTGTATTCGTATACAGCTGGGAATAGACGACGAGAAATTGTGGAAATTATTCGCGAGAATTATAGAGGAGAACGATGAATTAATGATAATTATACGTCGGAGACTGTACAGTTGTGTGGATTAGATTTTGTTGAAAGAATTCCAGCTGAGTAGTCGAGAGATGAAAGTACAGGATGAAAAATTGTGACGATTATTCGCGAGAATTGCAAAGCAATACGACGAGTATAATTCTACGAAGTTTGAACAGAACCGAGTAGTGCAAAGCGTTTCGATTTCTCGAACTGCGTTAACAGCATACGACATTTATTTGCGCATACATCCTTAGATTTGCACTATAGGCACGTTATACCAATTAATTGGCAAAATTCAAATTCTTATTCTTATTTCTTTCTCCGCTCATCCTCTGTCCATTTCTGAAACCTCGTCCAAATGCCGTATCCAACACTCCTTTTTGCTAACCCACCAATGGCCAGGTATGAGAATTTCACGTATTTTATCCGTCTGTTCCCCTCGCAGCGAATCGATTATCCAGAAAACAAACGCACAACACGCTGCAACACGTCGCCAGCTTGCAACCTAGTGCCGTAATAATCCGTTTCAAAGATACGACTTTAGCCCGGATTTCGTTGAGGGATCAGAAATTGCAGCGGAAACGCGCAGCAAGCGGACGTTGCGCTAAACGTGGAAAAAGGAGTTACGGTGATCTTCGCGTTGCATCGAAGAAACCGCGAGAAAGACGAAGAGAGCGGAGAAGAAAGTAGCTTCTGCACGGTGAGACGAGCTCTCGGAGAGTTTGAAGAGCGGGAACAAAGAGGAGCGCGAGATGTCCGAAAGAAAAAAGGAAGAGAGGGAAGGGAGGGAAAAGAGCACAGGCGAAGAGGAAGAAAAGAAAAAAGGAAGAGGAGAGTTTATTACGCTTTCGCCAAGTTTTATGTCCTTTAATCTACACGGCACACCCGTGGGGAATTGTTTTACGCCGATGTCGCACCCGCAGCATTTTACGGGCCACTTTGGATAACGTGGAAGCTGCGCCACCGTTTGACGAAAGTTGGAACAAAACGGCGGCGAACGAAAGCCAACGCATGGATTAATGCGTCGATGTTGAAATTGGCCCGTTCGTAGAGCGGAGCGATCGAGATCGCCCAACCGCCCTTTCCTCACCCTTCCAACAACCGGAGGAACCGGCAAGAAGAAGTAATTTTCCGTCTGAGAATTTTATGAGAAATTTGACGAGGGTCCCGCACGATCGAACCCTCGCTGTGATATCCGTCGCGAACTTTTCGATCGTTCGCTATATATAGGGTGTCCCGTTGTGTACTCGTATTCGTAAGAACGAGAGCATTTTACGCAAAGATAGGATTAAATGTGAAAATTCTCCAGGGGATTACAGAGGAGCCTGTATTTCACGCGTGTCTAACGCCGCTATCGGTAATTTAAATCAGCTTAACAATACCAATCGAGCTCGCAAACGACGTATATCTTTGTTCTAACACGTGTTCTAAAACAGTACTCTTCTACCTACGAGTTAGGGTACGATCATGTAATCGTTGAAACGCTAATTTAATCGCTACCACCTTTAAGGTTGTTGGTTAAATTGCTTAAAATTACGAAGATTTTAAGATTCTGGAATTAACAAATAAATTTTTGATACACCTACGAGCATCCATAGACGATTGTTATTTAGTTCCACGAATATTATTGATGGTATAAATTATTTGTATTTTCTTTTCTTTTGTTCGGAATTTACTACGTGCAATACGTAAATATAGGAAAGGTCTTTCGTCGGTTAGGAGTTTTCAGTGCAACGATACCACGTGGATGGTAACGTGGTCGTTCGATCGCGTTATTCCAAAGTGATATAAAGTTGAGATTTCGTTGCGATAAAAAGGAAAATAAAAAATAGAACACCGATACTCGATGGCGAGAGGATGTGCGACAGTTATTTGTATTGCTTCTTTTTATAGTCGAGCAAGTTAGCGAGGATGATCGACATCATCGTGTCAAAATGTAGGAATAAACTCGCTAGGTCCTACTTCCAATTCGTGTTCGTTTCAACGTACAATCGTGAATCTACGTCAGTCTGGTCGGTACTATCTTCAACTAAATCACTCAACGTACGACGCTACGACGATCGTGTAGATGACATCGTCGTATCAAAGTATACGTTTAAGGTTTTTATTTATACCCCATGAAAAATGTATTCTCTACCTAAAAATAAATATAATCTCTACGTGACATCATCGTGTCAAGATGTACGATCTACGTGTATACGTCAGTCTCATCGTACGATCTCAATCTACGTGTATATCAATCTCGTCATACAACCTGGATCTACGTTGTTCGACGTACGATCTATTATACAACGGTGTACGACCATCGATGACGTTATTTGCACGATCGTAGATGTACGTTGAATGACGTAGGTCGAGACGTACGATGAGATCGACGTACACGTAGATCGTATACCTTGATACGATGATATCGCGGGCTAGAGATCACATTTTTCCTTGGAATATAAATATAATTCTTTAAACTTGGACGAGGTAATAATCGAACTCTTTCAAAAGCCACAAGAATCGTCGTTAAAGCGCACCGCTAATTTCGAAAACCTCCGCTCACAGGCTGACGATTTGTGGCTACCCATCTGCGGAAGAAACAACGAAAATATCGCGCACAGCAACCTTCTCGCTCGCAGGTAAATATAAAATCCTTCCGGCAAGGTACATAAGGTGTGTCCCGAACTAAACTGTGACACACCCTCGTATATAACGATGAAAGGAACAAAAGTGGACAGGTCGAGAAATAGAAACGGGCGAAAGAGCTGTAGTAATAAGGTATGAAGAGAAATCGAGGGCAAGGGACACAAACGAGACGGTGGTCGAATGCTGGAGAAAAACGGTCTCGAGAAGCTGCAGAAGGGAAGAAGAAAGAAAAGGATACGGTGTGGAGGAGGGCGGTGAGGGAAGCAGAGGAACCCGGAGCAACGCGTACGAGAGACCCGAACACCTAGTGCAAATTGAAAGGACGGAACAGGGACAGTCGCGATACAACAGAATAGTAAAAGGGAGGAATAATAAAAGAATAGTGAAAGGAAGTAAAGGAATATCATGGAAAATACAGGTCATTAAGAAAGGAAAGCGAAGCAGAGTAGCCGAAGAATATAATGGAAAAGGAATGAATTAATAAGGTAAAGTTGGAAGAGAGGAAGGTAGAAGGTCTCGTAGAAGAATGCTGAGGAATTGAGAGAGAAGTAGAATTAACCGGAAGGATGATCGTGCGGGGACAAAGAGAAGGAGAAGTAAAGGGACGAGGAAAAAGGTAGAAAGGAGAAGGAAATAGCTGAATAGGTTTCGCGTGTATTTTAAGTATTTGAAGTATTGTAATTACGTCACGTGACTTTGACGTATCGCGTTGCTACGTGTACACACCCTGTCCATGGTCACCGGACATTTTAATAAAATTTGGATGCAAGTCGTCTTAAACGTAATCCGCATTAATCGCACGAGGAATTATATAATAACTCGTGAAGAGAATGTTTTCACCTCGCTGCGACGGATGCCATCGATGTCCTCTAACTCTTCAACGTGTATCGACTTTATCGCGAAGAAATTGAAACCCCAGCAAATCTGACCGTGCTTCCCAAATCGTTAAAGAAATCCCTCTGCGATACGTAGAACGTCGAAAACGTCGAATTTATTCATAAACACCTCTACGAATCCATCCAACTACTACCGCGATTCCTTAAATAAACAAGAATTTGGGTGGGACGATTTTTTATTACGAAATAAAATAGTATTTATCGATTGTTTGTAATCGAAACAATACGCGAATGAAACAGTATGTCAGAAATCCTAAGAAAGTATTTTATATTCGTTTTTCATCCGCCCTTGTGCAAATATCACCGCTTCGTCTAATTTTCATAGCCTGTCGATTCTTTTCTTCTTTTTTTAATATTCCTGCTGTAATCGTCTTACAACTTCCTTCTAATAATTGCCATAACCGTTTCTTCGACTTTTCGCCACTCTTCGTTTATTCTTCCGCGTATTGTAACTCGTCTCGCAATTTCTCAAATAGATCCACTTAACCAACCATTCTTAAATCGGTTCTATTCGAGTTATACAAACACGTATTTAATTCCGTACTCGAACGTTATCGTAGAGTAGCTCTAGAAAAAGGAAATTAACCGAACGAAATCAGGCCGGAAGATCGTGCTCGCGTGGTATCAATCTAACGACTAATTTTCCTAAAAATAGCTAACAGTCCGGTGATTTATGCACGGGTTGTATATCGATTTTATAACCGCAAGCACGCGCCAATGACTTTTTCAAGGCCGAGAGTAGAAGAAAATAAAGTTTCGTGTCTAAATATAAAATCATGCGCGATAATAATCGAACTCTGAAATCGTGACGCGGTAACGTTCGCCGAGTGGAATGTGACACGCGCGTTCCCCCGAGTCTCTTACAGAGATTAAAAATCGATCCGTCCTTAGTCCATTCTAATTCGCATGAGCCATCGACTGATTAAAATCCGCTCCCCGGATACGACGACAGGGCCGTACGCGTGTTTGCGTCTCACCCTCGCCGTCACCCTCGCGTCTTGCTGCACCCTCTTCTTCTCTGGCCGCGGAAATTGGACGCGATTTCGACGACGAGATCAAGCTAGCGTCGAATGGAACGAAGAACGAAAAGAGCAACGCCACGTCGTCCTTTGCACCGTAATAGACAGACTCTGTCGCCGATCTGACGCGCCAACAAAATTTCATTGTGCAGCCCTTCTCTCGAGACCGACGCTGACCAGATCGGGTGGCCGTGCGCAAATGCCCGTGCACATGGTGCACCGTGGCGTGGCTGATTGCTGGGAAATTTTATATTTCACGCTTGTATCGCCCGGTGGCTGTCACACCGCCAGGTATCGACGTCACGATCTTAAATGGTACTCCTTCGTTCTCCTTTTCTGTCTCCCTGCGTTTCTTTCGCTACCATTCGCGCGTCTCCCTTCTCACGCGCTTATCGTCGAATAGTTTGAAGATTTACTCGGAAATTCTCGTTGCTTTCCGAGCGACGACTCAGGTCAGATCAAGTAGCGTGAAAAGCAAGGGGAAGCGTTGATATCGTTCGAAGTTATTTCAACGAAGATATTTACCTGCGGCTTTTCGCCGCTTGTTGACCGACGAATAAGTTCGGCTTAAATAAACGAATTAAGTAACGAATAAATACGAGTGAAAGTTCGACGAGATCGGATTAAAAAGCGGAAACACAATTGGAAAAATAATTGTGCTTTATCAGAGTAAAATCGAACAGGACGCGCAACTACCCTCCATCTTCGTCGATTAATCACACGCTCGTTCCACTCGAGGCGCAAAGGCACAAGACGAGAAACATCATCGATCACTCGATTTGCCTGCACGTTCAGCCATCAACCGGTGCTTCTCAACAAGCTTCGAAAAAAGGCGCACGATTTTAATAAACTTTCGTCCCCGATAAGCCCCCGAACGTCCTTTATCATTCCGTGGAAGCTCTCGCGTCGGCTTATCGTTCAACTTTTTTTCCATCCTTTCCATCCTTCCGTAACCACGGCTTCACTCCATCGTTTCTTTAATAACCGAAAGGCTCGATTGAAATTGTTAACGAAGGAGCACGAACTGTATAGAAGGGAACAGGATAGAGTATCGTTGAACGAGGAAAAAAGAAGAGTAGAAGGGGTGGAGGCGGAAGAAACAGAGAGAGAGAGAGAGAGAGGAAAAAAAAGCAAATTTCAAGCATCGACCGTACTTCCGTAAGCAGCTGATGCCTGAGAACAGGCGCCGCGGCGTCTAGACGCCGGCGGGAAAACCACCCCCGTTGTTTGGCTCTGCGCCACCCCTTCAACCCCGCCATCAACCTAGGGGGAAAAATAAAGCTTCGACTAGATTCAGATATGCCATGGCCAACCGAGTCTTCTTCGTCTTTCCTAACATTTTTCCAACTCTCTCGTTTCTTTCTTTTCTCCATGTTGTTTTTTCGCCCTTTCAGAGAATTATATAAGATTATCGTAGATTATAGTAGCTTCTCCGTTTCGTCATACTTTTATATCGCACTCTGAAAATCCCTCTCCCCTATTAATCAACGTAGGTGTCTTTTAGAATAATAAATATTAGGTGGTGGTGAAAAGTTTCTTTCGCTTTATAAGGAAATAACAGACGCGCGATATTTTTTCTTTTATATTATTTTATCGAATAAATATTATACTGTATTGAATTTTGTTCTAGTGCTACAAAATGGATCGTGTCATGATTCGATGAAATAATATAAAAGAAAAGATGTTGCGCGTCTAATATTTCCTTATAGAACGAAAGAAACTTTTCTAATAGATCTGATAGATTGATTTTGATTGATCGTTTAAGCTTGACACGCGCGTCTCGTAAACAGTGGCTGATCGCGGATAGAAATAAGAATTGAAATTATATTTAAGAAATAGGAATTTTTACCTTCGATGTGGCAAACGATTTTCTCGTTTTAATTAGCGTACGCGGATGTCTTTTATAGACGAACGATTCGATTTGAAAATTTTTGATTTATCTTGAATTATTTATGTGGAATATTATATTTTATTTTGCATCATTTAAATCGTAAGTTTGGAATCGATCGAAGATGAGAGTATTCATGAATACATATTAAATCAACGATAATTCATGGCGATGACGAGAGAGGCCGGTTATGAGGGAAAAAGCAAAGTTATTAATCAATGTTTCACATTTGCGGATAACGATTTCCGTTCATATTAATTAAAATCCAATATGCGGGCTTGGCTTTATGGCTCGGTACCTGCAATCTGCCCGACCCGGCGAAAATTCACGTTAACTTTCACGTGGCTGTTTCGTTTCGTTTTAATCGAACGTTAATAATGGCTTTCTTTGTTTTCCAATTAAATTAAAAGCGGTGCCTTGCGACTAATAGAGACAGGATATTGCAACTATAGATTGGAATATTTCATTCCAACGTAACGTTTTATTTGACCGCTTCTCAGGAAAGGTAAATTTTATAGTCAACTATAACATACGAAAAGAAGCAACTCTTTGCGAGTTATCGCGCACGATGAGAGGAAAAGAACAGTTCAAAAACGTTGATCGAAATCGAATTAATTAAATCTCGTTGCCACCTGACAAATTTAACTTCCATTCGAAGCGCTAAAACTTGGAGTATTTAGATTCAGAAAACAAACTTCAAATATGCAAATGTAAAATACCAACGTTTCAAACGGCAGCATCTGACGTATATTCCAGTTCGTTTCTAAATGTGGAAAATTTCAAAATATTACACCTCGACCGTTCGAATCTAAACCGCTCGAAACTGTACAACATTCGACGTTCAAAGTAGCCAGATTTCGGGGATTCGCGGTTACTGACGCGGAAACCTCGAAGCGACGAAATTGCAGCCATTTTCAAAATTCAATTGCCAATTTTCTCGTTAATTATTCGCTCGCATAATTGATTATTCGATCGCCAGCACCAACTCTCGCGCGATTCAACAATAGCGAAACGTCGTATAAACGTAAATTCGGTATGACGACCGCGATTCTACGCGAGCGGGTAGCTCGGCTTGACAATTTGCCGTGGCAAAAATCCAGTGGCGCGCACTCGTTGCGTCATTTACAGGGCGGAGCAGCGCAATTTGAATTAGTTTAACGAGATACGGCCATCGAAACTATTCCGTGGGCCGACACGTTGCGCCATAAACGCGTTCCGTGGCTTCTGGGCCCTTGAATTTACGTACGTACAGGCGCGCGCCCCACACTTGCCAACTTATTGCACGTATCCAAATTGCCACTGGCCGGATTTCGCTGTGTTTATCCGGCTAATTTATCGCGCGATACCAAGAACGGTAAGCGGCGCTCGAGCGAATCGAATTACTCTCGTTAATGAAAGAGCACAGGTACGAAGAGCGCGCGATACTTGGAAATTGCTTATCGTCGCAGGAGGAGAACGGAACTGGCGATTTGCGGGATTTTGGATTCCGAAAGAATTCAAAGACGCTGGTCCATCGATGTACACGGCGCTTTTCTACGCGCTAAATTATAACGCAATTTTTTAACGCGGTAGTTTTTACGCGCGATGGTAATTTACGGGGCCAGTCGCGAGTTAGCGTTGTCACGTCGCAGACACGGGGAGTGGTGAAATGAAGAAAATCGCTGGTAGTTTTCTCGCGTCGTTCGAATGATTTCGCGTAAGTTTAAACGTCTCACGAGCAAAGTAAGAAGAAATTCAGACTAGATATACTGGCAGAGTTTACTATGTGAATCCAACACAGCGACAGTTAGGAATGTTTTTTTTTTATTTGAAAGTAGATTACAGTCAATTCTCATTGAGAATTATAAATAAATTAATCTGGCGTGCTACTATAACGTTCATGTTAATTTCCTTTTCCCAAGGTTAATATTAAATTAGACCAACATTTTGCTTTTTGCTAAAATCAAACTCTAAAGCTAAACTCTGACTCTAAAATTCCGCAAAAAATAAATTGCACAAATTCTCTTGTAACGTTAATATTTATAACACGAAATATTCATTTCGGAGCATACGATTATCGTTTAATCGAGAACCAAATCCACTTATCCCGTTACCTGTACCTTACGAAGTTAATGAATTTCGCTGACGAACCTCGCTCGCGTAAGAAGCGAACGAAATTGAATCGAGCAACGGGTACTGGCAACCGTATCGTGACCACAATGCGTAGTCGCGGTGATCGATTAAAACTGTAAGGTAATTAGCAATTAGCGGGCTCTTCTGCTACGGCTAGACAGGAGGAGACGACGACTGGTCGTTAGGTCCGCAGGGGTTTGCATAACGAGCATGCCAAGAGTTAAAATGTCAGAGGGTTGAGGCACGTGCGTACGCCGATAACCCTAATAAAGTCGTTATTGCATTACCTCGAGGTCCGTCACTCGAGGAAACTCTGCAGCTCGCTTCCGCTTCTTCTCTCTACCGTCGTTCCTATTTCTTTCTCTTTCGCTCTTCCAACGGAGGCCATAGACAAGGGAATCGAACTCGTCGGCCGGTCAACAAGATAAACTAGTTTATTTCAATGACCGCAACGTAGGTAGCCCTCGTTTAGTGTCTCGTATTATTTAGTAGACGACACGCTCGATGCTGGAAGACCTCCGGTTGGGAATGCTGCAAATACGAATCATGTGGCTGAAATTGAAATACGTTTGATGGAAATGTGTATTGGAAGCAGGATATCGCGAGTATGGTTGCTCGCGAAAGTATTGGTATGTAGCGTGCCCATATGTTTTTTTCTTTTTTTGTTTTGGAAATATTGGATGTTGAAGTTTCATTGGCACTGTAATCACACGCAACTGTTGTGATTATGTTGATGAAATTCTTGACGATTCCGGGAACGTATGTGGAAGTTATACAGCAAATTATATGATTAACGCTAGAACTATCACACCAGTCAAATGGACTGGTTTTAAAATTTTATTTTAAAATTCCTACTTCGTGTTATATTTTTCTCCACAATGATGTAATGACTTTTGCAATATAATGTATAAATAATATAATGAATTTTATTTTGTTTTCTATGTATGAAAATAATTTTATATCAAGGCTAGTTATACCAATACCAGTGAAAATCACTGGTACTCGTCAAAGTGTAAAAGGGTGCTGCGATCTGTTTATCGAAGCCCAATTAACCAGTTTCCTCATTTTCCACAACTTGCCACGCGTTTTTCAAATTTTTACCGCGTATCGTTCGATACGACGATATCGGTTATCAGGAAAATTCCGGATCGATCGCTGGGTCGCTAGATGCTCACTAGAAATACCATAGCAGTGAAAATGACTGGCTCTACAATTTTATAAACGTGTCAACCCTCGTTTAAGGATCCAGATGGATTAATAATACGAAAAATCTACTACTTTACATGGAATTGCTTCTGTAAGAAAGTAATAAATCGATAAATATAAAAATATTCTATTATCGCGTATTTGTTAAAGACCAGTCATTTTCACTGGTTTTGGTAGAAATAGCTTCGTGTTAACTATCGGTAGTTCTAGCGTTAATGTGGTATATACACTCGTGCTTCGATTTACTGAAAATTACATAAATAAAGTCTATCGGTAGGGAAGAGAACATATCGCAAATGAAAGCCAGCACATGTGAATTTTGAGAATACATATTCGTTTCAAATATCTTGACGAGAAAAATAACGAAAATAAAAGTAAATTTTGTTCGATGCCACTGTCGCTACTGTAATTCAAAACAATCAACATCTTCTTCTTAATCCAAATTTGAGAAAACATATTAGACATGCCATTTAAAAACCTGAAAGTGACTCTAATATCTCGGTAAAAAAGCAAGGTAATAAGAAAAACAGATTAGAACACTGTATAGACACCGTGTAACTCTCGTTTGAAACGTTTTTTCCTACAACGAATAACATACGAGTTATTTTAAATGATCGTGTCAGGAGACTCACGTTCTCTGTACGTTCTCCAGTTGGTTTCAAATTTCCCTGTTTTCCAGCCACGAAATTTCAATATGTTCCGCACGTAATGCGCGTAACGGTACATTCGTAAAAATTTCTCGCTCCGAATGTTTGAACAATTTCACCAGCCACTGCGTGTAATATCACGTTGTATCGGATTTGTCCCGATTCCGTTGCTCGCGATAGACGATCGCGACCGAAAATTGTCCCAAAATTGAAACCCATTGAAAGATCGCTTATCTTTTGATTATCGCAACGATATATCGCCAGCCCTAAACACCGATAAACACGTTACACTACGAAATACACGGGTTTCTTTTCGTCTGTGACGCCGTCGATTGCATTGGACGGAAATTCCTCGTCCAGCTAGACACGTTCGGTTCGTGTGCAGAGCGTTGATCGAGAAAATTAATTGCAGAGCTGCGAGGGAATTCGCCTGTCGCCGATGCGCGCCACGACGACTACAATTAAATATCGCGAACGTTCGATCCGCTGGCGCGCAAAATGCCGCACATACGCGTTAATTCTGGCGAATATTCGCCGCGTAAAGAAACGTCACGATCCGCCAGAAAATAGAACGGTGAACTTTCGATCGAAGGATTTACCGGATGATCGTATCTCGCGATCGAGATATTGAAATCTCTGGCTTTGGCTAGCGCAACTTTTATGGAAGAGAGGGCAGGCGGTGTTTCGTTTGAATTCGACTCGCTGGCCGCGGTTTTGCTGGCATTTATCAATGGGCGAATCTCTCGGTAGAATTAGACGGCGGATATTTACGCGAACCCGCGGTTCTACGAACAGCATGGTGTGAAAAACGCGCGCAGTGAACTGTTTCATCTTGTCGAACGTTGTAACGAGCGCTATGAATGTTCTATATTCGTCGTATTATACGCGTCTATTCTGCATCTTCAGTTTCACCATCCAAGTGTAATTTTTATTCCCAATATTACGACAAACGATCGCTCGATCCTCCGCAGTGGGTTAAGAAAAACAGATATAGAGGCTGGAAGCAAATAAAATACAGAATCCGGCGAAACGCAATCTGTGATAAAAGAGAAATTTAATAACTGCGCGTAATAGATCGAACGACTGATGCGAATAAGAGGAAGACGCGATATGCAATGTACGATGAAACGCGGATCTAATAACTCGCGTTGCTCGGTGCACACGGTCCTCCACGTGCACAAACTTCCTGGATTACAGGAACGCGTACCGGTTATATATCCGGTTACACGAGCTTCGTTTGCTCGCCGGTCCAGTCACATTGACTCGCGAGTCTGCAAGTAGTTAGAAGGGAAAAAGAAATAGTTTGCCGTGCTACGCCACTGCACGGAATATTGATCGACGGGGTGCAAAGAGACTCTTATACTCGACACCAGTCGTCAGCCAACCCTTACGTAGGCCCTCGCACGCTCGCGGCATACCTTGCAAGACACCGCCGATGGAGTCGCCATGGAACGTTAATTTTTCCGCCGTATTTCAACCTCGCGGCTAACTTTGTCAATCGCGACAGGCATAATGGCCCGTGGGAACTCGATGATCCTGCGGAGGGCCATCGACGATGTTGAACAGAGAATTTGCCAGGCATACATTGAAAAATGACAAGAACGTTCCGATATCCATCTTATCAGTGCTACTTTACGCGAGAATGCGATGCAATTGATAAATAGTGCAGTATCGTAAACTATTCTAATTAGTTTATTAATAATAAATGAATTAAACAGGTGTTAGTTAAGCAGAAAACAATGGTTATTTAACATGAACCAAACAAAACAACGTATTACAATTAAGACAACGAGATAATTAATTAACAACACAGATTCAACTCTCTCTCAACAACAACGCTAACAACGCTATCTTGACAACGCAGTGCACGCTCTTTGGCTTCTCAACTGATACTGCTGTTATGTCGTTTATGTCCCATAGCAACCGCTTCTTTATAATTCGCACGACACTACAATAGTTTTAGGAGAAGTAATCGTTGTTGTAATAACAATCTTTATCGCTTTCCCTGCGGGATCACGATGTTCCGCTTCCACTCGGATATTCCACGTACCATGGAGTATGATAGAATAGAAACATAGTAAATTTCATTTATATACATCGAGGGACCGGGCGAATAACATGCAAAAGATAAAGATAAGAGAAAAATATAGATAATAAAAACGTAAATACTTTTCGCGTATTTTACGGACTCTAAGACCTTTTTGTAGCACTCGTTCTAGGACTCTTTTCGCATCCGCCAGCGAGGTTCGCTCCGTATTTGCCGTTGGCGAGAAAAGTTTCAGGGTGGCAAAAAATCGTAATTTTGATTAATGACAGTTTGCTGTCTCGTTAAACGCGCTTCCATTCCCAAGAAGCGAAATTTTGCAACGGGAAGGGCGAGGCTTCCGTGTCGAGGCCACGGTCTCCGTACCGCCCCCGGCTGTTATTAATTTTTTCAATTAAAAATGCCGGCAGTGCAGTCGGCTGCACCCGTTGCGCAAGAGTTTTTAACGGGTCGCGTTTCGTTTCCAGCTCGCGTGAAATTTCTACCTCGGCTATCTTGCCGTTTCTTGTCGTTATCCCTTTAAATTTTACGCAATCGTAAAATTTGCCAAGGAACACGCGGGCGAATATTCTTCCTTTTCGTCGTCGCAATTTGAAACAACAGACTCCCGGTGATAACGCGAAATGATCGAAAATTGCGAACGAAATGTTACGCGTTATGGCAACGTTCGCCCTTAGCGGATTAATATTACCACGATGATGATCGCTTTCTCCATTTTTCACTAAAAGTTAGTTAAACGAAAGTGCAAACGAACAATCACTCGGAGATCGAACATCGGATACTCTGCAAGAAGTGGTATAAAAAATTCTCCAAGAACGTCGCAACAGAGCTCCGACAATGTTCAGAAAGATGCGGCAAAAGTGCTCCTTGTTCGGTTATTTGAACGTTCGGTCTACTCTTCGCGAACGTTTGGTCGCGTTCGTCGTGAAGACGCAGAGCGACCGCTCGAACGGTGAAATTAAATATTCCTTTCGCTAAATATTTCTCAACTTCCTGTCTAACATCGGAACGAACCATACGACACGTGTACAATGGTTGGAATCGTCGAACAAAACCAACGATAACTTCGTATCCGTCGAACTGTGATTAAACCAACCTGTAATATAGCGTTAACAATCGTTCGGCGAAACGACGATTTCGAAGATGACGAAGCGGAAAGGGGATTTAATATTTCAGCAGGGCTGGCGTGTAACATCGAGGGACATCGCAGAGGCTAACAAAACGGGCTAGGGCCGAAAGGTAAAGCGGCTTGGTTTCTGTCGTACATATTTGAGAGAGCAGAAGGGTTGGAAAGAGAACAAGATACAACAGTCGATGTTGGTTCGCGTCCAATGTTCATACGTCGCTACGAATATTATGCATTGCGCGTAGATATTCTATTCGAAACGGCTGGCATGAATATGTAGGGAAGCACGGCATCTCTGCTTCAGGGTGTCGGCCACCCTTGCATCCCCTCGGCCGTGGCAGAGGTCCCTCGTGAGCCTGCAGTCACCGAAATAGCTACATTTGGCAACTTTCGAATTTGTTACGTTGTACGACGATCGACTCGGTGGAGAATATCTTCGATGGATCGATTGTTTTTATTTATAAAAGAGACGCTTTTGTTCGACAAAAGAGCAAAGGTTTCGCTTCTTTTCCTTCGCTTTGTGAAATCGTATTATAAATTCTATGCACTTGCTGTCAGACGATTGACTGCCGAGACTATTCTTCTATTTAAAATCTTAAATGGATTTATCGACTGTCCACAGCTCCTTAGCCTTATCAAAGCCCTCCACACGCACCATTCTCCGGTTCTTTCTTCTTATTCTACCGTCCGTCCTTCCTCTTCAGATTTGCCCACGTAAACGCTGTATCGGTTGTGAGGTAGGCGACGCTTCGTGCAACGAAGTCAACTCGACCAGCGATCTCGGAAAGAAACTGTACGAAGCCTCGGCTGACCCGAGCGTAGCTTTAGTATACCCTGTATATGTCCAGGTGTTTGTTGCATTGTCTAGCAGCGACTCGTGTCTCATAGCCCCGACGCTTAACTCCCTTTTATCGCGTAGAAGTTTATCAATAAGTAAATTAAACAAATTAAACGATGGTTGAATAAAACCGAGCCTCTCGTTCATCCTGCTGCGAAAGAACTTGCTTCGTGAAATTTTAACGAATATCAGCGACAAATCCTCTTGAAACGTTCGTTGCGTCATCTTTCGACGTCGAGTAAGCTTTAAACGTTCGACTTTCTTTTCCTTCGTACAACGAAGTCGCAGAGATACGAGAGGAACGTAAATTCTCCATTTACGTTGGATTTGGAAGAGAAAAAGTTGCCGACTAAAAGACCCTACCCATTTCCCCTCCACTTAATGAAATTAGGTATATCACTTAAACCTTTAATTCGTCTCACTCTGAAAGAATTTCATTTATTCTACTCTAGAAAATTCCGCTTCTCTCCTTTACGCAAATTGAAAACATTGAAGTTTCAACAAATACCGCGAACCAGCCCTTTCAACAGTCGTCTTTACGCCGTCTTTTGACGTCTACCGAGGTTACGATTAAGCGTTCAACCCTTTTTCTCTTCGTATAACGAAATTGCCAGGGACACGAGGGGAGGAGGAGAATGTAAATCCGCAGAGAGAATAATAACTCAAGCCGGCAACCAAGAAGAAACGCCAGTTGTATTCATTAAATCGTTCTACTTCCGTGCAATTCGTTCTTAGAACGTGTACCATGGTTTGGCAACCGCGTGAAAAGATTCTGGGTGAATCCCGCAGGATCCGATGCATATTCGATCGGTACCGGCATTCGGGACGTCGATCGATCGGACGAATCTCGGAGACAACAACGACGACGACGACGACGGAGGCAATCGGATCCGGTGAATGCGGGAAAAGGTGTAGCGGAACAATTAGGTGGGTAAATCGAACTTCGAAGGAGGAATGTCGAAACTGGTAATCGAGGAACGCAGTTTATCTTCTCGATGAGGAAAAAGTGGAAGGAAAGTGGCGCACGATGTAACCGATGAATATAGAGAAGATGAAAATGGAGGAAGGAAATTGATTCAATCGCAGAGTCTTCCAGGTAGTAGTCGAAGAATATCATTTCCTTCCTTCGTAAGTGGAATAGTAGACGCGGCGGTCATTGAAAAATTGTGCGAGAGGGGAATAAATTAATCGAAATAAATGTGAATATTTACATACAAAATTGTGAAATTTATTAAAATTAAAATTATTTCAATTTATTCAAATATTTACGTACAAAATATTCGTATACCAGACATGTAAATATGAAACCGGCATTTTTGTATAGAAAATACACGTTTATTGTATGAAAATGATTAAAAATATTTTATTCGAAGTATTGGCCATCGCTAGCTGTACATTTTTCCCGCCTGTCTGGCAATTGGTGGATGCCATGCCAAAAAAACTGTCGCTCTTTCGAGGCAAACCAGTCATCCAGCCATTTTCGTACATTTTCGTAAGAAGCGAAGTGCTGGTCAGAAAGTGCGTGTCCCATCGATGCGAATAAATGTGATAATTAGCGAATACGCAGGGACGAGTATGTATTGGGTTGGCAACTAAGTGATCGCGGATTTTGTCGTTAGACGGTATTGACAAACCCCGCGGTCACTTAGTTGCCAATAAATAGCGAAATATTAGGCGTAGAAACGAGTAATTGAAATTTTTCAGTGAAGCTGATTGAAGAATAACGCGGCAGGTTGTTCGATCGAAATATTCGCCGTTGCTCTCTATTATAACTTTAAGCCATCCATCGTCGAACCAACGACGAATTTTATCGCGGAAAAAGCTACCACTGTACCGTCTAGACCGCATGTAGTCTTTAGACAAAATCCGATCGTCGAGTATCTTCCCCGCTAATTGGAAGAGGGTTTGTCGGATAAGGCGTGTTGCATCGATCGAAACAGGTAGCAATCGGAAGGAGTAATATCCAGTGAATAAGCTGGCTGTCGCAAAACTCGTTATGATGTACTCTGTCGTAGCAGCAGTTCGAGGCTTAGCGTTATCGCGCAGCAATTTCACAGAACGTCCGTCTTAATCAGTAGCCTGACGATCGGATCTTGTCAAAATTGTAAAGACACGCGATATTCTTCCGTGATTCTCTTACAAAAAGCAAGAAGAAATACTTGGATCGAAGAACGAGCGGTATTTGTTTTTTTAAATAAACGTTGAATTTCGCTGTAAAATTGGAATTGTTCGGTCGTACGCCTAATACGTAATCCCGAACTCGTTTAATTGTATCGCGTGCAGTTTATCTCTATTCCTCTTCGTAATACAGAGTTTAAAAATACATTTCTTGCACTTTGGAGCTTTATATAAATATAAAACGGCTTTCGAATTTTTATTTCAAATGGTAATAACGAGATAAGTTACAAATTACAAAATCTGGTACAAGCGCTTCCACTGGTCGCACGCTCAGAGTTGTAATTGCGCGTCATACGGTATAGTACCATTGTGGAAAATCGTAGTACTATAGTGGAAGAATAATTTGTAAGACATTCTTCGGAACGACGTTACGGATCTGTGTCCGAACGTTGTTGATAGACAAGGTTACACGGAACAATGACCACGAGATACTAGAAAATCTGAGACATCGCTATATCGGGAGATGAGCGTTAAAGTGGCTGCAAAACAACGTAAATCTACGATAACATAGAACATTATAGAACGGTATAAATCAGCCAGAATTTCTTACAACCTCGTTCCGTTCTTCTGGAACGGTTCACCGACTGAGATTCAATTTTTATCGCCTCGAGTCACACCGTAATCGTATATCACCGTCGAATAATACGTATACGAGTGATCTGTAAATAATACGTGGAACTTAAGCGTGGTACAAATTGCTTTCCAGCGGTCGGCCGAGCGGCTTTAGCGGACGTGCAACCTTTCGCCAGCACAAAGCGCCTCTTCTACCGAAGAAGCTTTTTCCGCCCCGTGCTTTCTTTACCGCCTTGCCATTTCGACGGCTTAAGGCCTTCCGATGCGGCCCTCGACCAACGACCTTCTAACAAGATATAATATTTATATCAACCGGTGAAATATTCTCCACTCGTCGTTTGTAAATATGGAGGCCGTTTCGTTCAACAGCTCGGTAATTTGGTCCTGGCCGTGGTAATGGCCAAAGGTATAATAATTCCGAGTACGACACGCTAACTTTCATGGTAGTATAATATACCAAGACTATTGCGACTCGTCGTTGGTTTTATGGAAATGCAATGCCATGTGCCGCTACAGATTTGATTCGACGTGGTAGTAAGACGTTATTACGTTCGTCAAACTCGTGCTACGTTCTTCCGGTCATAATCGTATTTTTCGTAACGTTAAGAAATATCTTGAGCTTGGACGTATGACGGAACTGTTATTATTCGGTATACATGTTTTTACTCGTTGAAACAAGAACAGCATTGAAGTATAGATTCGATCAGCGTGTCATACTACGTGTCATACTACTTCCAATTTTGTATTAAACGGTGAAAATCTTTTTGCTTGTCGATAGCACAGTAGGTTTCAAATATGCGAATACACCAAGACGAGTTAGGTCGATAAATCGACCAGTATTATACAACACTAATTTTCCTTCCAATTTTATATTAAACATTAAGACTTTTTTTGTTCGTCGCAACAGCAATAGCATCGAAGTATACAAATTCCCCGGTCGTCTGTAAAAATCCAACAGCTCCATGATCCCCTCGAAACCATCGATGAAATACACGTCGTAATCAGTTCGATCTGAAAGGCACGGCGTGATGGAAAGTCGTATTTCCGGTGCTGGCATTCTCTTGCACGTCCTTCTTCCCATTTACATTTATATCGACATTTTTCATTGTTTCTAGGTGTGTACGATCAGTTACAGAGATGGACCTCGCGTCTCTTCTTCATCCTGATGGAATCCATAGATATTATTGGCTTGGCAAGTGATTGCGGATTTTGTCATTAGGTGGTAATGACAAAAATAATGACACGTCTCTTCTTTACCCTGATGGAATCTATAGATATCATTGGGTTGGCAAACAAATTATTACGGATTTTGTCATTACCACCTAGTGAAATGGTGTTGGATGTAACTGCCCAAGAAATACTCTTGATCAACAAAAAAGGGTTTATTTAACAATCAACAATCAACAATCAACAATCAACAATCAACAATCAACAATCAACAATCAACAATCAACAATCAACAATCAACAATCAACAATCAACAATCAACAATCAACAATCAACAATCAACAATCAACAATCAACAATCAACAATCAACAATCAACAATCAACAATCAGCAATCAGCAATCAGCAATCAGCAATCAGCAATCAACAATCAACAATCAACAATCAGCAATCAGCAATCAGCAATCAGCAATCAGCAATCAGCAATCAGCAATCAGCAATCAGCAATCAGCAATCAGCAATCAGCAATCAGCAATCAGCAATCAGCAATCAGCAATCAGCAATCAGCAATCAGCAATCAGCAATCAACAATCAACAATCAACAATCAACAATCAACAATCAACAATCAACAATCAACAATCAACAATCAACAATCAACAATCAACAATCAACAATCAACAATCAACAATCAACAATCAACAATCAACAATCAACAATCAACAATCAACAATCAACAATCAACAATCAACAATCAACAATCAACAATCACCGGTCAACGGTCAACGGTCAGCGGTCAACCGGTCAACCGGTCAACGGTCGGCGCTCAACGGTCAACGGTCAACGGTCAACGGTCAACGGTCAGCGGTCAACGGTCAGCGGTCAACGGTCAGCGGTCAACCGGTCAGCGGTCAACCGGTCAACGGTCAACGGTTAGCGGTCAACCGGTCAACCGGTCAACCGGTCAACCGGTCAACCGGTCAACGGTCAACGGTCAACGGTCGGCGGTCAGCGGTCAACGGTCAACGGTCGGCGGTCAGCGGTCAACGGTCAACGGTCAACCGGTCAACGGTCAACGGTCAACGGTCAACGGTCAACGGTCAACGGTCAACGGTCAACCGGTCAACGGTCGACGGTCAACCGGTCAACGGTCAGCGGTCAACGGTCAACGGTCAACCGGTCAACGGTCAACGGTCAACGGTCAACGGTCAACGGTCAACGGTCAACGGTCAACCGGTCAACGGTCGGCGGTCAACCGGTCAACGGTCGGCGGTCAACCGGTCAACGGTCGGCGGTCAACCGGTCGGCGGTCAGCGGTCGGCGGTCAGCGGTCAACGGTCGGCGGTCAACGGTCAACCGGTCAACGGTCAACCGGTCAACGGTCAACCGGTCAACGGTCAACCGGTCAACGGTCAACCGGTCAACGGTCAACCGGTCAACGGTCAACCGGTCAACGGTCAACCGGTCAACCGGTCAACGGTCAACCGGTCAACGGTCAACCGGTCAACGGTAAACCGGTCAACCGGTCAACCGGTCAACCGGTAAACCGGTCAACCGGTCAACCGGTCAACCGGTCAACCGGTCAACAATCAACAATCAACAATCAACAATCCACAATCAACACTCAACCATCAACCATCAACCATCAACAATCAACGATCAACGATCAACAATCACGCTTCTCGAATGTGTTTGCTTCGCTGTTACGCCAGAGCTTTCGCATTCCGCAATTCGGAACGGAATGAATCTTTTGTTAAAAGCCAAACGGATTCTTTTCTCCCACTACGCACGCGTTTGTTAGATGTTCGCGACCGTTGCGGCGTATGCAATTTTCAGTATATTCGGCGAAAGAACCGTAGGGATATCGATGGTATATTAGGCATGGTTTGCCTTACGCTTTGGAGGTATAGCGCTTTGCATCGCGAAACCATTAGAAAGTTCCATCGTCGAATGCCGCCACAGTTTTATTCGAACGTACCACATTTTCGGCCAAAAAGCTTACCTTTGTAATCGCGTCGAGTGTATCAAAAATAACTGATCAGTCCCGCGTTCCATTACCCATACTAACTGTCTTTTATACCACACCGCTCTCTATTATACCACTATATCGTGCGCCGCAGGTTACTTAATTTTGGTCGCTCATAGGAGGACTCATAGGAGGCTCGGTGATCCAATTATCGTGGTGCACCGCGAACGCTGGAGCACGGATGACGCGACACCCTCCGACCATCCCTTTTCACGTCGAAGGGGAAAACCAGGCTTGCCGCTATCTACGTTGGTAACGATCCTCGAACGTAGAACGGATGATGTCTCGCCATAGGCAGCGAGGATTCCATTCCGCTGACGGATATCAATTCATTTCCTGCGAAAGCTCGCAACTGCCGTATTAAATCGCCGTATCCGAATGTTTGCGAATCTTTCTTCGCCTTTGCTTCGCAATTATTCTCTATAGTCTGTGATCTCTATCGACCTGTTTCTAAGTGTGAATGGAAACTGTCTGTGCGTGTATGTGTGAGTGTGTGTGTTTGTGTGTGTGTGTGTCTGTATTACGATACCGTTAGGTTGAACGAGATCGTCGTATACAATTTAGATTCATCGCGATACGTGACGATCCGAGAGATTGAAAATGAAGAATCGCGCACGCGAAAGAATTACACTGTCTCTGTATTCGATGCTTCGTATAAGAAGGGACGATATTGTCCGCAATTGCACGATCAATCTCCTCGTTCGCCAATGAAATCGTAGCGTGTACAGGGCGCGGCCGAATAATGCACGTACGAACGAGCATAAGGTGTGCACGATAATAACCCGATGAAAGAGTAAGAAAGAGACGTACAGGAAGATTTTTTCGTCCGAAAAAACCGAGCTTTAGGTTGAATAATTATCAGCCAGGTATAGGTAAGCAATCGGCAGGAAATAATCGTACATGTGAAAACAAATGAAAAATAAGGAATTTAAGGCTTCGTTTTCAAGACGATAGAGTACGATAAATTTTCAAATTTAATTCTCTCGTAAACCAAGCAAACAAAAATACATGTTCCACTCATCCTCGCTCGTTGAACAACCTCTTGCCGATTATTCGCTCTTGTCCGGCGTGGAATCGGTCATGTTCAAGTATAGTTGATAAATTTTCAAATCCGATTTCCTCGGAGAAATTTCATTCTATGTTTTCTTCTTATCTGTGCATAAGTAATCGCCTTACGGCCGCCTGTACATTCCGCCACACTCTCTACACCTGTAACTTCCTACCTTATCGATCTCCTGAAATTGTTCAAACGCATTTTCGCAATGCGATTAGCCTGATCAAGACCTAAAATCCATTAGTCGATAGATCGAGACAGCGAATCGCGTAAACTGGAACGCAAAAGCGTAAAATATCTATCTATCATAAATATCTATCTAAATAAATATCTATCGGTCGCTGAAAACGTAATAATAGTGCACTCGCATCTGCTAGTGTGCGTTCGTCGTTAAAAGATTCAAGCTCGTCCGGAATTCTTTGAAAATGACCAGGATATAGAGGAGTGGCGACATTCGCAAGAGAGAGGGTTGCGATTGATTTCCTCGGAGCAATCGGATAAATCGGGCGACGTCGGTGGGCGGAACAGGCCGCGACGTATATTCGATGCGACACACAATACCGCACAGTCGAGCGTATTCTCGATGGAAAATAGAAAGCTCGCTTACAGGCCAAAAGTGAAACGATCTAGAAAACTAGAAGGCACGCGCGATAAGCAGCAAATCGTTGCTACGTGACCATCCCCTTTGCTCCACACGCATCCAACGTTCGAATCGGTCGGGAAAATTATTGTAATCTTCGGCAGCGCTTTCGATATCGGCGTAACCGGCCCGGCCCGGCCCTGTGTCGTCGAACGCTCGATAAAGTAAGGATATTTCGCTTGCTATTTATTTTCGGCTCGATAGGCAAGAAGAAGAATGCCGCGCGAAGCTTTTTCATTCTCGTAGCTGGCGGGAACGATCGAAAGGTGTACTCGTAGAAAGGTCTTGGTGATGCAAGCTCCTCGTTCCATTGGCAGATAGTAAGAAAAGTTAGAGGATATTTGTATTTAGATGGACGATTCTTACGGATATTTAGCTCAAGAGAAGAAAATGTTTAAAGAGGCGGATGAAACGGGGGTAGCGGAATGAAAGTCGATTTTTGCGGGTGCACGCGTAACTTCGTAGAATTCCGCGCGCGTGTATAATCGTGGAGTTAACGCCTCTGTTAAATTACGTCGATCTGAACAAATACTTAGCGAGAAAACGAATAAATTCTGAAGGTACACGAACGTTGACATATTCCACGGTGACAAGCTTAAACAACGCGACACTTTGTTCTACCGAATAGTTGCACGAGGGTACAGTTCTCCTAAGTTGTGCAATTAAGAAAGAACGAAGAGAAACTAGTAACGAGTGTAAGGATCAGAACGACGTGATTTGTTAGAAAAGGGTTAATTTCATTGCTAAAAACGCCGTCTTCTAGGATCGCGATAAATCTGTAGAAATGTTACTCTTCGCGTGTTTAAACGATCATCGTCGTACAAACTCGTTAAATAGCAATTTAAATAAGAAGACGAGGAAATGAAATAGAGCAAAAGGAAGAGACACGTGAAACGCGATAATATTGCTGCAACGCGGACCGTATCAGCTCGTGAACGGAAAATATCGAATATCGATTTAACCGAAGGCTCGAAACCTTGGCATTGAATTCACCAGCCTGGCTGCCTCTTTTGCCTTCGCTCTCTATCTCCTCTTTATTTTCCGGTACGCTTTTCATGCGTTCCGCTTTTTCTTCCCGCTTTTCATACGCGCCATTGTTAGACTAGACTAGACGCTCTGAAACTACTTTTCACCCGGGGGGCTGCAACCTACACGCTCACCGCTTCGCAATATCAGCCTATATTTTGTCGTTACGCCATTGTGGCCCCTGCTGCAACTCACGAAACCCCGGTATCCCTTGTTTTCTTTTCACCTACGCTTCGGCGAAGCTCCGCGGTTCTTCTTAATACCCGGTGTCATTCCGTTGCCTGGTCAGAAGGCTTGGTTCCTGGCTTTTGTCTGCCACAGACGCGATACAGGCGTTTAAACGATCTAAAAATTGGAGACGAAAGGGATAAAGAGATCGCGCGATTCCTAGAGAGATACGACGATGATTAATTACGTCGTGACGATTCCGCACGTCACGGACCACCTGTTCCGATTTTCTCGCAGCCATGTGCCTTTTATCGTCTCCTCGTTACACGCGTTACGTTCGTCATCGAGAATCGATAAATTCTTCCCAAAAGGGAATCTACGCACGAGATTCTTTCACGCGTAATGGATCACTCGCAACGTCAAGAGCAGAGTAGCATCTCACGGGTATTTGTTGCTCCAAAGAAAGAAACCACGAAGACGGACAAAAAAGAACGCGTTTAGGAAGAACATATTTTTTCAAAATCGCGAACGAAAAGCACCGCTCTTCCATTCTACCTGTACCTTTCTTATTTCCGTAGAATATTCGCGGAGAGGTGAAATCTGTCGCGTTGAAATTCCAGTCTTAGCCGCAATCTAGTCGGTCGGATTTCAGACTCTCGCGACCTTTATCGAGCCACGTATTTCCGATTCTTCGAGTTTCGCAATGTTCGCTCAACGTCGTATCGTTAACGCGCCGAGATTTCGGTCTCGCGATTTCATCTTTTATTTCTTTCCAGCGACTGCCTGTATTTAAAACAAAATTACTGCCAACGTCTGAAGCTTCTTCGCAGAGCGTCTTCGACGATTGCCTTGGTACTTTGCCATGTTACTTGTTACGTCGCTGCCTAATCTTTCTCCGTTTTCATTATTCGCTACCATGTGCCACGTGCTTCCTTTGCTTCGCCACTGCGTGTAAACGCGTTCTACTCTCGACATTCTTTTCCGTCAAGCAACACGTTTCACGTTGCTCGTGCTGCGTGTAGCGCAGTTCAATAATCGAACTAGCTAAGCCAGCGGTCTAAGTAACGTAAGAAGAATACATCTGTGAAATTTCTATTACTCACTGTCGTCTCTAATTATTCGTCTGGCAATCCACCTGTCTCAACGTATCGTTTCTCACTACGAACTGCAAAGGGTTAAGGGGATGTCCCGAATTAGAACGGTCTGAAACAGCGTTTCTTCGTGATTTTTTTTTTTAGAAGGGAAAGAAGGAAATGAAGTTATTGAATTTTGAGGTATGGTTTTATATATGGTTTAATGAATACAAACAAATTTGTTTTAAAAGAAATTCAATCGGCTGATTGAACACAGACTGAACAGAAAACCGAAAAGGGATTAAGTTATTGTATATTTTTCTTCTGGATGAACTAAACAACGGCAGAAAAAAATGTGAAATAAAAAAAAGAAAAATAAACTTTAAGGTGCTATAACAATTATTTAAATAAACTTTTCCACGAACTTTTTTAGTTCGCCCAGAAGAAAAATATATAGTAATTTAATCCCCTTTTGGTTCTTTGTTCCAGTCAAGAATTACGAGGTAGATCTTCCTGGCCGATTGAAGACTGCAGCGACAAGACGCCCATGAAATAGGCTTAGAAATCTGTTATAATTTTTCTTCTTTTACTTAAAAAAATTTTTGTTTGTATTCGTTAAACATATATAAAACCATACCTCAAAATTCAATAACTTCATTTCTTTCTTTCCCTTCTAAAAGAAATCACAAAGAAACGCTGTTTCGGAACATTCTAATTCAGGACACCCCCTTAAAAAACACAGTGGAAATGCGGAGAAACGTATCTCGAACCCGTCACTAAGTAGTAGGATCGTTGGTAAAGTCGACGCCGAATACTCGCGACCTACTTGCTATCCATCAATCCGATACATGGCAGTCGTGCGAAATTTATTCGCAATTGCGAAGGCGGCTGACAGAAGACGAAAACAGGATAAGCTTTTGGGAGAATCCGCGACACAAAAGCGTGGCAGATTACGCGCTGAAAGTTGCAGCGTAGCTTTGGAACAAGGTCCACGAATATACAATAACGAAGTAAAACCTAGTTCGCCAAAGCGTGTTACGTTCTCGCAGCTGAGCTACGCGTCTCGTTACTTCTATCCACGACTACGCTCTGTCGTGTCTTCTCGTCCAAGCGTACGTACAGTCGACAACGAAAATATCGTGGACAAGTTAGCGGCAACCGGCTACCAACGAAGCTTCGCTGAACGCCGCCTTGCCTGTGTCAAAAATGGAAATATATTCGTTTCCACCGTTTGCTAAATGTTAATTCGCGTAGAGGAAAATCCCGTACTAAAACGCTCAACTTTGCGAATTTATTTACGCGAATTTTTGCGAATGGATTTATTAGAGCTTCGCGGGACTTTTGGGTTTACACGCAGCTCCTTACAAATTCTATACGTTTACTTATCGCTATATAAGCTTTGTCAGATTATACTTTGGTAACTTGGTAATTGGCAAGGGAGATTGCACGAAGCGAACTGTAATTCTATTTGGATATTTTCGTAATGAACAAGAGAGAAGAACGAGAGAAAGAGAATTTTGAAGATGCGTTTTATTATTTATCCAGTTGGCTGTTTCTCACGGGTACGCTCGTCACGCGTGAAAAGTAGCTAGAATTTGCTATTTAAATTGCAATTCCAGTGAAAACTAAGATATATCGGTAAATTTTAAGATCTTTCGAATATTTGCAGACCGAGACGAAATAAAACGAACAAATAGAAAGATATAAATAATTATTACGAGATCGTATACAGCCGTTTCCTTCGTCCTCTGCGCATTTTAGCTGCACGCTTTTCAAAAAGGTCGCTACAGCTAACTGATCGAGATAATGATAAAACGAAACCTCTAATTTCTTCCGATTTTGCCCAATGGGCTGGATAAGACCCCCATACGTGGAGAATGATTAGGTTCCTCCATTCCCTAGCCGATACGGTCTCCGTATGCCCATCTATTACACCGTGTACGTACAGTGTAACCAATCTTCTTGCAAAGAAGCCCGCACCATATTCTTCTCGACGATATAAGCAGATCTACCGTTTGATTTAGTCTCTTTCTTCGCCAACTTTTCCTGTTTTCGGCTGTTGTTTGTCATCCTAAGTTCGACGGTTACTCGTCCTTCTGTCTTTTCCCAATAGCAGCGAGCAATTCGTTTTCGTATCGAGGCGATTCCCATTTTACGTGATAACAAATCGATCACGAAACTCTGTCGACGAACGCTCGAATATGACAGAAGAAGACAATTACCGAACAATTAATTATCGGATCATTCCATAAGTAAATTCGGTAGACAGTGGTTGGTTTCGCATACCAGACGAAACTAAAAAGTTACCTGTCGACGATCCATCGATGATGAATTTTCTCGTACTTTTTGTAATTCGTTAGCCCAGCCTCTGAAACTTCTCGCTTCAGTTTTGTAAAACTCCGACAGCGACGACTTCCACCGTCCTAAACCGAGCTCTTAGAAGAAAACCACGTTACTTACGGGATGATCGAACGTACAAGTACGAAATAAGTAAAAGTACGTTGTACAGTTTTGTACAGCTTTCTTCCGCCGTAGAACGTACGAATAAATAAAAAATAAATAAATTAAGTAGACGCGAAACTTCGTCGATACTTCTTCCCACCATCTGGCCATTTATTTTTGTCTCCGACTGTAGGTGTATCCGCGCTACGGTTTTTTAGCTTTTTCGCCATTGTTCTGCGTACACACAGGGGAATCCCCGCTTCGACCCGACGAGCTGTTCCGTGTTTTCTTACGCCTCCGCTTTCTCTCTCGAGCCTCGCCGTGTTATCGACAAATTAAAAGCTCGCAACCTTCCGCCACTCTAGACGCGTCATCGCGGCGGAATCAACGCGGAAACGCAAGCTGGATACGATGGTGTGTCGCCAAGAAGCGTAAGGATCGTTGGCAAGATCAAATGATCGTGAAACGTTTAATGCTGTAGTCTCGCGCTGCGTGTTCTGTTAATTTCGACGAACCACGTTATTACCGCGCGATCCTCGCGATGAACATGTACAAAATGTAAGTTTCGTTCTCGATCTCGTAGAGAAAAGTAGGAAAATCCAGCGCACAGCTGAAGAGTCAAACGTCTTCTGGGAACTGCAAACGCTGGGTTAACTGTAATTTCTTGACACCTACATATTCCACGTTCGTTTACTTGTGTATTATTTATTATTACTAATGGCTAGCTAAAGCTAATAATTATAACACGTAGACTGTCAGGCGATATTTTTTAGCTTTGCCTATGGGCAACGATATTTCATTTTTGTAAAATGTTACATTAATTACGATCAATCGTTGTACAGCACTTTGTTCATTTTATACTGTTCCCAGCTATTCGAAATTTGTTGGTTGATCGACTCAATCGTTACGAAATAACGTAAAAAGTCCTGTCATCGATGAATACTGTCGTGAATATCGGTGAATGTAAACGTGTTTGTGATAAATCGAACGCTATGGGCTTTCATAAACGCTTTATGCTCGATGCACCGCTTGAACGAAAACGTATAAATTAAAAATGCCTGTTAAAACATTGACAGCTTACCAAGCTATCAAAATCTGTCGAATCTTTCAAGACTTTCGAGCTTATCGATACTTGCGGTACTTATCGAAACTTTCAAGAGTTAGAATCACGTTCGCAGTGATTCGAATTTTTCCTCGCACCTAAACGATATTCCAAGTGTTTCAGATTCCATCGCTGACTGGATACTCGAGCCTCAGCATGTTCCAGGCGAAAAATCGTCTACGAGAAAGAAAGAAGAGGAAGGGAGACACGGAGAATCGAGGAGCAGCAGAAAAGAACGGAGCCCGCGTCGCCTGGACAAAGAATAAGGGGATTAGTTTTAATTGGAACTAACGCGGCTAGATTCTTGTAAAAATCGTGGATAATATTTGCATTTATCCACGGTAACGATACCCGTTAGAAACTCGCTGAAATTTTTACAATGATTTAAACAATGGCAGTTACTTTTAATTTCACGCGCATTTTCGTTGTCTTCTTTCTTTCTTTTTTCTTCTTTTTTTTTTGTGTGTGTGTGTGTGTGTGTGTGACGGGATCAGAGATTTTTAGGTTTCTCGTACTTGTCTGGAGCGGTGTTATTATCTGAAAATTATATGTAGCCGAGTAGTAACGTGTAGGAAAAGTAACATGCATAGGAAAAGTGAGGAAATGGGACGAACGAAGGGGATGATCGTGTTAGCGTGTTGCGTCTGGTACGTAAGAATGTGGCACGAGACAATGTCAAATTGCGTCTCGTTAAGTTGTATGCGCGAATGCTCGTGCTGTGTTTTAACTACGTCCACGACCAGCTTGAAGAATTAATCGTACGATCGATTAAACGTGGTAGAATTGATAAATAAATATGAAATTATAAAATGAGATAACAAAGAATTCTCTGGATAATTTTGTGATCTATCGTAACTTTATGATCAATTTCTATCTTCTCAAGTGAAAATATAGACGTAAAATGAAACGAAAATAATTTAACCAATTGACATCGAAGGATTGCACATCTGAGAGCGCGTCTGTGACTTTTCGCTGCAGCATCCGATGCAGAGTAACATCTGACCATCGCGCAACCTCGAACTGCCTTCCTTAGGGAGAGACACCTCGGGACGTGTTCAGAATTCGTCTCTGCCACTTCTCAACTCACGGAATAGATTCTGTTCCTTCTCTGTATTCGAAATTTGTAGCTCGATTCCAGCTACATATTTCGTGAAGTATTGCCGCACTTAAGATTCCCTAGGTCGTTACAATCAATCGCATTACCTATTTAGAGTATTATAAATAAAATATCAGTTTGAAGCATAGTGGTAAGTTAAGTATTGTATAAAAGCACAGACTGTTCTATCTACCAAAATTAAGGGACAATTTATTATCCGTCATTAACCCGGAATAAGTGGTGCGTGAAATATGCAAATGCTATTCCACGTGTATTCCGCGTTTATGTTTATTCATAGAGTTCTCAACAGTTCTTACTTTACGAGAGAAAAAAGGGTGAATTACAGATGTACACCGGATATATTTCATTCTCTGTGCCTAGTCCAACAAAAGATCATTGGGTGACACGCTTCATCATTTGGGAAAAATAAAGACCCTTGTGTAAAAAATTAGAATTTATTCTTATATTCATAATAAATTAAATATTATAATACGTTAATTAATTCTAAGCCAATTCTTTTGCGGTCAACATCTACTGAAAGTACTTTCACCTCTACACGCTGACCTATCGAAACTACCGAATTCTTTAACCATTTCGTTGGTATAAGCCCGTCTCTACCCGCTCCTATATCCACAAACACTCCAAAGTGTGTAATGTTTCGTATCGCACCCGTGACTGTTATCCCCGCGCTCAAATCATTAATACTGAGCAAACTCTTTCGAAAAAGAGGAGTACGAGTCTTTAATCGTATATCCTCGTCCTTCTTCATAGATAAGCCTTTGACTATCACGTCCATAGTCGTCTCGTTAGTATCAAGTTTCTGGGCCAAACCAGCGAGCCCTTCGTCAGCACACGATTTTACTTTTTCGATGAACTCCGTAGTTCCGAAATTCTCCAAGTTACAATTGCAATATTTCAAGAAACGTTCGGCTATTTTGTACGATTCAGGATGGATCCAGGATTGATCTAATAAGTTATATGTCTGCTTAGACTTCTTAGCAGGCTTGCGTTTCTCAGAATTATCATTCATCGAAGTCTCTGGCAATATCCTAATGAAGCCAGCACATTGTTCGAACACCTTGTTCCCAATTCCTTTCACATCCAGTAATTGTTGCCTATTTTTAAACGGTCCAAATTCGGATCTCCATTCTATAATGTTATTTGCCCTGGATGCATTCAAACCTGCAACTCTTCTTAAAAGACACTGAGATGCAGTGTTCACATCCACGCCTACAAAGCTCACAACCTCTGAAACAACCTGTAGTCATTTTTATAGTTGTTATTGAATTTGTCAATTAATTACTTCATCTTGAATTTTAAAGCTATTGGATTTTATATTTACCTCATTTAATGCCGCTAACAATTGCTTCTCTGGTAGATCATGCTGATACATTCCCACACCTAAATGTTTAGGTTCTACTTTTACTAATTCAGCGAGTGGATCTTGTAGACGTCTCGCTATAGAAATAGCAGAGATTAAATTCGTGTCGAGGTCCGGGAACTCGGATTTTGCTTCGGGACCACAGCTGTAAATCGATGCTCCGGCTTCGTCAACTATCGTGTACGAAACCTCGATCGATCCGAATGCATTGGACTTAATTAACTTGTTTAGAAACATTTCAGTTTCTCTACAAGCTGTAGCATTGCCCAACGCTAAAATTGTAGCCTTATATTTCGTCACTAAAGCTACCAAAACATCGGCTGATTCATTATAAGATTTTTTCCCCTTTGTGTGTGGATAAATTACATCTGTTTCAAGTACATCACCCTGTTCAGAGATTACCGCTAATTTGCAACCGTGCGAAAATCCTGGATCTATAGCAAGTATGATCTTTCCTCGTACAGGTGGAGTAAGAAGCAACTGTTTAACGTTAGTTACGAAAACTTCTATAGATGCTGTCTCTGCTTTTTGTTTCATTTCGCTTCTCACTCTACGTACTACTAAGGGTTTTATCAGCTTTGTATAAGCATAGTTAATACTGTCGTTTAATAATTTAGAATGTAATTTAGATGCTGTGATAGCTGCGTTATATTGTTTATAACAGTGTGCTTTAAATCCATTTTCAAAAAAGTCAGGAATGGTCATTTTTACAGTAAGAAATTTTTGTGCTTCCCCACGATTAATAGCCAATATCTGATGAGGTTTAATGTATTTTGTGTTTGCACTAAAGTCATAATACGTTTCATACTTTCTCTGAGCATCCTTTTCTTTACTATCTTCAGATTTACTATTGGTTTTACATTCTGTAATCTGGATTTTTATCGCAGATTTGCTTTGAAGCTCTTTGACTTTATCGAATACAGTTTTATTCTTATTTATAATATCTGCTATAATATGTACAATTCCATCTATAATCTGTTGCTCAGTTTTTAATCCATCTTTAGTGGAATCGATAAAAGAAGATAATGGAGGTAGTGCCTGACCCTGTAACACAAAATCACTTACAGATCCCAAACCTAGCTCTTTTGCTCTTTCTGCTAAAGTTCGCTTAGATGCCGGCTTAAAAAAAGAATATATATGTTCTAAGTCGTCTAAAGATTTGGCAGATACAACAGCAGAATGCATAGCAGGAGACCACTGTCCTAATTTATCAATAGACTTCAATATAGTATTAGCACGTTGTTTGATAACTTGAGCATGATCAAGACTTTCTTTCAGTGCTCTTAGCTTATCTGGCTCCATGCCACCAGTCATATCCCTCCTATATCTTGCAATAAATGGGATTGTATTGTCATTATTAAAAAGCTTTATAACATTTTCTACTATATGTTGTTCAATATTGTTCACTTCGCTAACATAATCTTCAACAGTCCATTCTTTCAATTCTGTAGATTTTAGAGATATATCTTTTAATATTTGTTTAATATTTCCTGCATCAGAATTTTGTAGTTCTTCTTTTTTCATCTTTGCATTTTTATTTTGTGTCTTTTTATTCAAATCTACTGATTCATTTGTATTATCTATAAGTTCTGTTTTTATTTTTTTTCTTCCAAGTTTTGTTACTATTTGTTTACTATTTTTACTTAATGAAACGGTTCTCTTGGTACTATTTGTAATTGTCTTCCTCTTTTTCTGAGGTGCTTTCGTGGGAACATAATTTTCATCACTTGAAACATCTGCAGGTTCACCCTCAGAATCACTTGAAGAAATAATTATTTTACTTGCTCGAGACACTTGTCGTATGCTCCTTTTCATTGTAACGTTTTTTACAAGTAAAGTACAAATATCTAAACTACTTAAGAAAATGAAGATTCGTCCATAACCTTCGGTAATTATAAATTAAAAAATTCTAGGTTAATTATTAAATGTACAAAACATATTTATACACATATATGTCATATAATTTCTCTTAATCTCTTACTTAACTACGAATAAGATTGTCATAAAAAACTAGAAAATTGCTGTAACTCTACTTAATAATCATAATAATCAATAGAATTTTCCGAACAAGTTCAAGTACATCTTCCGACTAACCTTTGAAAATGTGCCTTAAGTTAAGGCGCTTGACGAGTTCGTGTAATCGGAAAATTCTCAATATTTTTCGAGATTATACAAAAATTACAGATGAGATTATGAAATTATAATGAATAACTTTTGTAATTTTTCAATTATTATATTTCATACAGATTTAGTATAAGATTTCTTCATATATTTCAGGTGATTTTGCTTTACATACGTAGCTAAAATCTTCATATTTATAAAAATTTGATAATTACTTTTTTTTTTAAGGTACTTTACTTAATAATGATTTGTCTCAAAGGATGATTTACGCTTCTGTAATATTAAAAACATAGGAATTAAAATAAACATAATAATGTGCAATAATACCGGAATACAGCTACGTATTTTGATATTGTAAATTTTTATACGATTCAAATATATAAACAATATATTATGGCAGAAAAATTTCGATCGTTCATCAAAGTATTAAACAACGAAATAAATAAACATCAACTGTTTAATGCAACTACAAGAATTAGTAGCGTCACTGGAAAGGCACAAGAAAAGTTGAACAATATACAAAGTGCAGTTGCTGCAAAGTATGATGTTCTTGCAAAGGTATTACATTTCATCTATTCATCAATAAATATAAAAAATTATAATGTACGTATGTTTAAATATAAATCATTTAAATTTATTTACTCCAGCAAATCAGTAATGATTTAACAATAATTCAAAATGTAAATGGACCACAATTAGCACCAAGTCCATTACCAAAGAAAGTTGTAAAATGGTGGCAATGGTATCAACAAATAACAGGTTTGGACAAGGTTGAAATAGCCAAACAACAAGTGATCTTTGCGCAAGACAAGTTGTTCAAATGTCAAGATGAGAGGAGACAATTGAATCGTGAAGCAATGTTAATAAATGATAAATTAAAGGAAGTATATTCAGAACTTATTCAAATTAAGAGGGATGATCCAAAGTATGTACAATTGACAATAGTGGAAAACAAAAATCTTCAAGATCAAGCAAAGATTATGGCGGAGCTTAATTTGTTAGAGAAAGAGGAAAAAGAACATTTCACATTATTAGCAACAGCTATTAAAGAATATCATGATAGTCAAACAATGAATGCCCAAAAGCATAAATACTTATCTATTGTTGCATCTGCTTTATTAGCAATCATATCATTGGTAGCTTCGATAATATATAACAATATAAGGGTAGCAAATATTCAAAACATTCTATCTGAAGCACAAGAAAAGAATGAAAATGTGCTCAGAAATAGTTTTGTATCATTAGAAAATAGTTTAAATACAATTCGTAAAACAATAGAAAAAAATAGTGAACCAAAAGTAGTCACGGTTAATGAAGAATTAGATAATAGTAATATTACAGAATTGCACAGAGCTTGTGTTGTATTTGGGGCATGTATTGTTGGCATATATATACTGAGATCGGTAATTGGTTAAAGGTTACTTTTCAATTCATAGTAATGAATTTATTTTAAATAATTTTTTAGTAACAGAGATTTATTCGTTTATCAATGTTTTATAAATAAATGTATAATACATGTATATAATTATATAATGAAATAAAAAATACATTAATATATGCATTTAATTCGATATATTGTATGATGTTTTGTAGTATTTTGTTATCATGTTATTTAGTTGCATTGTTTTTTGTATAAGAAACCAAGGCTATACTTTTCTCAGAAAAATACACATATATATTTGATAAACTGGGCAAATACAATGTGATATTCTTATATGGACAATCGTTTAACTAATTTTTATCTGCAATAAATGATTTCATTAAAAATAAAATGAAATTGTTATGTGTCAAATATTAAGCAATTTAAATTTTAATTATCTGAATTATTTTATGTATTCCAGGATTTCCATTCCATACCATCTGGTAGCTTTACTTCAACTTTTCCTTTGCTCACTTCTGACCAATTTGTGCTTAACACTGTACCACCAGACTCTTGCTATATATGTAGAAATATTACAGTGTTAAAATCAATACAACGTATTTGTCAAGCGCTTTTTGAAAAGAAATACTCACAAAAGATTTATTCATTGCACGTCTAACTTCATCAGATCCACTACCATATATCTGTTGGAATAAAGCATAGAGAGCAGCTTCTCCTATAGGCTTTTCTTCTGCTTCTTGTTTCTCAATCTCTTTCTCTACTTTATTCCAATCCCGTGTCTTTTTGGTAGTTCCAGGATTCTCTGGTGGTTGATTTCCAGCATGCAAAATTTCTTAAAAAATTTAAGTCATTTTAATATGACAATTCAGAGCAGGTTCTATTTACACATAATATTTGGATCTTTGGTTTACCTTGAGGTATGGGTTGTACTGTATTTTGTGCAACAGGATTTCCTTCCAAAGCAGACCATGTAATTCCATCTTGTTTTTTCAATTTAATTTCTATTTTAGATGGATCAACTTTGTATGTGCATTGATCTGGTATTATTGCATGAGCTAAATCTAACTCCAAGCTATATTCATTGCCTGATGGTAACTGGGCAGACACACTCAACTAAGACCAAACAAAGAATAAAATATACAACTGATATTCAACCAAACGATAACTACTTTCACGTAAATATAACCGACAAAAATGCAAAATGCACTAGTTGAAAAAACATTATATATATCTTACACTTTCACAAATGTAATAATTACCGTATTTTTCTCGTAAACAACTTTGACATTTTGTGCACTTTTCGCAAGAATCGGAACTATAACATGACTTTCTGTTTGATACCAATCGTGCCTTATTTTTGGAACTGGCATCTGTAAATGTTAAAAATTTTTATGTTACGTGTACAGTATTGATGTATTAACCACATTTCTTACTTCATCATTATTCACTGCTGTTGGAGTTTCTTCGTTACCCATTAGATCGATTCTTCTCTAAAATATCAAAGACAGACCATTAAGAAATTTAACACAACATTCACATATATCGTACTTCTCGAAAGTTCATATGAATACTATAGACAAGGAACATAATACAAAAGAGATGCTAATCATAAAAGAGAGCAAACTATAAGGTGTACCATCTTATCGGTTTAGAAAAATCGGAAAAAGATTTTGTTGTATCTGTTTTAGATTTTATATGTATAGTAATAAATAGACTGTAGATTATTATGCAAATTCATATTTTTGAGAATATAATGAAAGAAATAGAATTTCGGTAAAGTGATTCTGTAATTTGATTGATATGGTTGTGTTCTAAAATAAGTTTATTTGGATCCATGGATCTCTTAGAAATTAAGTCAAAATGGTTGAACTTCCTGTGAGATAAATGAAAAGAAGCCAACTTCCGGCGGCGCTTCAATGTTTTTATTAGTGTTACAAAATTTAATGTACACAAATGTGAGGTTAAAAATCATAAATAAATATTAAAGTTAAACAGTGATTGATAAAAATGAAAGAACCGTTCAAGGCGATTATTGATGATGTAATTATAGAACCATCCAAAGTTCAGCCAATCATTGGTAATTGCACTTTTATTCATTAAAAAGTATTTCGATATTTGAAACAACTCGTGTGTAAATTATTTTTTGAAAAATAATCGAATCGTGAAATTATACTACTCTTATAATCGTAATTGCCATTTGTTGATTTAGTTCTAAATTACAAGTGATAAACAACTTGTTCGATTTGTCAATTTATAATTCATATATTACATGTATTCATTTTGAGAAAAACCTTTATAATTGTTTTATAGTTAATTTTCAAAATGGAGAGCTCAAGGATGAGGAAGCCAAAAAAATGTCGTGTGGATTATTTTACGATCAAAACAAGAAGAAGACGATGCTGGCTATGTCAAATGGACAGATTGTTTATAGAGGCTATAAACCAGATACGAGCCAAGATTTGATGCGTAGTATGCTTGTTCTTCGTAACAGAAGGACAGGGAAGGTAAGATTGGTTCAGGTTGAACGTTGGCAAGTGACTCCAGTTTTGGAAAAACCTGCAGTAGAAGATAATAAGGGTGCAGAAGATGAAAAGATCGCTAAGTTGAACAAACAGTTTGGTTCAAAGAAAGTGAAAAGGAGGACAGAGCAGTACGAAAGATTAAAAGTGAATGTAGAATCTGTTAAAGAACAACTTGAACAAACTGTAGCTAGTAAGTAATTGTCTTTGCAAATGTTTTATGATATACGCATAATCTCATGCTAATTTTGCTAAGAATAAAGTTAAAATTTATTTTCTTCACAGATGTTGAAATTGACAGAATGGACTTGTCAATACAATTGCCAGATAATGAGTATATTACAAATACCACTTTACCAGAGTGTAATAGAGATGCAACTAGTGTAAATGATGTATATAATATTTTTGATATTGTACCAAAAAGTAAATTGGAATCTTTGTACGATAGTGTTACAGAAATTTTAAATGGCAATTCTAATAATAAACAAGAGTATGTTTATTTCGAAAAATTATTATCTTTCTTTATTATTGTATTGTATACTAATATATACATTTATTGTTATTATATGTCTTATTATTTATTATTATTAATTATTATTTATTATTATTTATTTATTATATTATATGTCTTATTATATACTAATATATACTAATATATACATTATTTTTCAGAAATTCAAAATTTTTCACTCGGACATTATATCATGTGAAATCTGATCCAGATAATCTTAAAAAGGCTGCGCTGTTGATTTATGTTCAATCAGTTGCAGCCTGGTTAAATATGCCAATCAAGGATGCTAAAAAACGTGGTATTGAAGTTTGTTCAGCTTCTCAAGAAATTAATTCGCATATAATAGACACGTACAGTGTTCAGAGCAAACATGGGAGGTATGTGCAACAGACATATAATAATCACATAATAAAAATGTTTAATAATTCAATAATTAATTTTTAATATTTTATAGAATGAGGCCAACCAGTGTAAAAGATAAGGGAGTAATACATTGTATGATCTTAGCACTGATAATTAACAACTTTACATTAGATTTAGAATTATTTGCAACCATATTCAGTCATCGTATGGGTCTAAAAAAAATGACAGACCTTGCTAGAATTGTTGGTGCTTTACCTAACAAAGAGAACAAGAAACTTATTACTCTAAAAGTTCCATTGCCAGCAGCAGTGTCTGTTGTAAAAAAGGGAAAAAGGAAATAGTTATACATGGGTACAAATTTTCTATAGCTATTTTATAAATGAATTAAATTTCATATTTGTTAACTTTGTATAAATCGAAACCGAATTTATATTTAATTGAATAAACATTCGTTTATTATAGTTCGACCATTCTTACTATTTTAATGCTTCAAACTTTCCATGTTACAGTTTTTTCACTCTTCCAAAATATTTCCATAACTCCTGCAAAAATACGAATTCCAATGTCAATAATCAACATGAATTACCAAAATTCGAAAAAAGAATGCAGATCAATAATTTTAGCGATCAAATGACGAACGGTGTAAAAAGCAAGAAAGTTCCTAAGTTGAAAAAGGAGGATGAAGAAAGATGTAGAAAGATAATTACATTCGAATAAACGATAGGCATTTTAGAGAAGAAGGAAGTAGAGGAAGGATTTAAATTGATGATTAAACGATTTTGATATGATCCTAGAAGATCTAGCTTGCATTAACGGAGGGTAAGGTCGAAGAAACTGGCACGTTGGCCGGCCCTGAGCAACTCCCAGTAATGTGGGTCGTCGTCTAACTGTTCCACGTACCGTTCCGTCGACTCTGTGCCGTCCATTAGTCAGATTCAACTACTCCTTCTCTTTCTTACCTCCACCACCCGATAGTCGTACACACACGGTGGAGCATCTCACCTCTTCTCTTCCTTCCTCATTTTATCGACACCTACCACGTACTGAGGAATCTTTCTACAATCGATACACACTGAGAAAACCTTAGAAAGTTTGTCCCTGTTCTACCGAGCGTGTTACATTTTTTGATGAAAACAAGAATCGGATTTTTTGTTCCGTATGTAGCATCAACATTGGTGCATCTTTGACCTATATGTTATTTAGATGTGATAAACTACATAAAATTATTTGTAAGAAAATGGATTATAATTTTATATAAAATAAATCATAGTGCATCTTTAAAAAATTAATTTTAGTAGCTACTCAGTAATTATTATTATTAGAATATTATTAGAATTTCACGAAGTTTATAAACAAATACCAAAACAACAACAAAAACACAAGAATCATACATCAGAATTTTAAAAAAGGGTAATCTAATAAAATATGAAAGGTTTATGATAATATTTCTGAAAATCGAAATCACTTCAATTCAATGATCTTTATATTTGGTGATACTTTCATTCCGACAGGAGAATCTTCCGAGATTATCTTTTTCCTTCTCTGGACTTTCGTCTTGCTCTTGTACAACATTTTGTCCACGTTCCTCTGAAGTTCCACCTCTTCGCCTTACCGCCACTACTTCAGCCGTCTTCCTACTATCACCTGGTTGCCGAGGTACCTCAGTCGACGTTTGACCCTCTACCAGGGCTGCAAGTTTTCATGGTTTCGTCGCACGTTCTATTCACCTTCGTCGTGTCCGCGTTTTACGATTGCTTTTCTTGTGACCAAAAGACCGAGAGTGACAGGTTCAACGGTAATTAGAATTGAAGTACATGGAGTTTTAAGTGCTTAAAAATACTGAAGGTCGTTCTGAGACCACTGGGGTGCATCTGCATTCATCTCATCATTGCATCCAGGTATTTTTTTCTATGATGTATTGCTTTCCTTTTAACTACAAAAATTCATTAATAGAAATTATACTTAAAAAGAAAAAGAATACTTTTTGTGCTGAATATTTTTCTATTGTTTTACCTTTGTTATCTTTTTATTTTAAAACTAGTTTCTTTTTTAAAATATGTTTATTTAATTAATGCTTCTTGTAACAGATAAATTGTATAATCAAGTAATGAAAAATTGTAATAATGCAATTATTGTCGAACAATAATATTTAATTTTGCTTAATGAAACTACAAGTTTTTCTACAGATTACTCATTAAATTAAAAAAACAATTAAATTAAGTTATTAAATTAAGTAGATGAAAACGGGGTATTATAATATTTCGTTACAAATTTCACGTATCCAGCGTACAATTAGAATATATATATATATTCTGTAATCATGATACCGTTATAATTAGGCCGAGTTTACGCTGTATTAAACGTTCCATGGAGGAGCATAAATGCACGTGATAAGAACCACGTTGAAACGCGTTAAAAATTGAGTTTGAAACCGGTTACTGCCATTGCGTTTGCAAACGATTCGTTTAACAACGAAGAAAACCTCGACTACACGATGATCTATTTATAATGTTGTCTTCCGTACGTATAATTCAATTGATGATCAAGGTATAATTAAGTAAGATTAAATTAAATGAAGATTAAATTAATAAAAGAAAAAATGAAAGATTCATTAATGATAAGAAGAGAAAAACAGTAAAGGTAATAAAGAAAATCCTGTATTGTTGAAGACTCCGTTATGGCCTTAACAGCCGTGTCAAACAAGATCATACGAGATGAAAAAGAAAAGTTGGGAACAAATTTTTTATCAAATATTTTATTATCTTTTCAATCGAAAACTTATGATAACAATAATAATATTCACATACATAAAACAAAAGAAGATGATTACAAGAAATATATAAAAATTAAAGAGTCCATATAAATAGGTGAAAACATAGAAGTTCATATAAATCGTCTAGAAAACAAGCTAAATTTAAGGAGAAATTCTTAAATAAAAAAATAATGATACAACTATGATAAAAGTTCTAATTGTTAAGATAAGAATAGATTTTCGGTTTTTATGTATTTATGAGAGTGTATAGAATAATATAATATACAAAAATATATAAAATACCCAAAGTATAGTACTTACTATAACATTTAATAAGTAAAACAGTTACCAACATCTAAATTTCATCTTTACAATTATATATATATATGAATTTGCATAGATATCAGCAGCCCGCTGATACAAATGTGCGTACAATCCTGCAATATACCGTGAACAGAAAAAGGGTCAACAAAAAAGTCTTTACTAAAATAATTGATCGGAGACCCTTGAACGAAGTCAATAATCACATTCATCGAGATCACAATGAACCATTGATAGAAGTACGATAAAGGAGAAAGAGGTCGAGGAGGAATGGCAACGATGAATATTATTACGGTTCCCTCCGGTGTCGTTGCTCATGGAAAAGCTGATGATTCACGAACCTGATGTAGCCGAAACAACTCTCAGGACTGAAACCCCAAAAACAAGCCGGTTAAAGTGGGTCATCCCGATGAACAGTACACACGTTTCTGTTTCGTGTACCAGTCACCGAGTTAGGAGGCGGTCACGGTCACGAACAAGCTAAAGACGAATATTATGACCACCGAGAGACCTTGGACGATGATCTCACAGGCAACAATAGATTGTTTCAGGTTGTGTTGCGATCTATCAACTAGGTGGCGATCAATCAGGTTGCAACTGTTCGGCGAGGTCGCGAACCTTGAACGATATTAACGTTTAAGGTGAAGGTAGATTAAAGATGTCTATTAAGCTTATGTTTAGTAGGTTTATTTGAACTTTTTAGTACAAACGAAAGAGCATGAACTGTAAATAACGGAGTTTAAACTTAGGCGAATGCGTGATGAATCTGTTGTCTCTTAAAGTGCCTGGTGTTTATGTTCTGTCAGTCTAGGGGATGTGTTTTAGTCAACGTTTCCTATGACGTGGAAATCTGTTTCTGTCCAATCCTGTAACTGCCTGGCTGTCATGGATGTCCATGGTATCAGCATACATGGTCGAGGGTGCATAGCGTAACGTCCAGTTGATGCCATCGTCCTTTGCCTATTGTCGAGTTTTATCGGGTGTCGAGGTTTATGCCACGTCTTTTACTGTTGAGAAGACCCGTCGAGTGCTTAGGATGCCAATTAACCTCTCGACGCGGTCCCAGTTGTAAATCTTATAATATGTAGTGTGGCAAATTCCGATTTCCCCCAAAATAGAAGATGTGCCATCTATACTGCAAACTGAGGACCACCCAAAACCCTGAACAGATTGTTAAACCTATTGGAGTTCCATGCTTTTATCTACCCACATTAATAAAGATGACGGTTCATTTGCTTCCGACTCTTTCTGCTCTACTTTATTAACACCACAAAGTAATTCTAATTATAAAAGAATATTATTTAATCTCTTTCATGCTGATGCTTCTTAAAGGGTTTGTAAGTTTTAATTATAGTTTATTCCTTAGAAAATGGAATTTTATAATGGAGACTTATAATTTTTTATGATTGATCAATTTATGGTTCATGAGAAGATTTATAACAGGGATGGTACAAAAATAGAAGTACGTTTGGGTCAATTTAGTGAAAATAATATATGGAGTATCTAGGAAATGGCAAAAGTGATTTTTAATCACTTTCAGTATTTCTTTACAAATTTAAGTTTTCTATAGAAGATTGTCACTGAAGTAGAGAAAAGAAGATATGTTATTTAATTCCAAAGAAGTGCCATAATTTTCATCAGTAATCTGTCGTTTAATAAATCTACAAATAAAAAAATAATTAAGTAAAAAATACAAGAACAGATGATAAAGTAAAAATATTTAATCATCGTATTATAATTAATATTTATACTACTATAAAATATTTAGTCACAAATGTTCTTCAAAAAAGATGTTCCTGATGGGTCGGCGGATGTTCCTCGAGGCACCAGTTCCGTTTCGTCTGTGACAACGAAAGCTTGCTCGAAAGTGCGAGTAACAAAATGCTAATGCCAAATACAGCAATCGAGATTGTGGCACAACCTCGACAAAAGCTGCTGGAATGCTACGGGAAGAGCACGAGAAAGAGGAAAAGAGAGAGAGGACGAGAGAACCCGTTACGCGTAGGAACGCGATTCCGCTTGATGAAAGATGTAGCAACCTGTTCCTGTTTATCATTCTATTGTGCTGATGATTTTCTTCGCGGTCAGAGGATCCGTTAATTAGTGGCCAGAATCTCAATGTATTGTCGACGATAAACGACTTTGATTTTCATTTTGCAAATAATTCCTGGCAGTATCGTCCTAAATTTCCGGGTCTGACTCGTGGACCCTTCCTTGATGATTACTGTAAATTACAAATTATTATCAATCGCTCTGAAATGAATTATCGAATTATTTAATTAAAAATACGTCACGTAGATGCAAGAAGAAAAGTTGAATTTCTTTCTGGCAATTGTGAGAATGATTCGTATTTCGAGATTTTAAATGGATTAAAATTTATCACCTAATGAAAAAGAAATAATTCTAAGTTGAAGATTGTAGATGTAGGTATATGCAACTGAACGGTTAATTAATTAATTTGCATTTGTTCGCATTGTTCTTGTTTGGCGAAGGTGATGCAGACATCGGTGACGCGTTTACAGTAATTTCGGTGATGGTATGACGCGACAAATCCGGTGGGCGTATCTTGAACTGTACGTGTATCCCGCATGCACGTTTCACTACCGTGTCCAGATATATTAAATGTAGGACACAAGGGACGGAACTGTTTTCCGGCCTTTTACTTTACCATCCGTCATACTGACAGTTCAGAAAACTAGCAAGCATCGTGGATAATTCGAAGTTTCATAAATATGTATAATAATGAAGTACTAGAAAAACGGAAACCGAGCATGTCTTTAAACGCTTACAACATTCATTTCTCTAATTTGTATAAGAAAATGTAGAATTTCAATTTACGTAATTGAATCTTTAGAAATACTATGTATAGAATATGAAGTCTAATTTGATGCTCTAACTTTCTACAAGTATAATGATATTTTCATTAATAATAGCCATAAGACTGCTATAAATAAGAATCGTAGAGCCATAATATATAAATACGTGTATTATATTAATAAATACTATATGTAAATACTAAATATAAATAAGAAAAGCAAGCCGTGACCAACTTTTACCTATCGCACGTATTCTATAATTAAAGTTAATAAAAATGTATAAAAAAACATTTTCACATAGAACTAAAATTCTTTATTTTATTACCAATGTGACACGCTTTCAGGTATGCGAAGAACAATGCGATTCGATCCATGGATACTAATGGTCACATTGGCCTGCGTGACGGGCACCTTGTCGGAGTATTTGATGGGAGGCCATATGGACAACAGTCCGCCAAAGTCCTTACTGGAGGAGATGGAATCTTCTCCGAGTTTGGCAAGGACGGCGCAGCTGGGTGACCTTGACCTGGATCTTGATGCAGAGGAGAGCACCGCTGCGCTGTCGATGTCGGACGACGAAGAAGCGCCGCGTTATCATCTTCCGTATCCTTTCGCCTTCAACGGTGGCAGACCGTTTTCGCTCGAGAAGGATCCTATCACCGGTAAAATTGACTTCGAGAAGGCGCCGCCAGTCAAAGCCCTCAACTTCAGCACTCGTTATCAAGAAAACGTAAACGAAGATGAAAAGGTGAACAACAAGGACTCAGCGAAGGAGAACGAATCTTATTTAACGAAAAAGAAGATCGAAAACAACAAAGAGACCGATGATGTTAGTCCAAACGAGATTAATCCTTATTCGCCTAATTTTCATGATTTTCTTAATCTTCCTGTTCATTATTCTTCCGACAAGTATGGCAAGGACAAATATCCATTGATATCAAGTTCCTATGCGAATACAAAAGTTCAGAGTGGATCAAATAGTTATAGTACTTATAATCACAAGCCTTATCATGGAGAAACTGTAATGTATTATCCTACCAGAAAACCGTATATGCCTAAGACAACTTCGACTACAACAATGAGAACGACTCCTAAACCAACCCCGTCGACTACATCCAGAGCTATCACCACTTCTACGACTTCTAGACCCACGACAACTTCGACGACGACGACGACGACGATGACGACGACTAGTACCACTACTTCTACTACGACATCTAGTCCTCCACCATCTACTACTGTTTCCACTTCGACGAAAGCACCTGTTGTAACAACCTGGAAGCCTCCTGCCTCCACTCCCAAACGATTTACCGATCATCTGGACGATTACGATGATATTCTTCCAATAGAGAAGCTTCAATCCTCTGTGTACAGTAATGGTCATCAAGGACCAAATAATATAGTGCAGCACAATCGAGATCCTCAGACGATGCCTCCTATAAACCATGAAGAGTATATAGATAGTTACGAGGATTATGAAATTGGAGATGGAGAAGATGCGAAGGATTATGTCTCGATGAAAGAGACGACCAATGAAATTGTAAAAGCTAGTACAGTGCCTAGCACAACGTCGACTGTTCATAATATAACCGCAGCTGTTGGAACTCCAGAGACCACTCCCGTAACCACTACGACAACAAGTACGCCAGTTCCATCATCGTCTGCAATATATTCTTCACCAGTGTCTCAAGAAAGTATCTTCCACAGTAACTCGCTACCGTTCCAAGCTCTTCCTTCGCGTCTAGTAACATCTATGCCCTTGGACAACGAACACAGAATACCATCAGCGTTTGAAAAAGATAATCGAAAACATGGTATTGCGGATAATATTATCATGAACCAGGGATATCGTCCAAACGCAGTTATTAATCAGAGACCAACTGGATTAGGTGGAGGAATTCTGGTAGAGAGCACTAGCAATATAGTGATACCACCTGATCAGGATACAGTATCCTTTGTCCTTGGTAACAGACAGAACGTCGAAGGTGGATATTATTCACTAGGCACTGCAATTGGAGAGAATCCTTATGGCAGTTCCACTGGAATCGATGCTTCTTTCCGACCTTTATATGGTGTTTCACCGGACAAAAGCAATTACGATCCACAATCAGATTACCGAGGAACAATTGGCCTGCCTTCAGTATCCGTACTGGAGAATAATCCTGCTTATGCTGCTCAAACATGGAGACAACCTAATCCTACTGGAACTCAGAAGCTGGCAAACGAGATAGAACCTTCTAGAACACAGAATTCATTCGTAAAAGGCACAGTGCTTATGGAACAGCCAGAAGATAAGAAGGATGACAAGGACGTTAACTACGTGGTGTTTCCTAAAGATGAACCTAAACAACCAGTTGAGGAACACATCGTTGTTATAAACGAAGCTGATGGCTCTGTGCATGAAATAACACCTTCTTCCACAACGTTGAAACCTGTAAGAGTAGATCCTCCAGTTTTAAATGAAGATCACCTGCCACAACTTTCGGAGAACTTGACTCCGCCGGCTGAACGACCAAAGTCGCCACCACAGTTCTATTATCATTATCATCACGGAGGTACGATAAGACCGGATCATCCAAGACCTCAAAGATTGCCTTTACCACCTCGTGGGAAACAACCACCGTCTCCTCCCCTTCCACCACCACCTCCTCCTTCAGAACCTATGGGAATAAGAAGACGTCCTTATCCTCCCGATTCTACTTTGCCAAACATTCTACCACAATTCCGTCCAAATGCTAAAACGTCTCATGGACACCGTGGATCAGAGGCGATTGGAACGATTCCAGCTGGTCAAGGCTATCCCACCAGAGTGAGACAGCCTGTTCAGTCTCATCCTCCAACCAGAAGACCTCTACCACCTCCACCTCCATCTTATCTTCAGAGATTAAACCCTCCTCCTCCTCCAATTCATGCCGTTAGGCTTGCCGGCGCAGCTTCCGCGAAGGCTGAGAACATAGTGCCTCCTCGAGACGTGGAGTCCACGGTCAAGAGGTTTCGCCTTCCATCGATACCAGCCACCTCCAGAGGGGAGGACGATGTTAAACTAGCGCACCGTGTGCCCAATCAGAAATTGCGGTTGGAAGAGGAAGAACGGGCAGAACGTTACTCGGAGGAACCGCCTCAGGTGCCGCCAAGACCTCCCTTATTTCCTAAACGAAGAACTGCTGATCCGCCACACGTAGCTACTCTTCAGATGATCCAACAACATGGCGAATTCGCGGAGGATATTACAGAAGCAAATTTGTCCTCTATGGATGAAAATACAAATGACGAGTCAGATAGAATAGTAACTGAGCAGAATGCAGATAGAAGAAAGTTTGACAGCCATGAACCAATAGCTGAGCCACCGGTTTACGTAGTCTATCCTGTGAATACTGCTGTGAATATTCATCCTGACGATTCTAGAGAGAAAGATGAGAGCGTAGTTGTTGGAACGAGAGGACCACATAGACCCCTTCCTCCAGAAACATTGCTTCAGGATAATGAGGATCAAGAAATGGATGAAGAGCCAAGACCTTCTGTTCATAACGTCTTTAATGGACGGCCACTTGCCTCAGACTTTCCGTATCCTCTGGAACGTCCTGACCCTTCCATTCTTGTCAATGGAATGAGAGAAACGCCATTATTGGTGCCCAGCGATCAGCGACAAGAAGAAGATTCTATGCAAGAAAATACAGAAGAGAAGGACGAAAAAGATTCCAGCGTGAACGTTATACCATACTTACAGGATTTCGTACCTTTCCCAGCAAGGAAGAATGAGGTTATCTCAGCTACCCTTCATCGTTTGCCAGCCTTGCCATCTTCTACGCCAATTGCTTATGTTTATACTCCAACAGCTCAAGCTTCTCATCGTTTAGACGTAGATATGCGTGATGAGGACAAATCTAAAACTGAAAATAGTGATCAGAAGCCCATTCTGTTGCCTTCACAGCAACCCTCTAGTTCCTCCAGCTCTGCGCCGTCTCCACAGAACTTCATGGCGCCGTTTGTAGCAAGTATCAGTGCAGAAACACCTTCAAAGAACGGCTGGAGCGTTGTCGTGGTTGAACCTACCATTAGTAGAAAATCGGATGACGATTCTTCCGAGACCACTTCGAATGCAGAAGAGTCTCAGACAGAAAAAACTGAATTCGATGCTGAGAACTTCAAACCACAGCTCTTCGGTGGATTCAAACCGATTTACGAATTTCCTACGCAGAACGAAGACCGATCAGAGCGTAAAGAATCCAGCGAGTTGGAAACAGAAGTGAGCACGCATTTTCAAGAGTCTGCCAATTCGACAGTTTGATGAAAGCATATGTTTATCGTGTAGAAATATTAATTGAGCGAAAATAAGCTTCGTTTCGAGTATTTCGTTAATTACTATTACGCTCCTCTTGGCATTGCTGTCTTTCTCCAGAATGAAAGATTCGGACCAATCTTAGTTGGGTTATTGGAGTAATGCTGATTGGAACACTTGCTTTGAAAAGGGAACTAAAGATCTCGAAACTATGTGCACTGGTGACTGGGACAATTCATTGTCTTCATGGGGAGTTAAACTATACAAGTCTGAATATTCACATGATCTTTGATAATTTTGGATCATTGAATTCGATGAGAAGGGTTGGATGCAATGGGGTGCAAGCGATACAGTCCGAGTTAAATACTAACAGTTTAGTAACAATCTTAACTACTTCATGTAATGCAACATGTTAGAAACCATCTTGTAGTAAAGAACAAAATTTTATTAAAGGTATTTGCACCGCTTTGCATGTAATCCTCTTGATTACAATGACTACAAGGAATCATCTACAATATTTATTTTATTAAGAAATTACTATATTTATATTAATTTATCTATTTTATTTATAGACTATATAGTAATTTTATAAAATTCTATTGTGTTAAATTGTAGAAACCACCATATTTTGTACATCTACTTCATACATTATCATAGTCAGCCTGAATCTATCTAACGAGTCAATCTGAAGAATGTATACTACATTACTTATTTTCTACTTTCTCATTGATGATCGCAATTATATACTAAGCAATTAATATAATAAATTATTCCTAAATTATTTATTGCATACTTCGTTTATTTATATTAATGCCCTCCTAAATGCTTAATACTTTGTACAATGTGTTTAATACAAAAAACAAATGCTCTCTGGCTATATACTATCAATTTTACAATAACAATAATACTGTGGCGCTTCAAACGAATATAAATTATTAATTTCTAAGGAAGACTAAGAATTGACATGATTGGATGAACTTTATACAACATGGAAAGCAATATAAGTACTCGCTTTCTTATAAACTAATATCAGAGTATCAATTCCATATGATGAAAAGGATGCAATGCAAAGAATGCATATATCATAAACTTTCTTAAAATACAATAAAATAAATATACAATAAAATATTAATTGTTTTGTGCCCTTATTGATCACTTATAATTACCAAACTACAATTACCAATTACATTAAGGCAAGAATTTGTTTTCTTATAATTAATGATATAGAAAATCTAGTCAGCAATAACAATTTTTAGTTTATGTCATAGTCATTTACTTCTAATCCTTTTATCGATTACCAAAGAGTCGTAAATCCAACTTTAGCACAACGACGCCTTTTTCGACTTCATGTAACTGAATACGTTTCTGTATTGGCCCACACGAATCTCTACTATCTCTCATTATGTCAGCAACTCTTATTTCTGCTCGGCCGAGAAATTCTGTGATAATATTTAAAATATTTTGTTACTCTGAAATTCTTTTAGTTATGTTTATATGAGAAGTATAGAATTAATTTTACCATCTGGACTATAATAGCCTTTATCGAAGACCGTGATACATAAAGTATCCTCAAGTAAATCCTTTACTTGAAACTGCATTGATGTATCCCATAAAGGGCAATCAGTTCCTGATATGACACCCGTTCTCTCTTCCTGTGAGCCCATACTCACTTTACAAAACGTATTGCACTTTCCTATAAAGTTCGATATCTTATTATAATTGTTATAACATTAAAAAAATTGAATTTTATGTAGGATAGATTATAGTGCTCATACTATTAATAAAGCATAAATTGCAAGTGTAAATTGCAGTTGCATAGTTTTTGCAGCTAAGATGTAAGATAATAATATTATTAAGTTTAATGTTACTAAATAGCTAGATACTAACATCATCTACTACTGCAAAAAAGGCCTCCCATACATGCGCAATATATTTAAGAAATGAAGAAGCAATAGAGATAGAAAAGAAAAATTTTAAAATGTTTAGCTAAAATATAGGATGTATGATTTTCAATTCTTTGTAATTTTCATCTTATTTGTGTTTATCTATAGGTCTGTCCATGTACCAAGTCTCAAGGTAGAACTTCCATGCAAGCAGAAAATTTTACCTTTTTTCAACATAATTAAATCTTCAGCTTCCACAATTACTAATCGAAGTCTACCCTGGGGTGGTCTTCTGCGAACTACAATCATGCCAGATCTTTGTTAGTAAAATTGCATTGTATAGTTAGAGAGTGTAATTGCGATACGAATGACCCTCGATAGTTTTATTTCCTTCCTTTCATCGTACGCTTTTACAGAAAAATAAAAAATAACAACCAAGCAACCAAGCAACCAAGCAAAGCACATGCACGAAAAGGCAAACAACTTAAGCACACACAAGTTTAGCTTACCAGGTATTGTCTTTAAATTGAAACCTTCAAGCACTGTAACAAGAATTCTGCCACACGCTCCAAATTGCGCCTGCTCTGTTTACTCACACATATTACGCGTTATTATACGTTAAATTTATTGTATTCTTATACGTTGCATTATACTTATGAAAGTTACTATTACAATAACGATACAAAAATAAACACGGAGTATATTATAACTTAACAATAATATGTAGCTAGATATAACGAAAGTATGACTTACTTGATCTTTGTCTTTGCAAACGTGTTTTTTCGTTCTCCATAAATTTCTTTCTTGCTTCTGTAATTCTTCTGATCCATAGTGAACATTCACTTGGAGACGGTGCTAATAATATTATTGGCTTTTTTTGGTCTTTCAGTCGCAATATTTTTGTTGAATTTTCTGAACCCTCACAAGAACCTAAACTAATATTACCATTCATTTCTGAATCACCCAGAAAAGATAATTCGTTTAAAAATATTGGCTGCAATAGATAAATATTTCCATTAGTACCGTTATACTGCTATTACAGTAATTTACTGTAAGATACCTTTCTATACATCTTGAATTTTTGATGTTCGTTTCTCTCAAATGAAAACTGTTGTCCAGTGGATGAAGACTTTCTGCTGAGTACTGGTTGAGCAAACAGTAAAAAGTCGTTTGTGAGAAATCCAACAAGTTCTTTTCCACTTTTTGCCTAAGAGGCATTAAGGTATTATAAAGTTGTTATTACATAAAAGAAATGTGGTCTCTTAGATTTGACCTACCTTATGAAGTATACCAAAATGAAGAAGTTTTCGTGGACCTAAAGAATTGGTTAAAGAATTAAAGATAAGTTGTTCTTCAAGACCATCACATGCCACATGTGTTTGCAACCATTCTAATCTATCACTATTTTCTTTCTCTCTAACTCCTTCGTTTACCTACAGTAAAATAAATCAAATTAATATTAAAACGTTAGTAATTCTTTTTTTTAACTGAACAGTTGATATTTTAAAAATTTTACCTGAGTACAAAATTCTTCTGCTTTAGCCAATGCTTCTTGGAGATATTGCCTATCAGGATGGTCAACTGGTGTGTGCTCTAAAATCTAAAATAATAATGGTAAATTGATGTAAAGATGTTTATACTTTTCTGAAACCAAGAATAGAAAGATGATAGATACTTTGCCAATAATAAGAGGATACTTTGTTATCCTTTGCATTGGTTTTATAAGGAAAGAGCTCAAAGGCATTCCTTTTGTACGTGGATCTTGCTGACAAATTTGAGCAACTTTGACAAATTCTGGCATAGTTTCAGTTAATCTCTGAAGATAGACAGCAGCGGATATTTGGCAACTGCAGAATCTTATATATGCTGACATTCTAGGTATCTAAAATATACGAATATTAAACTATGATATAAAATTAATTACAAATAGTAAAAGAAATTTACATTTTCACATAGAATGTCTCCAATCATTCTTACAATCCCTCCTTCACTATTATCTCGTCGTATCCGTAATGTTCTGAAAAATATTTATTAAATAATTAACTGGTATTCTAAATGTTTTTTGAATTATATTTATATAAAACGCTACCTTAAGAAATTATCGTTACACGCAATGATATCTCTCCAATTAACAAATATTTTATCTACTTCATCCACGGTTAAAACTAAACTTTCAATGAGAGGTTTCTCGAAAACCTGTAAAAGAATTTTTACTTTTAAATAAATTTAAATATAACACATAGGAAATTATTTTATATAAAAATTGTTATATACCTCGTGAACAAGTCTCATGTCTTCTATATATGCCTGTTCAGTTGTGATAAGTTCTTTTATGTATTCTTGCCGTTTTCTTTCCATGGAATCCAATCCAGCCACTAGTAAGTTAGTTGTCATCTCATTAGCTACACATAAAATGTATGCAGAGGTTTTTCAGTCTCTTCTTATTTTTTTTTAAATGTACTTTAGCTAATTTTAGGTGACTTGCTCCAAATAATAAATGAAGTTTTTAGCAAAATTATTACATACAATTTTGTAAGAATTAAATGTTTGAGAAATGAAACTTAAAAATCATAAGAAAATATTCTAAGTATTTATGTTAGTCGTCGGGTTTCACTGAGTAATGGAGAATTGTTGTACTCAACAATACTTTACAACAGACAGATACTTTATTTCAATCAGCAGTTTTGCGAATACGTCTGTATATTATGTATGGATATGTGTACATATGTATAAGAACGGCGTGTATATGCATATGAGAAATTTCAAATATATCCACATGAAGTGTGAACAAAAACCTGTAATAGATACAGAACGATTTAAACTTGTTCACACTCATATTGTGTCCTTCACTCAAAAGTATACCACACACAATTTGAGATTCATAATGAGATTCGACGATACAACAAACAATATGGATATTTTGCAAATAGTAACAACCTTAAGGATATAGCACTACATAAGTATTTTTCTCATCTAAGAATAACCAGTTGCATAACTTGCTTTACACATTGTCAACATGTTTTAGATAAAGATTACAAGATTATGGGCGCATCTAGAATATTTAATATTAAGCACACAATGTTTAGTTCCATGATCAGGCATATTTATACACTTTTTTTTGCAAAGAGTTATATAGAACGTGTAAAAGGATTAATTAGTGTATAAATATGCTGATCTACTGTGCGCTTTTGCGGTGATTCGAAACTAGTTATTCCATCAAATTCCTGAATATTTCAATGGAATGAATATTAAATGTAATACAATACATTCAATGATTTCTTCTACTAATTATTTTGTATTACTTCGCAAAATTTGTATAAAATTTTAAACACTACAAAATTAGGAGTAATTAGAAGTAAAAATAGTAAATTATTTCAAAATAATAAAGCGACATTTAAGTATCTCAGCACAGAGATTCGTAAACTTATAAGCAATAAATATAAATAAAGAATAAGTAAATAACAATACATTTGTGAAATAACATTTAGGTACCCTATCCTTAAATAATCTAAACTATTATACTCAGGAGTAAATTGATGGAAAAACTGGTTTACGACAATATAACATTACTTAACAAATCATTCTCACCACTGGAGATAATATCTACCTAACTTTATGATTATTATTAATGATATTTTAATGATGATTTAGGCTCTATAATAAAAGGCTGTGAAGAAGGAGCACATCATCTTTCATTATGTTATCAGACAAAACTCAAAGCAGAAAACAAATAATAACTATACATATATAGAATAAATAAATAGGAACAACGGATTTGGTTAAAACTTATTGAATTCAAAAGAGAGCAATATTTTAATTCTCTTTGTAAACATTATGCACAGTATTACTACATCTCTTTCTGATTCCTATACTTACATATAAAATTTTGAATTTAAACAGAAGTTATAGACTGTGTAATTGTTCAAAAATTTCAAGGCTATGTAAATATCTCCTATATATTGTAACAAACTCTTCACCCATGGTAAAGAAAAGGTTAAATGAAATATTCAACACTATGATTTAACAACTCCTTCTCCCTTTACATTGAAGACAAGCAGAAAAATAATATTCTGTTGCCCATATTGTTGCTCTAGGCCTCGGCGCAATATAACTGTACAAACCATCTGTATTGCACACCAAATAACGTACTAATGCTAATAGAAGAGAAGGGAACAGAGACAGGCAGCAGTTAAACATTTTAAAAAACTTCACTCTCAGGGACATTAATTATAAAGTTCTAATACTACTAATAGCACTTGTACACGTAACTTTTATTGATCTAACACTTTAAGCCCTTTAATTATTTAATAATGTTTCTATATTTTTATTTACACATAAAGCTGTTCAAATGTTAAATACATAGAGTAGTATGAATGTTTTACAGATAAATACTTCGATGTTTATTGTCTTCGCTTCTAGCAGAAAATTCTTCTGTTCTACTATAGCTATATCTTTGAATATAACCGCATTTTTGTGGATTTTAAAAAATTTTTTTTTGGGCCAAAAGTGCTAGTATAAACAGAAAATACGTCTAATGTCCTCTAAAAATTAAACTTCTTAAATAAATATATGTTCCTTCCAATTTTTATTTGAGATATTAGATACTAATGGATTTTATTTCAAATGGTTAAAGAAATCATATTCGATTTTTAAGCTCTGTCCTAAATTAAAGTAGAGGGTTGAGGTAGGATTTGGTGCACATGTCAGGTGGTTGTAATAACACGATATTAACTAGTTACTCAATATTTAGCGCTCTCCTTTATGAGTATATATATATATTATATATATAAATACTGCGCAATGGTAATTGCGTTTGTAAACCATACGTAGAGATTCAATAGTTTAAAGGATAATAGTCATTAAAACATATGGTAACAATTTGAACGATAATGAAAATAAAGGACCGAGTAGGACCCTGAACCAGAAGAAAAAGACTCGCAATAATTCGGAGTAATATAAAAACGAAGAACCAGCCCTGAGTCTGTCTTTCCCTTCTTTTGCTTTCATTTCTATGCTCATTGTCTCCACCGATGAGACTTGTTGGTTGTAACATGTCGCGTTCAGTGTAGAGACTGCTATCATTCTTATTGCACTCGAGACGCTTTTATTTTAGCCTGCAATGCTGCGGTGCTGCTCTGCTATCCTTTATGCTGCATGTTAAGCAGAGGCGAAAGATAACAATTAGTAAAAAGGATTGCTTCCAAGTATTAATGACAGATATTCAAATTCCTTGAAGTAGCTATTTCGCTTTATGACACTACTATTGATATTATAATTCCACTCAAATACTTTATGAAGCAATAGCTTAAAGTAATAAAGCAAATTAACAAAGATTATATAGACGAATAAAATAATAATAAATAATAAAAATAAGTAAAATAAAAAATGTGATTATAATGATTATTTATATTATAATGATAACGTTTATAATTTGATATAATATATGCTAAATAAAATGTTTTTCTTATCTAACTCTTTGATTACACTTAATCATACGATATTTCTAAAATAGGGATAAATTTAAAATTTTGTACTAAATATTAGATAATATTATATAATTTTCCTTTAATTGTATACATATATATAAAATCCTATAAATATTTTATTGAAACGAAGCAGCTACCTCAAACGGACAGACGGACGGACAGGCAGGCATGCAGGCAGACAGGCAGGCTGTATAATAGAGAAAGTACGCTTCTTTGATAACTGATTCCGCAAAAAACTACCCGTTATAAATAGACCAGAAATAAAATAACGATTATTGTAAAGTACCGCTATCTTTGATATACCGCTTTCCAAGCCAAAGGCGGAATTTGAACGCAGCCATATCAGAGGAGGAAGCACACATAACATCCGTAGTGTATAATAGTGAAAGAAACACTGTTTCCGTATAATTTTTTATCATAAATTAAATGTAGTTCTCATAGACTACAAACAATGAAAATCAATAAGTAATATTTATATATCTAACTTATCAAAGAACTTGTCAAAATATTCAATAACTATCTTATTTATGCCTGTAATTTATAGTTAATTTCAAATTAATTCTATAAGTTATTAGATAAATATTATATATATAAATGACTATAATATGTAAATAATAACGTATTTAAAAGCAGATTTTTATGATATTTTTAAAAATATAGAATTATACAGTATGAAAATATACATTATGTATAAGTAGATGAAATAGTATTCAGGAAATTACTATTTTATGTGGTCCTACTAAACGACCGTCGCATTAGCTTATAAATTGCGTTATTAAAATTTTGAAGACTGATACTGTCATAACATCGATTTATATCTTATAATGATAGATAAAATTTGAAACCTGACGGTCGTCCGTCTATCCGTGTATTATAAATTGCAAATATGGTATAGCAATTATATTTGTTTCATATAATTTCAAATTGTATTGCATTAGTAGGTTACAAAACTGTTTCAAAACTGCTCCTTATTAAACACTTATGATAGACATAAATTATATTTCAAATTCTATAAAAGAAATGTAAAACTTTGAAATGAAAAAGAATACTTACACATAGGAGATACATAATTACTAGGGAAAACGCCAGACATTCCGTTCAATTCGCCTTTCCACCATGCTGCTTCATCCTTTGCAAGTACGGTTATAACGTCGCCTTTCTCGAAACTTAATTCATCCTCATTTTGAGCCTGATATGGGTACAATGCCATAACGCGTTCTATATTGGTAAAATATGTTACTGATATGTTCCTCATATTTAGTGCATATAAAATAACATTACACAAAGTTAAAAACTACTCACCAACATTTGGATCTGTAGGAGAGTCTTGATATCCATGAGAAACAGGTGTACTTCGATTGCTACTACTGGTTAAAGGTTTAACATAAGAAGCTGGGAACCAACCAATTTGTCTTTTTTTACCACGTGCCTAAACAGTATAGCAAGAACACGAAATATAATACAATTATAAATAAAAAACATTATTTTATCATAGTTAATTTGGAAGGACTAATAAATTATACCTGTAATTCTCCTTCCCACCAGCCACTATCTGTCTTCTTACGAATCATTATTAATTGCCCCTTTTGTAAATCTAACTGCTCAGAACTAGTGGCTTGATAAGGTGCAATAACTTGTACAATTTCAGGTTTCCTTCCTCTCTGTCAACAAAGCCTTTGTGTTATAAAAATATACTATATATTCTACTCATATATATATGCTATAAATATTACAAATGTATATTATTATTTATAAAGCCATAATATATGGATATCAAGCACAAAATATAAGACAGTACTTAGCAGGTACATTTTGTAACAAATAAAGTACCTTATGATACTGCGATAACGGGACATCAGCAATAAAAAAAAACAATTAAATTTTATTAAATAACCAATATTAAATATTCCTAAATTACATATATGTCATAAGCATATATTAATTACCTGCTGCGCAGCCATTGCGGAAAAATCTGGCAATTCTGCTCTATCTTCCGCGGCTTGTCTTTCATCTTCAAGCTGCTCAGCAGTTTTCTCTGCTTGCTAAACATGGGATATATATGCGTCTATCTTTATACCTTACAGGCTAATTATTAATGCGTACAAAATTAAATCTATAAAGCTTTTAAATACACAATAGCTTTTTACAATACAGAGGAAATGTATTCTCAACATAGTTAGAAAGTAGAAATATTACAATCAAAATATTACGAACCAATGTTGTCTGAGCAATTGAAGTAGCTGTTTCATGATTACTTGTGGTTGTGTCCTCAGTTGTTTCAGTAATCGCGTTTGTTTCAGATACGTTAGTAGTTATAGAGGCACCCTGATTAATGTTATATATGTTAAAATTCTAAAATCTTGTTTTATTTCTTATGCATATCATCACATTGTATAGTAAAAGTTGAAATTAGTTACTGAAACTTCACTCAATAAAATGGAAGGAGAACCACCATTTTACCTGATCTGGAGCATCGCATTTTTCTACATAATTGGCAGGAAAAATTCCATTCCTATCTCCTGTAGTGCCTGTCCACCAATCACCTTCCTTTTTAGTGACTAATATAACTTCTCCTTGGTTGAAAGTTAAGTCTCCAACTTCGGCGGAATCATACGGATATAAGGCTACGTAGTATTCATTAAGTCCTTCAACTACTGCAGTTTGATTAGCAGAAATTTCCTTGACATACGATTTAGGGAACCAACCCTTAGCTCCATTACCAGATGTACCATACCACCAATCCCCCTAAAGAGTTAAAAAATGCATTAATGTAAATGTATATATACGCTGTGAATATATCTTTATACTAACCTGTTGTTCATCTACTTTAATAATATCTCCTTTTTCGAAGAGAAGATGTTGCTCTATCGTAGGACGATAGTGATACAAAGTGGTTACTTGTATATCACAAACTACACCTAATCCAAGAGTAGGTATGATAGGTTCAACAGGAGGAGGCTCATCGCCGAGTGATCCGGCATCAGATACATTCTCAGGAACTTCAGCAATCCCTCTATATTAAATAAATATAATAGTAAATTATATATCTTTTTAGCAATTAACTATAATTTCAGTTTAATTAACTAACTCTAACGTTCTCTTCTCCACACTGTCTTGTTGTACGAAAGCATTATCATTTGCGCTGCCAACATCTATTGGTTCTACATAAGATTCCGGGAACCAACCAGTATGACCACGAATTTCGCCAGCCATCCATCCTGGTTCTGCATTTTGAACAGGCGGTACCTGTTAGAAGAATAATTTAATTTTTATATTCTATGTTCTTCATATTGTTCTAATATACGAATATAGTTTTATAATAATACCAAGATAATATCACCAGGTTGAAACGATATTTCGTCTTGATTTCTAGCTACAAATTCGTATAAAGCTCTATATTTCATAACCCCTGGAGTAGTTTCTTCCACTGCATTAGTTGTGATGGCATCATTAACGGGCCATGCAGAATCGTTAACTGCCGCTGAAGTATCATTCCAACCACTATCACCCCATGCAGATGTTGTATAATCAGTACCAGCTCCAGTACCACCACTTGCTCTGAGTTCTAAAACTTTTAATTTTTTATCTTCGAAAGTTAAGTAAAGGTTCTTACAGTCAGCCACTAAAGTTTCCAGTTGCGTTTTAATATCTTGAAGCTGGCCATTATTATTTTCTATGTCAGCCATTTTAGCATCAATCTGTTAATATTAATTTCATATTAAAAAATTACAGCACTTTTAACATATTATATATTACACTGTATTTTGATATACTTAAGTATACCTGCTGTTGCAAATCAGCAATTTTATCCTTCATTTGTTTCAGGGTAATTTGCTTATTATCGAATGCCATTTTGATTGCTTCTTGGCCCGCCGACTCCATAGCTGTATTTAGCTTATTCTTTGCTTCGATTCGAGCTTTCTCTTGACTCAAGGCTAGTAATCTTTGGTTTTGTTCTCGAAGTTTATTCTTTAAGGCAGCCATCTCTTGTAACTGTGCATCACGTGTCGACCGCATTCCATCAATCGTCGTTTTTACTCCAGATACACCAACTCGAGTGTCACAGATTTTTTGAGATAGTTCTTTCACTTTATCGTTCTACGTTGTAACCAAAATATTATATAGATACTAATTAGTTTATTAATAATCTCTTCAATACTTACAAGTGTTCCTAATTCGATAGTTAATGTTTGATTTCTTGCTTTCAATTTTAGTAAGACATCTTGTTCTTTCTGCCTCTGAGTTTGAAGCTCTTGTGATTTCTGTTTTTCCCATTCTAATTGTCGTTGTCTTTCCATCTC